>NC_134801.1:25352732-25567877 GCF_046742065.1 Oratosquilla oratoria
AAACCACTCCCACCCATACCATCCCTTACATACTCCACTCCCCTCTACCCTCTTCCCTCCCTTTTATCTTGGCACCTCCTGGATGATGGGTCATCCCTGCATCTTGCCCACTGCCCTGGATCAGAAACAGTGTCACAAGACACAGCACATCCACAGCAAGGCCGCTTCATTTAAATTGGCGACACCCCCTCGCCATCCCCTCATGCACAAAAGGAGAAGACAGGGAGAAATTCCTTTGGGCTGTGTCAATTTATTTCTCATACATACCCTCTCCCCCTCCATCCCCCACTCACTCCCCCTCATGCATCACAGCATCATCCATATAACCATTCTCCATTCACCCCTATCTTCTGTTCTCTCCCATCCTTCCTCAACAGACAATCCTCTCTTTCCCAATGCCCCTTTTACCCCATCCATCCATCTCATCCTAGGACGCCCCCTCATGTTCACTCTTTCCACCTCTGCCTTCCACACCTCTTTTACCAATCTTTCCTCACTCATTATTTCCATGTGTCCAAACCATCCCAATACTCTTTCATCAGCCCTATCTGCCATCTCTCCCTTTCCATCCCTGCTCTCCTACTCACCTCCTCATATCTCACTCTATCCATCCTTGTAACCCCTATCATACTTCTCAGGCACTTCATCTCAAACATATTTAAGCTCCTCTTTTCCCTTATGTTCCATGTTTCTGCCCTGTACAGTGCTGGGTTGGATGGATATCATGCAGAATGTCTAAAAAAAGGAGGTACAGTGATGGACTGGCTGGTGAGGTTAATGTTTATGTGAGGGTATAGTGCCAGAGGACTAGAGGAGTGCCTGTATAGTTCTACTTTACAAGGGAAAAGGGAACAAGTGTGAGTGTAGTAGTTTCAGAGGGATCAGTTTGTTTGAAAGGATTAGGAGAGAATAGAGTAATTGGTGAGGAACTGTGAGTTTAGGACAGGTAGAGGTTGTGTAGATCAGATTTTTGTGGTAAGACAGATATGTGAGAAAGCTATAGGAAAAGGTAAGGATGTTTGGGTTTTTGTGGATCTGGAAAAGGCTTATAACAGGGTAGACAGGAAGGCACTGTGGAAGGTATTGCAGATATATGGGATAGGAGGAAAGCTGTCAAGAGCAGTCAAGAGTTTTTACGAGAATAGTAGAGCATGTGTTAGGATTAGAAATGGAAAGAGTGGTTTGAAGTAAAGGTAGGACTTCGTCAAGGATGTGTTATGTCGCCCTGGCTCTTCAGTTTATACATGGATGGGGTGGTGTGAGAGGTGAATGCAAGGTTAGTGAGTGAGGGATTGGAGATGGTTAAAGAAAATGGAGAAAAATGGGAGATAAGCCAGTTGTTGTTTGGTGATGACACTGTGGTTGTAGCAGGATCAGAGGAGGGATTGAGGAAGTTAGTGACAGAGTTGGGGAAGGTGTGCGAAAGAAAGAAGTTGAAGATAAATGTGGGTAAAAGTAAGGTGATGAGATGTACAAGGGGAGAGAGTGGCAGCAGACTGGAAGTGAGTATTAAGGGAGAGAGACTGGAGGAAGTGGATAGTTTTAGATACTTGTGCGGGAATGTGGCGGGAAATGGAGGAGTGGAGGTGGAGGTAGAATGTAGCTTGAGAGAAGCAAGTAAATGAGAAATAGACATCTGAGAATGGATGCTAAGAGGAGATTGTATGAAGGAGTGATTGTGCCAACAACATTGTATGGGGCAGAAACAAACATGGAACATAAGAAAAGCAGAGAGGAGTTTGAATGTGTTTGAGATTAGGTGCCTGAGAAGTATGATAAGGGTTACTAGGCTGGACAGAGTAAGAAATGAGGTGATGGGGAGAACGGGGATGGAAAGGGAGTTGGGAGATAGGGTTGATGAAAGAGTATTGGGATGGTTTGGATACATGGAAAGAATGAGTGAAGAAAGATTAGTAAAAGAGGTGTGGAAGGAGTGAACATGAGGGGTTGACCTAAGATGGGATGGATGGATGGAGTAAAAGGGGCATTGGGAAAGAGGGAAAAGTCTGTTGAGGAAGGAAGAGAGAAAACAGAAGATAAGGGTGAATGGAGAATGGTTGTGTATGGATGATGCTGTGATGCATGAGGTGGAGTGGACTGGGGGGCTGGGTAGCGAGGGCGTATGAGTGCGCCAAATAAATTGATGCTGCCCGAAGGGATTTCTTTTCTCCACCGTTTTCTCCTTTTCTGCAGGAGGGGATGGAGAAGGGGGGTTGCTGATTTAAATGAAGTGGCCTTGCTGTGGAAGTGCTCTGTCGTGAGTCGAGCACTGCTAACTGACCCAGGGTCAGTGGACAAGATGCAGCAAAGACTCGGCATCCAGGAGGTGCCAAGAATAAGAGGGAGGGAAATGGGTGGAAGGGAGTGGAGAAATTTCGGGGAATGGAATGGGTGGGCAGTGGTTTCTATGCCATTGTTTTTTTCTTGTTGGCTACCTCGCTTTTGTAAAGGAAAAGCCTTTGAGTATATATATATTACAATTAATTTATAATAAAAACATTATGTATTTCACTGAAACTTTTATTTCAGTAGAACCCTGTTTATTTGGTATTTTGAATTGCAGCACACTCAAAACAACTGCAAAATTTTTGAGACCACCCCAAAAATAATAAGTTTAAAAAAAAAAAAAAAAAAAAAAAAAAAAAAAAAAAAATTATGAAAATGTAACCACTGTGTATGTCTAAACTGTTTTCACCTCATAGCAGTGTTGCCCAGGTTGGCCTTTTAAATAATTAACATCAAATCTGGCAATTTTTATGTCATTTCCAAATTTGAGTCTGACATATTTTAAGATTCTGAATATTTTTTTTTTTTTTTTATTTTTTTTTTTCCCTCCCTGTATCGCATTGGCGTAGAAGGATGAAGAATAGAGGGGTGAATGGAGAACCCATCATAGGATGTTGGCAAAAGGTGTGGCTGCAGGTTCTAGAGCTTGTCACAGATGAATTCCTAAGGCTTTTGAAATGGCAGAAACCGCAGAATTCTGACAAATTACATGAGGCAATTGTAAACCCTGTTTGATACTAGAGATGCCAGAAGAGGAGGTACAAAGAAAGGATGTGACATGTATAATAATGCGCCAGTGACCTAAACACTCTCCAACGAAGATATAACAAATGCTGTCCTTGACAGGGGCCAAAAGAAAGCTGAGCCTGCGAGAGTGATGATGAAGGTGAATACAAGCCACCTTCGCGAACATTTGGGGAGGGGGTAAAACCCTCTAGAAAATTTCTTGAAATTTGCCCAAAATGTTGGACTTGATGTTACAGCACAGCAAAGTACTCAACCTTTATGAAATGCGTATTCAAGTTCAAGAGGCACAAAGGAGTGCTATGAAGCTAGATGGACATTAGAAAGCCTCTTTGCCCTAAGGCTGTTGCATGTTCACGTGAGCCACAGCCAGGTCCTCTTAGTTGACTTTGATTGGGTTTGAGTCTGAAGATGGACTTACCTGATAATCCAACCTCCCCATGTAAACCACAACAAAAGAACTGTAGGCCTTTGGATGGAGTCCTAGTGTGAATTAAATATAAGTAATGAATTAGTTTCAAAGATAAATTACAAACATTTTAATGTATAAAGAAAAAGAAAATAGGTTTTAAAAAAAGGTACAGTTTAAATTGATGCAAAGTGCCAGAAATTATGTACATAAACTTGCCCTTGGACCTTTGAACTTGAACTTGCTTGTTTAAACTACAGTGCGAACTTAATAATATTAGCCTACAATGCCTTCTACAATCTGGATTGGTGAGTACATAATGTTTTTTTTTAATGTTTTTAATATTATAATTTTTGTGTGTTTATAAGAGTATTCTTTTCAAAACAATGGCAAAACACTTTATCTCAGGCAACCGCCTCTTCTCCCCTTGAGCTTTGCCAGGTAAATGGGGTTCTACTGTTACATGGTTAGGCATGTATACAAGATACATAAATCACTTGATGTGAGCCCACCATTGGCAATCACCACATTCCCCTCCCCAAATGGGGAACTGGACAACTGGATCAGGCCTTGGCAGTGGATATCTCCTGTCCATGTTGGGCCATCGGTGTCCCTGATGGGTACCTTGAGGCCCTCCTTTTGTATTGTAAGGCCTGCAGTTTTACCAATATGTTCTCCAATATGTCCCACACTACAAATAGTCTAGAGAGATTACAGTCTGACATAGATATGACCCATAAGTCAGGCTACCAATGGTATAGTACATTGGCAAAGAGCCAGGCCTGGGGTGGTTCTGGCTTTGTGGGTGGAGTCAAAGACGTAGGGACTCCCATTTAGCCACCCTGTCCATCCAGGGGTTAAGTGTGCTCATTGAGGTGCTTCATGTAGGCCATTGGCATGAAGGTCAGAGACAAAAGATAAGTTCCTCTGAATGTCCCCCTATCTGAGAACAACACCAAGCACCATGATGTTGGGCCAGATACATCTAGAGTGTATGACAAACCAGGCTCTTCTTTCATGGGCCTCAGCCAACCACCTGTCATTCCTGTCAGTTATGGTTTCATGTCCTGGATAAATTTCTCGATGGGGAAAAGAAAACCTCCGTATCTTAGAGCTCATGTGCTTGAGGTCATTGATCAGGGATGGACCCCTTTAAAGCTTCTTCCTCTCCTGCACTTCAGTGAACACAGTGTTCTCCTGTACATTAGATTTACCACTGGATGTCCTTTGACAGTATGCCCAATTGTCTTTCCTGGTGGTGCCTACCAACTTCCTTGGCAATTTTAACTTGTGCTTTTAATAGGGTTCTTTCTCCTTGACCAAATCTTGGCAGTGTTCAGTGGGATGAAATGGGGTGTCCTGGTGGTGCCAGAACACTTCTTCAGGAGCCTTGTGTTCTGGACTGAATTTAGCCCTTGGTGTCTTGAAGCCCCATATGCCTTTTTCAAGGTCATAAACCATTGCTTTTAAGGGAATATCTTAAACCATTTAGTGATTACACTTAGCTTTGTGGCTGCTCCACAATCAGCACGCTCAATGATAGTATTTAGAGGGCAAAGGTTCATTACTAAAACACTTCATATGTTAAGTGGCCAGACAGTTACTGAGGTGTAGTACTTTCTAATGGTACTCTGAAAACCTTCCTACACTGTGACATCAACGAAAGTGATGCTCGTCATATGAAAAATTCTGGATTTATCTTGCACCACACTGTATATAAGTTTTCCTTAAGCTATATATATTCCTCTCAAAAACAGCAGGTGGGTTGCAAGGAGAACAGGTCTGGTGACCTGGATTAAGGTTTATGTTGTAAGGTCAGGAAAAAGGGGAGGATAAAATGTTGATAAGAAATATCTTCACTGCCAAGCATGGTATTATATCCGGAGGACCTGTTGTCCTTTTGGAATATCAAAATTAAGCTGTTCCCTTCAATCCAAGCTTGATATGAATGATCTTCCTCCTGAAACTACAATTAGGTCTTGAACACTAGTTTGGTCATACCCCAGGTCAATTTGGTGGTTGTGATTGCTGGCATGATAAAATGTCAACTGAGCCTTTGTGCGTATCTTATAATGTCATACTTTGGCAGTGAGTATTTCTTGTCAAATATTTCCCACATGACCCCACACACCCTTTAATCCAAGTAATGTGGCCTGTCCCATTGGCTGTCTTTGGGGGCCCTCACCAACCCCCCATGCAGTTTTGATGGGGGTATTTGTATTTTATATGTAGCTGATATAAACAAAATAATTACTCTATTAATGAGGGACTATACTGAAGCTGAAATATAGGATTTTTCTTTTCTTCATTTCTTTCACACCAATAGTGGTGTTTGCATTGGATATAAAAATGTGGCTATATTTCTGCTCTCTCTCTCTCTCTCTCTCTATATATATATATATATATATATATATATATATGTTCTGTTGAAGTCGAACAGCAGTTACAAGCATTACAGTATTCAGTTTGCAGTTTAGCTTTTCAATTTTTCTAACGGTGTGTTCCAGATCTTCCGACAGGGCGAGGGTACTAAAGTAAGTTTCTAAAATCTATAATAACTCCGAGACGTCTTTCGGCCTGGGCTCACTCGGGGCCATCTTCAGGAGTGTAAGTATAGATGTGTTAGGTTGAAATGGTGATTATATTTGGCTTATGTTGGCACTGGGGGAGGTGACCTTTGTGTGGAAGGTGGCACTCTGTGGGGTGCTGTCTGTCTAAGTCCTTGTGGCGCTCCGTGTGTTGCATGTGAGTTTCTAGCTGAAGGAAGAGTGGAAATGGGCATTTGTTGAATGTTGATGGCAGGTTTTAAGTTGTGAATATACACAGCTTCCGTCATTTGTAATCTCCTGGTGTAATGTTCATTGTGTAGGATTACTGTATTTTCCTCCATCATTTTTCTACTCAGTGTTTGCCCATGTGTCCTGTCGTTATGGTGGCATATCGCTCCATCCTGTAAGTGCGCTGTGATTCTTTTGGACAGTGTGGTGGTAGTGAAACCTATATACCTGGTAGGTAGGCGACTGCAGTCACCAATATTACAAGTATATTGGTATACTAGGTTCACTTTTTGAAGTGTATTTGTTGGTGGGAGACAGCTGTTCTTCATTACTAGGTTGGAAGTTCGTTTGGATTTGTAATAAATTGTGAGTTTGATGTGTGTGTCGGGATTGGTGGGTTTAACATTACGCTGTATGATATTCCGCATGACTTTCTCGTCTTGTTTGTAAGCAGAAGACATAACGTTTTTATAATATAAATTGATGGTCGGGTGGTTGTCCACGTGTCTCTTGGGCCATGAAAGTGTCCAGTCGTCTTCTTATGACATCGTCTATCTCTTCTTTCTTGTAGCCATTGTTGGAAAGTAGTTGGGAGATTCTTTTTAATTCAGCGTTGGTAGCAGTCCATGTAGAGCAGTGTGTGATCGGAACACCGTTAGAAAAATTGAAAAAGCAAACTGCACACTGAACAATACTGTAACTGCTGTTGACTTTAACAGAACATGTATTCTGAATGGCCTTTACCCTAAATATATATATATATATATATATATACAGTCAGCATGGCTCATACTGTATACTCAGGAAATATATATATATATATATATATATATATTTATATATATATATTTTTTTTTTTAATCACTTTAAAGATTACAAAAAATAATTAAACACCTATGCCATCAATGCTACTTCTCGATAGGGAAGCCCTTGTCCTTGACCTGTTGGAAACTCTTGGGGACAGAATCAGCCAAATTCTGATAGTGGGAGGCAGAAATTTCCTTCCATACTTTCCAGATGGCTGTCTCAGGCTTGGGCATTGTAGAAGTGTCCTCCTGACAAAGGTGTGCCTTCATGATGACCCACAAGTGTTTTATGGGGGGAAACATCGGGTGACTGACCAGGCCAATCCTCTATGTATTTGACTTCACTATCACTGAGCCACATTTTGGCAGCCCTTGAGGTGTAGCAAGGAGTGCTTCGCACCCAGTTTTTGCCAAACACTCCCTGAAATTTTCCTGCAGAAGGTTAATATAGCACTCAGAGTCCTGGGTATTAGGGAGTATTACAAGGTTCCCCAAACCATCATAGCAAAATATGCCCCACACCATAAGAAAGGGCAGGTGCTTAACCCCTTCCATACGGTGCCGCATACGTAGGCGTCATGAGGAGCAAGTGGATACGAGAGGCTACCATATCGGCGTTCTTTGATTATATTTATTGTAGTTGCCCCTCCGTAATGACATACTCTCTAAACTGTCTGTAATCCCATTTTCTATGGTTATCAAAATTCACGGGTGAAAGAGAGAACGATCGATATAAGCGGTGACTATATTTTATGATGCGAGTATTATTATGACACGTCGTACGGCTGGCATCGGCTGCTGCCCGCGAGATTCAAGGCTCGTACTGAAGAGGTTAACGCTTGTCACTGTCAAGCGTGGGTCATATGCAGACACAGTAGGAGACTTCCACACCTTCCTTCCCTTTCTCTCACTTATACAAAAGGTCTCTTCATCAGTCCAAAGGACCTTACACCAGTGAACAAGGTCCCAGTCTTTATGATCTTTGGCAAATTGGACACTGCAGCACCTTTGTTTCACAGTGATGGGGCTTCACACATACTTTCACTTTCAAGTAATTTAACCACTTCTGAATATTTTCCTGAATTGTCCTAATGGAGACTTCAGCGAGAAGCATAGAGTTCTTCTTCAATTCCTTTTCAGTTGTAAAAGGGTTAAGGTCTAACTGATGTTTTTACAAGCCTTAACGCCTCTGGGGAAATCTTCTGGCCCTTACCTCCGGCATGTTTGTGAAGGGACACAATATCAACCCCTCCACCTGCGCACCATTTTGTTAGGAGTCAGGACACAGTACACTCAATCACATATGTTGCCTTAGCTATTTCTTGATTATTCTTTCCCACTTTGTGTAGTTCAATCACTTACAATGTTATCACATGTGTGATTTCCAGACATGCAAAGGGCAGGGCACACTCCAAAAGTCAGTGAATACCCTGAGGAAAAATGAAGAAAATCTGTGACAATGCAGGAAAAAAAAAAAAAAAACTCCACTGAAGGACCGTCATACACTGACCTGGCTTTAGTCTTGTGTCGCTATTTTGTGGGTGGATGGCTGAAGGTTGCCAGTTAGTCACTTTCTCCCCGCACAGTTTTTAGTGAATGAGATATCACATGGTTCCCAAAAACTTGGACCGTTATGCATACTGGAAAAGTAAAGTGAAAGCCCATGGCACAAAAGGATAAGTGTTTGAATAGATTAGTGACAGAAAACAGTGGATCACCATTATCAGTTTAAAATCCAAATAGGGTAGTGTTACAAGTAGATAGACCTAGGGCTCAGTTTTGGGTCCCTTATCATTCATTATGTAATATAAATAACTTGGAGAATGAGAATAGTGGTGTTAGTTTGCAAATGACATAAAAATAGGATGCCATTATTAGGTCCAAGGAAGATGATGGGATACTGTAAGAAGATCTTAACAAATTGTTTGCATGGTTAGTGAAAGTGGCAAAATAAACTTCAACATCTCAAAGTGCAGTGTGTTAAATATAGGTTTACAGAACCCAGAAAACGGGTATAGATAACGACCATTTTAGAGAAAATAGAATGTGAAAAAGACTTGGGAGTGTGAGTCCTGACTTTAGATACAGGAAACATGCATTAGTGCCAGGAATATAGCTAACAAACAAACAAAAGTGTAGATGTAGTTATTAAACTCTGCTTGGCGGTAGTTAAACCCATCCTTGATTGTGTGGTTACAGTTTTGGTCTCCGTCTTATAGAATGGACATTAATTCATTAGAATTGGTACAGAGGAGAACACCCAAAGTGGTACATAGGCTCAGAAATTTACCTTACGAAGAGAGGCTTAGGCACCTTAACTCGCTCTCTGGAGAGTGCAAAGTAATCTAATAGAGATATTCAAATGTGTCAATGACTTTAACAAAGGTAATGCAGACAAGATAATTGTATTAAGGCAGCAGGGCAAGACTCATATTAGATTTAAGTAGGAAGTAGGCAAGAACTGGTTAACCAGTAGAGTACTGTAGTTAACAAATAGAATAGACTTGTAACCATGTAGTGAGTGCTGAATCTATTGGTTTTAAGAGAAGCATAGATAACTTTTGGATAGGGATGATAATTGGTAATGGATATGGAACTGCTTTTTATAAACCTTATGGTCTATTGCAGTTTCCTTCATTCTTATGTTTTTATTTACATGTGTGTACATATATATATGTGTATATATATATATATATATATATATATATCTATATATATATATATATCTATATATATGACACTGAATGGGTCCCAGTGTTTAGAGATACGTTTTATCAACCACAATGCACTTTAATTCTAAGCCAGATAGGCGCATGCAGAAATTGTAACGAGGGACGCCCAAGGACTCGAACCCATGCGGCGAGAACGTTACAAGTGCCGAGTGACTTAAACCAATACACCATCAAGAGAGCTATAAGTTAAGCGCAAGTTTTCTTATATATATCTGTATGCTCGAGTTCATACACATACACGAAAGTTTGTATATATATACATATCTATATATCTATATATATATATCATATATATATATATATATATATATATATATATATATATATATATACAGACGCTCATCAACTTATGTTTTAGTTACGTTCCGAACAGCCGAACGTAAGTTGAAAATGAACGTAAGTTGTTACTGTACCATACATCCGTAAATTCTATTACTGTATCTTATAAAGCACCCATAAATCATTAATTATACACATAACATTGTAAAATGATAACATTAATTTCAAATGAATTAAATTCAAGCAACATAAATTGAGATGGTGGAGGAGGAGGAGGAGGCAAGGCACGTTCAGTCTGTTGTTTGTGCCATGTAAACAATGGATGCAGCATCATGCGTTAGTATCGTTTGAACTACAGAGAGCGCGCTAAACTAAAAAATTCACTCAAAAAATTTGTTTTTACAATTTTTTTTAGTCAGTTCAAACGTAAAATCGAAAAAACGTAAAATGAATGAATGTAAGTAGAGGAGCATCTGTATATATATATATATATATATATATGTATATATATATATATGTATAAATATATAATTATATATATATATATATATGTAATACACATTGTGTGTGCCGTATATATTTGTGACAAAACCACAGAATTTTTTTTTTAATGAAATGACAATAAGATCTTTGTATATGACAGACAAAATACATTGTCAAGACTGTTTTATGTTGCAATGGCTGTTTGATGTATTTTGTGTGAAGATGTAATATATGAAAGATCTTACTGTCATTTCATTATAATTTCTATGGTTATGTTGCATACATACTTTATAGTGAAATGAGGTTTCTGGTAAATATGTGTGCATGTGTGTATACATCATACATATACCAAAGGCTTTTTCTCCCTTACATGGGAGGCAGCCAAAAAACAAAGTCATAAAATCCACACCCATCGTTTCCATCCCCTACATACTCCACTCCCCTCCTCCCTCCCTCTTATCTTGGCACCTCCTGGATGACAGGTCATACCTGCGTGTTGTCCACTGCCCTGGGTCAGAAGCAGTGTCGCAAGACAGAGCACATCCACAGCAAGGCAGAGCACATCCACAGCAAGGCTGCTTCATTAAATTGGTGACCCCCTTCTCCGTCCCCTCATGCACAAAAGGAGAAGACGGGGAGAAATCCCTTCGGGCTGCGTCAGTTTATTTCTCGCACTCCCTCACCCCCCAAGCCCCACCTGCGCCCCCAGATGGATCACAGCATCATCCAGACACAACCATTATCCAACCACCCCTATCTTCTGTCCTCTCCTGTTATTCCTCTTCAGAATTTCCTCTCTTTTGTAATGCCACCCTTTTACCCCATCCATTCCATCTCATCTTAGGATGCCCCCTCATGTTCACTCCTTCCACCTCTGCCTTCAACACCACTATTACCACTCTGTCTTCACTCATTCTTTCCACGTGTCCAAACCATCCTAATACTCATTCATCAACTCTATCTCCCAATTCCCTTTCCACCCCTGTTCTCCTCCTCACCTCCTCATTTCTCTATCTAGCCAAGTAACCCCATTCATACTTCTCAGCTTCTCAGACATTTCATCTCAAACACAATCAAACTCATTCTCTCCACCACTCTTATGTTCCATGTTTCTGCCCTGTATTGCTGTTGGCACAATCACTCCTTCATATAACCTCCTCTTAGCATCCATTCCCAGATGTCTATTTCTCATTACACTTTTTAATCCACCAAGGCATTTACTTGCTTCTCTCAATCTACATTCTACCTCCACCCCCACTCCTCCCTTTCCTGTCACATTCACACCCAAGTATCTAAAACTATCCACTTCCTCCAGTCTCTCACCCTTAATGCTCACTTCCAGCCTGCTGTCACTCTCTCCCCTTATACATCTCATCACCTTTTCCCCACATTTATCTTTAGCTTACTTTCTTTCACACACCTCAAACTCTGTCACTAACTTCCTCAATCCCTCCTTTGATCCTGCTACAAGTGCAGTGTCATCAGCAAACAACAACCTGGCTTATTTCCCACTTTTCTCCATTTTCTTAAACCATCTCCAACCCCTGAACTCACTACCCTTGCGTTTACCTCTCGCACCACCCCATCCATGTATAAATTGAACAGCCAGGGCGACATAACACATCCCTGACGAAGTCCCACCTTTACCTCAAACCATTCACTCCCTCCATTTCTAATCCTGACACAAGCTCTACTACTCTGATAAAAACTCTTGACAGGTCTTAACAGCTTTCCTCCAATCCCATAATATCTGCAGTACCTCCCACAGTGCCTTCCTTTCTACCCTGTTGTAAGCCTTTTCCAGATCCATAAAAGCCCAAAAAACATCCTTACCTTTTCCTATAGCTTTCTCACATATCTGTCTTTCCACAAAAATCTGATCTACACAACCCCTACCTGTCCTAAAACCATACTGTTCCTCACCAGTTACTCCCTCTGTTCCTCTCCTAATCCTCTCAATCAAGACACTCCCATAAGCCTTCCCAACAACACTCAACAAGCTGATCCCTCTGAAACTACTACACTCACACTTGTCCCCCTTTCACTTGTAAAGTGGAACTATACAGGCACTCCTCCAGTCCTCCAGCACTCTACCTTTTCTTAAACAAACATTAAATAACCTCACCAGCCAGTCCACCATAACTGTACCTCCTTCAGACATTCTGCATGGCATCCATCCAACCCAGGTGTCTTACCTGCTCTCATCATAATAGTTGCTTTCACTTCATCTTTCCCTATTTCTCCTCCATTCTCCTCACTCATCACTCTCATTTTCTTAGCATTTCCCACTGCAACTACCTTTCCCTCCCTATTCTCCTTCACATTTAGCAACTCCCTAAAATACTCTGCCCACCTTCCTCTCACTGCCTTCTCTTCCATTATCATCTCTCCATCTGCACCTTTTACCTTTTCTTCTCTACTTGATTCGCCTCCTCTTCCTCTTTTAATTTCTTTCCAAAACATCTTTTTTATTACTTTCAAAATTTTCTGTCATACTCTTACCCCATTTCACATCTGCTCTCCTCTTTGCTTCCTTTATCTTATGCTTAACTTTCCTTCTCTCTACTGTGTACCTCTCATATGATTCCCTCGTCCTAATTTGTAGCCAGTCTATGAATGCATGTTTCTTCTCTTCTACACCTTGCTTCCTCATCCCACCACTCGCTACCCTTCCTTCTATTTCCTCCCGCCCTCCTTGTTCCACACACCATCTTTGCACACCTTATGACTCCCTCCTTGAACCATCCCCATTCCTCCACTCCTAATTCTACTCTATCCTTCACTCCCACTCCTCTCTCAGCTTCTTATATACTCATTCTCCTTTTCGTTCTCATTTAAGTAGTTCACTCTTAAGTACCTCCCTACCTTCTGCCCTTTTCCTCTTTCTCCACCTATTCCCCACTCTAAATTTACCTTCCAGAAAATGATCTGATATTCCTCCACTCTCTCCCCTTAGAACATGTACATTGTACATCCTTAACTCTTCCTACCATACTCCTGGTCACCACTATATAGTCCATTAATGCTCTATCTGCCACCCTTCCATCCACCACCCTCTCCCATGTGTACTTATGCTTGACTTTCTTCCTAAACACTGCATTTGCTATCATCAACTCTCTTTCAAGACACATCTACACCATCAATTATCCACTGCATTTTTTACCTGGACCTCCATACTTCCCAATCACCCCGTCTATTGGTTCGTTTCTTACCCTAGCATTAAGGTCTCCCAATACAACTACATTTCTCCCTAATCCCTCTATGCACTCATTTATATATACCCAAAAAGCCTCCCTTTCCTTTATGCTCTTCTCACTACACGGCCCATACGCACTTGCAAAAACCCACATCTCCCTTCCCAGCTTCACCTTCATCCGCCACAACCTTGATGAAACCTCTTTCCATTCCACTACACACTTATCTCTTCACTTACTAGTATAGCCACCCCTTCTCTCCCTCGTCCCCTCTTTACTTCTGTGTACCTCCCAGCTACTCTTCCAAACTCACACTCGCCCTTCCCTTTCATTTTAGTTTCACTCAAAGCCAGCACATCCATCTTTCTTCTCACAAGCATACTGCCTATCTCTTCCCTTTTACTCTCATCAGTACCGCATCCATGCACATTAAAAGACCCAAACCTTAGGGTACTGGTTGGAAAACTCCCAGACCCTCTTATGCCTTTACTTTTTTTAGGAATGACCCCTTTGGAGGTACAGGTAGCAGGACTCCTAATCCCATCCCCCGTCCCGCTTTTTGTCGCTACTTATGACTCAAGTAGAAAGACTTGGTGGTAGCATTCTCTTCCCCCACCACAGGGTAGGCAAAAAAAAGGAAATGAATATTCAGAGAAATGGTACAGGACAGTAACAAGGGGTTGGGGGACAGCATAACGGAGGGACAGTCATAGTATAAAAAGTGTCATCATTTCTCTATGAACAGAGTTTTCCTCTATCACAGACAAAATGATGTGTGGCTCTGGTCCTTAGGGGTACCCCATATAGACCCTAAAGTATCAACTGCATGTTACTCCACCGTAATAACATGTAGCCAATACCCCAGTTCTTCAAGGTTCTCAAGAGAGCCAAGTATTTCAAACCAATTAGAAGTTGCTACCACATATTCCTGGACAAATGCTTCATCCCTGAGTTTCTCCAGATGAAACCCAGGTGGGTTTCATCTTTGGATTCTCCTGGATTTGTTGTGCAGTCTGAGTGTTGCAACCACGAGTCTATGATTGGCTCCAAAGAATTCAGCTTTTTGATAAACCCTGCAGTTCTGTAGGATCTTCCAGCAAGTGCTAACAAGTATGTGATCAATCTCCTTAGCCACTCCTGCGGCATTATTCTACCATGTCCAACAGTGTGGCTCTTATCTCTGGAACTAGGAACCAGCAATCCTCAGCCTTCTGGACTTGGGGAAAGTTCAGAAGGAAAGAACTGTTGATGTTCCTGGTTCCAGAACCATGGGGGCCAGTACTGTACATGCTTCATAGCTCTGTCAGTGCCAGTATTATACAATTCAAATGTTTTTCTAATGCATCAGGATTTTTATGGAAGTGTGTTTAAGAGTAGTAAGGGTTTATAAGAACTTGAGAAAGTGTTATAAGAGTAACTCCCATGATTATCAAGGGATAACTGTATTTTTATGTATTTGCTGTTCAGTTGATGAGAAGTGTTGCTGTGGATTTGGTTGGGGCTATTTTGAGTCTGTAGTGAACCAGGTGTTCAGAGTGTTGAAGTTTGGTTGTTGTATTTCTATGGCTTAGTCTGTGTTATGATGTGTGCATGTAATTGTTATGTTGTCCGTATAAAAAGAGATTTGCATTTCAGGGGTGTGGGTATATTGTGGATGTACACTTAGGTCTCTTAATCCAGCACTTGTCAACCACTACTTGGCAGACATTTGGGTTTAGGACATAAATCCACTTCAGGAATTGGCCCAGGACATAAAATACTACCAATTCATGAAGTGGGTTTATGTCCTGGACCCAAACATCTACACAAGTAGCAGTTGGTGAGTGTTGGATTAAGAGAGCTAGGTGTATAGATTAAAGAGTGTGGGGGATAGGACTGACTCCTGAAGTATTCTGTTCTTAAAGTTTCTGGTGTGTGATGATTGACACAGAAGCATTTCTGCCTGCCAAGAAATTGGCAGTTTTTTGGTGTTTGGAACTACAGTATGCTGATAACTGACCCCTGCTGGTTCAATCCACAGAAGCCCTACAATATATTATCTCAGTGATCTCTGCAGTTTACCAATCCATGGGTATGCATGTCAACACAAAGAAGACAAAGATACCTGTAAAACACAGTCCCGCCCCTGTTTTTCAAATCAGTGGTGTACATCGGGAACAAAGAAGAGAAAGAGGAGATCTACTGACCATTTACACAATTATGAAAGCGATGGAAGTCCTTGACAGAGGTGATTTATTAAAGTAGGATAAGAGAAAAACAAGAGGACATGAAAAGAAACTCAAAAAGCATAGTTATAGAAGAGATCTGAAAAAGAATAGTTTCCTATACAGAGTGGTGGATATCTGGAACAAATTGGATGAGGCAACAGTGTGTGCAAAAACTATACAAGAATTTAAGAACAAACGATGTTGAAAGATACAAAGATGGGTCACTATGAGCATAGCTCTCTTCCCGTATAATACAACTATGTAAATACAAACCTCAGCAGTATGATAACACCAAAAGACAACATAGACAATGAAATTCAGTCAAGACACCTTGCATCCACATCTTTTGGCTGTCTACATGCTTGGATGTTTGACAATGAAAACCTACGAACCAAAACCAAAATTTCAGTCTACAGAGCCGTCTGTATCTCTACCCTACTCTACAACTCGGAAACCTGGACCAACTACAGATGACATATAGAAGTACTAGAGGCCTTCCACATACAGTGTCCATAAAGAATCCCGGCCCTAACATGGCAAGACAAAGTACCACACGCTGAAATTGTGGAGCATGCACAAGTCCCTTACATTGAAGCATTTCTAGCAAAGCTACCGCTACAGTGGGTGGGTTGCATCATCCACATGCCTGAGAACTGTCTTCCCTGACAAATCCTTTATGGGCAACAACCTGATGTACATTGCAATGCAGGGGGTCAGGAAAAGAACTATAAAGATCAGCTGAAAACCACACTCGAGGTGTAACAACACACCAAGTGCTCTTGAAACCATCACCTCTGATCACACCTTATGGCATACAAAGTGCTCACAAAGGGTCAGCCATTTTGAGTCTGCTTGTAACCGAGCACTGGAGAACCGGTAGGCAAAGAGACATCAGCTTGACAATAGAGTTTATCCACCTGATCCAGATCTAACTTTCCTGGAATATGAAAGGATTTGTGGGTCAAAAATTGGACTCCACATTCACCTTCATTGGCACCAGCGACAAAGACCTCAACATCACCATCCAACCTCACTCATCCCATCTCACCCCCCAGAGCACTATTGTTGGTGATCAGTGACAGACTGCCCTAAGCGAGTATGTTGACAAGTGTTTGCCCATTTAGTGTTTTTTGTTAATATATAAGTGGGAAGGAACCTTGGGTATATAGATAGATAAATAGATAAATGAAGCTAAGTATGATAGTTGTGGCAAAAGAAAAGGAATTCCATGAGCACAACCTGTACACTGCAGTTAAGTAATACATGCAATTTTACATTAATTTATATGATAGAAACTTTACTTAGAACTAGTGTATTTGTTATAATTATTTTATTTTATTTTATTTCTGTTTTGTTGTGAATTAACTTTCTATGATAATTTCTTTGTATATCACTTGTGGTAGTCAGTTTGAAAAATTTTGAAGTAAAGGAAATTGGTCAAAGTTTTGAGTTAGGATATACTCTAGTCATAAGTTATTTCCAGTCCTTGAAATTTGAAATAGTTGATGGCAGGAAACTTAGCACCTGAGTTTGTTCCATACTTCCTCTTGGTCATGAAATTACATAGGTTGAAATTATTTCACTTCTAGATAACAATGCTTATCATAACTATTTGTGATCTCATTCAAGATAGTCATATCCATATTTTTTTGTGAACACACACACACACATATGTGTGTATATATATATATATATATATATATATATATATATATATATATATATATATACATATACATATATATTGTATATAGTGCTTGACATGATCGGTCCACTAGGACTGTGGTGGACCAATGCAAGGAGGGTGAATTTTTGCACCATTTGAATGTGCCGCCTACCATCATAGCATTGTGGGTGGAGCTAATCATCCTGCCAGAAACCAACATGCTCAGCTGTTGTCTTGCCACCATTGGGGGGGGGGGGAAAGGATTTGTGCTGCAAGAGTCCTGTGTGTCCCTCCCTCTTGGCCTCCACTGCCACCTCTTCTAAACCCCTCAGTGTTGTGAATGTGGGATTTAACGCGGGAAACAATTGCCCAGATTGTAGCCCTAAAGAAATCCGGTTGTACAGTGAAAGAAATAGCTGAACGAACAAGTTGGCATGTGCTCACAAAATTTTAGATGCTGGTTTGTCAAGTTTCACTGGGAGGGTGGCCTCTCTTTTCCCACTCAGAAAAAGAGGCCTGGAAAGACACACTGAAGACCAGTTAAAAGTGCCCAGACAATTGTAAAATGTCAGGTTGAGTGATATCCAGAAGTGACTTCAAGGAAAATCAAAGAAAGTAACCCTGGACTCTGGACTGTTTGGTGAGGTATCAGTCCAAACTAAATTGTAGGATCACGGCTCTTAGGTACATGAGTCACTGACCTGTCAAGAAGCCTCTCCTCATCCTTAAACAGAGGGAAAATAAAGCCACTTTTGCCCATAAATATAGAGATTGGGATAGTGACAAGTGGCTGAGGGTGCTGTAGAGCGATTACTCCACCTTTACTCTTTCTGACAGTAGAGGTGGAAATGTGTATTGGCAGCCTGGTACCAACCCTTTTGACCCACACTACATCCAAGCTACTGTAAAACACGTAGACTTGCTTATGGTATGGGGTGCATTTACTGAATATGGCACAACTAAACTTAGAGTGCTTCCTAAATACCAAACAGTGAACCAGTATGTATATTTAGAGCTGTAGTGTGACCATCTTCCTGATGCATTTGACGATACGCTGGCAGCCATCTTTCAGCAAGACAGGGCCCCCCTGCACACAAGACCAAGACAGTGAGCAAATGCTTGGATGATTGTGCTGCTGAGTATATCAGAAACTGGCCTGGTAATAGCCCAGACATAAATCCAATAGAAAACTTGTGGGAGATAGTGAAACATGATTTACAGGGAAAGACATCTATACCGAACCCAAGCTGTAGGAGGAGATCTGGGAATCTTGGGCAAGGATACCACATGATATACTTCATAACCTTGCCCTCTCTGACCCAAAATGCCTGCAGGTTATCCAGAGGAAAGGGTGTACCACTAAATTTTAATGGCAAGTGAAACAAAGTTGTTATATTTTCAACTTTTTGTCAACATTTATTTGACAATGTTGGTGCATTTTTTGTTTTTCACTTGGATGAACCAGTACTATGTCAAGCACTATATATATATGTGTGTGTGTGTGTGTGTATAATTCTGAAAAATATATTGGTGTGAACTAATTACTAAAAACATGTTCATGGGAGAGCATCTATATATACTCATGTGTACAGTATAATATTTAGTTCTTGAAACATGTGTAAACAAATTACTGAAAACGGGTTCATGGGAGAGCATCCTTTGATTGAAAGGAAAGAAAAAGAAAGAAAAAAGTGGAAGTTTACACCTTTGGCATGTGGTATGGAAATGAATGTTAGTAACTTCTTATGCCCTCAGATTGCACAAAAGCTTGCTGCTCGATATTCAGGGTTGAAGGACTCTAAGGTGATGTCCCTGACAACAAGCCACTCGCAGAAGGTGAGTCAATTCCACAAGAACTTGAAGCAGTCTCCTGGCAAGAAGCTTCAGGAATTGCAGGTGAGGATATTGCAAGGTCTCATAGACTGTTTTCACCAAATATATCTGAACTCATAATATTAGATGTAGAAATTATCAGTATGTACATGTGAATTTCAAAGTGTCTGCAAAGAAGATAGTTTCACATGTAAGACATGAAACCTGCTAAATTTCTGGTAAGTTTTTATTGATGTAGAATTAGAATCCAATGGGTTTTAAGAAAGCTGATAAGCTAAACCATTTCAGCTGCCATTTAAAGATGTTAGGGTATGTTCAAATTTTATAATTAAGGGTTTTAAGGTGCATAATGAGTTTTAAGAAACCTGATGAATGGATTTTTTGTTTTGTTTTTTATACTAAATCTTGGCTTAAGGGGGTACGCGACACCTGGAGGTCATTTTCTAAAATATTTAGAGTAAAGAGCTGAAACTTCTCAGATAAATAGGTATCCATATTGCCTACATTTTAGGTGAAGCAGAATGATGTATGTACACATGTACACATGTACGTATACCAGTAGCGACATTTAAAAGTGCACAGCACCATAATACGTGGACCAATTTGTTTTATATTTTGTCTATGATTAGTCAGTAGGCACACCTAGGGCCGGTCATTGAGTAATTGAACAATTTCCTTTATACTTTTGCATACAGGCATTTAAATTTTAATGTCTGGCAAAAATCGTGAAAAATACAATTTTTTTGCTCTTGTTTCCATTATTACTCCGAACTCTTTCATCCTATTCAAAATATTCGAACGATCGGCCCTAGCAGTTACTAAAAGTAATATTCCCTGTAAGTTTCATGTAAATCTAATGTATATTAGATTTTTTATGATTAAAAAAAAATAGAAAAATATCGAACAGAGATATGGCAACTTGAAATATGAATATATCTGTAACTTGCTTATAGTTTCACCAATTTGACTGATTTTTTCATGGCTTAATTCTTATTATATAATAAGTAAGTACAGTAAAAATTATCAACATATTTTAATTATAAGTACTTTAAATACTGAAAAACTAAAGTATAAGTATGTCACAGTAGTGACGACACACAGACGACAACATCATATAATTTGCTTTTTTGCACCTTTGGCGGTTTCTTCATATGAAACCTCTCTGCTGGGGGTCTTCAGGGTATCTAAATAATTGGAAAGAGGTTTATTTTCCAGTAGTGGGCGCCTTCCCTTTCCTCATCAGATTCCCCTCGCCAATCTATGTTGGTAGGGCACCCCCTCCATCATCATATGATGTCCCTTCTTCATTCTTCTTCCTGTATATCCTTGATTTTTTTCCTCTTGCTTTCTTCTTTGGATTTAATCTTCCTCTTTGAATTGTTTAGTCTAATGTTGTACTTTACCTCTGTCACCGTCACAGAGGTGCAGGTGAGGGCGGTGGTGGAGTGAGAGGTGGTGAGATCTTTAGTCGTCTTTGACTGCTTGCCATCTTTAACTGCTGTTTTTTGTCATTGTGATGTTCTTTTGTTCTTTTTGCTACTCATGATGACTGTACTAAAGAGTAATATGTACTAGCTAAAGTAATAGATTGCAATGAGAGCTCATGAGACATGCGTACTTTCCTTTTCAGAGCTAGCCGGTAACTAACGCTTAGTTTCGCACAAAGTTGGCAAAATATTCTCCCTCCACCTTCCTCCCTTCCCCTCCACAATCGTATTGGCCGTTGATACACTGGGCGAGTGTAAATTCAATCAAATTTCAACGTTATTCGCTGCGCCTGAAGGTCCTAAGTGGCACGCCTCCTTCTAGTGTGGGTTGCGCCTTTAAATCTGTCCTTTTAAACCTCACCCAGGACCTTTAAATTGCGCGCGGCTGGAAAATTATTTGTCGGGATTTATTTCTAAGTGGTATACGAACATTTTGAACACAGTTTTGAAAAATGCCATATCTTGACCAAATTCACCCCCCCCCAGGTGTCGCGTACCCCCTTAAGCTGTATACTTTGTAATATGTAGATTTTTGGTCAATTAATTTCATGCTGAAAGTGGCAAATGCAATAAAAAATGTCAGAGAAATACCAATTGAGGATGATTTCTGGTGTGATGTTTTGCTTGATAGAGATTGGTTGAATACATATGTAAGAAACAATCTTGATTATGAAGAATGTAATACCTGGAGAAGCAAGGGGAGGAACCTGGAGTGCAACACTGGCACAGTGGGATTTTATAAGATATAATCCCAAATGTATATATATGTTATAGTGTCCCACACCATTTCCTGCCCCTATCCCTCTGGAGATTAGATTATTTATAGTCACATTTTGTTGACTGTATTTGGATATGCTGTGATGAGTGAAATGTATCAACAAGTACTAGAAGGGTTAGACAAGAAAGCACTAACAGAAATAATGGTTTTGGTAGCTATTGACATACAGAAGGGATTTTACAAAGTTCATGGACATGCTCTATCGAGATCACAGAAACAGATACAGTGAGTCCTCCTTATATGGTAATTCTTTATCGGGTAAATTCACCGTTACGGTATTTGGTAATTGATACCTCAATTCTATTTACAGTAAGAAAAATTCACAGATATGGTATCCGCTCGTGTTTTGGAGGTAAAATTAGATATTTTGAAGAGGAAAGAACAGGGAGAAGGTAAGTCTGCCATAAGTCAAAACTAGGGTTCGGTATACTGTAATTTCAATTTGCAGGAAGGTTTTCAGGAACGTATATGTACCATATAACGAGGACTCACTGTATAATAATAACAAGAAATGGCTAATTTCTTAGTAGATAGTGCAGAGTAATCCAAAATAACTAAATTTCTGGTACAAAAAATTATACAATTGGGAGTCCCCCAAGGTGCAACACTTTTCCCTATGCTATGCTGTCTTTACTAGAAATCTCCTAACCCCTGACCCAGAACTTAACACCAGTGCAGATATCCTGACAGTTATAATTCAGCATAGAAACTACAAAATAGCAGCTAAGAACACCCAAGCCTATTTAGGTAAACTGGAACAATGGTGAATTGTTTTCTGAAATGTTCCACAGAGGTGCCAGCATTAACAGCACCTAGCATGGACCTCATAAATAAGGTCCTGTAATGACACTTTTAAGGAGTGTAAAATACCTTGGTCCAGGGGCTGGATTAGGAATGTGCAGTTAGGGGGCAGATACTGCACAATGACATTGTCCTTTTGTAAGGTTTCTGCTGGAGGGTGGGCAGCACAGTTGTCGAGGAGCAAGACAATTTTACAATTAGGATCTAGGCCTACCTTATTGCAATGTGCCCTAGCGTCTGGAACAAAATATTAAAAAAAAACCAGTCTTTCATTATATTTATCATTATCCAGGCACATTTGGATGCTTGGTACACAACAGGGTAAATTTTCATTTCCTTTAAGGCTCTAGGTTTGACGCTTCTGCTGATGAAGATCAATTTAAACTTGTGCATTGGAACACCCCATGAGTGTCACCCTATCCTTAGAAAATTTAGGCCAGTTGGATTTTCTTCTTCCTTGGTAGTAATGGTTTTCTTTGTCCTAAGTAGTAAAGGTTTTCTTTGTCATACAACTCCAATACAATGCTGTTTTGTCTGCATTATAAATCTGTTCTGGGGTCAGCTTCTTGTCTTTCACCACCTGACCAAAACAATTGACGAACTCTACCACCACTACATGGTCAACCAATTTTTTTTTCTCCACACACTGTTATGAATTTATACTTCTCAGACACCTCATCTCAAACACATTCAAACTCCTTCTCCCTTCTTCTCTTATGTTCCATGTTTCTGCCCCATACAGTGCTGTTGGCACAATCACTCCTTCATACAGTCTCCTCTTAGCATCCATTCCCAAATGTCTATTCCTCATTACACTCTTTAATCCACCAAGGCATTTACTCGCTTCTCTCAATCAAGACCCTCCCATAAGCCTTCCCAACTACACTTAACCTCTTCAGTACGGTTCAAAATCTCGCGGGCAGCATTAGCTGCCAGACATACGATGTGTCGTAATAATACTCGCATCATAAAATATATTCACTGCTTATATCGATCGTTCTCTCTTTCACCCGTGAATTTTGATAACCATAGAAAATGTGATGAAGACAGTTTAGAGAGTATGTCATTACGCAGGGGCAACTACAATTAATATAATCAAGACACCGATATGGCAGCCTCGCATATCCACTTGCTCCTCATGCCGCCTACGTATGCAGCACCGTATGGAAGGGGTTAACAAGCTAATCCCTCTGAAACTACTACATTCACACTTGTCCCCTTTTCCCTTGTAAAGTGGAACTATACAGGCACTCCTCCAGTCCTCCGGCACTCTACCCTCTCTCCAGCAAACATTAAATAACCTCACCAGCCAGTCCACCATCACTGTACCTCCCTTTTTCAGACATTCTGCATGGCATCCATCCAGACCAGGTGCCTTACCTGCTTTCATCATCTTAACAACTGCCTTCACCTCATCCTTCCTTATTTCTCCTCCATTCTCCTCACTCATCACTCTCATTTTCTTCGCATTTCCCACTGCAGCTATCTTTCCCTCCCTATCCTCCTTCACATTTAGCAACTCCCTAAAATATTCTGCCCATCTTCCCCTTACTACCTTCTCTTCCATTATCATCTCTCCATCTGCACCTTTTACCTTTTCTTCTCTACTTGATTCGCCTCCTCTTCCTCTCTTAATTTCTTTCCAAAACCATACATGAATTTAAGAGCAAATCAGACATTGCGAGATACAAAGATGGGACGCCATGAGTGTAGCTCCCATTCCTGTAAGATACAACTAGGTAAGTACAACTTGAACAAATAAAAGTCATAAACATGGCTCAGAAAACAAGTTTATCAACCTAAATGGAAAAATGAGACTTTGACAAATGAGAGAATTAGTGGGCCCAGTACCATGAAAGCAAGAAAGACTTGTATAAAATCAGATGAGGTTAAGATCAAAGAACTTGGGTGTTTGGGGAGGTTGCTTGTCTAGTCAATAGAAAAATGCTGTAAACTTTAAGAGAGATTATGAACAGCATAGAAATGGAGACCGTGGTATGTTGGAAATAAGGTTAAAAAAGGGGGGGGACTTGTCACAGATGTAGTTGATAGGTCTCCATGTGTTTATAATTGTTGGCTGGTGGGAAGACCACATTATACAATGAAAAGTATACTAGGAACATGAAATTAAAAAAAAAAAAATGGAAATTATCTCTTTAATTATTGGAAACAACTTGTATATGATTGATCAAATTAACAATGTGTTTGGTCAGTATAAGAGGACTGGCTCATATCCAATGAAAGCAAAGTTTTAAGTTGTTAGCAGGAAATCAAGTAATCAGCAAAGCTTGTAAGTTAGCAGGAAAAGATCAGGAAAGATGTAGCTGAGGATGACTGTACAAAAACATGGGAACTAGGAAGCCAAAGACAAAAATAAAGTTAGAATGGAAAAAAAAAAGCAGTGTTTCAGAAGAATTCTCAATCCAAACATAAAATTATTTTGAAAAAGGTTGGCTGGCAATATTGCATGGGAAACACAAGAAGACTAAATTAGGCTAATGTAGATGCTTTACAATTGGCCAGGTTGGAGATAAATGATCACTTTATGTTAAATGAGCATGATATTTTGTGCTTTATGGAGACCAAGCTTCCAATTTTTTTTATCTACAGATGGGGAATGATAAATACATCATCAGGAGAGAGACAGAGAAGATAAAATGGACGGTTGGGTTATGGTTGTTGTTAGAAATTACATAAAGGTGGAAGAAACAAATTGAGTGGAAGCAAAGCTGAAGCAACCCACCATTAGAACTAAAGGGCCAATTAGAAAACACCTCAAGATGGCATATTTTCTCTTTGAGAGATGAGAGCTTAGAATGGAGTTGAATGTCAAGAAATGTTGTCAAACACATAAGTACATACATATACCAAAGGCTTTTTCCCCCTTATAAATGAGGTAGCCAAAAAACAAAGGCATAAAAACCACTCCCACCCATTCCATCCCTAACATATTCCACTCCCCTCCACTCCACTCTCCCTCTTCCCTCCCTCTTATCTTGGCACCTCCTGGACGATGAGTCATCCCTGCATCTCGCCCAGTGCCCTGGGTCAGTAGTGGTGCAAGACACAGCACATCCACAGCAAAGCCGCTTTATTAAGGGAGCTTCGCTAGCGATCATTCAAAAAATTCTGGTACATGAGCGAATTTTAGGTAAACATTTCAAAAGAATCTCTATGATGGTGACAACACTCATACAAAGTTATACAACTGTATTTCGTTTCTATTTTTTTTATACAGCTTAAAATAGATAAGATATTGGCAACCTCTGGCAACCCCATTGCATAAAAAACATTCTGTATATTGAAATAGCATAAACATTTCTATAGCTATTTCATTTTTTGCTACAGAATTGTGTTTATGGAGATATTTGGCAACTCCACCCACTAGCATACCCCACAAAGACAGTGGACAGGGCATCAGTACTCTTGAAAAGGTCAAAATAAGGTGACGTCACTCCTGTCGCTCTCACTGTACACAACAATTTTGATTCCTCGCCCTGTATTGTTGCTGTGATCATGGAAAAATTAACAAGAAACAAGAGAGTCAAGTGGCAGGATATAGAGAGGGCCTGTGAATGCCTGAAACAGAAACAATAAGGAAAAAGAGGAGAAAAGCGGCAAAGCTGGACCCAGCACTCCGCAAGCATTTACTAGCCATGCCCTCCTTCACCTCCACCCACACCACACCACTCACCCTTACCTCACACCTCATCAGCAAAGAAGAGGAAATTGGAGATTTGCTCTATATTGTAACCATCAAACAAATGTTCGCAAAAATTTAAATCCCCTGTCATGTAATGTTTATGTTTTTGTTCCTTTTGTTGTAATATCTTCGGTTGTTTATGGATTTTTGTTATTTTTGTTTCATTTGAAAGAAAACATCATGCTCTTTATTTTCTACAGTAGAAAATAAAAGAAATTTGAATTAATGAAAATATATGTTTATGAAACCTGAATTTTGCAGCATTTTTTAATTATTCAGAGAAACAAATTAATAAAAAACCAGAGGTTTGAAAAAATGTATTCAATAAGATTTGTTCCCCAGAATCTAAGCTTTCATTTCATACTAAGCTGAATGATGTGGAAGGATTTTCAATTAAGTAATTAGAGCTTCACTAGAGCTCATTATAACTTCACAAGATATTCAATATGCCTTATATATACATGAGAGGAACACAATACGCTGAGGAATTACACACTAATGTAAGAGGTATTTATACCTACATTCATTAAACACATATTTGAAAAACAAATTCACCTACGTACTTATTAAAGAGATGCGACACTCCCTTAAATCAGCGACCCCCCCCCCCTCCATCTCATCATGCAGAAAAGGAGAAGACGGGGAGAAATCCCTTTGGGATGTGTCTGTTTATTTCTCATCCCCCACCCACTCCCTCTCATGCATCACAGCATCATCCATACACAACCATTCTCTTTTCACCCCTATCGTCAGTCCTCTCCCATCCTTCCTCAACAAACATTCCCCTCTTTTACCAATGCCCCTTTTACCCCATCCATTCATCTTGTCCTAGGTTGCCCCCTCGTGTTCACTCCTTTCACCTCTGCCTTCCACACCTCTTTTACTAGTCTTTCTTCACTCATTCTTTCCATGTGTCCAAACCATCCCAATACTCTCTCATCAATTCTATCTCCAAACTCCCTTTCCCCTATCATACACCACAGGCACTTCATCTCAAACATATTCAAACTCCTCTCTTCCTCTCTTATGTTCCATGTTTCTTCCCCGTACAGTGCTGTCGGCACAATCATTCCTTCTTCATTCAATCTACATTCTACCTCCACCTCCACTCCTCCCTTTCTCGACACATTCACACCCAAGTATCCAAAACTATCCACTGCCTCCAGTCTCTCCCTTAATACTCACTTCCAGTCTGTTGCCACTTTCTCCCCTTGTACATCTCATCACCTTTACCCACATTTATCTTCAACTTCCTTCTTTCGCACACCTCCACCAAACTCTGTCACTAACTTTCTCAATCTCCCCTCTGATCCTGCTACAAGCTCAGTGTCATCCACAAACATCAACTGGCTTATCTCTCACTTTTCTCTATTTTCTTCAACCATCTCCAATCCCTGACCCATCACCCTTGCATTTACCTCTCATACCACCCCATCCATGTATAAATTGAACAGCCAGGGTGACATAACATATCCCTGACGAAGTCCCACCTTTACCTCAAACCACTCACTCTCTCCATTTCTAATCCAGACACATGCTCTATGACTCGTAAAAACTCTTGACAGCTCCTAAAAGCTTTCCTCCTATCCCATATATCTGCAATACCTCCCACAATGTCTTCCTGTCTACCCTGTCATAAGCCTTTTCCAAATCCATAAAGGCCCAAAAAACATTGTTACCTTCTCTAGCTTTGTTAGATCAAAAGTCTTTTTTTTTTTTTTTTTTTTTTCCTCCAGAAAACGGTTCTTTTTGGATGCAATAAATAAAATTAAGTTTAGTCAAATCAATTTCTTCAGTAGTGAGAGGATCTTTCACCTTATTCTGAATATTTCTACAATTCTTAATATATCTTAAGTCATAATCTGTAACTCTTAATATCTTACCCAATTCATTATACTTGTCTAAATCTGATAAAGAGGTTGGCTCACCTTGTACATTGAGACCTACTGTACTTTCTGTGCTTATTTCTTCTAAATCAGTGACAATTGTGTTAACTTCCTTATTCGGGCATGGTGATTCTGTGAACATACTAGGCCCATACAACCATAGAGTATTATTCACAAGTTTATCCGCCAAGAGACCCGTCTTATCAAGTCATCTGGGTGGTCCTTATTTCCATAATGCTGCCAGCAACTTGGAGGCGTTAACTCTCGGATCTCTTTCACCCGATTATCCACAAACACTTCTTTCCTACAAGCATCTACTTGAATCCATGATAGAGTAATAGTAGAATCTGTCCAACACATAACTAACATTACTATCTAAGCTGAGGGCATTCTTAACAAAATTAATCCATTAGCACTCATGGTCCCTATTAACCAGTTCGATACAATGACTCCTACATAGTCGTCATGAGGCGTGAGTAGGTAAATGAGGATGCCGGCGACAATGTCTTGATTATATATTTTTTTATAGTTGTACATGAGCTACCTTCATTTTCTGTGAACTGGTTTGATCATGTTTTCTGTGTTTATTATTATTCAGAGTAAAAAAAAAAATGATACAGCATTTACTTTATGTTTTATGTGAGTAGTGTGATGCAAATTACATATGGCAGCTGATGCAGTGCATGAGAGTTCTGAGGTGGTTAGGATATTTTTTAAGTATAAATGTGGATACTAAGGTAATTAGATGTACAGAGAGGATGGCAGTAAATTGGAAGTGAGTATTAAGGGAGAGAGGCTGGAGAAAGTGGATACAGTAATCCCTTGTTATTCAGGGGGGTTACATTTTTTATATCCCCGCAAATGGCCAAATCTGTGAATACTCTTTTATATAGATATTCCACGAATACTCTTGATATTTGCTCCTTTTTATTTTACTCCTTATTATTAACATTATTATCATAACATTGTTCAAGGTCTGGTACACTAAAGGAAAAACCGAAGACACCAAAATAAACTTTATTTCAGACTTCCTTAACCTCTTCAATACGAGTCAAATTCTTGCAGGCAAAATTGGCTGCCTGACATACGATGATGCATCACAATACTGGCATTATAAAATATAAAGTTACAGCTGTATTACTCATTCTCTTTCACTCTGAATGTTAATAACCACAGAAAATATGATCAGGCCAGTTAACAGAATATGGGGGTCACTCAGCTACAACTACAAAATAAAAATGATCAAGATACCAATGCCGGCGTCCTCATATACACTCATGCCTCATGATGCCTACGTAGGCATCATCATATGGAAGGGGTTAAGAACATCTCAACAATGTGTCCATTCATATTGTTTTAACTTTTCTTTGGGAGCCATGGTGATAGTGTGTGAATGGATGGTATCAGCACAGGGACATGTTTGAACAGACTGAAAGACACATGGAGTGAGGCAAAAGCGATATTGAACATTTGGAGACACACATGGAGTGAGGTGATGGTGGCACAATACTGTACGAGTGGTGGAAATATTTCTTACTTTATTTTATTTTTTTTATTTCTTTTATTTTTTTTTTTTCCCTTAGAAAAATCTGTGAATAATAAAAGCATGAAAAACAAGGGATTGCTGTAGCTATAAATACTTGGTAGAGGTGACTTGATCGTATTATTCAAGAATTACAAAGGAAGAGCATGTCATAAGGAGACCTTTTGGTCCATAACTAGGTCAGATATGAAGAAAATAATAAATAGAATAGATAAATACATAATGATAATATATACCATACATATACCAAAGGCTTTTTCCCCCTTACACAGGAGGTAGCTTAATGATAATATACAAACATAATAACAATTTATAATAAATAGATAAATAATAAATGAAAAAATAATCATGATAAAATAGATGGAATAAATGGCAGGCATTACAGCATATTGCTTAGGTGTTTATTTAAATGTATCTTAAAACTTAGAACAGTATTACATTGCACTGCCTCTGCTGGAAGTTTATTCCATACATTTACTACACAGTTGCAGAAGTTTTTTCTATCCATTTCCAAAATCAATCTTTTTCCTGACAGTTTGAGACCCTTATTTCATGTCTGATTTACATTCAATGGGAACATTTTGTCACTTTTGATGTCAATTTCCTCTAGAATCTTGATTTTATTTTATTTTATTATATTTATTTATTTTATATATATATATTTTTTAAAGGAAAATATATTCATATGTTTTTGTTGACATTCATATGATTTCTGATGTTTGGAATTGGTTTTGTGGCTTACTGTTGTACTTTTTCCAACATGTCCATCTCTTTACCAGGATTTGATGACCATACGGAAACAGCATATTCCGAATGTGGATGAGCTTATGATTTATATAGCTTGTTAATGACAGGTGGACTTTTGAATTCAAAAGACTTTGCAACCAGTCCTAGAATCTTATTTGCTTTCTCTGAGGTGGAAATACACTGCTTAGATAATTTTTGATCATAACTGATAATTGTGCCAAAATCCATTTTACTATCCACTTTTGTTTATAATTTTCCAAATGACTTGTAATCGTACTTATTGGTATTTTTACCAATGCATAAATTTCATTAGCCACTTTTCAGACCACTGCTATTGTTTATCAAAATATTCTTGAATATCTATTTGTTTTAAGTGATCATTTGCCATTCTGCACAGTTTTGTATCATCAACAAAATTGAAGACAATAGATTTCAGTTGGTGGTCTATATCATTTATATATACTATGAATAGAAGTGGCCCAAGAATGGAACCCAAAGGAATTCCACTTGTAACATTTTTCCATCTAGAAGTTTTGCCATTTAGAAGAACTTTCTGTTTATAATCGTTGAACCAATTACTAGTCCAGATTAATAGGTTACCACTCTATCTACTTACAAAAATTAGGAGTCTTAATGTCCATAGTGTTCCCAGAGAGATATGTTTGGGAGGTACCAAGGTCTATTGCCAGCCAGTGTGGGGCTATGGATTTTCCTCTCAGTTATGAATAATATTAAGGATGATACTGAGGTATTATTCTATTATTGTACTGCAAAAACACTTGTAGGTAATCATGCTCCTTTCCTGTATACTACAACTAGGTAAATTCACCCTTGTTCTTACTTAAGATTTTCACCTGTACATGAAAAATCGTTACAGAAACTTAATACAAATCTTTCACTTATGCAGTTGTTTTCCAATATCTATCATGTTTTATAGAACTTTGACTTTTCTTTTTCCAGTATTTGCTCTTCTGTATGAATATTTATCAGTAATATATATTTTTTCAGGAAGAAGTAATCTAAATCAAATTAAAAAGTTTTCCTTTCAGAGTGATATACTGGAACCTCTATATTCAAACTTAATAACTTCCACAAAGTTGTTTGAATCTGGAATTATTTAAATATTTGGTCAGCTTTTCCCATAAATGATATACCAAGAGGTCTTTCCCCCAATATATGGGAGGTGGCCAGCCAAGACATACACCTACCTCTCATCCATCCAACCCCATTGTGGATGAACGGCCACTCCTGTCTTCCACTCCACTTTGCCCACTGTCTGGGTAAAAAACAATATAGTAAGACACAACTCTTCCACAGCAGGACCTGACAGCTGAAGTTGTCATGAGTAATACATAGAAAATGAGAAATTCTATTGGGCTGCATCAAATTTTCATCCATTTGTAGCCACTCTCCACTCATCCCTATCTCTTGCCTTCTCCCTTCCCTGCTCAACAGATATTCACATTTTACCCAAGGTTCCTTTTACCCCATCCATCCACCCCATTCTTTGTCTTCTCATGTTCACTGCAGGTCTGCCTTCCACATTCTTTTTGGCTAGTCTTTCATCATTCTTTCCATATACCCAAATCATCCCATTATACTTTGATCCATCCTCTCTGCCAACTTCTTTCCACTCCCAACTCTGCTTCACTTCATCATTTCTCACATTATCGATCCTTGTATCACCCACCATACTTCATAAATACTGTGTCAAATGCCTTGAAATTCCTCCTTTCTGCCTCCTTTAAATTCCAAGGCTCTGCCCCATACAGTGTCATAGGCACAATCAAACCCTCCAACCATCTCTTTGTGTTGACCCCCAGATAACTTTTTCTTAATATTTTTCATTCCCTCACTTTGCAGTTTACTGCCACCCCCACTCCTCCATTTCCTGCTAGATGTAAAGTTCTCGACTACCTCTAGCTTGTCCCCATTGAATAATGAAAAGTGTATTAATTTGTTCTAAAATAAAGTATCCATTGAAAATATACAATTGAAAATCACACTTGAAAATGTTTCTCAATCAGTAATTGATTTTCAATAATCTACACTAACAAAAGTTTTTCAATTTCTCTTTCCATAAGCCCACTGAATTAAATAGAATAAAGGAGGAAATCACTGAAGCATAGCTTGAATATGTTCATTTCTACACATATTTGATAGATATTTCACTTATAATGCAAAATCAGTGTTACTAATTTTACAAAGTTTTTCAATTAAAATTGGTCACTTTATTACATCATTTAATTGTGGCTCTGCAATGGTAGTACCATCTTGGAAACTTATCTGATTGGATGATTGTGCATTAGTTTGAATTGAGTATGACTAGGACTTAATTTGAGTAGAATTAGGAAACCCACACCATTTAGCCATGAATAAAAGATAATAAGGCCTTTACAATAAAATAGTATATAATATTACATACCTATATCAAAGGCTTTTTTTCCTGCTTACAAGGGAGGTAGCCAAAAAACAATGTCATAAAACCACTCCCACCCATTTCATCCCCAACATACTTCCCTTCTACCCTCTTTTCCTCCCTCTTATCTTGGCACCTTCTGGGTCAGAAGCAGTGTCACAAGACTCAGCACATCCACAACAAAGCTGCTTCATTAAATTGGCAAACCTCCCCTCTCCATCCCCTCGTGCAGACAAGGAGATGGGAAGAAATCCCTTTGGGTTGTGTCAATTTATTTCTCACAAATAACCCTTCACCCCCCATCCCCCACCCACTCCCCCTAATATATATTAGGCAGAGGAAAATTGATGATTCTACCATATCAGAGCAATACAAGAACAGAAACTGATCTTCAATGGGGGCAATGTAAAAGTGATTATGATAACCTGGTTTTATATAATAAATTGATTATCTATACCAAATAACAGTGGAAAACATGTCGAATCTCTAATTTGATGATTTTTTCCCAAATTCAATCCAATTTGTTGAATTCCTTTCCAATACAGTTTTCTTACATAGCCCATTCATTCTTTTCTTTGTGATCTAGTAACTTAGATTTATATTCTTTTAGCAATATTAGCCCCTTTGATTACTTCCATACTTTTAAGGATGGTACTCAAGTGGATTTTGCCATACTCTATAGAGTGGTTAAGACTAAATATGTGTTCCATTTTTTTTTAAGCTTAGCATTGGGTGTTTACAGATTGTGAGTTGATAACATATGGACTGTGAAACTTTGTTACTCAAATAACACTGCTGGCTATGGTTTAATGATTGGATCGATAAAAAATGCAAAGTAAATAATTGAATATTCAGTTATTTGAATGTAGAGGTTCCACTGTATTACAAATTTCCTTTCAGGCATGTCCACCCAGTGTCTATGCACATACAGTTCTACTTGTTTATGTTACCAGAATTACTTACCAGAATATATCATCTAAAGCAAATTTTAATGAAATAACATGAAATATCATTAAGGGAAGAAATTTTTACTCTAACCATTCTTCCCCAGCTTTGCAGAAATTATCATAAACTGTTGCCTCAGGTCTCTCTTGTAGGAGACCCACAGCTCTCAGGTAACCAACAACCACCACTGGCTATTGGGTGGGCCCATAAGTCAATCAGGATTTTTTTTTTTTTTTTTTTTTTATGTCAGTTTGTCTGTCTGTATAGGACATGGTGCATTGTAGAATGAGGTTTTCAATGTCTTCTGTGTGATAGCTGCATCCAGAGCAGTTTGATTCTGTGGGCAGACCTATTCTGTGTTGATACTGTCTTAATGCATAATAATGTCCTGAATACAAGTGTGCCTGTGTAGTTCTTACATCTCATGGAATTGTTAAGATAGAATAGACTTTTTTCATCAGCTATAAGATATTTCTCCCCATCTGGAGTATTGACTACATGTTATTGTGAGGTTAAAATCTGCTCAGTAGCATGCAGCAGATAATTTAGGGTCTATATAGGGTGCCCCTATAGACCAGAGCCCCATATAATTTTGTCTGTGATAGAGGAAATCTCAATTCATAGAGAAATCATCATACTTTAGTATACTGGGAAGGTCCCTCTGTTATGCTGTCCCATCCACTCTTAATACTGTCCTGTATCACTTCTCTGAATATACATATCCTTTTTTGCCAAACCCTGTGGTAGGGGAGAAAAACTACTGCTAATGAGTGTTCCCTCTTGAGTTGTAAAAGACAACAAAAACAGGATGGGAATAGAATTAGGCATCCTACTCTTTGTAGCCCCAAAAGGGACATTCCTAATAAAAGCAAAGACATAACAAGGTTTGGAAGTTTTCCAACCAGAACCTTAAGATTTGGGTCTTTTAATGAGTATGGGTGTGGTACAGATGAAAGTAAAAGAGAAGAGATAGGCAGTAAGTTTGTGAGAAAGATAAATGTGTTTGCATTGAGTGAAACTAAGTTGAAAGGGAGGAGCAAATTTGAGTTTGGGAGTGTAGTTGGGAGGGTGTGAGGAGTGAAGAGAGGATCAGGGAAAGAAGGGGTGGCTATATTAGTGAAGAGATATGTAAGCATGTGGTGGAGTGGAAGGAAGTTTCTTCAAGATTAATGTGGATGAAAGTGAAACTGGTAAGGGAGATGTAGGTCTTTGTAAGTTCATATGGGCCTGGTAGTGAGAAGAGTGTAGAGGAAAGAGAGCCTTTTTGGATGGATTTGAATGAGTGAATAGAGGGTTTAGGGAGAAATGTCAATGTAGTGGTATTGGAAGATTTCACTGCTAGGGTAGGAAATGAACCAGTAGACAGAATGGTTGTTAAGTGTGGAATACCAGGAAAAAGTCATAGTGGAGAGTTGATGATAGCTAACAGTGTTTAGGAAGAAAGTCAAGCATGAACTAACATATGGGAGAGGGTGGTAGATACAGCTTTAATGGTTTATATAGTGGTAACTAGGAGAATAGTAGGAAGAGTTTTGGATGTACATATTTCTAGGGGAGAGAGTGATGGAATATCAGATAATTTTTTGGTGGAAGGTAAGTTGAGAGTGGAGGATAGGAGAAAGAGGAAAAGAACAGAAGGTAGGGAGGTGCTTAGAAACTGCTTAAATGAGAAAGAAAAGGAGTACAAGAAGAAGCTGAAAGAAGAGTGAGAGGGAGTGAAGGATAGAGTAGAACTAGGAGTGAAGGAGGAATGGGGATGTGTCAAGGAGGGAGTCACATGGTGTGCAAAGATGGTGTGGAACAAGGAGGATGGGAGGAGATAGAAGGAAGGGTAGTGAGTGGTGGGATGATGAAGCAAAAAAGGTTGTAGAAGAGAAGAAACAAGCATTCACAGATTGGTTGCAAAATGGTATGAGAGAATTATAAGAGAAGTACAAAGAAAAGAGAGGTAAAGTGTAAGATAAAGGAAGCAAAAAGGAGAGCAGATGTGAAATGGGGGAAGAATATGACAAATTTTTTAAAGTAATAAAAAAATGTTTTGGAAGGAAATTAAGAGAGGAATTTGGAAAAGGTTAATCACTGTTTTTACAAAGGTAGTAGAGCCTGTGTTAGAACTAGAAATAGAGAGAGTAAGTGGTTTAAGGTCAAGGTGGGACTTTGCCAGAGATGTATCATGTTGCCATGGCTTTTCAATTTATACATGGATGGGGTGGTGTAAGAGGTAAATGCAAGGGTAGTGGGCTGGGGATTAGAGATGGTTAAAGAAAATGTAGAAAAATGGAGATAAGCCAGTTGTTGTTTGCTGACAACACTGCACTTGCAGTAGGATCAGAGGAAGGATTAAGGAAGATAGTGACAGAGTTTGGGAAGGTATTATGAAAGAAGGAAGTTGTTGATAAGTGTGGGTAAAAGTAAGGTGGAAAGATGTATAAAGGGAGAGGATGGCAACAAATTGGAAGTGAGTATTAAGGGAGAGAGACTGGAGGAAGTGGATAGATTTAGATACTTGGGGGTGAATGTGGTGGGAAAGGGAGGAGTGGGAGTGGAGGTAGAATATAGATTGAGTTAAACAAATGCCTAGGGGGATTAAAAAGTGTAATGAGAAATAGATGTTTGTGAATGGGTGCTAATAGGAGATTGTATTTACCTAGTTGTATTTTGCGGGAAGGGGAGCTATGCTCGTGATGTCCCGACATTGTATCTCGCAGTGTCTAGTTTGTTTTTAAACTCATGAATGGTTTTTGCGCATACTATTTTATTATCCATTTTGTTCCAAGTGTCCAAAACTCTATGTGGAAAACTGTTTTTCTTCAGTTCTCTTCTATAGCTGTTTTTTTATTTTCTTTCCATGTCCTCTTGTGTTTCTTTTGTCCCAGTTAAGTAAGTTCTCTCTATCAAGTATCTCTGTGCCTTTCATGATTCTGTAGATGGTCAATAGGTCACCTTTCTCTCTTCTTTGCTCCAGTGTCGGTAACTCCAGTTTAGCCAATCTCTCCTCGTATGATAGGTTTGCAAGTGCAGGTGCCATTTTTGTAGCTGCTCTTTGGATTCTTTCTATTTTCTTTATATTCTTTTTGGTACTGGGAGAACACAATGTCGCCGCATACTCTAATCTAGGCCTTATCAATGTAACCAATATTTTTTTTATCATGTCTTCGTCCAAGTATGTAAATGTCACTTTTATTGATCTTAGCAAGTTGTAAGTCTCCCTGACAATTTTGTTAATCTGTATATCATAGGACAAGTCGTTCGTGATAATTACACCCAAATCTTTTTTGGATCCTACTTTCTTTACTTCCTTGATCCAATTGTATATTTTCCTGATATTCTGTTTTTGCTTTTTCCAAACTCCATTATGCTACACTTCTTAGTATTAAAGTCCACTTCCCATTTCTGACTCCAGTTCCATACCCTATTTAGGTCTTTTTGCAGTGCTTCACAGTCCTCATCAGTTTCTACTTTCCTTAACAGTTTGGCGTCATCAGCAAAGAAGCTCATGTAGCAGTTCACTTCCTCGTCCATGTCATTCATATAGATAGCAAACATTATTGGTGCCAGTACAGATCCTTGCGGTACTCCACTGATCACCTCTTTCCAATCTGAATATTTTTCTCTGAGCACTACTCTCATCTTTCTACCAGTCAGAAAGTCCTCCATCCATTTTAGTAGGTTTCCTTGTATTCCTCCTGTGTTCCAGTTTTTTTTAGTAATTTTCTGTGTGGTACTTTGTCAAAGGCTTTTTGCAAGTCTAGGAATGCACAATCAGCCCATCCATTTCTTCTTGCACTATGTCTATTAGTATGAAGGAATGGTTGTGCTGACAGTACCATATGGGGCAGAAATGAACATAAAAGAAGAATAATTTAAATGTGTTTGAGGTGAAATACCTGAGAAGCATGGTAAGGGTTACTCGGCCGGATAGAGTGAGAAGAGCGGGGGTGGAAAAGTTGTTGGGATATAGGGTTGATGAAAGAGTATTGGAATGGTTTGGACACATGGAAAGAATGAAGAAAGATAAGTAAAAGAAATGTGGAAGGCAGAGGTGGAGAGAGTGAACATGAGGGGGCGAACAAGGGTGAGATGGATGGATGGGGTAAAAGGGGCATTGGGAAAGAGGGGGATGTCTATTGAGGAAGGAAGGGAGAAGACAGAAGATAGGGATGAGTGGAGAATGGTTGTGTACACCCTGGGGCAAAGTTCTCAATTATGCACCTCCATCACCACTTTCCATCACCATCCCTTACTGGCTTGCAAAATATTTAAAAAGAAAAAAATTGAAAATTGTATTTAATGTCCCTATTGCAGAAAGGATAGAGAAAAATATTTCATATTCCATTGATTCTAATGCAAAATTCATATATTATAGTAATATATTCAGGGCTTTGATTTTTTTTTTATTATGATTATTTTGTTAAAGCTTTGTGGGCAGCATAGACTAGAATTGCTGCCCCCTACATGTGCTGCACAAAGGCATATGGGGGGGTTGTGTATGGATGATGCTGTGATGCATGGGAGTGGGTGAAAATGATATTCTGATGCAGCCCAAAGGGATTTCTCCCTGTTTTCTCTTTTTCTGCATGAGGGAACAGAGGGTAGGGGTCGCCGATTAAATGAGGCTGCCTTGCTGTGGATGTGCTGTGTCTTGCTATATTGCTTCAGTGGGTTAGATGCAGGGAGGAGCCAAGAAAAGGAGGGAAGGGTAGTGATTGGGAGTGGAGTATGTGGGGATGAAATGGGTGGGAGTAGATTTATGCCTTTGACTTTGGCTACCTCCCTTGTAAGTCATTGGTATATGTATTTACCTAACCTAAGTTGACTATAGAATCATGAAAGGAATGGAAATCCTAGATAGAGATGGTTTATTAAAGCGGGACAATAGAAAAACAAGAGAACATGAAAAGAAACTCAAAAAAGGATAATTATAGAAGAGATCTGAAAAAGAACAGCTTTTATAAATATACAAGGTTTATACAATCACTGAATGAAAAATAGAGAGGAAAAACAGGGTGGAGGAGTCAAGTTTTTGACTAAGAAGGGCTTAAATGTGACAAAGATCACTGAAGGAGAAAATGTGGAATTGATCATGATAAGAGTTGAAAATAGTGACATAAAAAGTAGAAAGTTTGTGATCGATCTATGTATTTACCAACCTAGTTGTATTTACCTAGTTCTTTTTTACGGGAAGGGGAGATACACTCGTGGTGTCCCACCTTTGTATCTCGCAGTGGCTAGTTTGCTCTTAAGTTCGTGAATGGTTTTTGCACATACTATTTTTTCATCCAGTTTGATCTATGTGGAAAACTGTTCTTCTTCAGATCTCTTCTATAACTATGTTTTTTTTAGTTTCTTTCCATGTACTCTTGTGTTTCTCTTGTCCCAATTTAACAAGTCCTCTCTATTGAGTATTTCTGTGCCCTTCATGATTCTTTAGATGGTCAGTAGGTCGCCTCCCTTCTTTGCTCCAAAGTTGGTAACTCCAATTTAGCCAGTCTCTCCTCATATGACAAGTTTGAAAGTGCAGGAGCCGTTTTTGTGGTTGGTCTCTGGATTCTTTCAATTTTCTTTATATTCTTTTTGGTACTGGATGACCACAATGTTGCCACATATTCTAGTCTAGGCCTTATCAGAGTGACTTAATATTTTTTTTAATAATTTCTTCGTCCAAATATGTAAAAGCCACTTTTATTGATCTTAGGAAGTTATAAGATTCTCCGATAATTTTGTTTGTTTATCAGAGGATAAGTTGTTTGAGATAATTACTCTCAGATCTTTTTCAGATCCCACATTCTTTACCTCCTTAGTTCCAATTTTATATTGTCCTGATATTCTATTTTTACTTTTTCCAAACTCCATTATGCAACACTTTTTTATGTTGAAGTCCACTTCCCATTTCTGACTCCACTTCCAAACTTTATTCAGGTCTTCCTGTAGTGATTTGCAATCTGTTTCGGTTTTTACTTTCCTTAATTCAGCGTCATCTACAAAGAAGCTCATGTAACATTACACATCATCATCCATGTCATTCACATAAATAGCGAACATTATTGGAGCCAATACAGATCTTTGCGGAACTCCTGTAATCACCTCCTTCCAACCTGAATATTTTTCTCAGAGTACTACTCTTATCTCTCTACCATTCAGGAAGTCCTCCATCCATTTTAGCAGGTTGCCTTGTATCCCTCCTATATGTTCCAATTTTTTTAATAATTTTTTGTGTGGTACCTTGTCAAAAGCTTTTTGTAAGTCCAAGAAAGCACAATCAGCCCATCCATCCCTTTCTTGTATTATATCTATTAGTCTTGATTAAAAACAGATTAAAATTTGTGGTACATGATCTTCCCTGTCTGAACCCAAATTGTCTTGGGTTTATTATATTATTTTCTTCCAAGTGTTTTACCCATCTATTCTTGATATTTTTCTCACAAATGCTTGTTAGTGGTACCAGTCTATAGTTAGCTGGTTCTTCCTTGTTTCCTCCTTTATATATTGGTACAATGTTAAAAAAAATTCCAGTCTTTTGGTATTTTTCCAAGTTTAAGTGAGCAACTTATTATGTTATATATTGTGTCCATTTTTGCCCCCAAAAACATGTTCTTGGATTGTGACTAATCCAACATGTTGGAAGACACAAGGTATATATTAAATGAAATGCTGAAGAAGGAGGAAATCTAGTAATTATGGGTGATTTTAACTCTAGAGATATATGTTGGGAGAAGATGACAGTGAAGGGTGGAGAGGACCTTTGGGGAAACATATTACTTGAGATGACCATAGAATACAAAATGACTCAATGAGTAAAAGAAAATACCAGATATAGAAATAATGAAGTACCATCGAGACTAGATCTGATATATATACATCAGAGCTTGAAATTGTTGATAAAATTGAATACAAGACACCAATTAGGAAGAGTGATCACATACTGCTTGAGCTCAAACTAAAATAAATATATATATATATATATAAATATATATATGTAAGGAGTGAAACAAGAAACACAGAAAAGGAAACTAATGCATAACAAAATGGACTTTGGGAAACTTAGAAAGTTCTTTCATAAAGTAAGTTGAGAAAAATTCTGTAATGAAGCACAAGTGGAAGAGAAATGGATGATTTTGAAGGAAATCTATAATGAAGGAGTGGATAAATATGTACCAAAACAAAAACAGGAGATGGTGTACATTAAGTGCTGGTATAACAAAATGTGTAGTGAGGCAAAAAAGAGAAGAGACAAATCTTTGAAAAACAAGAAAAAAGAAAAAAAAATGGAAGGTGAATATGTAAAAATACGTAGGGAAGAAGAAACTATGGAAAAGACATAATAGACAAATGTAAAGATCAACCTAAATTATTCTATAGATATGTGAATTTTAACTAAGAAATAAACAAATAGTAAAACTACGTCAAGGGAACATAGAATACACAGAGGATATAAAAATGGCTGAAATTATGAACAAACATTTCAAATCTGTGTTCACTAAAGAAAACATACACAATTGGGATGAAGGAAGTGGAGAAAGATCCCCCAATAAGAGAAATAACTGTGACACAGAAAGAAATAAGGGACCAAATAATGAACCTTGATGTCAGAAAATCACATGGCCCAGACAATATTGCAAACTGGATACTAAAAAAATGTATAGATGAACTAATAGACAAAATATACAAGATAATAGATTGCTCACTCAAGGAAAGCTACTGGATGACTGGAAAAATGCCAATATTGTACCAATATATAAAAGGGAAACAAGGAAGACCCAACAAACTATAGACCAGTCTCCCTTATAAGTACAATAACCAAAATTTGTGAGAGTCATCAAAAAGTAGATAGACAAAACATCTGGAGAGAATATACTAAATCCAAGACAATTCAGATTTAGACAAGGAAGATCATGTGCCACAAATTTGATCTGTTTCTGTTTAGGTTAATAGATATAATACAAGAAAGGGATGGATGGGCAGACTGTGCTTTCCTGGACCTACAAAAGGCATTTGATAAAGTACCACAAAAAATTATTAAGAAAACTTGCAACAACTGGAGGTATACAAGGAAAACTATTGAAATGGGTGGAGGATTTCTTGCATGGAAGAAAAATGAAAAAGGTACTCAGAGATAAAAATTCTACTTGGGAAGAAATGATTATTGGTGTTCCACAGGGATCAGTACTGGCTTCAGTAATATTTGCTATATATGGATGAAGGTGTGGAATGTTACATAAACTTCTTTGCAGATGATGCAAAACCACTAAAGAGAGTAATGAAACTGACTGTGACTCACTACAGGTAGATCTGAACAGGGTTTGGGAATGGAGTCAGAAGTGGGAAGTGAACTTCAACATTAAGAAATGTAGCATAATGGAATTTGGAAAAAGTAAAAAAGAAAAAAAAAAAAAAAAGGGGGGGGGGATATTGGGACAGTATAAAATTGGTGCAAATGAAGTTAAGAAAGTGGAATCTGAAAAAGACCTGGAATTAATCATCACAAAGGTCATGTCCCGTGACATAAACAAAATAGAGAAACCTACAATTTGTTAAGCTCAATAAAAGTGGCTTTTAATTACTTGGATGAAGAAATGGTAAAGAAAATATTAATCACACTGATAAGACCAAGACTGGAGTACACAGCGACACTGTGGACACCCAATACAAAAAAAGAATATAAAGAAAATAGAAATAATCCTAAGATCAATGACAAAGATGGCCCCAACACTTTCAAAGTTGACATATGAGCAAAGATTGTCTAAACTGGAACTACCAACCCTGGAACAAAGAAGAGAAAGAGGTGATCTGTTGGCCCTTTATAGAATAATGAAGGGCATGGAAGTCCTTGATAGAGAAGACTTATTAAATTGGGATAGAAGAAAACAAGGGGACATGAAAAGAAACTCAAAATGGACAGTTACAGAAGAAAAAAAAAAAGAAAAAAAAAAAATGCTTTCCACACAGAGTGGTGGATGTCTGGAACAAATTGGATGAAACAATAGTGTGTGCAAATACCATACATGAATTTAAGAAAAAACTAGATGTTGCAAGATAAAAAGATGGGACACCATGAGCATAGCTCCCCTTCCCATAGAATACAACAAGGTAAATACCTCCAGATCATTCAACAAGTTCCTGAAGATAGACCACCAAACATGATATTCCACAACTCCTAAACATTGGCCCCATAGAAAAATTCCTCTCAAAAAATGCTGGAGCCACACTAGCATGATTGTGTTCAAGACACCATTCAGCACTAAAACTGTACCATCACATGCCTTTGCCACAGAATAAAACTGCCCTGAATACAACCATTACACAGAGGGCTGTGCTCAACCAACACTGGCCAACATTATCCACACACCAACACAATATTTCTTCCTGGAGTAAACTATAGACCTGCCAGGTTACCTGGGAGCTGTGGGTCTTTGCAAGAAACCTGAGGCAGTGGATTATTTGATTGTTGAATATTTTTCCTGTATTTTACTGTCATTCTGTTTCTGTATTACTAAGCACATTTTTCTAATTACTGGTTTTGAGGATGGTCTTATGTTTACAGACGATCACCTTGAGCTCAGTGTCACTGGACTTTACACAGCTTCTACAGGATCTCGCACAGGAGGCCAACTTTGAGGTTACTTATGTGGATATTGAAGAAAAATCTGTCACAGGTAACTATTTAAAGGTATTCTCTATCAAAGGTGGAGTTGCACCAGTGTTGTGTAATGTTGCCATGATTGTCCAATGTGTATATTGATTAGGGACTGAGGAAGGTAAATATAAGTGATAGGCTGAGGTATGAAGTTAGTGAGCAAGAGTGGAGGGAAGTTGGAGGCAAGCCTGTTGTGGATGACTCTGCACTTGTAGCAAAGTCTGAGGATGGATTGAAGCAGTTATGGTTTAGTTTGAAAGCACATGTGAAAAGACAAATCTTAAAGTGAATGTGGGCAAAAGTAAGGTGATACTATATAGAAAGAGTGATAAGGGTGGCAGTTTGGAGGTCAGTTTGAAGGGTAAGAGGCTAGAAATGGATAGCTTTAAGTATTTGTGGTTGCATGTGGCATTGTATGGATTGGAAAAAGAAGTTAATTATAGGCTCAAGGAGGTAAGTGAATGGTTAGAATGAAAAGTGTTATGCAAAATAGGTATATGGAGATAAATGCAAAAAGAAGGTTGTATGAGGGCACTTGCAGTTTGAAGAAGGCTGAAAGGAAGATCCTAAATATATTTGAGATGTGTTTTGCATATCAGCTTTCTTCTCACAAATTTCTTCAGCCTCTCATCTGACTCAGCTTATGCAGTCATCCACAAATAACTGGTTCATCTCCCCTTTCCCTCCACTTTCACTAATTCCAAACCCCTTGCATTTACCCCCCTCTATCCAGTTCATTTACATGTTGAACAACCATAGTGACATTGCAACACAGGGACAATTCCACCTTACCTCTTTCTTCATTCCATATTCTCACACAAATTAATAATTTTACTACTATCAATATATTTACTTATGTACTAAACATCTATAACATATCCCATAATGCCCCTCTATCAACTTGTGCCATATACTTTCTCAAAACTCACAAAAGCTCAAAAGATTACTTTACCTTTGGCAAGAAATTCTTCCACATCTGCTGTAAAGGTAAAAATTTATTATAAATCTTATCTTAACCCCACACTGCTCTTTTCCAGTTACTTTTTCTGTCCTTATCCTAATCCACTCATTTAGCAACCTCCCACCTTAACTACACCTTTAAAATGCTTACATTCATACTTTTCCCCTTTTCCCTTGTACAGTGGAACTATGCATACACTCCTCCAGTCCACACTTTTCCTTGCCTTAGGCACATATGTCTCACTAGCCATTCTATTACAACATTCATCAGACCCTCCACATGACAACCATCTAATCTAAGTACCTTACCCGTCTTCATTCCTCTTAATTCTCATTGTATCTCCTCTTTTCCTACCGCCCCACTCTCTACATTCAAGATCTACCCATAATACAGATCTCATGTAATCCTCATTTTGGACACAACTACATAGTTCATTAATGCCTTTTCAACTAACCTCTCACCCACCACCCTGGACTCTTAACCCCTTCTATACGCTGATGCCTACGTAGGTGTCATGAGTAGCAAATGGGTACACAAGGATGCCGATGTCAGCGTCTTCATTATATTTATTGTAGTTGTACCTGCGTGACCCCCATACTCTGTAAACTGGCTTCATCATATTTTCTATGGTTATCAAAATTCATGGGTGAAAGAGAGAACGATCGATACAGCAGTGACTTTATTTTTTGTAATGAGAGTATTATGACACAACATTGTACGTCTGACAGCTAATGCTCCCCACAAGATTTTGGCCCGGAGTGAAGTGGTTAAACACTGGTTGTTCTCATTGTTTCCTTTCAAATCTCTAACATTTTTCTTCTATAGTTCCTCCCTGGCACCCTGTATCTCCCAACTACTCAGTCTGTTATTAATTTCTTAATCTACCATTCATCCTTCAAGGAGGGAGTCACAACATGTACAAAGATGGTGTGTGGAACAAGGAGGATGGGAGGAAATAGAAGGAAAGGTAGTGAGGGGTGGGATGAGGAAGCAAAGAAGGTTGTAGAAGAGAAGAAGCAAGCTTTCACAGATTGGTTACAAAATAGAATGAGAGAATCATATGAGAGGTACAAAGAGAAGAGGAGTAAAGCATAAGGTAAAGGAGGCAAAGAGGAGAGCAGATGTGAAATGGGGTAAGAGCATGACAGAAAATTTTGAAAAAGTATTAAAAAGATATTTTGGAAAGAAATTAAGAGGAAAAGGAGACGAATCAAATAGAGAAGAAAAGGTAAAAGGTGCAGATGGAGAGATGATAATGGAAGAGATGGCAGTAAGAGGAAGATGGGCAGAGTATTTTAGGAAGTTGCTAAATGTGAAGGAGGATAGGGAGGTAAAGATAGTTGCACTGGGAAGCATTAAGAAAATCACTGTGATGAGTGAGGAAAATGGAGGAGAAATAAGGAAAGATGAGATGAAGGCAGTTGTAAAAATGATGAGAGCAGGTAAGGCACCTGGTCTGGATGGGTGTCATGCAGAATGTCTAAAAAAAAAAGGAGGTACAGTGATGGTGGACTGGCTGGTGAGGTTATTTAATGTTTGTTTAAGAGAGGGTAGAGTGGTGGAGGACTGGAAGAGTGCCTCTATACTTCCACTTTACAAAGGGCAAGGGGATAAGTGCAAGTGTAGTAGTTTCAGAGGGATCAGTTTGTTAAGTGTATTTGGGAAGGCTTAAGGGAAGGTCATGGTTGAGAGGATCAGGAGAGGAACAGAGGGAGTAATTGATGAGGAACAGTGTGCATTTAGGACAGGTAGGGGTTGCATAGATAAGATTTTTGTGATAAGACATATGTGAGAAAGCTGTAGGAAAAGGTAAGAATATTTTTTGTGCTTTTATATGTATGGAAATGGCTTATGACAGGGTAGACAGGAAGGCACTGTGGGAGGTATTGCAAATATATGGGTTAGGAGGAAAGCTGTTGAGAGCAGTCATGAAATGGAAAGAGCGAGTGGTTTGAGGTAAAGGTGGGACTTTGTCAGGGATGTGTTATGTTGCCTTGGCTGTTTTAGCTTTTTACGTTATGGGGGGGGAAATTGCACTTCACTTCCTTTGTCCCAGTGCTATATTTTTTCTCTAGTGAAAACAGACTTGAAGTGATTGTTCATGACTTCAGCTATTTCTAGATCCTCTGTGTATTCTGTATTTCCATGGCATAGTTTCACCATTTCCTGTTTATTTTTAAGTTTGCCATTCACATATCTATAAAATAGTTTGGGTTAATCTTTACATTTTTCTATGATGTCTTTTGCATAGTTTCTTTTTTTCCTCTCTGCGTACTTTTACATATTTCTATAGTTAAAATCTATTTACCATTTTCCAGATTTTTTATATTTTCTCCATCTTTTCCAAGCTGTGTCTCTTCTATCTTTTGCCTCACTGCATCTTTTGTTAAACCAGTATTTAATGTACACCTCTTGTTTCTGTCTTGGTACGTATTTATTCCTTCATTATAGATTTCCATCAAGATTGTCCATATCTCTTCCACTTTTGTCTCTTTAACCTCTTCAGTACGGGCCAAAATGTCGCGGGCAGCATTAGCTGCCAGACGTACGATGTGTCATAATAATACTCGCAACATCAAATATAGTCACCGCTTATATTGGTTGTTCTCTCTTTCACCTGTGAATTTTGATAACCATAGAAAATGTGATGAAGACAGTTTAGAGAGTATGTCATTACGCAGGGGCAACTACAATAAATATAATCAAGACGCCGACATGGCAGCCTCGCGTATCCACTTGCTCCTCATGCTGCCTACGTATGCGGCACCGTATGGAAGGGGTTAATGTAGAACTTTTCTTAATTTGCATTTTGAAAGAATTTCTTAAGTTTTCCAAAGTCCGTTTTGTTGTACATCAATCTTCCTTTTCTGTATTTTTCATTTCTCCATTTCTTTAGTTCAGCCTCTATTAGTATGTGGACACTCCAAATGGTGTTTTGTATTCAATTTTATCCACTATTTCAGGTTATGTTGTAAATATTAAATCTAGTCTCGACAGTTCGTCACCACACCTCTTTTACTAATCTTTCTTCACTCATTCTTTCCATATGTCCAACCATCCCAATACTCTTTCATCAACCTTATCTCCCAACTCCCTTTCCACCCCTGTTCTCTTGCTCACCTCCTCATTCCTCATTCCTCAGAGGGATCAGTAGTAACCCCCATCATACTTCTCAGACACTTCATCTCAAACACATTTAGACTCTTGCTCTCTTCCTATCTTATGTTCCATGTTTCTGCCCCATACAGTGCTGTCAGCACTGGAGTCAGCACTGGAGAAAATGAAGAGTTTAAGGTCACTTATGGTCACATATAGCAAGGAATGTTGAGTGAGGTTGAAGGGAAATTATACATACATATACCAGAAAGTCCTTCCCGTTTTGTAATAGGGTGGTTGAGTTGAAGCATGTACAACCTCCTCCCCACACACACACACACACAGTGGTGTAGTTGGTAAAGCGCTGAACTGCCACCATAGTGGCCCGCAGTTCTTGGTTTGAATCCTGCCCAGGGCCGAAATTATTTCGGTACCGCTGCGCTTCGGGTCGTTACTCTGACTCTCGTGGGCGGGGAGTTGGGGGTGTGTGTGTGTGCAAGGTCATAGCATTACCCATAGATCGGACCTACGAGCTCTGAGCTCTCTTCCAGGAGGGAAATAGCTGTCGATCACGAGTCCAACATGCGATCCAAAGACCAAGTGAATACACAATCCCATACCCATCCAGAAACCCATTTGTTGTCCCTTCTCTCTTTTAGAATGGTAGTTGAAGTTAGAAGTGATCAGTATTATTTTTAGGAGATTAGTCTTCCATTTTAAAAGAATGCCATGTGACTAGCCCATAGGGATGCCAATAGAATATCTTTGAATATTCATGATATAAAACTTCAGCAGTGAATGCCCCAATCAGGATCCACAGGATGGGGACAAACTTAGGAGATCATTCCCATCTCCTTCACCTATTGGAACTACATGGGTCTTTCTAGAGGTCACAAGTGTTCTGTATCTTGTACAACCTCTACTATACTTCCTCTTTTTTTTCTCACATCTTTCTGTAACTGCTCTATTCACACAGTAAAGCAGCCCCACATTATCAAAATAGACACTGGTGCAACATATTTCTGAAATGTAATTTTTTATTATTATTATTATTATTATTTTTTATTTTATTTTTTTTTTATTATTATTATTATTATTATTATTAATTTTTTTTTTTTTTTTTTTTTTTTTTTTTTTTTAACCTAGTTGTATTTTACGGGAAGGGGAGCTATGCTCGTGGGGTCCCGTTTTCATATCTCATTTTATCTAAACTATTTTTAAATTCATGTATTGTTTTTGCACACACCACTTTCTCATCTAACTTGTTCCAACTGTCTATTACTCTGTGAGGAAAGCTGTTCTTTTTCAAATCTCTTCTATAGCTGTCTTTTTTTATTTTCTTTCCGTGTCCTCTTGTATTTCTGTCATCCTATTTTATCAGATTCTCTCTATCAGTAATTTCTATGCCTTTCATGATTCTGTAAATAGCTATCAAATCTCCTCTCTTTGCTCTAGTGTCTGTAGTTCAAGTTTTTCTAGTCTCTCTTCATATGATAGTTTTGAGAGTGTTGGTGCCAATTTTGTAATTGCTCTTTGTATTCTTTCATGTTTTTTTATAAATTATTTTGTACTTTGTGACCATATCATTGCTGCATATTCCAATCTTGGTCTTATCAGGGTGATTAGGATTTTCTTCACCATTTCTTCATCCAGGTAGGTAAATGCAACTTTGATTGTTCTTATTAAATTATAAGTTTCTCCAAAAATCCTATTTATATGTTTCTCAGATGACATATTATTCATAACAATGACTCCCAGGTCCTTCTCATTTTCTACTTTTTTTATTCCTTCTTCTCCCAATTTATATGCTCTTGTTATTCTGTTTTTGCTTTTTCCAAATTCCATTATACTACACTTTTTTGTATTGAACTCCATCTCCCACTTCCTACTCCATTCTTGTACTTTATTTAGATCTCTCTGTAGTGATTCACAATCTTCTTCAGTTTTCACTCTTTTCAGTAGTTTTGCATCATCTGCAAAGAAGCTCATATAGCTTTCAATTCCTTCATCCATATCATTAATATATATAGCAAACATTATTGGGGCCAGAACTGTTCCCTGCGGAACACTGCTTATTACTTCATCCCATTTTGAGTGCTGGTTTCTTATCACTACTCTCATTTTTCTTTCTTGCAAAAAGTCTTCCATCCAATTTAGCAGTTTGCCCTGTATTCCTCCTTCAGTTTCTAATTTCTTAAGCAACTTCTTATGTGGTACTTTGTCAAAAGCTTTCTTTAGGTCTAGAAATGCACAGTCCGCCCATCCATCTCTTTCTTGTATTATATCTATTAGCCTTGAATAGAAACATATTAAATTGGTGACGCATGATCGTCCTTGTCTGAATCCAAATTGCCTTGGATTTAACACTTTGTTTTTTTCTAAATATTTTACCCATCTACTTTTGATAATTCTTTCACAAATTTTTGCTATTGTACTTGTTAGAGAGACTGGTCTATAGTTGGTAGGTTCTTCTTTATTTCCTCCTTTATATATAGGTACTATATTTGCTTTTTTCCAATCTTCTGGAACTTTTCCTTCTTTCAAGGAACTATTTAGTATGCTATGTATTTTGTCTGCCAGTTCATTCCTGCATTCTTACAGTATCCAGTTTGCTATTTCATCTGGTCCATGCGATTTTCTGACATCAAGATTACTCAAGTGTGTTAATATTTCATTCTTTGTTACTTCTATTTCTTCCATAGGGGGGACTTTCTCTTTCCATTCGTTCTCTTCAGGTTGTATGTTCTCCCTTGTAAACACTGATTTAAAATGTTTGTTCATAATTTCCGCCATTTCCATTTCCTCAGTGTATTCAACTCCCTCCTGTCTTAATTTCTCCAAGTCTTGTTTGTTTTTCAGTTTATTGTTTACAAATCTGTAGAATAATTTTGGTTGATCTTTTCACTTTTCTATGATATCTTTTTCATATTTTCTCTTTTCCTCTCTGCACATTTGTACATATTCATTTCTATAACAGGTATATATTTTCCATTTTTCAGGTTTTCTGTATTTTTTCAATCTGGTCCAGGCTTTGTCTCTTTTGTCTTTTAACTCCCTACAACTTTTGTTGTACCAGCATTTTACATATTCTTTTTCTTGTTTTTGTCTTGGGACATACTTTCCACTCCTTTTTTTGTAAATTTTTGTCAAAATATTCCATTTCTCTTCTACTGTTGTTTCTTCTTTGTATATTTCTTCCCAGTTTTCCTTTTGAAAGAATTCTCTTATTTTATCAAAGTTTGTTTTTTCATACATTCTTCCTTTTCTATATTGTTAATTTCTTTTCATATATTTTTCTTCATTCATTAAGTTCCAGTTCAATCAATATGTGGTCACTTTTACTTATTGGTGTTTTATATTCAATTTTGTCCACTATTCTAGGTTCGGATGTAATTATTAGGTCTAGTCTCGATGGCTCTTCTTCATTTCTATACCTAGTGTTCTCCTGTATCCATTGTGTCATTGTATGGTCAGTAACCATCTCAAGTAGAGCGTTTCCCCATGAGCCGTCTCCACCCTTTACTGTCATTTCTTCCCAGCAGATTTCTTTGCAATTAAAGTCGCCCATCATAACTATTTTTCCTCCCTCTTCCATTATCTTGTTTAATGTTATCTTTGTGTCCTCTAACATACTTTTATGTTCACTCTCTTCCCATGAGGCTGTTTTTGGGGGCACATAATTTATCACAAACTTTCTGCTCTTCTTATCTCTGTCTTCTACTTCCATCATTATCATCTCTACTGTATTCTTTCCATATGTGACACACTTCACGTTTATATCCTTCTTAGTCAGGAACATAATCCACCCCCTTCCTTCTTCACTCTGTTTCTAATCCAATAATTATATGCATCATGTCCTACACTGTTGGGTGGTAGTGGACCTTTTAATTTTGTTTCTACAATTCCCATTATGTCTGGTTCTTTTTCTTTCAAATAATCATTCAGCTCATTCAATCCTGTTATTAATCCATCTATATTTGTGTAAGACACTCTTAGTTTTCTGCCACTTCCATTGTGTTCTCTGTTTCCCTTTTGTTTTTCTCTTGTATGTCGACTTTCTTTAGTTTCATATTCACTACTCTCCAATAGAATCTCTCTTTTTCTGACTCCGTTCTTATCTCGTTTTTTTCCTTAGCTTCAAGTCTTTTCTGTTTTTCTTCCTCTCTTTCCTCTTTATTCATTTCCCTTTTTATCCATACCTTTTTATATTGTTCACTTGTTGCTAGTTTCCCTGTTTTGGATAAGATATTCTCAGCCGTAGTTTGTGACCTGAATTTAATCTTAATTGGTCTGGTCTTGTCTGTACTATATTTCCTGAGCCTGAATTTCTCTTCGATTTGTTTCATTATTTCTGGTTCATCTTCCTGAACTAATTCTAGTAAATTTCTTACTTTTTCATTTTCCTCTTTGATCCTTGTGGTTCTATCTGGGTTATGTTTCTCTTCCATTCCTAATATAATTATACATTTCTTTCTGTCTGCTAAGTCTCTTACTATATTCTCCTGTCTCATCACTTTAATAACTGAGTTTTCAGTTTGTTCATTCATTTGCTGTCTGATTATGTCAGTGAATGCAACTTTGCTATTTTCTTGGATTTTTTTCCAACCCTCCTTGTTCTTATTATTCTCCTTTAAGACTTTATTCTCTTCTTTTACTTCTTTTAACTGATTTTTTATTCTTCAATTTCCTTAGTTAAGTTTTTGTTCGCCTTCTCTAGTTCTTCCAATTTTTCAACCCTCCGTATAATGTTGTTAACATGACCGAACCTACGCTCCAAGTCCTCGATCATCTTATCGACCTTCTCTTCTAGTCTTGTCAGTCGGGGGGGGTTGTGTCCCCCCCACCCTCTTTAAATCCCTGGAAAATATTCTCATCACTTTCTACTGTATTGCTCTTATCTATACTTCTAATCTTTACATTTTCAGGGGGGGGGGGTTGTGTCCCCCCCACCCTCTTTAAATCCCTGGAAAATATTCTCATCACTTTCTACTGTATTGCTCTTATCTATACTTCTAATCTTTACATTTTTATTAGACATTTCATCATCGCTCAGCTGGTCAGGGGGCCGTTTGTTTACCTTTCGCCTGTCTGCCTGGGCCAAGTCCTCTCCCTCCTCATTTCCTTCCATTTCCCTCAGCAATCCCTCCCCTTCTCCTCTTTCCCTACTTTCCTACTACCCCACGAGCAATTTCCCCCCCACCCTGTAAATACAATAGGCACTTCTCTTTGCGTTGGGATCCACGAAACTTCAATTTTCTTCAGAACGTCTTCTAAGCCGTCCGTTCGTTGAAGTGTGTGTGTGTGTGTGTATTTACCTAGTTGTAATATACGGGAGGGGAGCTATGCTCGCGGTGACCTGTCTTTGTATCTCTCCGCATCAAGTTTTATCTTAAAATCTTGTATAGTGTTAGCACATACTGTTTTGTTGTCTAATTTGTTCCATGTATATATCGCTCTGGGTGGGAAACTGTTCCTTTTCAAGTTTTTTCTATAACTATCCTTTTTCAATTTTTTTCCGTGTCCTCTTGTTTTACCGTTTTCCCACACTAATAGGTCATTCCTGTCTAAAACTTCCATTCCTTTCATTATTCTGTAGATAGCAAATCTCCTCTTTCTCTTCTTTGTTCCAGAGTTGGTAGGTTAAATTTGGATAGTCTTTGCTCATATGTTAGTTCGGCGAGTGTCGGTGCTAGTTTGGTTGTCGCTCTTTGTAATCTTTCTAGTTTCTTAATATTCTTTTTGGTACTGGGTGTCCAAAGTGATGCTGCGTATTCAAGTTTTGGTCTTATTAGTGTAGTTAGTATTTTCCTTATCATTTCTTCATCCATATAAGTAAATGCCACTTTGATTGCTCTCAATAAGTTATAGGTTTCTCCGAACATCTTATTTATATGCTTATCTGGTTTCATGTCCTTTCCAATCATCACTCCAAGATCTTTTTCATAGTTTTTTTTTTTTTTTTTTTTTTTTTCCCTCCCAATTCTGTAATCTTTTGATATTCTGTTTCTACTCTTTCCAAATTCCATTATACTGCATTTCTTAATATTGAATTTTAGTTCCCACTTTTGAGTCCAATTCCATATTGTGTCCAGATCTTGTTGCAATGAGTTGCAGTCCTCTTCCATTTTTAGCTTCTTAAGTAATTTTGCATCATCTGCAAAAAAATTATATAGCACTCCACGCCTTCATTCATGTCATTAATGTATACAGCGAACATGATCGGGGCCAGTACTGATCCTTGCAGGACACCGCTTTTTACTTCTTCCCAGTAGGAGAATTTTTCTCTAATTACAACTCTCATTTTCCTCCCAATCAGGAAGTCTTTCATCCATTCCAATAATTTTCCTCTGATGCCACCTTTTGACTCTATCTTATTTATTAGTTTCCTATGAGGTACCTTATCGAATGCCTTTTGCAGGTCCAGAAAAGCACAGTCTGCCCATCCATCTCTTTCTTGTATTATGTCTACTAATCTTGAGTAAAAGCAGTGTGTGTGTGTGTATTTACCTAGTTGTATTTACCTAGTTGTATTTTACGGGAAGGGGAGCTATGCTCGTGGGGTCCCGTCTTCATATCTCATTTTATCTAAACTATTTTTAAATTCATGTATTGTTTTTGCACACACCACTTTCTCATCTAACTTGTTCCAACTGTCTATTACTCTGTGAGGAAAGCTGTTCTTTTTCAAATCTCTTCTATAGCTGTCTTTTTTTATTTTCTTTCCGTGTCCTCTTGTATTTCTGTCATCCCATTTTATCAGATTCTCTCTATCAGTAATTTCTATGCCTTTCATGATTCTGTAAATAGCTATCAAATTTCCTCTCTCTCTTCTTTGCTCTAGTGTCTGTAGTTTAAGTTTTTCTAGTCTCTCTTCATATGATAGTTTTGAGAGTGTTGGTGCCAGTTTTGTGATTGCTCTTTGTATTCTTTCAAGTTTTTTTATACATTTTTTTGTACTTGGTGACCATATCGTTGCTGCATATTCCAATCTTGGTCTTATCAGGGTGATTAGGATTTTCCTCACCATTTCTTCATCCAGGTATGTAAATGCCACTTTGATTGTTCTTATTAAATTATAAGTTTCTCCAAAAATCTTATTTATATGTTTCTCAGGTGACATATTATTCATAACAATGACTCCCAGGTCCTTCTCATTTTCTACTTTTTTTATTCCTTCTTCTCCCAAATTATATGATCCTGTTATTCTGTTTTTGCTTTTTCCAAATTCCATTATACTACACTTTTTTGTATTGAACTCCATCTCCCACTTCCTACTCCATTCTTGTACTTTATTTAGATCTCTCTGTAGTGATTCACAATCTTCTTCAGTTTTCACTCTTTTCAGTAGTTTTGCATCATCTGCAAAGAAGCTCATATAGCTTTCAATTCCTTCATCCATATCATTAATATATATAGCAAACATTATTGGGGCCAGAACTGTTCCCTGCGGGACACCGCTTATTACTTCATTCCATTTTGAGTGCTGATCTCTTATCACTACTCTCATTTTTCTTTCTTGCAAAAAGTCTTCCATCCAATTTAGCAATTTACCTTGTATTCCTCCTTCATATTCTAATTTCTTAAGCAACTTCTTATGTGGTACTTTGTCAAAAGCTTTTTTTAGGTCTAGAAATGCACAATCAGCCCATCCATCTCTTTCTTGTATTATATCTATTAGCCTTGAATAGAAACATATTAAATTGGTGACGCATGATCGTCCTTGTCTGAATCCAAATTGCCTTGGATTTAGTACGTTGTTTTTTTCCAAGTATTTTACCCATCTACTTTTGATAATTCTTTCACAAATTTTTGCTATTGTACTTGTTAGAGAGACTGGTCTATAGTTGGTAGGTTCTTCTTTATTTCCTCCTTTATATATAGGTACTATATTTGCTTTTTTCCAATCTTCTGGAACTTTTCCTTCTTTTAAGGAACTGCTTATTATGCTATGTATTTTGTCTGCCAGTTCATTCCTGCATTCTTTCAGAATCCAGTTTGCTATTTCATCTGGCCCATGCGATTTTCTGACATCAAAATTACCCAAGTGTGTCAATATTTCATTCTTTGTTACTTCTATTTCTTCCATAGGGGGGACTTTTTCTTTCCACTCAATCTCTTCAGGTTGTATATTTTCCCTTGTAAACACTGATTTAAAATGTTTGTTCATAATTTCTGCCATTTCCATTTCCTCAGTGTATTCAACTCCTCCTTGTCTTAATTTCTCCAAGTCTTGTTTGGTTTTCAGTTTATTGTTTACAAATCTGTAGAATAGTTTTGGTTGATCTTTACACTTTTCTATAACATCTTTTTCATATTTTCTTTTTTCCTCTCTGCACTTTTGTACATATCCATTTTATTTTCCATTTTTCAGGTCTTCTAGTTTTCTTGTTGAAAGAATTCTCTTATTTTATCAAAGTTTGCTTTTTCATACATCATTCTTCCTTTTCTATATTGTTCATTTCTTTTCATATATTGTTCTTCATTAAGTTCCAGTTCAATCAATATGTGGTCACTTTTACCTATTGGTGTTTTATATTCAATCTTGTCCACTATTCTAGGTTCAGATGTAATTATTAAGTCTAGCCTCGATGGTTCTTCTTCATTTCTATACCTAGTGTTCTCTTGTATCCATTGTGTCATTGAATGGTCAGTAATCATCTCAAGTAGAGCATTTCCCCATGAGTCATCACCACTCTTTACTGTCATTTCTTCTTTCCCTGTTTTGGATAAGATATTCTCTGCCGTCATTTGTGACTTGAATTTAATCTTAATTGGTCTGGTCTTGTCTGTGCTATACTTTCCGAGTCTAAATTTCTCTTCGATTTGTTTCATAATTTCTGGTTCATCTTCCTGAACTGATTCTAGTAATTGGCTTACTTTTTCATTTTCCTCTTTGATTCTTGTGGTTCTATCTGTGTTGTGTTTCTCTTCCATTCCTAATATAATTATACATTTCTTCTTGTCTGCTAAATCCCTTACTATATTCTCCTTTTGTCTCATCACTTTAATAACTGAGTCTTCAGTATGTTCTTTCAATTGCTGTTTGACTATGTCAGTGAATGAAACCTTATTTCCTTCATGGGTTTTCTTCCAATTTTTACTTTCTTTAGCTATCGTTTCTCTGTTTTCTTTACTATTCTTCTTCAATTCCTCATTCTCCACCTTTACCTCTCTTAACTGTCTTTTTAGGTCTTCTATTTCATCAGTTAAGTTTTTATTCGCCTTTTCCAGTTCTTCCAATCTTTCAACCCTTTGTAAAATGGTGTTCATATGACCTAACCTACTCTCCAAGTCCTCGATCACCTTATCAACCTTCTTCTCTAGTCTTGTCAGTCGGGGGGGGTTTGTGTCCCCCCCACTCTCTTTAAATCCCTTGAAAATATTCTCATCACTTTCTACTGTATTGTTCCTATCTATACTTCTAATCTTTACATTCTTATTAGACATTCCGTCGTCCTCCAGCTCGTCCTGTGGTCGTTTGTTTACTTTACGGCGGTCTGTTTGGACCAAGTCCTCTACCTCCTCATTACCTTCCATTTTCCCAGCAATCCCTCCCCTTCTCCTCTTTCCTTACTTTCCCACTACCCCACGAGCAATTTCCCCCACCCTGTAAATACAAAAAGGCACTTCTCTTTGCGTTGGGATCCACAATCTTCACTTTTCTTCAGAACGTTCTTCAAGCCGTCTGTTCGTTGAAAGTGTGTGTGTGTGTGTGTGTGTGTGTCTTGCGACACTGCTTCTGACCCAGGGCAGTGGACAGGATGCAGGGATGCTGTCATCCAGGAGGTGCCAAAATAAGAGGGAGGGAGGAGGGTGGAGGGGAGTGGAATATATAGGAAATGGAATAGGTGGGAGTTGTTTCTATGCCTTTTTCTTTTTGAGGGAAAAAGCCTTTGGTATATGTATGTATTTATTTATTTTTTATTATTATTATTATTTTTAACAAACTTTAAATTCTTTCAGGGCAACATCAGTGCCTGGTACAGTTGTCAACCCTGCCTGTTGCAGTATGCTATGGCACTGGCTCCAGCGTGAACGAGGCACAGACTCAGGCATCACACAATGCCCTTGAGTATCTCAAGATTATGACCAAAAAGTAAGACATCTGACACCACTTTGAGGACGGGTGGCACCACATCTCCAGGATGACCCTGGAAGTGCCGTGCCACTAGGTGTTGGATGTACACATAAGAAGGGGGAACATCGCCAGCAGTGCCACAACACTTGGCACTTGCCAGATTCTATCACCACCATGGAATACCATCTTAACAAAACCATGGAATCTCAGAGTTTTGTAACAAAACAAAAGTTGAAAAAAAAAGAAATATTTATGTCTTTTGAAAAGTCAGCTGATCTTTCTGTGGTATTGGCTAGTGTAGTACTGTGACACTGGTTGTATGTATAACCACACCAAATTAATATTATTATTTTTTTTTTTTTATGTAACAAAGGTCATACTCCAGAACCTTGCCAACTGACTGACTACAATTTTAGTGGATAATTCAGGAAACAATAAAACTCATAATTGATAAATTGAGGTATGGTGTTAGTAGAAACCATATCATAACTTTATAAATATCTGTAGGAATTAAATTTTGGCTTATCACATTAGCAGTTAATGAATATTAGGTTAATCTATTCTCTACAAATTTTGACTAGAAGAATTGGTATTCCTGTTTGTGTATGAATGCAAGCCAATATTATTCCTTACATATACACGTAAAATTTGACCCAAGTAAAGATGTACAAATGTACCTTGTCCAGTGTGTGCATCTGGAAAGCCCTGAGCAAACAGCTTCACTATGTTTACTTTAGAATCTGTGTGTATGTGTATTTATATATACATGTATGTGTGTGTATATTTGTATATATGTGTGTGTGTATATTTGTATATTGTGTGTGTATGTGTGTATATTATATATATATATATATATATATATATATATATATATATATATATGTATATTATATATATTTCCAAATGAAAGACAGCTTACTCATTGTTATGATTTTTGTGATGGCTTCCAATTCCCATGCCTATTTCTTAGTTGTAATTGGACGGGAAACCTACAGTTAAGAAATTGGAAAGGAAACTTAAAATCACCATGATCATTATAGGCAAGTATGCTGTGTCTTTCAGCCAGAAATGTATACAAGAAAATCCACTCTCAAAATTCTCAAAAATATGTACAAGTGAGTGAGAATCATCTCCCTGCTGCCATATAAAAATTTGTCAATACTCTCATTTCTATCTCAGGTGCAGCCTTAAGGCACAATCACTCAGTCTCCAGACCAGGTCTGAGATCTCTCACTGACAATTTCAACTATATCTCTGCCACCTTTCCACATAAGGAGAGCCGACAGCCTGCAACTGCCATGCTGCCCACCTATTACAATGAGTCTTTGTCATGATAACTGGATGTGAGGTGGGGGAGGGGGGTGATGGGTTTTGAAAATGGACAACTTAGCTGTCCATCTTAAGGACCTTCACATGCAGGTACTCATCATTGTTTTGTAAACATACATTCTACTTATATACCAAAAGACTTCTACCTTGCACTTGTATACACACACACATATATATATATATTATATATATATATATATATACATTTATATATATATATATATATATATATATGTGTATGTATGTATGCAAAATAACCACAGGAGAAGGGAAACTTGTAGACAGTAAGCACTTTCGTGTATATATATATATATATATATATATATATAAAGTCTAAGTCAAAATGTTTGCCACAAGGGGGTTGCAGCAATAAAAAATCCATAATAAACCAAATACAGGTACTTAACCCCTCTCTAGTACTTTGTTGGATGCCCTTCTCGCACTTGTCAAGGTGCCTAGGGACAGACTCTGCAAGGTGTTGGAACCACTGAGGGTCAGTATTGTTCCAAATATCTTGGATGGCCACCTTGAGCTTAGGGATTGATGATGTGTCACGGTCACATAACTTGTTTTTCATTAGTGCCCACAAGTTCTCAATGGGGTTTAAGTCAGGTGAATTTCCAGGCCAATCTTTAATATAATCCAATTGCACAAAATCAAACCAGTTCTTAATAAACTTAGCAGTGTGGTAAGGCATGAAGAGGTTTGTTTGGCACATCTCAAAACAATCTTCCAAATAATCACTCAGTGGTTGCAAGTATTGGTCTGCATTCATCAAAACATTCCTCGGTAGGATTACCTATTTCCCCACACTCTGGTAACCAAAAGCACCCCAGACCATGAATTTATCTGGATATTTAACAGTCCCTTGCTAGAATTTTGTGTCCCGGCCGCCGATACACTTTCCCACCTCGATTTCCAGTAATGCTGAATACAGCCTCATAACACTTGTTGCCACTTCTCCTTATCCCACTGCAGATATTTCTTGCAAAAAGCAACCCTATTTTTCCTCAGTTTAAGGGTGACAATCTGTTTCTTACAAGCAGTGTGGTGAGAGAACTTCAGGTCGTCATGGAGACGGTGTTGCACTATCCTTACAGACACATGAGCCAGTAACACAGGGTTCTTTTCCTTTAATTCTGGTTCTGTTATACATGGTTTATTACCCACCTGCCTCCTGAGCACCTTTAAAGTATGTGGGGGTAATTTTATGTGGCCTCCCTGTCAACTTTTTCTAAAGTGGCAGCTCAGTGTTTCCACAGTCACCAAATTTCTTTGTCCATCGCTGTACACTGTGTAGCAAAATGCCGGTTATAGACACTATTTCCTTATTAGATTTTCCTGCCTTACAGAGTGATGTAACAGCAGCAATGTGTTCACTTGCCAGCTCTTTAACTTTACCAATCACTACAAACTGTCCCATTAGTACACAGACCAAATTCATCCCTCAACTTCGACCTATAGATGGTAGGATTACTTTTTTTATGTTTTCCACTTCCATTAGGTGGTTTTATTCAGACATTGCGAAGTAGATGTCTTCATGTAGCCACAACTTCCATGACAAACAATTTGGCAGATTTGGAATGATACTAGAGGGATGAAACCAAAAAAACGACAAAATGTCTGATGCCATCCCTCTCGCGCCAAACATTTTGACTTAGACTGAATATATATTTACCTAGTTGTATCTTATGAGAAGGGGAGCTAGGATCATGGTGTCTCACCTTTGTACCTTGCAGTGTCTAGTTTGCTCTTAAATTCGTGTATGGTTTCTGAACACACTATTGTTTCATCCAGTTTATTCCAAGTGTCCACCACTCTGTGTGGAAAACTTATTTTCTTCAGATCTCTTCTATAACTATCCTTTTTGAGTTTCTGTGTCATCTTGTGTTTCTCTTGTTCCAATTTAGTAAGTCCTCTCTATCAAGTATTTCTGTGCCTTTCATGATTCTATAGAGGGTCAGTAGGTCACCTCTCTCTCTTCTTTGTTCCAAAGTCACTCCAGTTTAGCCAGTCTCTCTTTATATGACAAGTTTGAAAGAGCTGGGGCCATTTTTGTGGTTGTTCTCTGGATTCTTTTAATTTCCTTTATATTCTTGGTACTGGGTGACCATAATGTCACAACATACTACAGTCTAGGCCTTATTAATGTGACTAATATTTCTTTAATCTTTAATCTCTGTCAAGGACTTCCATGCCTTTCATGATTCTGTAAATTAGATCGCCTCTTTCTCTTCTTTGTTTCAGGGTTGGTAGTTCCAGTTTAGACAATCTTTGTTCGTATGCCAATTTTGAAAGTGTTGGGGCCATCTTTGTTGTTGCTCTTGGGATTCTTCCCCCCCCCCTCTCTCTCTCTCTTTTTCCCAATGTAATTAAAAGCCACCTTTATTGATCTTAGTAAATTGTAGGTTTCTCCAACTATTTTGTTTATATGCTTGTCTGGGGACATGTCTTTGGTAATAATTTCCTCTAGGTCTTTTTCGGAACTAACTTTCTTTACTTCTTTTGTACTGATTTTATATTGTCCTAATATTCTTTTTTTTACTTCCTCCAAATTCCATTATACTATATTTCTTAATGTTGTAGTTCACTTCCCACTTTTGACTCCATTCCCAGACTTTGTCCAGGTCTCTCTGTAGCGATTCAGTCTTTTTCCTTACTTTAGTAGTTTTGTGTTGTCTGCAACGAAGTTCATGTAACATTCTACACCTTCATACATGTCAGTTATATATATATAGCAAATGTTATCAGAGCCAATATATAGTGGACCCTCAACTGACAAGTTTTAGCTCAAGGAAATTGCTTGTTAAATGAATTATTCATCAATTTAATCTGATTTTCCCATAAGAAAAAAGGAATAAGGTTTAATACATTCCTGACTTCAAAAATATTAATTTTGAATATACATTCCTGTTGAATTTAAGTTGGTTCCTTTGCATAATTTAAGTTACATACAACCAAGGGCTTTTTCCCATCTACAAGGGATGTAGCCAAAGTTAAAAGGCATAATTCCACCCCCACCCATTCTCCACCCCTCCCTACCTCCATCTCGTCTTGGCTCTTCATGGATGACAGCTCATCCCTGCATCTCGCTCATTGTCCTGGGTCAGAAGCAATGCAGCAAGGTGCAGCACATCCACACCAAGGCCATTTCATTTAATCAGCAACCTCCCCATCTCTGCATGCAGTAACATAGAAGATGGGGGAAAAATCCCTTCAGGCTGCATCAAAATATTCACACATAACCACTCCCCAACTCCCACGTAACCCCTACCCACTCCCATGCATCACAGTATCATCTACACACAGCCATTCTCCACTCGCCCCTATCTTCTGCCTTCTCCCTTCCTCAACACTTCGTCCATCCATCTCATCCTTGGTCATCCCCTCATGTTCACTCCATTCATCTCTGCTTTCCACAGTTCTTTTACTAATTTTTTCACTAATTCTTTCCATGTGTCCAAACCATCCCAATACTCTTTCATCAACTCTATCTCCCATCTCTTTTTCCACCCCTGCTCTCATATATATGTATGTATATCAGATATGTACATCTTTTGATTGAAGTCAACTACACTAATAGCTTTGACAATTTAATAGTCCAGATCTTCGATTTTAAGAATATATTTTTATTCTTTGTTCAAAGTTTGAATGTATTCATTCATGATTTCTTTATTGAATGAAGGTATAGAAATGGGCACTGATGAATGCCAACGATTATTGTAATTATGTAACAGAACATAAAAGACTGCTGGCTCGTACACTGATAATTCAAGTATTTTTTCCTCCCTCAGAGGCTTCTTCAGGGTGAGAAGAATTATACTGGCAATGTCTATCTAGATCTGTTGTTGATGAAGATCTAGTATTGAATAATTGCTGCTGGCTGACCTGTACTCCTTATATAGGAGGCATTGGGTGAAGTTACTGGGAGAAGTAGGAGAGGTCGTCAGTCTCAGATTTATGTGTGAGTGTGTATGTATGTATGTATATATATATATATATATATATATATAATGTATATAGTTGCTCAAGAACTTTGGCCAGTAAATGAAGTAAATTGCTGAACAGGTTGGCATGTATATTTGTACTGTCCACCACTGGGTTACCAGATTTACCTGCAGAGGAGGCAACAAGACTCCTTCTGTTGCTAAGAGGTCTGAGAGGCCTGAAAAAGATTTGGGATCAGGCTAAAACTATTTTAAAATGTGACTGAGAGTCTGATCCAAGTGTGACAGCCAGACAAGTGAAGGACAACAACCCAGAACTGTTTGGAGAGTGATCAATACAAACCATGAAAAGCTGTATTGCTGACTTGGGGTACACGAGCCACCGCCTGCTGAAGGAGCCTCTTCTGACCCTTTATCAGAGGCATTTTTCTTCATTTGCCAGCAAGATTTCTTGAGGGCAGTTATTTGAGCAATGGTTTCTGCACTCAGGTCTTTAATATTGCTCATATTGGTAACACAGGGTGGAAGATGTCATGGTCAGCTTTGAGAGGAGACCTTGGACAGAGGGGTTGCAGCACACAACCTCCTCACCAACAAGACAGTGACTGACATGATTAATCCTTGGCTAGCTGATAAGCTCCACCCCTTTCCTGCTTGCTGTAGGCAGACAATTTTTGGCATGAAACCATACCTTTCATATGGGTCTTTACAGCTTCGATAGAAGTACTAACTGCCTCACCCTGGGCAGACAGTACTTTTGTTGAGCACTGTATGTGTGTGTATATATATATATTTAATATATATATATACATACATATACCAAAGGCTTTTTCCCCCTACATGGGGGGTAGCCAAAAAGAAAAAGGCATAGAAACCACTCCCACCCATATATATATATATATATATATATATTTATTTATTTACATACATTTACACAATTTTATTTACTTATTTGTAGTATACAGGAAAGGAGCAATGCTCATTGGGTCCCGTCTCCAATTCTCTAATTTTCTAACCTATCTAGAATCAAATTCCTGTACAATTCCAGCTTAATCTATATCTTTGATTTCCAGGTATCATGAATATATGTACATGCGTGTGTGTGTGTATATATATATAAATATATATATATATATACTGTATATATATATATATATGTATTTGTATGCAGCCAGAAGGGATTTCTCCCCGTCTTTTCTTTTTTTGCATGAGGACACAGAGAGGGGTGGTCACCAATTAAATGAAATGGCCTTGCTGTGGATGTGCTGTGTCTTGTTGCATTGCTTCTGACCCAGGGCAGTGGGCAAAATGCAGGGATGGCCTGTTATCTAGGAGGAGCCAAAGAAAGAGTGAGGGAGAGAGGGGTGGTGAATGTGAGTGGAGTATGTGGGAATGAAATAGGTGGGAGTGGATTTATGTCTTCAACTTTGGCTACATCCCTTGTAAAAGGGAAAAAGCCCATGGTATATGTATGTGCATATATATATATAAATGTATGTACATACGTACACCAAAGGCTTTTTCCCCCTTACAAGTGAGGTAGCCAAAAAAACAAAGGCATGAAAAACACTCCCACCCATTTCATCCACATACTCCACTCACATCCACCCCCCTCCCTCCTTTTATATGTATATGCACATGCACACACACATGAAGACAGGACACCACGAGCTTAGCTCCCCTTTCCCGTAAGATACAACTAGGTAAATACAGAGGAGAGAGAGGAGATTTGTTGAGCATCTATGGAATCACAAGAGTTATGCAAGTCCTTGATAGAGATGATTTACTAAATTGGGATATGAGAAATACAAGGGGACATGGAAGGAAGCTTAAAAAGGACAGTTATAGGAGAGACCTGAAAGAGAACAGCTTTCCCCACAGAGTGGTGGATGTATGGAACAAACTGGACAAAATGATAGTGTGTGCAAAAACCATACATGAATTTAAGAACAATTTAGACACTGAGATACAGAGATGGAACACCATGAGCATAGCTCCCCTTCCTGTAAGATACAACTAGGTAAATACATACACAAGGGTTGATTAGAAAGTATCCAGCTATTTTCAATTTCAATAAATGCTACTCATCAAGGACAATAGCACCCTACTCTCCTTCAAAGTAGTCTCCTGTGGACCTTACACACTTCTCCCAGTCTCCCTTCCACATTTGAAGACATTTTGCAAAGTCCCCATTTGGGATCGTCATCAGCTGGCTTGTCGCATTCTTAATTTCATCTGGACCGAAATCTTCCTTTTAATGGTGATTTTAGCTTTGGGAAAATCCAGAAGTCACAGGGAGCTAGATCTGGGCTGTAGGGGGGTTGAGTGAGCTGGGTGATGGAATGTTTTCCCAAAAACCCCTGCACAACACATGAAAAGTGGGCAGGTGCATTATCATGATGAAGGATCCAGTCTCCACCAGCCCACAGTTGCAGCCATTTACTTCTCACTGTATCCCTCAGACAGCAAAGAACTTCAATGTAATATTCCTTCGTTATTGTTTGGCCTTGGGGAGAATACTTATGATGGACAAGACCCTAGTAATCAAAAAACACTGTCAACATGACCTTGACATTGCTTCAGATTTGCTGTGCCTTCTTCGGATGTGGAGATGCAGGTGACTTCCATTAGCTAGACTGGGCTTTTGTTTCTGGGTCATAGCTGGAGACCCGTGATTCATCTCTAGTAATTACTTATTTCAGGAAATTTGGGCACTTTGTTTCGGCTTGAAGCAAGTCCTGTAAATTTTCAGCACAAAGTTCCTTCTAAAGGATCAGATGTGGGATGAATTTTACTGCCATGCGTGTCATGCCAAGATCTGTCAAAATCTCTGAAACACTTTCTCTGAAGGATATGAAGAGACTTCTATTTCTTGGACTGTCATTTGCCAACTTACATTGATTGCAGTCTTCACATGTGAAACATTTTCAGGTGTTTTGATTGTTGATGGCATTCTAGAACACGTTTCACTTTCGATGGATTCTCAGTTTTCTTTGAAGCACCATTTGTACCACATTTTTATAAGTGCTTAACTCATTAAATCATCCTGGAATATCTTAATCATTCAAGTAGTTTCTGTTGATGAATGTTCAAGTTTGCAACAAAATTTGATACAGATTCTCTGATCTACTCACTCATTGTCATTGCAACAGTCAAACCGTACACACCTTCACTCAACTATATTTGGAGGGTAATTGAGGTGTCACATGGGAGTATGGCTGCTCATGTATGCGCATTAGGATCTTCTGTCAGTGTCCGGCAAGTTCTGTTAGGATTGCATGACCAGTTCTACAAATATTCTTAATGGCTGGACACTCTCTAGACAGACCTTGTAAGAAAGAGTATTGGGATGGTTTGGACACATGGAAAGAATGAATGAAGAAAGATTAATAAAAGAGGTGTGAAAGGCAGATGTAGCAGGAGTGAATTTGAAATTTGATAGGACAGCCAAGATGAGATGAGATGGATGAGGGGGGCCAATGAACTACATAAACACACATATATATGTATGTATATATATATATACACACACATATACATGTGTGTATATATATGCACACTCGTGTGTTTTGACAACTAATCTCTTGTAAGGTGAAAATATATATATACATATAATGTGCATACACATACATGGGTTTTGACACAACCAATATCTTGTAAGGTGAAAAGATTCTTTTGGTGTGTGTGACTGTTTCATGTTGTATAAGTAGGGACTGGAGTTGTAAAAGGAATTTAGGTTGACTTAATAGTAAATCCTCCTGGATATAATTGCACTTTTCATTGGTAGGCAGCAGGGGTGGGCCTGTGGGTCTCCTACAAGATATTTGAAAGAATGGATGAACTGATATTGGTAGAAGAATGTACAGTTTATAATTTGAAATTTGTTTTCTGTTATGCATGACAACTTCATTTAAGTTTGACATATATGGCCAGTTTCCTAGGGGCCATAGATTTCCAGCAAAAATGACCAGGTGAGAAGACTGGTTGATTTTATTAGATGTCATAATTTATGAACCATTACAGTAGAAATGTTGCTCATTCAGAAGACCTCCCTTGAACTTTGCAGGGCAGGAGTTTGCCAGGTTCTGGTGTCATGATAAGGTATATTTGCAGTTCCTGGGGCAAATCTTTCATTATAATTTCCTTTAAAAATTAAAAATAAATGCAGTCTATACAAGTTGCATTACAAAAAAATGTAAAAGTATCTTGAGAGATGAAAATGTTGCAGAGTTAATAGGTTCTGCAACAACAAAAAAATAAAAATAAACTCTACTTGGTCAGATCTCTGTGGCACCAGAGGTCAGTGTCAAGTGATAACTTAGCTTCATTCACACCACTGCTCTGGATGTGTGAAGCCTTGTGATTACAGGTTTACAGTATTACATCAGCAGGCTAGAGGGTTGTAACACTTTGACATATTGATCCCACAGAGATCCCAATGAGAGTTGTCTTGTGCTGTGTGCATCTGCTATACTTTGCATAGAACTAGTGAACACTTCGGTTGGGCACACCCTGGATCATTCATTCTGTTGCTCAACACTTCACACCAAATTGCCAGACACAGAAATCAGTGTGAATGTATTTTCTACATAGGAAATTGGTTGGCTGCATGCCAAGAAAATAAAACTGGTGTTGCAAAGGGTAGGTTGAGTGGTCTAGTGTGTGGTCAGCCCAATTTAGTGTTGCATAGTGTTAACCTGGTGTAGGTGTGGGGCTGAGTAACTTGGAGTGGTGGATGTTAGGGCTTGGAACATCTTCAACATTAGATTGTGGTCAGATAATGTCAGTAATTGTGAGGATTAGAATAGTTATGGTATGTAGTAGCTCTTAGAGTGCTTTCACCGCCCAATTTGTGGAGCCACCCCATCAAGTTACGACACGCTGCAACATGTTTCAGCTTACCCAGATAGCTCACATACATTTATCCTTCTAGTATATATATATGGGCATTCATTAATTAAATGCAAAGTATAGACTCTGGATGAATGCTGAAGGTAATGAGGCTGACAGTATTTGACACTATTGAACCTGAAGGGCAGCAAGAGAGCACAAGTGTGGCCAGTGAGGAATGCACAGCAGCAGAGCTGGTCACAAACATGAGATCATCTCATTCACAGTGCCATTTATAGAAATGCATTCTAGTGGATCTTTAGAGGGGAAAGGTGCCAGTGTTCTTGACTGTAACACTCTGGGTTGGGAATGAAGCACTTTTTGTGCACTCCCGTGGGCTACCCCACCTAAATATGGGGCATGTCATGAAGCACAGAGCAGCTACTTCTCTCGTACAGATAATAGTGCAAATGATGTAAAACTTATTTCATTGACATTTCACATAATTTCATGGTCAGGGAACCTTTATTTCTAAGTTATTACTGAATGAATTAAAATGCCCTGACTTCATTGAAGGCAAAGAGTTGGTTTCCTTTCCTGGAGTGAATATTATAGAATGAATATTTACATTTTATTTTGTTACCTACTTTTGAACTATGGCTTTCATGGTAGTTCAGTGAAATTGAATGATCTGAGGAGTTTTGGCTGGATATGGTGTTGTGTTGTTATTCATGACCATTGCTGAAGAGGAATGTCAGCTAAGTGTGCTTTCCATCTGGGCTTGCTTACAGGAGTGATTTTTCCCACTAGACAGTGATGTTATAGCTACATTTTTTGTCCAGTCCTATTGATTTGAAATAGGGGACTAGCCAGGAAGTGGTTGAATGTTTTATGTGTCTTGCAGTTACAAATATGGATTTAATATGTTTTGGTCTCAAACAGAAATTATGTAAGGTTTTCAATGAGCTCTTCAAAAGGAAAAAAGTCTCAATAAGAAATGAATTTGGGAAAGCACATATAGAGCTGAAATAATTCAGATTATTCCACATGCAGTAAACAAAATGGTTACATTGATGAATTATCCTTTAAGTCTTTGAATAGAATTTAAAATATTTGTGCTTGTAGTGAATCTTGATAAGACTGTGGGTTCCAAGCTATGTACTGTACTTGTTAAAGTTGCAAAGTATTGGCTTGGTTGATCTGTTTTGCATCAAGTGTAAAGATGTTGAGAAAAAGCTTGTACTAGTAGCAACCTAAAATTTGTATATGAAGACCACTCAGTCTGAATTACTTAAATGTTTTCCCATTTCCAAAGCAATTGTAGGTTGAATAATTGAAAATTATTTTGTTTGCTACTTAAAGTTTTCCTGATATCGTACCACTGCAAGCACTTTTGTGTGATCCAATTATCAGGCTGTTTATAATTGTACTTGACAGAGGAACTGGAAGGGATATTGACAACTGGCTACAATCATTGATCATAATCATGAAATTTCACACCTTACAAAGATTTAAACTTCCTTTAACTTCATGTTATGAGACAGATAAAAGATGTTGAATTATGATCAAAGATCTTGTTAAAAAGTTAAGGTGGTATGTATTAACTGAGAAATACATCATAAGATTTTGGAAAGCCCTTTGCAGTATTCCTTCCAGCTTGCCTCTTATATCTCCAAATGATTTACTCCTTGCAGTGTACATGCAGTGATAAGACTGCTTCTTAAAATACACCAAGAGACATTGATTAACAAGTTTCATTAACCCCTTCAGTGCATAATTATATTTCATCATCATTCCTATAATGATGTTAATTATCCACCAAAAAATAAAATATCTATATTCTGTTTCAGCAATATTTTTCAGTATCTCCTGTAGATAAAGTTTTTATGTTTACCACTAAAACTTTTTATTCTTACTCTGTAAATAGATACAATGATGCCTTGACTTATAAGTTTAATTTGTTCCCTGACTGAGCTCGTGACTCAGTTCACTTGTATAACAAATAAATTTTCCTCATTGAGATTAATTGAAAATGCCATTAATCCGTTCCAATGCCCAAAATGCCACCCTAGTATTTTTTTGTCTTTAAATAAGGAAAGGTATTTATAAAATAATATTGTATAGAAACATAATAAAAGTGAATGTAGTACATAATAAAAGACATACATACATACATACATATACCAAGGCTTTTTCCCCCTTCCAAGGGAGGTAGCCAAAAAGGGAAAGGCACAAAAACACTCCCACCCATTACATCCCCAAATACACTCCACACCCCTCCCACCCTTCCTCTCATCTGAGCACCTCCTGGATGACGGGTCATCCCTGCACCCTGCCCACCGCCCTGGGTCAGAAGCAGTGTCGCAAGACACAGTACATCCACAGCAAGGATGAAAAGGAAATAATAAAAGACAATGTAAAAAAAATAAACTGGGTTTACAAATTATATTTATCTTGGATATCGCACGACTTAGCTAATGTTACACATACTGGCGGAGGTGGAGAGCAATGAAGGAGGTTAGAGGCATTTTGTTTCATGCTATTTCAGTCACTTTCATTCATTTACTAGCTACACTTAATGATATACTTTATCCCTGCACTTAATTGCTACAATAGAGCATCTTTTTTTTGCTTTTGCTTAATTTTCTTCACTGGTTTGTTCCGAAGAATACAAACTCTTCGGTACTCCTTACCCAAGGATTACTTCGCGAAGCCAAGGTTTCTACCGCTAACACTGTGTGTTGTTTGAAAAGCACCTCACTCCATGGGTCTGGGCAACCATTATCCTCGGTAAGGGGCCCTCCTGGGGCAAGGGGGCCCCCCCTTCCCCCACAAGCATAGGTCGCTAAGCACCATTGTCTTCGCGGTACGGATAGAGTCAACATCTCTCACATTACCAGCTAACAATTTCGAAGTGCGGTCGGGGAACGGTATTCCCTCCAGTTATAGTGCGGTGCTTGCCCTTGCGTATTCCACGTTTCCCAATCGGCCCAATTCCCGGCCTCTTGAGATTGTGACGACATTAGGGCACCCTGCTTCGGCCATCTCCAACCTTCCAACGGCTTCCTTTGTGTTTGAGCGTCCTGCATCGACGCCATCCCGCCGCCTGGAAGTACTTGAGCACCCTCTTCCTATAACCGTTCCTCTCCTTAACCTCCACCGAGTATTCTACGCTTCTCTGTAAGTATGGAATCTGGTCATAGTGTTGTTGTTCGCAATAGGATGTGTGCCTTCGCCCACGGCGACTTTCTCTGCCGGGCTGCTCTCCCGCCAGCACCCGTAGATCCACACATTTGGTGTATCCACTGTAGGAAGATGGAGTGTTCCCCTTCATCCCCATGTACTACGTGCGCTCATTGGGACGATAAGCAGTGGTCCGCGTATTTTCATGCTCACAAGAAAGTGCAGGCAAAGAACGAAGTACGCGCGCAGGGAAGATCCCTTCCCCGCTCACCCGAAACAAAGAGAAGGCATGCTGCGCTGGCGGAGGACAAGGGCAGTTCTCCCCCTCCTCCAAAACGTAGTAGACGGAAAGGTTGTACAACGGCTACCTCGAGTCAGTCTCAAGCCAAATTACCTCCTATTCCATCACCCAAGGCGGTTAGCTTCGACGGGCATGCGCCTCTGGCCCCCGCGAACTATCCCCCGAGTACGAGCTTTTTCCCGGATGCGTCCGCAGGCGGCCCCCCCGCGACGCGGCCCGGCAGCTCACCCCCCCCCCCCCCCACGGACAAAGGACCCGATTTTGGAGCCGACGAGCGCTTCGGCCTCTCCTCCTCCTCGGGAGTCCCGCAGTCCACCTTCCTCCCATCGTAAGACGAGCCGGGTCATCCACGGAACCCTTTCTATGCCCGGGGGGGCAGGAGGCCCGAGGTGTACCCACGCGCGCGTTAGTCGCGGGTGACTCCTCCTCGTCCAGAGAAGGCAGTCTCCCCTTTGTGTCTCCCGGACCATCCGCCCCCAGGCGGGACTCGCCAAACGGGCATTCCCCGGACCTCCTCCCCACTCTCTGTTCACTCTTCACTACGCTGAAGGAACAGATGGAGGAACAACGGGACTTTTTCCGCCCTTCTCAAGCGCGGTGCGTACACCGCTCGGAAGCTCGTCAGGAGTCACCGCCCCCAAGGGCCCCCCTCGACCACCTTCCACTTGATCAGAACCCCCCTGAACCCATCAGTGACGATGATGGAAGCGCGAGGTTCCTCTCTGACCGTGCAGACCCCTCCTACGACGACGACGATGTCCACAGCGCCGTAGGGGGGGGGGGGCACGCTCCCTTTCCCCTCCCGTTTCCCAGTCGGAATCCCCGATGGTGGTCCAACCTTCCTTCTCGGACATCCTCGCGAGAGTTCGGAGGGCGAATCGACTGGGCCCCCCGAAAGAAGAGGAAGCCACATTCGAGTCTGAGATCTTTATGACGGCCAACTCTCAGAAAGCACAGCCTCCTCCACTCCACCTTCCATGGAGTACGCAGACAGCGAGAGCCATGGCCCAGGTCTCCGACGCTCTCGCAAAAAGGACAACCGAGAAGACGCGCTGGCTTTCGGTTCCAGTGGAACACCAGAAGCGCTTCTACACCCCATCGGGGTCAACCCTCAAAGAAGCCTCGATCCCGGCGAGGTTACCAGAGCTGGTTAAAGCGGACGTGGAATCGCTGCGCAGAAGAAGCGTCCTCCTCTCCGGCAGGGAAGTCAGCGACCACATTCAATCACTGGCGCTGTCCCTGGCGGTGAACTCCTGGCTAGAACGACTCCTTGCCTCGGCAAGGGAGTTCTTACCCGAACTCCAACCCCAGGAAGAATGCGACCTCCAGGCTCTATTGGCAAGCGCGAGCAGAGCCCTGAAGCATCAGGCCTCCTGTCTCTCAACGTCCTGGGCCAACTTCGAGTCCCGCAGGAGAGACACCATCCTCGGGGACCCCAGTGACCCCCTCCTCAGGGAGATTTTTGCTCCTTTGAGGAAGGCCCGTTCTCACCCACACGCTGATTCCCTCGGATATGGTGGACTCGGCAATCACTAGCGCAAACCAGTTGCTGCACAACAGAGCCATCGAGAGAACAGCCGTCCCTAGCTCGAGGCCAAGAACCACCCCCCCATCGACACCTCGGTCCTCTCAGACGCAGAGGCAGCCTTTTCATTTTCCTAAGCGGGAAGACAGGCCCCACCCCCATTCGAAGTCGAAAGCCCAGACAGGAAAGCCCCGCCCCTTTCCCAGTAGAGAACAGGGGCGCAAACACCATAGAGGCTCCGGACCCCAACGCAGGAAATTCTAGGAACTCGCCTGCCCTCCCGCACAGGATAGGAGGTTGCCTCTCTCTCTACTGGAGAGAATGGGAGGTTGCCGGGGCGGAGGACTGGACCATCCAGGTCATCAAGGCAGGTTATCGCCTTCCTTTTCACACCTTCCCCAGCCTCTCCCCCTATCCCATCCAAGTCAGCAACTACCATCCGGACTCGGATCGCGGGCGGGCCCTAGCGGAGGAAATCTCCGCTCTGCTCCAGAAAGGAGCTCTCGAGGAAGTCTCGACTCCGGACCCGGGGTTCTACTCAAGGCTATTCCTCGTAGCAAAGGCAACAGGGGGGTGGAGACCAGTCATCGATCTGTCTCCTCTCAACAAGTTCCTTTCCCTGACGAAGTTCCGGATGGACACCCCAGAGGCTGTAAGGGCGTCTATCAGGGAAGGGGACTTCATGGTGTCGCTGGACCTCCAGGACGCCTATTTCCAAATACCTGTGCATCCCTCATCCAGAAAATTCCTCCGCTTCGTCCACAAGGGCACCACCTTTCAATTCACCTGCCTATGCTTCGGCCTCTCCACAGCACCCCAAGTCTTCACCAGTGTTCAAACTCGTCTCAGCGTGGTCCCACTCCAGAGGAATTCGCCTACTCCGTTACCTGGACGATTGGCTGACCCTGGCACAATCCGCCCAGCTATGCCGCGACCACCTGGGAATGGTCCTAGCCTTCATCCGCAAATTGGGCTCTATAGTCAACCAGACGAAGTCGGATTTCCTCCCACGACAGAGAGTCACGTACCTGGGTATGGTTCTGGACTCCTCCCTCATGAAGGCCTTCCCAGCAGAGAAGAGAATCCGGAATCTCACTTCTCTTGTCGTACAAGCACTATCGATCGGGTTCCTGACGGCGAAACAGTGCCAAGTCCTCCTGGGCCATATGGCCTCCGTCGAGAGGTTAATTCCCAGGAGCAGACTACAAATGCGACCTCTACAGTGGCTCCTCAAGTCCCAGTGGTCCCCGCTAAGGGGTCAAACCCGCCAACACATCACCCTTACCAGAGCAGTCAAGGACTCTCTTCTCTGGTGGAAGGACCCGTGCAACCTGCTCGGGGGGACTCCTTCCCCTGAGGGGAATATGGATTATTTCTCGTGAGGAATAAGGCCTGTCTCCCCCCAGGGGAGTAAGGACGATCTCCTAATGAGGAAACACGGACTATATCCTCTGGGGGAATAAGGTTCTTCTCCCCTGATGGGGAATAGGTTCTCCTTCCCCGGGGGAACTAAAAACTGCTTCCCCCGAGGGAATTCAAGGGGCTAAGAAAACATTGTGAAAATTGATGACAGCATAAAGCATATTATACAATGTATAAAATACACATAAAAACAATAATTGGAGAAGCGGTTCCTGCTCCACAGTCGAGCGGACGGCCCATGTCAACTGGCTAGAGTTGAAAGCGGTTGTCACGAATCTAGGCTCTATGTTTGAGTTTATACATCGAATCGGGACTTAGGATTCGAGCAGTTCCTTCAATCTAGAATATTAGATTCAAAACGTAGCCTCGTTTTGGATATTCTTTCTCTTCGCGGGGATAAAGAAAAACAATGGACAAAAGCAACGGGAAATAGATTTTCTAGCACAGTATAAAATTATAAATATAGATATATATATCTCTTACCAATGTTGAGCAAGAACAGAGTGCGGTGCAGGAGCGGGGTGGGGTAAGGACCACTGCTCCCCTTCTTATATACACAGACCGCACGACACCAGCGTCATAGCACAGGTGCCAACATGTACTTAATTTATTTATCCTAATTCTATTTACCCAACTCCACACTTCCACCATTTCCTTTATTCTTGTGTGGAGAGGGCTCACAAAATAATTTCTATCTGATACCTTAATTCTACAATGTAATGTGACTTTATATGTTGGCTCTACATCGCCGCCTGGTTTTGGCGTGCGTGCCCCTTGACCTGACATCGGCGAGGTCACCGATTTCGTACTCCTCCGCCGACACATTTCGCGCGCACTTCTTGTCCATAGAGTCCCTGCGCACAAAGGGGCTCATTGTTTCTCTTGGGTCCGGGCTCCTTCGCTACAACATATTGTCATGGTCGGGTATCGTGAACGTGGCCATGACATATATCCCCCTTTCGCCGGAAAAAATGATCAGGCCTGTGAAATGGGGTCTGAGCATTTTATGTCGGGACGTGATAAGGCATCAGCTACCACATTAGATTTTCCTGGAATATATTTGACTGTTAAATTGTAACCTTGGAGAGCTATCGCCCATCTAGCCAGCCTATCATTTTTGGTTTTACCTTCTATGATATATTTCAATGGATTATGATCACTAAGGATAACTACTTCTCTATCTAAGAATACATGGAATTTCTTAAGGGCTAATACAAGGGCAAGAGCTTCCTTCTCAATGGTAGAATACCGTGTTTGGTAGTCCTTGAGAACCTGAGACATAAATGAGATGGGCCTGAAATCGGTGACCTCGCCGATGTCAGGTCAAGGGGCACGCACGCCAAAACCAGGCGGCGATGTAGAGCCAACATATAAAGTCACATTACATTGTAGAATTAAGGTATCAGATAGAAATTATTTTGTGAGCCCTCTCCACACAAGAATAAAGGAAATGGTGGAAGTGTGGAGTTGGGTAAATAGAATTAGGATAAATAAATTAAGTACATGTTGGCACCTGTGCTATGACGCTGGTGTCGTGCGGTCTGTGTATATAAGAAGGGGAGCAGTGGTCCTTACCCCACCCCGCTCCTGCACCGCACTCTGTTCTTGCTCAACATTGGTAAGAGATATATATATATATTTATAATTTTATACTGTGCTAGAAAATCTATTTCCCGTTGCTTTTGTCCATTGTTTTTCTTTATCCCCGCGAAGAGAAAGAATATCCAAAACGAGGCTACGTTTTGAATATTCTTTCTCTTCGCGGGGATAAAGAAAAACAATGGACAAAAGCAACGGGAAATAGATTTTCTAGCACAGTATAAAATTATAAATATATATATATATCTCTTACCAATGTTGAGCAAGAACAGAGTGCGGTGCAGGAGCGGGGTGGGGTAAGGACCACTGCTCCCCTTCTTATATACACAGACCGCACGACACCAGCGTCATAGCACAGGTGCCAACATGTACTTAATTTATTTATCCTAATTCTATTTACCCAACTCCACACTTCCACCATTTCCTTTATTCTTGTGTGGAGAGGGCTCACAAAATAATTTCTATCTGATACCTTAATTCTACAATGTAATGTGACTTTATATGTTGGCTCTACATCGCCGCCTGGTTTTGGCGTGCGTGCCCCTTGACCTGACATCGGCGAGGTCACCGATTTCGTACTCCTCCGCCGACACATTTCGCGCGCACTTCTTGTCCATAGAGTCCCTGCGCACAAAGGGGCTCATTGTTTCTCTTGGGTCCGGGCTCCTTCGCTACAACATATTGTCATGGTCGGGGTATCGTGAACGTGGCCATGACACGGTACTGCTGGCTCTCCGTCACTTCTCGGATCAGATCTCGGGGAAAGTTGTGGGCATCATGTCGGACAATTCCTCGGTAGTAGCCTACCTGAACAAGCAGGGTGGCACAGTCTCCCAGGACCTCTGCCATCTCACTATGGACATCCTCCATTTAGCCGAGAATCTCCAAGTGGCACTCAGAGCTCGCTACATCCCAGGGAAGAAGAATGTCTGGGCGGACCACCTCAGCAGAAGGAATCAGGTACTCAGCACGGAGTGGTCCCTCCATCCGGAAGTGGCGACCTTCCTCATCAACAAATGGGGCTCCCCTCTGGTAGACCTTTTTGCCACCAGATGGAATCACCAGCTCCCAGTATATTTCAGCCCTCTCCCAGATCCGCTGGCAGCAGGAGAGGATGCTCTTCTGCAAAGTTGGGACAACCTCGACACCTACGCTTTCCCACCGTTTCCCTTGCTCCAGAGAGTACGAAATGCATCCAACCTTCGGATGACTTTGATCGCTCCCTGGTGGCCGGAAGCCCCATGGTTTTCCAGACGCCCCCGAGCTAGCGGTGGAGGAGCCCCTGGCCCTTCAGGGAAGATCCGACCTTCTACATCAACCAGTCAACGGGGCCTGGCACAAGAACCCGTCAGCTCTGGCGCTTCACGCGTTCAGACTATGGTCCGGATCCTCCTAGAGAAGGGTTTCCCCAAAGAAGTGGCGGAAGACATGTCCTCCCCTATTCGCTCTTCCTCAGCTACCCTTTATCAAGGGAAATGGAATGCCTTTGCAGAATGGTGCCACTCCCGGGCAATAATCCCAGATCAAGCCACCATTCCTCAGATTGCCTCCTTCCACTTCCTCCGGAAGTCCAAGAAGATCTCCCTCTCGGCAGTGCAGGGCTATAGGGCAGCTCTTAATCAGGTGTTTTCTCTGAAGGACATGGATCTGGCCCTGTCCCCAGAGATTTCCATGCTCTTCAGACATTTCAGAAAATCATGCCCCCCCAGGGAGATCACTTCTCCTCCGTGGGATGTGGCATTAGTCCTGAACTCTCTGCGGGGTCCCCCTTACGAGCCCCTCCGAGATGCTCATTTGAAGGACCTCACCTTGAAGACAGTTTTTCTCTTGGCCCTTGCGTCTTCCAAGAGGGTCGGGGAGTTACATGCCATCTCTTATCGAGTCGCCCACTCGAAAGGATGGCAAGAGGTCTCCTTCACTTTTCTGCCCCAATTCATTGCCAAAAACCAGGATCCGGCCAAAGCCGACCCCAGATTCTGGTCCTTTAGTATCCCTTCCTTATACGACTTTGTAGGGGGCGAACATGCAGAAATGGTACTATGCCCGGTACGTGCTATCCGTACCTACCTCAGGAGGACTAAGCATCTTAGACCAGACTTGCCAAGATTGTTCGTCTCTTCCAGGGGTAAGCCCAAGCCCGTCACTAAGACTTCCATTTCTTACTGGATCAAGGAAGTCATCCGCAGGGCCTACACCATGAGCCCCACGGATTGCCCTAGAGCAAAAGCTCATGACCTCAGGGCAATAGGGACCTCCCTAGCCTTCCGAAAGAACCTGTCGGTCAACCAGGTCCTTCAAGAAGGTATATGGAAGTCCCAGACTACGTTCACTTCCTTTTACCTCAAAGAAGTCATGTGGGAATCCTTAGGGACCTTCTCTCTGGGTCCCATAGTGGCCGCCCAGGAAGTCCTGAGATGACATGCCCCTTACCAATGGCACACAGCCAACCCTGAGACCTCATCTAGGTTCTGGTTCGGCAACCACCGTGATCCCTATCCAAAGTCCTTCTCATACTCCTACATTCCCTTACCGCACCGAGGGCTCTCAAGCATTCCAAGGGAATCAATTCAAGCCCTGCAAGTGGTACAAAGTGAGTATACCCTGTCTGTCTCCATTCCTGGGAACAGAACTAGGTACCCTTCACAGTTTAGGGAAATGTATAAGGGTCTGGTCAACATAGGTCTTAGCGCAAAAAATTTTTCCTTACGGAGGTTTCCCAGGCTAGATAACTACTTCCTTCCCTCCTAAGTCCGAGTCTCCTTGGGTAAGGAGTACCGAAGAGTTTGTATTCTTCGAAACAAATGTAATTTTCGCAGGAAAATAAATTTTTCCCTGATACAAACCTGAGGTACTCCTTACCTCTAATGGCCCTCCTCAGCCACCCCTCTAATAGTTCCTTCTACCTGGCCTGTCAAACCTCGTGATTAATTTCATACCTGGCTCAGACAATGGTGCTTAGCGACCTATGCTTGTGGGGGAAGGGGGGGCCCCTTACCGAGGATAATGGTTGCCCAGACCCATGGAGTGAGGTGCTTTTCAAACAACACACAGTGTTAGCGGTAGAAACCTTGGCTTCGCGAAGTAATCCTTGGGTAAGGAGTACCTCAGGTTTGTATCAGGGAAAAATTAATTTTCCTGCAAAAATTACATTTTTTGCCTTTTTTGCCACACTCGTCACACTTCCAGGCCATTTCAAGAAAAACCTATCCAAGGAAGTTTATTTTCTCTTCCCTTCCAGAATGCTTCAGAAATGAGTTAGGCAAGTTCATTAAATAGCTCCAATGCACGACTGGTTGCAACTGGGTGTTTCCTTTTAATGAACTGCAAGTCTCTCCCATATTCCCAACATTTCCTTTATCTCACTTGTAGAGATAACTTTCTTCTCCTCTGGCTCCTCCTCTGAATCAATTTCACTCAAAACTTTCATACACTATTGCTCTTGTAGCATCTTTAACTTTTCCATCATCAATTCCTCAGAGCTCCACAATGAGCTCATTTACATCACTTTCATCCCCCTCCAGGACCAAGGTCTTTCCAAGGGACACAATCTCCTTCACTGGCACTTCAGGTTCAGGTTGGAATCCTTCAAAGTCCCATTTGGTCACAACCTTAGGCCACAGCTCCTTCCATGCAGAGGTCAAGGTTTTTGTTTCACTGCCAGCCCATATCAATGTTTTTGAAATGTATCATGATGTAGTAGTGGCCCTTCCAGAACTCTCGAAGGGTGAGGTTTGTGTTCTCTGCGACATCAAAACAGTGGTGGAACTGGTGAATGGTGTAGAGCTTTATGAAATTAGAAATCACCTGCTGGTCCATGGGCTGCAGGATAGGGACCAAAGTCCCGGTGGGCAAAGCACTTTAGCACGTTTAAGTACTGATACAATGGGTCACCGTGACTGAGTTCAAAATGAAATTCAATTATGATATCAAATGTAAGCTGCACCATAGTCCCAGTGGGCAAAGCACTTTAGCATGTTAAAGTCCTGATACAACGGGTCACTGTGACTGAGTTCAAACTGAACCTGACTTACGATATAGTGGAAGGTAGAGAACCTTGAACTCTTAGAGGATGTCGTCTTCCAGGTTTGATGGCTGAGCAGGAGCATGGTTGAGGACAAGAAGGGCTTGCATGGGTAGGTTATTTTCCACTCCACAAAGAATTGCCTGGTGGCCCATGCCTTTGGGTTTGCCCTCCACATAACCTGCATTTTTTCTTTTATAATCTTATGTGACTTGAAAGGCTCTGGGGTTTTCTGAAAGATACGTGAGCAATGGCTTGACCTAGCAGTCACTACTTGCATTGGTGTACAGTATGAGAGTCAACCTATTCTTTATGGGTTTGTGGCCCAGCATCTTCTCAGCCGTTACACAAGTCCTCCTCAGCAGCATCTTACAGAAAAGCCCCGTCTTGTCGCAGCTGAAGAGTTGCTGGGGTGTGTGTATTCTTTGGTTGATATCAATTCACCGAAAGTTTTGCAGTAAGCTTTAGCTACCTTCACATCCGAAATTGCTGCCTTACCATACCTGCCAAAGTTTCGGCTATGGCATTCCTTGGGGAGACGGGACTGCTCGGACAGACAGTCTAGGGAACGACAACAACAACAACAACAGAGTGAATGCCGGTCCTTTTTCTAAAATTGTCGAACCAGCCCCGACTAGCTTTAAACCACTCTTCCAGTGCCTCATCCACTGAAGTACCTTGGATCTGCTGTGGTAAATCAGTGTAAATGGCTCTTGCCTTCCCACAGACAATAGCCTCCATCATGGTATCTCCTGACAGCTGCTTCTCTGTTAACCACACCAACAACAAAAAATTTCATCTTTTCATGGACAGAGGTTCAGAGCTTAGAAATTATTTCAATGACCTTGGCTGGTGTTATAGCCTTTATCGACTCCCTCTGCCTTAGTATGGTACATATTGTAGAGGTACTATGCTCATACTGCTTAGTCAAGTCAATAACTCATGCACCACACTCATGTTTTTCTATAATTTCACACTTTAATTCAATGGACATCATCCTCCTTTTCTCAGCACTCTTCTTTCCACTCACTTTCTTAGGACCCATGGTATAAATAGAAATTTGATAAAATAAATTAATAATAAGCACAAAACAGGACCCACGGTGTAAGGTAAGTTGAGAGTGGAGGATAGATGGAGAAAGAGGAAAAGGACAAAAGGTAGGGAGGTGCTTAGAGTGAACTGCTTAGATGAGAAAGAAAAGGAGGAGGAGTAATGGAGGTAGCTTAGAGGAGTAGGAGGGAGTGAAGGATAGAGTAGAACTAGGAGTGGAGGAGGAATGGGGATGGTTGAAGGAGGTGAGTCACAAGGTGTACAAAGATGGTGTGTGTAGTGATGCAAAAAAAAATGTTTTTTCAATTGCAAGTTTTATTTAACTTGCTTTTATGAGTTTTTTGTTTTTTGTTTTTTTACACATCCAAATTTGTTCAGATATTAAATATCAAGTATATGAAAACAGGTGTAAGTACTTGATTCATCCCTCCACATATGTGTATCTAATCCAAAGAGACATCAGCCAGAGCATAAAAATAAACAATTTATTAATTGACCTTTTTAGTCACGACTCAGATGCTGCAACAAGTGTAGATACTGTATATGGGCCAATATGGCTACCTTACAAAATTTACTCTCAGTATAATCTTCAAAGATAAAACACTCCAAATTTCCTTGTCATGAATGGTTAAACATGCACATACAATAGAATATACAATCAGGTATGCACAAATCAATCGTGGTCTATGGGCCTGGGATTTTTTTTTTTTTTTTTTTTTAAATAAAAAGCTGCGGGCTTCACCAGGGGCTTGGCTGCGCAAACAGCGGCCTACGGCTGCAGTGCTCCGCGCTCTAATCCCACGACAGGGATCCCGTGTTGGGGTTCCACCCGGAGGCCGAGGCTGAGGCCAAACCCAAGGGACATTTTTTTCCTGATCAGTTCAAGGGAACATGGCGACCACTGAGGACTTGCGACCACTGAGGACTTGTTACCTTGGAGGACTTGTTACCTTGGAGGACTTGTTACCTTGGAGGACTTATTACCTTGGAGGACTTATTAACTTGGAGGACTTATTACCTTGGAGGATTTATTACCTTGGAGGATTTACAACCTCGTAGGACTTGCAACTTCAGAGGACTTGCACCCTCGTAGGACTTACGACCTCGAAGGACTTGCGGCCTCGAAGGGCTTACAACTTCGGAGGACTTGCACCCTTGCAGTACTTGCATCCTCGGAGGACTGGCACCCTCGGAGGACTTGCACCCTTGGAGGACTTGCACCCTGGGAGGATTTGCACCCTGGGAGGACTTGCACCCTTGGAGAACTTACAGCCTCGAAAGGCTTACTGCCTCGGAGAACTTACGACCTCGGAGGACTTACAGACCCCCCTCTCCAAGACATGTAACATTTTTAAAATGTGTCACCTTTGAAATTATTTAATTTCTATTATTATTATTTATGTTATTATTTATATCATTATAAACTTTATTGACTTATTTTTATTCATTTATCATTATTATAATTTTTCCGCATCCGACCTACTTATGGACCAAAAGGTCTCCTGTTGGGAAAACCCCTTACACGGTGTGCCCAGATTGCCATAACACGCTGGTTCAGTTTTGGTCAAAATGAGCAGAATGGTCAAAAGTAGAAGAGTTTATTTTTAGGTAGTTATTAAAACTACTATTGCATCTATTGGTGTGTGGAACAAAAAGGATGGGAGGAAATAGAAGGAAGGGTAGAGAGTGGTGGGATGAGGAAACAATGAAGGTTGTAGAAGAGAAGAAGCGAGCTTTCACAGATTGGTTACAAAATAGGACGAGAGGTACAAGAAAAGTGAAGAGAAGTAAAGTGTAAGATAAGGAGGCAAAGAGGAGAGCAATGTGAAATGGGATAAGAGTATAAAAGAAAAATTTGAAAGTAATAAAAAGATGTTTTGGAAAGAAGAGAGGAAAAGGAGGCAAATCAAGTAGAGAAAAGGTAAAAGGTACAGATGGAGAGATGATAATGGTAGAGAAGGCAGTAAGAGGAAGATGGACAGAGTATTTTTGGGTGTTGCTAAATGTGAAGGATAGGGAGGGAAAGGTAGTTACAGTGGGAAGTGCTAAGAAAATGACTGTGATGAGTGAGGAAAATGGAGAAGAAATAAGGAAGGATGAAGTGAAGGCAGTTATTAAAATGAGAGCAGGTAAGGCACCTGGTCTGGATGAATGTCATGCAGAATGTCTGAAAAAAGGAGGTACAGTGATGGTGGATTGGCTGGTGAGGTTATCTAATGTTTGCTGGAGAGAGGGTAGAGTGTTGGAGGACTGGAGGAGTGCCTGTATAGTTCCGCTTTACAAGGGAAAAGGGGACAAGTGTGAGTGTAGTAGTTTCAGAGGGATTAGCTTAAGTGTAGTTGGGAAGGCTTATGGGAGGGTCTTGATCGAGAGGATTAGGAAAGGAACAGAGGGAGTAATTGGTGAGGAACAGTGTAGGTTTAAGACAGAGGTTGCATAGATCAGATTTTTGTGGTAAGACAGATATGTGAGAATGCTATAGGAAAAGGTAAGGATGTTTTTTTGGATTTTTATGGATTTAGAAAAGGCTTATGACAGGATTGATATTTCCTGTTTGGGTTGATCTCCTTTCCTGCATGAGGGGATGGAGAGGGGGGTCGCCGAATTCATGAAGCGGCCTTGCTGTGGATGTGCTGTGTCTTGCGACACTGCTTCTGACCCAGAGCAGTGGACAGGATGCAGGGATGACCCGTTATCCAGGAGGTGCCAAGATAGGAGGGAGGGTGGAGCGGAGTGGAATATATGGGAAATGAAATGGGTGGGAGTGATTTCTATGCCTTTTTCTTTTTGGCTACCCCCTGTGTAAGGGGGAAAAAGCCTTTGGTATATGTATGTATGGGTTGATCTTTACTTTTTTCTGTGGTCTTTTTGTAGTTTCTTATTTCTTCTCCATGCACTTTTACATATTCATTTCTATTCTTGATATATATTTGCCATTTTCCTTTTTTTTTTTTCTCCATCTTTTCTTGGCTTTGTCTCTTCTGCCTTTCACCTCACTGCATCTTCTATTAAACCAGTATTTAATGTACACCTCTCGTTTCTGTCTTGGTACATATTTATTCACTCTTTCATTATAGATTTCCATCAAGATCATCCATTTCTCTTCTACTTTTGTCTCTTCAATGTAGAATTTTTCCCAGTTTGCATTTTGAAAGAATTTCTTAAGTTTTCCAAAGTCTGTTTTGTTGTACATCAATCTTCCTTTTCTGTATTTTTCATTTCTCTCCTTATACATTTCTTCCTTTAGTTCAGCCTCTATTAGTATGTGGTCACTCTTTCAAAATGGTGTCTTGTATTCAATTTTATCCACAATGTCAGGTTCTGTTGTAAATATTAAATCCAATTTCAACATGGTATTTTGATTTACCCATTGTGTCATTGTATGTTCTATTGTTATATCAAGTAATACATTTCCCCGTAGATCCTCTACGCCCTTCACTGTCATCTCCCAACAGGTTTCTTTGTAGTCAAAATCCCCCATAAGTACCAGGTTACCTCCATCCTTTTTTATTTCATTTAATGAATACCTTGTATCACCCAACATTTTCCAAATGCTTGCCCTCTTTCCAAGAGCCCATTTTTGGGGGCACATAAATCACCATAAACTTTCTACTTTTCATGTCCATCTTCAACTTTTATCATAATCATTTCCACACAGTTTTTATCCTCAGTAACCTTCGTCACATTTAAGTTTTTCTTGGCCAAGAACATGATTACTCCTCCCTGTTTCTAGCTTCTATTTTTAATCCAATAATTGTATAACCTATGTCCAACACTATTAGGTGGTATTGGACCCCTTAATTTCATCTCCACAATTCCCATTATGTCTGGTTTTTCATCTAATGGGTAATCATTTAGTTCATTCAATCTTGAGCTTAATCCGTCTGTTAGCATAGGCCACTTTTTTTCCTTCTCCATCCTGGTTTCTGTTTCCTTTGTTTTGTTTACTTTCATGCACCATTTTCTCAGCCTCATGTCTATTACCCTCTGATAGAACTCCTTGCTTTCGGTCTCTGTTCTCTTCGCATTTTTTCCCCTTAACTTCACCTCTTAGTGTCTTCTGTTTCCTCAACACTCCTTTCTCTTTTTATCCATTTCTGTTGTAATGTTCACTCCTTGCCAACTTACTTGCTTTTCCTTATATGTCTTCTACTACCATTTGCAATCTTAATCTTATCTTTAGAGGTCGATTTTTCTTTAAAACATTGTCCCATCCTATACTCTATATCTTTCTCTACTTCCTGGTCACCATCTTGTATTTCTTTTAGAATTGATATTGCGGTTTCTTTTTCTCTCATGTACCTCACCAGAGAGAAATGGAGACAGATAGGGAATTGATGACAACAATAAGGAAAAGACAGTTGCAATTCTTAGGACATATAATGAGGAGGGAAGGGTTGAAAGAGGTGGTGATGACGGGAATGGTGGAGGGAGGGAGAGCAAGAGGAAAGCAGAGGGAGAAGTATATGGACAGGCTGATGAGGGCGACGGGAAAACAACTCAAACCAGCACAGATGTTACAAGTAACTAGGGACCGTGACCAGTTGCGCTCCATGGTTGCCGAAAGCCAAGAGGATATGGCACGACGGTAAGGTAAGGTAACCTCACCAGATCATGTTTTTTCTTTGGTCCATATACCACGATACATTTTTTCCTATCCACTGTGTTTCTGACCCAATTTGCTTTTTCTTTAATTACTTGAATTATTGTATCCTTTGCATTTTCCTGCATTTTATAGCGTTTCTTTAAAATCAATTTCTTCATTTTCTCTGTTTTCATTCCATTTCTTAATCTGCAAATTTTCCTAATTTTTCTTCAATTCTTTCAAACATTGCCTGTATTTTATTTACCTCTTTTTTTAAGTTCTTACTATTGGTAGTATCATTTTCATCTTTTTATTTTCACATTTAACATCCATTAGATCTTATTTTAATCCCTTTAGTTCATTATTTAGTTCAGAATTCATTTTCTTCAGTTCACATATCATATTGTTAGCTTGGAATAAGCCTTTCACTAACTCTGCAATCTCCTTCCTTAGTTCTATGAATTCATTCTCCCACAATTTTCTATTATTACTCATCTCCCTTTCCATGTCTAAGAATCAATTCAAATTTCATTTTTCAAACTTACCAAAACTAGTGTCTGTTATACAGTCGAAGCAACCTTGGCATTTCAAGGCCTCTGTTTACATTTAATTTCAGTGTAATGCCACCAGAGGTCTCTGCTTTTGAGTCAACATTCGTCTCAAAATAATAATTATTATTTTCTTGCATTTTCTCCCATTAAATCAATTTACAAAACACTGCAGAGAAATCATTTTGGGTAACCACAAGTGTCCCCCTCCCATTCAATACAAACCAGGCCTCTTGTTTTCCTTGTACTATTGAGAATTTTTGTATTATTTGGCAGCCTTTGGAGCTCTAGTTGATAGGTGTTGACAGCTCGGAATTAAAGGGGGTGTAATATTGAACATACCTTTATTTTGTTCTTTAGTGTTTGAACTCTGAATAATTGCTGCTTTTAAACATTTTCTCCTTATCCTGTCAGTTCCACATAGAATTAATTCTGCATGGTCCCAGGTGGTTGTTTTCTTGGTGTGTGACACAAGCATTGGTGGCCATGTTGTTTCACACAGCATTCTAATTTTCATGTATGCAGGTTTTTATATCATGTTTTACCAATGTAAAACTTGCTAAATCCTTTCCATGGAATTTTTTAGAAACCAGTTTTGTTTTTTTCATTATTCTTTTTTACTTTCATGAATTTTCCGATTGTCTTGCTAGTCTGGAATACTATTTTCTTCTTCCTCTTGTTCTTCAGTTGTGAGCTAATGTCCTTCACTCAGCCAATTGTTACATCTTATCCTTAAGTTTTTCCTGTTCCCAGACATTTGGTCCACCTTAACTTTTCCTAGTATTCAGTGAACCCCCCCCTCCCTACCTCCTCTCTGTTGCTCTTATTAAATCTCAGTTATGTGTATTATGACTATGTACTGGAAAAAATTGTAACAAGTGAAAAGTCATACTAATAAAGGCTCCATCCTCACTTTGTATTTATTTCAACAGACTTGTCGGCAAAGTTCCACCTTTACCTCAAACCACTCACTCCAATTCTAATTCTAATACAGGCTCTACTACTCTTGTAAAAACTCTTGACTGCTCTTAATAGTTTACCTCCCACAGTGCCTTCCTGTCTACCCTGCCTTTTCCAAATCCATAAAGGCCTAAAAAAATCTTTACCTTTCCCTAAAGCCTTCTCACATATCTGCCTTACCACAAAAATCTGATCCATACAACCCCTACCTATCCTAAACCCACTGTTCCTCACCAATTACTCCCTGTGTTCCTTTCAATCACAGGCACTCCTCCAGCATTCTACCTTCTTTTAGACAAACATTAAACAACCTCACCAGCCAATACATCATCACTGTAACTCCCTTTTTTAGACACTCCACATGACACCCATCTAACCCAGGTGCCTTAACCTGCTCCCATCATTTTAATAACTGCTTTCACCTCATCTTTTCTTATTCCTCCTCCATTTTCCTCATTCATCACTATCATTTTCTTAGCACTTCCCACCTTCCTCTTACTGTCTCTTCCATTATATCTCTCCCTCTGCACCTTTTACCTTTTCTCCTCTACTACTTGTACCCACTATATATGTAAATGGGGGTCGATGGTGTTTTTAAAAGTAACAACAATTATTCATAGTTTTTCTAACATTTGTTGCAGGGAGGGGGGGAGTGTCTGTCTCCCTTGACCCCCATAAATTTTAAGGTTTGATTGCATATAAGAGAAAATATCTTAGAAAATTCCAGCAATGTTTCATTATCCCATTCTACCTTTTTATGTCCATTTCCCACATGGATCTCTTTCCCCAAAGGAATACAACATAAACCCTTTGGAAGACCTTGTGCACTCTTGCATGTGCATATCTTTATGTTATCACCTTTCCAAGGCTGAGTGTAGGAATGGTTGAGTGGATATATGAGAGGAACTCGCATCTCAACATTTTTCTCATTTTTTTTTTTTACAAAAGTGCATGAATTTCATTTGACATTTATTAACATTTTTCATTTCTAAAAGTACAGTTGTGAATGTAAAATAATAATAACAATAATAATAATAATAATAATAATAATGATAATAATAATAATAAAAAATAAAAAGAATTAAAAATTACACGGCTAGAAAAGCTCTCTTAAGAACTTTCTCCTTCTTCTTTCTTTTCTTCTTGCTTTCCTTTAATCGATTCACTGCCTCAACAAAGAACTGTGTGTCAGTACAAAGGTCCAGGCGGTCTTTCATATACTGCAAGCCAGCAAGGTTGAACCCAACCATATCCTTGAAAAAAAAAAAATAATAATAATAATAAAGAATAAAAGATTAATAATAATAATAATTGATAAAATAACTATATATATAAATGCATAGAAATAAATTTAAAAAATAAGCAAATCTAATCAAAGGAGAGTTTTACCAAAACTTTGTAAGTACAAAATTCTGAGCATAAAAGGTTGTAGAATTAAACAAAATAATTAACTGCAGTCATAAACATATTGCTGTAACAGAATTATTAGCTGTCTCCAGTCACCAATACAAAAATCCAAATCCAAAACTAAGAATGAAAAAGAAGAGACAGTATACATCTAAGTAGTATCTCCTGTGGCCATCACACTTACAATATACTAATACAGGCAAGACATTTTGAGATTAGGAGGGTTGTTGGTGGAGTATTTTAAGTTTGGTAACCTGTTTTGAAACACTTATTTACCTAGTTGTATTATACAGGAAGGAAGCTATGCTTGTTGTGACCCATCTTTGTATCTTTCAGCAAGTTTTTTCTTAAAATCTTGAATAGTGTTTGCACACACTGTTTCTTTATCTAACTAATTCCAGGTATCCATTACTCTGTGAGGGAAGCTTTTTTTTTCAGATCTCTTCTATAATTATCCTTTTTGAGTTTCTTTTTAGTAAATCATTCCTATCTAGGACTTCCATTCCTTTCATGATTCTATAGATAGTCAGCAGATCTCCTCTTTCTCTTTTTTGTTCCAGAGTTGGTAATTCCAATTTGGACAATCTTTGGTATGTTAATTTGGAAAGAGTTGGTGCCAACTTTGTCGTTGCTCTTTGTATTCTTTCTACATACATATACCAAAGGCTTTTTCCCCCTTACAAGGGAGGTAGCCAAAAAACAAAGGCATAAAAACCATTCCCACCCATTCCATCCCTAATACACTCCACTCCCCTCCACCCTCCCTCTTATCTTGGCACCCCCTGGATGACGGGTCATCCCTGGATCTTGTTCACTGCCCTGGGTCAGAAGCAGTGACTCAAGACACAGCACATCCACAGCAAGGCCACTTCATTAAATCGGCAACCCCCCCTCTCCATCCCCTAATGCAGAAAAGGAGAAGACGGGGAGAAATCCATTCGGGCTGCGTCAAAATTTTTCTCATACATACTACCTCACCCCATCCATTCCACCTCATGCATCACAACATCATCCATATACAACCATTTTCCATTCACCCCTGGCTTCTGTCCCCTCCTGTCCTTCCTCAACAGACATTCTCCTCTTCCCCAAAGCCTCTTTCACCCCATCCATCCATCTCATCCTGGGTCGCCCCCTCATGTTTACTCCCTCCACATCTGCCTTCCATACCTCTTTTACTAGCCTTTCCTCACTCACCACTCTCTTTCATCCACCCTATCTCCCAACTCCCTTACCAACCCCGTTCTCCTCCTCACCTCCTCATTTCTCACTCTATCTAGCCTAGTAACCCCTATCATACTTCTCAGACACCTCATCTCAAACACATTCAAACTCCTTCTCTCTTCCTCTCTTATGTTCCATGTTTCTGCCCCATACAGTGCTGTCGGCACAACCACTCCTTCATACAATCTCCTCTTAGCATCCATTCCCAAATGTCTATTTCTCATTACACTTTTTAATCCACCAAAGCATTTACTTGCTTCTCTCAATCTACATTCTACCTCCACCTCCACTCCTCCCTTTCCTGCCACATTCGCACCCAAGTATCTAAAACTATCCACTTCCTCCAGTTGCTCTCCTTTAATGTTCACTTCAAGTCTGCTGCCACTTTCACCCCTTGTACATCTCATCACCTTACTTTAACCCACATTTATCTTCAACTTTCTTCTTTCACACACTCTCCCAAACTCTGTCACAACTTCCTCAATCCCTCTGATCCTGCTACAAGCGCAGTGTCATCTGCAAACAACAGCTGGCTCACCTCCCACTTTTCTCCATTTTCTTTAACCATCTCCAATTCCTGACCCACCCTGTGGTGGGGGGAAAAGAATGCTGCCACCAAGTATTCCCACTTGGATCGTAAGAGGCAAGATAAACAGGACGGGGATTGGGACCAGGCACCCTTTTCCCTGTAGTCCCACAGGGGACATTCCTAAAAAAAAAAAAGTAAAGTATTTTTCTAATTTCTTTATATTCTTTTTAGTACTGGGTGTCCATAGTGTTGCTGCTTACTCCAGTTTTGGTCTTATCAGTGTAATATTTTTTTAATAATTTCCTCATCCAAGTAGTCAAATGCCAATTTCATTGACCTTAGTAGGTTGAAGGTTTCTCCGACTATTTTACTGAAATGTTTGTCTGGTGTCATGTCTTTGCTGATTATTACTCCATGGTCTCTTTCCGAGTTCACTTTTTTGACTTCTTCACCAATTTTATAATTTCTTGATATTCTGTTTTTACTTTTTCCAAACTCCATTATATTACATTTCTTGATATTGAAGTTCACTTCCCACTTTTGAGTTCATTTCCAGATTTTGTCCAGGTCTAACTGTAATTATTATGTAGTGATCTGAGTGTGTATATGTTTTTGTGTGGATGTTTTGAGTGGTACAGGTGGTAGATTGTTATAAATGAGAAGTATGCTATATATATTTATATACATGTGTATATATGGTCCAGATGGAATTACAAATTGGATATTAATAGAATGTATGACAAAATATATAAGATATTTGATTACTCACTCAAAGAAGGAAAGGTACCACAAAATTGGAAAAATGCCAATATCGTACCAATTTATAAAGGGGGGGATAAGGAAAGTCCAACAAACTATAGACCAGTCTCTCTTACAAGCACAATAGCAAAAACATGTGAAAAAGTTTTCAAAAGTAGATGGATTAAACATCTGGAAGAAAATAATATACCGAATCCAAAATAATTTGGCTTTAGACACAAACATGATATGTTTTTACTCAAGACTAATAGAAATAATGCAAGAAAGGGACAGATGGGCTGATTGTGCTTTTCTAGATTTACAAAAAGCATTTGATAAAGTACCACACAAAAAGCTACTCAGAAAACTCAAAATAATAGGTGGTGTACAAGGAAAGTTATTGAAATGGATGGAAGATTTCCTGAACAGAAGAAGAATGAGGGTGGTACTTAGTGACAAAAACTTGACCTGGGAAGAGATGATAAGTGTCCCACAAGGTTCTGTATTGACTCCAATAATGTTTGCCATATACTGTATATTAATGACATGGATGAAGGTGTGGAATGCTGTATGAACTTTGCAGATGATGCAAAACCACTAAAGAAAATAAGTACAGAGGAAGACTAAATCACTACAGAAAGACCTGAATAAAGTCTGGGAATGGAGTCAAAAGTGAAAAGTGAACTTCAACATAAAGAAATGTAGTATAATGGAGTTTGGAAAAAGTAAAAATAGAATATCAGGGCAATATAAAATAGTTGCAAAGAAAGTAAAAAAAGTTAGCTTAGAAAGGGACCTAGGAGTAATTATTAGCAAAGACACATCACCAGACAAGTACATTAACAAAATAGTTGGAAAAAACCTTCAATTTACTAAGATCAAATAAAGTGTCCTTTGACTACTTGGATGAGTAAATGGTAAAGAAAATATTAGTCACTGATAAGACCAAGATTGGAGTATGCTGTGACACTATGGACACCTAGTACAAAAAAGAATATAAATAAATTAGAAAGAATCCAGAGAGCAACAACGAAGATGGCACCAACACTCTAAATTGACATACATACGAACAAAGATTGTCTAAACTGGAACTACCTGTCCTGGAACAAAGAGAAAGAGATCTAATTTACAGAATCATGAAAGGCATGGAAGTCCTTGACAGAGAAGTGGGATAAAAGAAAAACAAGAGGACATGAAAAGAAACTAAAAAAGGATAGTTATAGAAGAGATCTTGAAAAAGAAGTTTCCCACACAGAGTAGTAGCTGTCTAGAACAAATTGGATGGGACAACACTGTGTGCAAAAACTATACAAGAATTTAAGAACAAACTAGATGCTGAAAGATACAAAGACAGGTCACTACAAGCATAGCTCCCTTTCCATATAATACAACTAGGTAAATACTTAACAGCATTATGCTACCCAACAGTAACACAACACATATGGATTAAGGTGAAAAATGTTATATGAACATCTTTGCAGACGACACAAAACTGCGAAAGAAAGTACAGAAAAATAATGAATTGCTACAGAGAGACCTGGACAAAGTCTGGGGATGGCGTCAAAAGTGGAAAGTGAACTTCAACATTAAGAAATGTAGTTTAATGGAATTTGGAAAAAGCAAAAACAAAATATCAGGACAATAAAATCGTTACAAAGGAAGTAAAGAAAGTTAGTTTAAAAAAGGACCTAGGAGTAATTATCACCAAAGACATGTCCCCAGACAAACATATAAACAAAATAGTCTGAGAACCATATAATTTACTAAGATCAATAAAGGTGCCTTTTAATTACTTGGATGAAGTAATGGTAAAAAAATATACAGGTACTCCTCGTTTAACGACCTACTCGGTTAGCGACGATGCGGAGTTACGACGGGCTTTATGACAGACGTTTAACGTAAATCTCCCGAAGTTACGACGTCGTGTACGATAATTATCGTACACGACGTCGTAATTAAGTTGGCTGAGGCAAATTTGTATGATGTTATAATTGAACTTGTACGGTGGATATTAGCTGTGAGGTAAAGTGTTCTGAAGCTTAGGTCTACATTACCATCCTGCAAGCTGCAAAAACTACCTGGGGTACAGTATATACCGGTAGTGGTAAATTTTTAGTTTCGACCATGGGCACAATATAGCAATAGAAAATTAATTATTAATTTTGTAAATTATAATGTATCAAAGTAATATGCAATTTTGTGAGCGGAAAAAAAAAAAGGGTGCTAAAACAAATTTCGTAAGTAACGAAGTCATGTCGGACGAATGGTACACCATGTTTGTTATGATAGATGCCGATGTCGAAGAAATAAAAGGATGATGAATTCGTCTAACCTACACTAAACTAACCTGACCTGTGTTTGATAAATCATTACCTGCAACTTAAATGTCATCCGGCTCGTCCTCGTTGTCGTCGTCGTGAGAGACGTTGGCAGACGACAAGATGGCGTCCCAATCCTATGCTACCGACTTCGTTCATTAGCATATTTTCTTGTAGCATGGTATTTTTTACTTTCATTTCCGCCCACAAAATTGCATATTACGTTGTTACATTTTAATTTACAAAATTAATAATTAATTTTCTATTGCTATATTGCGCCCATGGTCGAAACTAAAAAAATACCCCGGTATTCAATATGGAATGTCAGCATACACGGATTTGGTCATATACGGTAATTTCAGGAACCTAACCACCGTAAATAAACAGTAAAGCTTTAATGTACTGTATAAGAGGGAAAATACACGAAAATAAAGATACATGTATTGCTGGACATTGTACATACAGTACATGTACGTATATGTATACACTTTCGCTTAACGACCAATTCTGTTAACGACGGCGCGCTGGTCCCAATTGTCGTCGTTAAACGAGGAGTGGTTGTACTAATCACACTCATAAGACCAAGACTGGAGTACACTGTGACACTATGGACACCCAGTACAAAAAAAGAATATAAGGAAAATAGAAAGAATCCAAAAAGCAACAACAAAGATAGCCCCAGCACTTTCAAAACTGACATACGAGCAAAGGTTGTCTAAACTGGAACTACCAACCCTGGAACAAAGAAGAGAAAGAGGCGATCTATTGGCCATTTACAGAATCATGAAAGGCATGGAAATCCTTGACAGAGAAGTCTTATTAAAGTGGGATAGAAGAAAAACAAGGGGACATGAAAAGAAACTCATAAAGAATAGTTATGGATGAGATCTGGAGGGAAAAAAACAAAAAATCACAGAGAGTGGTGGATGTTAGGAACAAATTGGATGAAACAATAGTGTGTGCAAACACCATACAAGAATTTAACCCCTTCCATACGGTGCCGCACACGTAGGCGTCATGGGGAGCGAGTGTATTCACGAGGCTGCCATATCGGCGTCTTGATTATATTTATTGTAGTCGCCCCTCCATAATGACATTCTTTCTAATTCTTTTGTAATCGCATTTTCTATGGTTATCAAAATTCACGGGTGAAGAGAGAACGATCGATATAAGCGGTGACTATATTTTATGATGCGAGTATTATTACGACACGTCGTACGGCTGGCATTGGCTGCTGCCACCGAGATCTAAGTCCATGACGCCTACGTGTGCGGCACCGTATGGAAGGGGTTAAGAACAATTTAGATACTGTGAGATACAAAGATGGGTCACTACAAGCAAAGCTCCCCTTCCTGTATAATACAACTAGGTAAATACAAACAAGCCATCTCATCCTTCACCCTGACATCTGACATAATAAATACTTACCCACAGACCCAGACTACACATAGTCTGACCATTCATTAAATTCTATTTTTCCTACATTTTACATGCAACACTACACACCCTTCATAGGCAGCCAGACAAAGCATATTATCCATAACCTTAAACACTCATCCACCCTTGGTCCTGCCAACTAAGTAACATCCACCTAAAACACCTTAGACCACATGGCATACATATACTCACCAAAATTCAAACAACAACTATTCACACAACACCACATCATCTGAAACCATGGTAAAATCATCACAATCCCCAAACCTAACAAAGATCCAACAATCCCAGCATCATACCACCCAATCACATTTCTCTGCACCCCCTCCAAAGTCAGGGAATGCTTCATACTATAACTCATCACACCACATCCCTTGACATGGTTTTAGTCAATTACACTCCAACACTTCAGATATCTCACACAAAGAAATTTCAATGGCATCAATTCAAGTAAGACCGTACATAGAACACTTCTTACAATACTAGACATTAGTAAAGCTTTTGATGCCATATAAACAAAATAGTCGTAGAAACCTACAATTTACTAAGATCAATAAAGGTGGCTTTTAATTACTTGGATGAAGTAATGGTAAAAAAAATATTAGTCACACTGATAAGACCAAGATTGGAGTACGCTGCAACACTATGGACACCTAGTACAATAAAGAATAAAAAGAAATTAGAAAAAATCCAAAGAGCAATGACAAAAATGGACCCAACACTTTCAAAATTGATATACGAACAAAGATTGTCTAAACTGGAACTACCAACCCTGGAACAAAGGAGAGAAAGAGGTGACCTATTGACCATCTATAGAATTACAAAAGGCATGGAAGTCATTGACAGAGAAGACTTATTAAAGTGGGATAGAAGAAAAACAAGAGGAAATGAAAAGAAACTCAAAAAAGTATATAGAAGAGATCTGGAGAAAAGAAAAAAAAAGTTTTCCACAGAGAGTGGTGGATGTCTAGAACAAATTAGATGAAATAATAGTGTGTGCAAACACCATACAAGAATTTAAGGACAAACTAGATGCTGAGAGATACAAAGACGGGTCACTACAAGCATATCTCCATTTCCTGTAACATACAACTAGGTAAATACACATGCACAATAATGCCAAAAGATGGTTGGCCAATTATTTGGCAAGTAGAAATGCATATGTCATATAATGGCCAATTATTGTACACCAGAAACTTTAGAAATGCATGCCAACAACACAATATGCACTATATTTGTGGGAAAACCCTGTTCCAGCCACTGGCATTCCTCATAGAATCTGGACTGCTTAGCCAGACAGTCTAAGGAATGACAACAACTTATACAATATACCTATCTCTTGACTTGAAACACAATGAAATCTAATGAATTATAGAATATTAGTTTTAACTTAGAGAAACAGTGACCAAAAAAAAAAATGCTTACAGAAAGATGCTGTGTCCTTATTCTCAGTAAGCCTGCCAAAGAAAGGATGATCTGGGTAGCCTTGGATGACCCCAATAACTCTGGTAAATTTGTTCTCACCAGAAGAATAAGGATCCTTGTACTTAGTTCTACATTCCAGCCTTTTACTAAAAAGCCTCTTAGTATAGCCAATAGTCCTACAACACAGTCAAATGGCAATACAAGCAAGGCTTCCTCCAATTCACTGTCGGGAGAAAATATTATAATTTAAAATACAGGCAGGGGCCTTATGGTACATGCATGAACAACCTATAACAATATATAACTAGCCAAGGAAAACAAAATCTCAATATATACCAAAAACATATGAATAGGGGGGGAAATCTTTACTTAAAATCAAAGAAAACATACATGTGTGCACATACCAAGGTCTTTTTCCTTCTTACCAAGGAGGTAGCCAAAGTCAAAAGGCATAATTCCACTCGCACCCATTCCAACCCCATTCGCTACCCCTCTCTCCCTCCCTCCCTCTCATCTTGGCTCCTCTTGGATGACAGGTCATACCTGCATCTCCCCCATTGCCCTGGGTCAGAAGCAATGCAGCAAGGCACAGCACATCTACAGCAAGGCCACTTCATTAAATCGGTGAACACCCCTCTCCCCAATCTCCTCATGTAGTACCACTGAAGACTGGGGTAAATCCCTTTGGGCTGTGTCAAAATATCCTTCACACATAACCACTCCCTAACCCCCTGCCTACACCCACCACCCTCCCTTCCATGCATCACAGTATCTCCACTCACTCTATCTTCTGTCCTCTCCCTTCCTTCCCCAACAGGCATCCCCCTCTTGCTCAATGCCCCTTTTATCCCATCCATCTCATCCTCGGTATTTTCAAAAAATAGGAGGAGGAGGAAGAGGAGGAGCAGAAGAAGGAGCAGAAGAAGGAGAAGAAGAAGAAGGAGGAGGAGGAGGAGGAGGAGAAGAAGAAGAAGAAGAAGAAGAAGAAGAAGAAGAAGAAGAAGAAGAAGAAGAAGAAGAAGAAGAAGAAGAAGAAGAAGAAGAAGAAGAAGAAGAAGAAGGAAAAAAAAAAAAAAAAAAAAAAAAAAAAATGTACTAAGGTACTGCATGGTAACATGTAGCCAATGCTTTAGGGCCTGTTTTGGGTTACCTCAATCCTGTCATATTCCTCCTACTCTAGATCCATACAAGCCCCAAGACATCCTTACATTTTGCCAAAAATTTCTCACAAATCTACTTTACAGTGAAAGCTTAATCCAAACATTCTCTTCCTTTCCTAAATTCACACAGTTCTTCCCCAATAATTTCCTGTTCCCCTCCTAATCCTATCAACATCTTCCCATATTCTTTACCAACTACACTTAATAAATTGTTCCCTCTAAAGATATAATATTCATATTTGTCCCCTTTTCCTTTGTAAAGTACACATATATAAGCACCCTATCCAGTCCTCTGGCATACTCCTCTCCTTTAGGCACACATTAAACCTATTTCATATCGGCCATCTATACCTTACAACTATTAGTTTTACATGAAAAGCCTTTTTGGTTCTGAGAGAATTGAAATTAGAGTTATTGTGATTCCCATTGAAATTGATCATCACTGAATGGCTTCCTAACACCACTGGCATCAATTGTTGTGTGCTGAAACTTTCTAAACTGGCTCATTACCCACTGCCAGTGGCATAGCAAAGGGGGGGTGGGAGAAGCATGTGCCAGGGGGCAGAATGTTGATGAAAAAAAAAAAAAAAATCTTAAATTTCATACCAAAATGAGTTTTTAAGGTTGTAATATGGTACTGTTTTTAAACAGATTTTTCAACTGTAGCATCAGGACCATGTCTAAAGCAAATTTTCTTAGCCTATGAATGTTTTCCCTACATTTGCTTTAGATGCTATTCTAGCTTTCAGCAATTTTGTCAGCTATTTTAAAATAAATTAAAATATGACATAACAATGATGTGAATTTACGTAAATACGAGTGCCGGTAAAACCCGAAACCAGTAAGATATACATACATACATATACCAAGGCTTTTTCCCCCTTACAAGGGAGGTAGCTAAAAAGGAAAAGGCATAAAATCATTCCCACCCATTTCATCCCTGAATACAATCCACACCCCTCCACACCTCCCTCTCATCTTAGCACCTCCCGGATGACAGGTCATCCCAGCACCTTGTCCACTGCCCTGGGTCAGAAGCAGTGTCGCAAGACACAGCACATCCACAGCAAGGCCGCTTCATTAAATCAGCGACCCCCCTCTCCGTCCCCCCATGCATAAAAGGAGAAGACGGGGAGAAATCCCTTTTTGCTGTGTCAAATTTTGCTCACACATACTACCTCACCCCCCATCCCCCTGCCCATTCCACCTCATGCAATCACAACATCATCCATATACAACCATTCTCCATTCACCCCTGTCTTCTGTCCTCTCCCATCCTTCCTCAACAGACATTCCCCTCTTCCCCAAAGCCCCTTCACCCCATCCATCCATCTCATCCTAGGACATCCCCTCATGTTCACTCCCTCCACATCTGCCTTCCATACCTCTTTTACCAGTCTTTCCTCACTCATTCTTTCCATGTGTCCAAACCATCCTAATACTCTTTCATCAACCCTATCTCCCAACTCCCTTTCCACCCCTGTTCTCCTCCTCACCTCCTCATTTCTCACTCTATCTAGCCTAGTAACCCCCATCATACTTCTCAGACACCTCATCTCAAACACATATTAACTCTTTCTCTCTTCCTCTCTTATGTTCCATGTTTCTGCCCCATACAGTGCTGTTGGCACAATCACTCCTTCATACAGTCTCCTCTTAGCATCCATTCCCAAATGTCTATTCCTCATTACACTTTTTAATCCACCAAGGCATTTACTCGCTTCTCTCAATCTACATTCTACCTCCACCTTCACTCCACCTTTTCCTGCCACATTTGCACCCAAGTATCTAAAACTATCCACTTCCTCCAGTCACTCTCCCTTAATGCTCACCTCCAGTCTACTGACACTTTCACCCCTTGTACATCTCATCACCTTACTTTTACCCACATTTATCTTCAGCTTTCTTCTATCACACACTTTATTTTATTGATATAAAATGGCACAAAATTAACTAAAAATATCTAGCAAATTAATATTTGTGTTGGTCTATGGTGGCAGCCATGTTGTAGGATCAATGGCTAGGCAAATTTTATATTCCTAGGTTTTAAACAAAATTCCTAGGTTAGGAAAAAATCCTACACTATGAATTTTTACTTTAGACAGGCCACATTTTTATATCCAATGAAGATAAATATCTTAAGTTAAGTATTCCTGCTTTATATCAAAGAATTATTTTACCCCCCCCAATGGGGGTGGGGGGGTCTTACACCCACCCTGGGCAGCAAAAACAGTTGCTACGCCACTACCCACTGCCATTATGTATCTGGCACTTTGCACAATTTGAGCTTCTTTGAGCAATTCATATTGTCATAATAAATACAATATTTTCTTAATATTATGTTATGTAAAGTGGAAAGGGCAAATTCTTACCTGGATTTGACCTTCTGAAGAACTTCAAGAACAAACTTCAGAGGGTCACTGGTCTTATACACATATACCATTAGTTCATGTGGTTTGACATCTGGTCCTGAATTAACCTGATCTTCATAAATCCTCAGTGCTTCCAGTATCATGTCAGCCTATGAGTTATTGGAAAGAAAAAATAAATAAATAAATAAATAAAATAACATAAAATCTATATCTCTTCCATTTTCCTTTCCCATTACCATAATGGGTGGGATGAGGAAGCAAAGAAGGTTATAGAAGATAAGGGAGCTTTCATATATTGGTTACAAAATAGGATGAGAGAATCATATGAGAGGTACAAAGAAGAGAAGTAAAGCATAAGATAAAGGAGGCAAAGAGGAGAGCAGATGTGAAATGGGGTAAGAGTATGACAGAAAACTTTGAAAGTAATAAAAAAATGTTTTGGAAAGAAATTAAGAAAGGAAAAGGCGAATCAAGTAGAGAAGAAAAGGTAAAAGGTGCAAATGGAAAGATGATAATGGAAGAGATGGCAGTAAGAGGAAGATGGGGAAAGTATTTTAGTGAGTTGCTCATAGGATACTGGAAGCACTGAGGATTTATGAAGATCAGGATAGGGAGGGGAAGGTAGTTGCAGTGGGAAGCACTAAGAAAATGAGAGTGATGAGTGAGGAAAATGGAGGAGAAATAAGGAAAGATGAAGTGAAGGCAACTGTTATGATGATGAGAGTAGGTAAGGCACCTGGGTTGGATGGGTGTCATGCAGAATGTCTAAAAAGAGGAGGTACAGTGAAGGTGGACTGGCTGGTGAGATTATTTAATGTTTGTTTAAGAGAGGGTAGAGTGCCAGAGGACTGGAGGAGTGCCTGCATAGTTCCACTTTACAAGGGAAAAAAGGATAAGTGTGAGTGTAGTAGTTTCAGAGGGATCAGCTTGTTGAGTGTAGTTGGGAAGGCTTATGGGAGGGTCTTGAGAGGATTAGGAGAGGAACAGAGGGAGTAACTGATGAGGAACAGTGTGGGTTTAGGACAGATAGGAGTTGCGTGGATCAGATTTTTGTAGTAAGACAGATATGTGAGAAAGCTTTAGGAAAAGGTAAGGATGTTTTTTGGGGGCTTTTATGAATTTGGAAAAAGCTTAGGACTGGGTAGATAGGAAGGCACTGTGGGAGATATTGCAGATATATGGGATGGGAGGAAAGCTGTTGAGAGCAGTCAACAGTTTTTACGAGAGTAGTAGAGCTAGAAATAGGGAAGGATGAAGTGAAAGCAGCTGTTAAGATGATGAGAGCAGGTAAGGCACCTGGGTTGGATGGATGCCATGCAGAATGTCTGAAGAAAGGAAGTACAGTTATGGTGGACTGGCTGGTGAGGTTATTTAATGTTTGTTTAAGAGAGGGTAGAGTCCCGGCGGACTGGAGGAGTGCCTGTATAGTTCCGCTTTACAAAGGAAAGGGGGACAAGTGTGAGTGTAGTAGTTACAGAGGGATCAGCTTGTTCAGTGTAGTTGGGAGGGCTTATGGGAGGGTCTTGATTGAACATAAGAACATAAGAATAAAGGAGACTGCAAGAGACCATAAAGCCTACACTAGGCAGCTCCGTATCCATCACCACCTGTCATCCCCATCCATAAAGTTGTCTAATCGTTTTTTAAAACAACTGATAGTTTCAGCACTTACTACATGGTTACTAAGTTTATTGAAAGGATTAGGAGAGGAATAGAGGGAGTTATTGGTGAGGAACAGTGTAGTTTTAGGACAGGTAGGGGATGTGTAGATCAGATTTTTGTGGTAAGACAGATATGTGAGAAAGCTATAGGAAAAGGTAAAGATGTTTTTTGGGCTTTTATGGATCTGGAAAAGGCTTATGACAGGGTAGACAGGAAGGCACTGTGGGAGGTACTGCAGATATATGGGATAGGAGGAAAGCTGTTAAGAGCAGTCAAGAGTTTTTATGAGAGTAGTAGAGCTTGCGTCAGGATTAGAAATGGAGAGAGTGAATGGTTTGAGGTAAAGGTGGGACTTTGTCAGGGGTGTGTTATGTGCCCTGGCTGTTCAATCTTTACATGGATGGGGTGGTGCGAGAGGTGAATGCAAGGGTAGTGGGTCAGGGGTTGGAGATGATTAAAGAAAATGGAGAAAAGTGGGAGATGAGCCAGCTGTTGTTTGCTGACGACACTGCGCTTGTAGCAGGATCAGAGGAGGGATTGAAGAAGTTAGTGACAGAGTTTGAGAAGGTGTGTGAAAGAAGGAAGCTGAAGATAAATGTGGACAAAAGTAAGGTGATGAGATGTACAAGGGGAGAGTGACAGTAGGCTGGAAGTGAGCATTAAGGGTGAGAAACTGGAGGAAGTGGATAGTTTTAGATACTTGGGTGCGAATGTGACAGGAAAGGGAGGAGTGGGGGTGGAGGTAGAATGTAGATTGAGAGAAGCGAGTAAATGCCTTGGTGGATTAAAAAGTGTAATGAGAAATAGACATCTGGGAATGGATGCTAAGGGGAGGTTATATAAAGGAGTGATTGTGCCAACAGCAATGTACAGGGCAGAAACATGGAACATGAGAGAGGAAGAGAGAAGGAGTTTGAATGTGTTTGAGATGAAATGGCTGAGAAGTATGATAGAGTGAGAAATGAGGAGGTGAGGATGAGAATGGGTGTGGAAAGGGAGTTGGGAGATAGGGTGGATGAAAGAGTATTAGGATGGTTTGGACACATGGAAAGAATGATTGAAGAAAGATTAGTAAAAGAGGTGTGGAAGGCGGAAGTGGAAGGAGTGAATATGAGGGGGCGTCCTAGGATGAATTGGATGGATGGGGTGAAAGGGGCTTTACAAAAAAGAGGAATGTCTGTAGAGGAAGGTCAGGAGAGGACAGAAGATAGGGGTGAATGGAGAAGGGTTGTGTATAGATGAGGCTGTGATGCATGAGGTGGAGTGGGTGGGGGATGGGGGTGAGGAAGTATGTATGAGAAAAAATTTGACGCAGCCCAAAGGGATTTCTCCCCGTCTTCTCCTTTTCTGCATGAGGGGATGGAGAGGGGGGTCGCCGAATTTATGAAGCGGCCTTGCTGTGGATGTGCTGTGTCTTGCGACACTGCTTCTGACCCAGGGCAGTGGACAGGATGCAGGGATGACCCGTCATCAAGGAGGTGCCAAGATAGGAGGGAGGGAGGAGGGTGGAGGGGAGTGGAATATATGGGAAATGAAATGGGTGGGAGTGATTTCTATGCCTTTTTCTTTTTGGCTACCCCCTGTGTAAGGGGGAAAAAGCCTTTGGTATATGTATGTATGTAGTAGAGCTAGTGTTAGAATCAGAAATAAAGAGAGTGAGTGGTTTGAGGTAAAGGTGGGACTTCACCCACAATGTATTATGTTGCCTTGGCTGTTCAATTTATAGATGGATGGGGTGGTGCAAGAGGTAAATACAAGGGTAGTGGGCTGGGGATTGGAGACGGTTAAAAAAAAATGGGGAAAAGAGGAAGATAAGCCAGTTGTTGTTTGCTGATGACACTGCACTTGTAGCAGGATCAGAGGAGGGATTGAGGAAGTTAGTGACAGAGTTGGGGAAGGTGTGCAAAAGAATGATGTTGAAGATAAATGTGGGTAAAAAGTGATGAGATGTACAAGCGGAGAAAGTGGCAGCAGACTGGAAATGAGTATTAAGGGATAGAGACTGGAGGAAGTGGATGGTTTTAGATACTTGGATGTGAATGTGGCAAGAAAGGGAGGAGTGGGGGTGAAGGTAGAATATAGATTGAGAGAAGCGAGTAAAAGCCTTGGGGGATTAAAATAGACATTTGGGAAAGGATGCTACGAGGAGATTGTATGAAGGAGTGATTGTACCAACAGCACTGTATGAGGCAGAAACATGGAACATAAGAGAGGAAGAGAGAAGGAGTTTGAATGTGTCTGAGAGGAGGTGTCTGAGAAGTATGATAGGGGTTACTAGGCTGGATTGAGTGAGAATTGAGGAGGTGAGGAGGAGAATGGGGGTGGAAAGGGAGTTGGGAGATATTGTTGATGAAAGAGTATTAGGATGGTTAGTTCACATGGAAAGAATGAATGAAGAAAAATTAGTAAAAGAGATGTGGAAGGCAGAGGTGGAAGGAGTTAACAGAAGGGGGCAACCTAGGATGAGATGGATGGATGGGGTAAAAGGGGCATTGGGAAAGAGGGAAATGTCTCTTGAGGAAGAACAGGAGAGGATAGAAGATAGGGGTAAATGGAGAAGGGTTGTGTATGGACGATGCTGTGATGCATGAGGGGGAGTGGGTGGGGGGTGAGAGAGTATGTGTGAGAAATAAATTGATGCAACCCAAAAGGATTTCTCCCTGTCTTCTCCTTTTCTATATGAGGGGATGGAGAGGGGGGGGGTCGCCGAATTAATGAAGTGGCCTTGCTGTGGATGTGCTGCATCTTGCGACATTGCTTCTGACCCAAGGCAGTGGACAAGATGCAGGAATGACCCGTCATCCAGGAGGTGCCAAGATAAGAGGGAGGGTAGAGGGGAGTGGAGTATGTAGGGGATGGAATGGGTGGGAGTGGTTTCTATGCCTTTGTTTTTTGGCTACCTCCTTTATAAGGGGGAAAAAAGCCTTTGGTATATGTATGTGTGTATGTAAGGGAGGCCTTGTCAAATGCAGTTTGCACGAGTTGTTTGTGCAGTGATTAGTACCTTCTGCTGATCAGAACCTGTGCTTGTTACTGTTTTCAATATGTTTAGTTTCTTAATTTCACTGTCAGGTCTTTGATGTATCAAAAGTGAGGCCTAGTATTTCAGATTTTATGTCAAGTGGCCATTTAATTGGACAATTGGATGCTTCCTCAATTCATGGTTGTCAGAGGTAGTGTTATCAATTATTTCTAACAGGATACTGACATTCTGTTTTGTCTTAGCCAAAGTTCTAGGTCACTTGTGAATAGTTAAATAGCATTGGTGATGGTACTGCTCCTTGGGGACTCCATTGTACCATTTTCTGATCTCCAAAATATGGTATTCTGTAACACTCTGCACTCTTTGCCAGCCAGGTGTCAGGTGACTGAAATATTCTCCACCTTTATCCACCCATAGTATGTTCACTTTCCACTTTTACACTCACCCATTTCCAACCAGAAATGTGGTTTCCTCTCTCAATAAACAACAAGGTAAATACATAAAACACTAACTTCAGGAATTCCACTCTCTCCCTCTCATCTAAGCCCTGAAAAAAAAAAAAAAATCTAATTTCTTCAAATTCCATCTTAACTTCCCTGTCTGAACTATTTTTCCTAACTCACCGCTTTTTCTGTCCTAAAAGTTGTGAGCATTGGCCTAACTGCTGTTGCTCCTTCTTCTCCTGCAACCACAGGTCTCTGAGTTGCTAGACCCTCCTCTTCCTCCTGTTGTCTTTCCTGTTCTCGTTCTTCTTCCAAAATAAGTGGTTCTTGTGTTCTTTCCCAAAGTCTTATTGAACAATTATGGCCACAGCTTACAACCCAAGCACCTTTTGGACAAACTGCCAAACACCTGGGAAGTACAATTTTAAATTTAGATAAAGAGGGTAAATTAATTTTTTTTCATTATAAGTGTACTGATGGACTCTTCCTTCTTACATGTCATCAATGGCCAAGTCATAAAAGCACACAACCACCACAAAAAAAAAAAAAAAAAAAAAAAATATATATATATATATATGTACACACACACATATATATATACAGTTTTTATCCTCTGCAAAATTACCGACAATGGCTATGAATACTGTCCAACTCACTCATAGCCAACCAAACTCGATCAAGGACGGTTTTTGCTGAAATGCACAATTTTATAATAATAATAATAATAAAAAAGCATATGATTGCATTATTTGACCTTCCAACTACTCCAACTATTGGCTCTTCTCTTACTTTAGCATTGAGATCCTCCAACACCACTACATTCACATTCCTCCCTAAACTTTCTATACAATCTTTTAAACAATTATAGTAAGCTTCTCTTTCCTATTCACTTTCCTCACAAAAACCCACACCTTTTCTCTATTCCACTTTTGCCCTCATTACCCTTGAAGACACTTCCTTCCACTCCACCATTTGCAGGCACTTGCCCCCCTCAGAGCTACTCCTGCTCTACTTTGCCCCCCCAACTCAACACCCTCTTCCCACCACACTCTCAACCTCAAACTTACCCCTATCCTTCTAGTTAGTTTCATATCTATCTTCCTTCTCATAAACTGCTAATCTCTTCCTTTTATTCTCAACTATGCGACAACCAGATACATTTAATGGCCCAATGAACAGAATTCTGGCTGAAGTCCTCCCAGACCCTCTTATGCCTTAATTTTTCATTGGAAGAACATACAGATAGCAGGATTTCTAGTTCCATCACTCCATCCCACTTTATCACCTTTCACAACATGCATGCAAACACAATGGCAGAATTCTTTTCCCCCACAATAGGGGGATCCAGAAGTGATGAAGTCATAGATATGGTGACAGATTTAAAGGAATAGCATAAAGGAGGGATACATATATATGTATGTATGTATGTAGGTATAAAGGAGGGACAGCTGGGGTACCAAGTACCATCATTCCTCTTTGAGTAGAGATCTCTAACACAGATTAATGATGTGTGGCTCTGGTCCATAGGGGCACCCCAAAACAGTCCCTAAATAATTGGCTACATGTTACCATCCAATCAATATCCCACTACTGGGTAGACATACATACATATACCAAGGCTTTTTCCCCCATTACCAGGGAGGTGGCCAAAAAGAAAAAGGCATAAAATCATTCCCACCCATTCCATCCCTGAATACACTCCACACCCCTCCACCCTCCCTCCCATCTGAGCACCTCCTGGATGACGGGTCATCCCTGCACCTTGTCCACTGCCCTGGGTCAGAAACAGCACATCCACAGCAAGGACGCTTCATTAAATCGGCGACCCCCCCTCTCCGTCCCCCCATTGCATAAAAGAAGAGGATGGGGAGAAATCCCTTCGGGCTGCGTCAAAATTTGCTCACACATACTACCTCACCCCCCACCTCATGGAATCACATCATCCATATACAACCATTCTCCATTCACTCCTGTCTTCTGTCCTCTCCCATCCTTCCTCAACAGACATTCCCCTCTTCCCCAAAGCCCCCTTCACCCCATCCATCCACCTCATCCTAGGACGTCCCCTCATGTTCACTCCCTCCACATCTGCCTTCCATACCTCTTTTACTAGTCTTTCTTCACTCATTCTTTCCATGTGTCCAAACCATCCTAATATTCTTTCATCAACCCTATCTCCCAGCTCCTTTTCCACCCCTGTTCTCCTCCTCACCTCCTCATTTCTCACTCTATCTAGCCTAGTAACCCCCATCATACTTCTCAGACACCTCATCTCAAACACATTCAAACTCCTTCTCTCTTCTCTTATGTTCCATGTTTCTGCCCCATACAGTGCTGTTGGGACAATCACTCCTTCATACAGTCTCCTGTAGACAAAATAGGTAAAGACATACATAAACTAAACTTCATACAATGATCAGTTGTGTCACTCATTACCTGACAATCCCTCTATGACCCTGTAAAGTCAGGATACGCTCAAAATTGTCTCCATCCCACTGCTTGACAGTTCCATCATGTCCACAAGAGAAAAACTGATGAGTCTTGGGAACAAAACGCACATCTGTCACTCCCCCCTGATGAGCATTCTTAAAAAGTCTGGCAGAGAGAAATAATTCATATTAAACATGCTACAATTTTTCTTTTTCAAGTAGTAATGTCATGTATGTGAACTACTTCTAAGAACCCTTAAAATATTATAACTTCACCTTCTCTGGTCTCCAAAGTCCGTCCCAAAGATACGAATACAAGAATCCTTACTTCCCGTCACAATCATTGTAGAATCACAAGTAAAGTCCATGCAGGTTGCTGGCATACTTTTACCATACAATTCATGGCAGAGCTGAAAATGAATACATAAACAGAAAAGTTGTAATATTGAGACTCCACAACAAAATCAAAGGTACGAAGAGGAAAGTTATTTTGGTTTTCCAGCTTTGCATGAGATGATAGAAGACTGAGTGAAATTATAGAATTAGAAAGGGAGATGAGTTATAAAAATATTTCATGGAAGCAAGAGATTATGGAGTTAAACAAAGAAATTATAGGTCTAAAGAGTGAATACCTTGCAATGTATAAAGAGGTAAGTGAATTAAAAAAAAGAAAATGCAGAAATAGAGGTAAGTGACTTAAAAAAAAGGAACTAATCAAAGTAAAAAATGAAAAAGAAAGGATAAAAAATTAAGATAGTAATGCACGGATGACTGGAAAGCATCAGAATATTGAAAGAGAGTGACCTGCATCATCATGATTTGTGCCGGATTCAAAAATTCAGAAATCTTAGCAGCAGCTCAGTGCTCCTTGAATCCCATGAAGACTGTGAGATGTAAGCTAGAGAATCGAGACGGAGATGTGGGAGGATCATAGCAGATGTTCTGACTCTGTCTGTATAACGAAATTCATCTAGAAGCTGCAAAAATAGGTACAGCAAGATTCGGGCATGGCAATGTGGACCTTGATGAGAGAGATGGACATCAGAGTGGTGACCAGTGAGTTTCTTATTAGATGAGTCTTTTTTTTCTGAAGGGGCTTGTGTCTAAATCTTACTATGAGAATGTTAACAGAGGAGCTAATGGTCATGGCTACTTAGGGAGCACAGGTCTCCTGCAGGAGACCTAAGGCAAGAGCCTGATTGTGAAACACAATCTAACATTTCATATACAAAATTAGACTGCTTATCTTACTATTCACCCCTGACTAAAATAAAAGTAAAGGTTACCTTTAGAGTATCCATGAAGTATAGAGTTTCTTTTAGGTCTAAAGTGGCCACAGCTACAAATTTTCCATTGTTGGAGCACCGTACACACGTCACCTGATCAGCCACCTATGATAACAAAAGAAGAAAAAATAAATAAAAACAAATAAATAATAATAATACATGCATACATATACCAAGGGCTTTTTCCCCCTTACAAGGAAGGTTGCCAAAGTCAAAAGCATGAATCCACTCCCACCCATTTCATCCCAAAATCCTCCACTCCCATTCAACACCCCTCCCTCCTTTTTTTCTTGGCTCTTTCTGGATGACAGGTCATCCCTGCATCTTGTCCACTGCCCTGGGTCAGAAGCAAAGCAACAACACAGCATATCCACAGCAAGGCTGCTTCATAATAATACATATACCAAGGGCTATTTCCCCTTACAAGGGAGGTAGCCAAAATCAAAGGCATAAAATCAACTCCCTCCCATTTCACACCCACATACTCCACTCCCATTCACCAACCCTCCCTCCCTATTATCTTGGCTCCTCCTGGATGATGAGTCATCCCTGCATCTTGTCCACTGCCCTGGTTTAGAAGCACTGCAGCAAGACAGCACATCCACAGCAAGAATGCTTCATTAAATCGGTGACCCCCCTGTCCCCTCATGCAGAAAAAGAGAAAACAGGGAGAAATCCCTTTGGGCTGCATCAAAATAACATTCACACATACTCCCCCACCCCCTTTATGCCACCCACCCCATTCCGTGCATCACAGCATCATCCATACACAACCATTCTTCACTCACCACCTATCTTTTGTCTTCTCCCTTCCTTCCTCAACAGATATTCCCCTCTTCCCTAATGCCCCTTTTACCCCATCCATCCATCTCATCCTTGGTTGCCTCCCATATTCACTTCCTCCACCTCTGCCTTCCACACCTCTTTTACTAATCTTTCTTCGCTCATTCTTTCCATGTGCCCAAACCACTCCCAATACTCTTTCATCAACTCTATCTCCCAACTCCCTTTTCACCTCCGCTCCTCTCCTCACCTCCTCATTTCTCACTCTATCCAGCCTAGTAACCCTTAACATCCTTCTCAGGCACCTCATCTCATACACATTTAACCTCTTCACTCCAGGGCACATCGCACGTCTGGCAGCATTAGCTGCCCGACATGCGATGTTGCGTCATAATAATCGCATTATAAAAAATAAAGTCAGTGCTCAATCGTTCGTTCTCTTCCACCCGTGTATTTTGATAACCATAGAAAATTGATGAAGCCAGTTTAGAGAGAATGGAAATTACGTAGGTACGAATACAATAAATATAATCAAGATGCCGACGTCGGCATCATCGAGTACCCACTTGCTCCTCATGCCACCTACGTAGGCGTCACCGTATGGAAGTGGTTAAACTCTTCCTCTCTTATGTTCCATGTTTTCTGCTCCATACAGTGCTGTCAGCACAATCACTCCTTCATATAATCTCCTCTTAGCATCCATTCCCAAATGTCTGTTTCTCATTAAACTTTTTAATCCCCCAAGACATTTACTTGCTTCTCTAAATCTACACTCTGCCTCCACCCCCACTCCTCCCTTCCCTGCAACATTTACACCCAAATATCTAAAGCTATCCACTTCCTCCAGTCTCTCTCCCTTAATATTCACTTCCAGTCTGCTGGCACTTTCTCCCCTTGTACATCTCATCACCTTACTTTTACCCACATTTATCTTCAACTTCCTCTTTTTGCACACCTTCCCAAATTCTATCACTAACATCCTTAATCCCTCTGATCCTGGATGGGATAAAAGGGGCATTAGGAAAGAGGGGAATGTCTGTTGAGGAAGGACAGGAGAGAACAGAAGATGGAGGTGAGTGGAGAATAGTTGTGTATGGATGATACTATGATGCATGGAAGGGAGTGGGTGGAGGTGGAGGGGATTGGGAAATATGTATGAATGATATTTTGACAGCACAAAGGGATTTCTCCCCATCTTCTCTTTTTCTGCATTAGGGGATGGAGAGGAGGGGTCCCTGAATAAATTGAGCGGCCTTGCTGTGAATATGCTGTTTTTCTACATTGCTTCTGACCCAGAGCAGTGGGCGAGATGCAGGGATGATCCGTCATCCAGGAGGAGCCAAGATAAGAGGGATGGAAAGGGATGAATGGGAGTGAAGTATGTGGGGATGGAATGAGTGGGAGTCAATTTTATGCCTTTGTTTTTTTGGCTACCTCCCTTGTAAGGGGCAAAAAGCCATTGGTATATGCATATGTATGTATGCATTATTATTATTAAATGGGGTAAGAGTATGACAAAATTTTGAAAGTAATAAAAAGATGTTTTGGAAAGAAATTAAGAGAGGAAGGGGAGGTGAATCAAGTAGAGAAGAAAAGGTAAAAGGTGCAGCTGGAGAGATAATAATGGAAGAGACGTCAGTAAGAGGAAGATGGGCAGAGTATTTCAGGAAGTGGCTAAATGTGGAATAGGATGGGGAGGGAAAGGTAGTTGCAGTGGGAAGCCCTGAGAAGTAAGGCACCTGGGTTAGATGGGACTCATATGGAGTGTCCAAAAAAGGGAGGTACAGTGATTGTGGACTGGCTGGTGAGGTTTTTAATGTTTATCTAAAAGAAGGTTGAGTGCTGGAGGACTGCCTGTATAGTTCCACTTTACAAGAAAAAAGGGGCAAGTGTGAGTGTAGTAGTTTCAGAGGGATTAGCTTGTTAAGTGTAGTTGGGAAGGCTTATGGGAGGGTTTTGACTGACAGGATTTGAAGAGGAACAGAAGGAGTAATTGATGAGGAACAGTGTGAGTTTAGGACAGGTAGAGGTTGCATAGATCAGATTTTTGTGGTAAGACAGATATGTGAGAAAGCTATAAGAAAAGGAAAGGATGTTTTTTGGGCTTTTATGGATCTGGAAAAGGCTTATGACAGGATAGACATGAAGGCACTGTGGGAGGTATTGCAGATATATGGGACCCCACGGAGCACCACTCGCTCATGGCAGTGGCAGAAGTAGAAGAGGTGGAACACTCTTTGGGCTGTGGGGAGGATTCACTCTTCTCACAGATCGCACTCTTGAGAAGACGAATTTCCTCATCACACTTCCTGAGACGGTCCTCCAGGTTCACACAACCTTCACATGCCATTTTGCTCCTCCTTCAGCAATAGAAATGGCAAAGAGAAAATATATACCATACATATGTCAACGGCTTTTCCCCCCTTACATAGGGGGTAGCCAAAAAGAAAAAGGCATAGAAACCACTCCCAACCATTCCATTCCCTACATATTCCACTCCCCTCCCTCTTATCTTGGCACCTCATGGATGATGGGTCATCCCTTCATCCTGTCCACTGCCCTGGGTCAGAAGCAGTGTCGCAAGACACAGCACATCCACAGCAGGGCTGCTTCATAAATTTGGCAACCCCCCCTCTCCGTCCCCTCAGGCAGAAAAGGAGAAGATGGGGAGAAATCCCTTCGGGCTGTATTAAAAAAAATTCTCATACATACTTCCTCACCCTCCATCCCCCACCCACTCCCCCTCATGCATCACAGCATCATCCATACAAAACCTTTCTCCATTCACCCCTATCTTCTGTCCTCTTCCGTCCTTCCTCAACAGACATTCCTCTCTTTTGTAATGCCCCTTTCACCCCATCCATCCATCTCATCCTAGGATGCCCCTTCATATTCACAAAAGAAAATAAAAGCAGTCACTGAATAAACTAAATACACGAAGCTTACTCTGCTTACCTTATACTGTACTCCTACCTTTGGAGTACAGTAACAGACTACTGTTTTGATTCTAAATTACTAGAACACTACACTTTATCTTATACCTGTAACTGTATAGCACTATACGTATACAATTACAAAAACACAAACACAATCACTTGTCACTGTTCAAAGATATAAACTTCACAGGGAGTAATAAACTTAGGAAGAGGTATTCGCTAGCTGGTGTCTCAGCAGCAAATGAGTTCACTAGCTGAAGTCTCGGAGTAGAGTGAGTTCTAGCTGTTGTTCTTCCCTCTCAGACTATCGTTCGCCAAAACTCTTCACATGATAAAAGTTAAGAAAGGGAGGTACCTAAGTCCCTTACTCCAACACAATTATTCACCTTCTATAACATTTACGGAAACAATGTGGTGGCGTCTTCCTCCACCCCATCATAACAAAAGTGGTGGAGACTTAGAAGTGGTCAAGGGAAAGAAGTAATAGAGACAGACAGACATACAATCAGACAGAGGGAATAAATAAATCATATATGGCTCTGCTCCATAGATGCATTCCAGCAAAGTCTGCATATAATTGTTTAGTCAATACTTCTGTACAATTAAAATCACTTTTAATTTCTATTATCCCTCAACTGTGCTACACTCATTAAATCTCTCCTTGACTACCTCTATGAATCCATCCCTTCAGTACGATGTAGTCTCCATAGATGTAAATATTAGATACTGGCACTGAAATCTAAATATAAATACCCCTTCATTCATAGGGCAAGCCAGGTACAAAGGAACACAAAGGAGAGGGCTGTGCTTACACATTAATTGAAAGTGAGTGTGAACAGTGGAAATGGTTAAGAACTATTGACTTAATTGAAGTGTATGAACTCACAATGCAGAGAAATAAGTTAGATTGTAGTTGATTTTCATTTCATCTAAGCATTTAAGTGTCAATTGTATTTGAACTTATAACATGAATAGGTAGTTTGTTCCAAACATTTACAACAGTGTAAAAATAAATAAATAAATAAATAAAAATAAATAAATACATAATAAAAAATAAATAAAATGAAATAATAATAACAATAATTCATTGGTGTTTGGTCTTATAGATTATTTTGTAGCCTTCATTCAAAGCAAAAATTAGCTTCTAATCATGTGTCCTGATAATTTGGGGATATGCTATAATTCTTACCTTCAGAGCTCTATTTTCTTGAATAAAACTGAGCCTCTTGCCTGAACCAGATTCTTCATTTCGTACAAGCTCAAATTTCCACAGCTTTACCATGCGGTCACTTCCACCAGAGACAAATCCTCGCTATGGATATAAAAAGATAAATACATACATATATAATATACCAAAGGCTTTTTCTCTTACAAGCGAGGTAGCCCCCCCCCCCCAAAAAAAAGGCATAAAATCCACTCCCCCCATTCCATCCCCAACATATTCCACTCCCTTCTACCCTCTTCCTTCCCTCTTATCTTGGCACCTCCTGGATGACAGGTCATCCCTGCATCTTGTCCACTGCCCTGGGTCAGAAGCAGTGTCACATGACACATCACATCCACAGCAAGGCTGCTTCATTAATCAGCAACCACCCCTCTCCAACCCCTCATGCAGAAAAGGAGAAGATGGGGGAAAAATCCCTTCGGGCAGTGTCAATTCATTTCTCACACATATTCTCTCACCACCTATCCCCCACCCACTCCCCCTCATGTATCACAGCATCATCCATACACAACCCTTCTTCTCCATTCACCCCTATCTTCTTTCCTTTCCCGTTTTTCCTCAACAGACATTCCCCACTTTCCCAATGCCCCTTTTACCCCCATCCATCCATCTCATTCTATGGCAACCCCTCATGTTCACTCCTTCCACCTCTGCCTTCAACACCTCTTTTACTAGTACTTCTTCACTCATTCTTTCCATGTGTCCAAACCATCCCAATACTCTTTCATCCACCCTATCTCCCAACTCCCTTACCACCCCTGTTCTCCTCCTCACCTCCTCATTTCTCACTCTATCTAGCCTAGTAACCCCTATCATACTTCTCAGACACCTCATCTCAAATACATTCAAACTCCTTCTCTCTTCCTCTCTTATGTTCCATGTTTCTGCCCAATACAGTGCTGTTAGCACAACCACTCCTTCATACAATCTCCTCTTAGCATCCATTCCCAAATGTCTATTCCTCATTTCACTTTTTAATCCACCAAGGCATTTATTCACTTCTCTCAATCTACATTCTACCTCCACCTCCACTCCTCTCTTTCCTGCCACTTTTGCACCCAAGTATCTAAAACTATCCATTTCCTCCAGTCTCTCTCCCTTAATACTCACTTCCATTCTGCTGCCACTTTCACCCCTTGTACATCTCATCACCTTACTTTTACCCATATTTATCTTCAACTTCCTTTCACACACTTTCCCAAACCCTGTCACTAACTTCCTCAATTCCTCCTCTGATCCTGCTACAAGCGCAGTGTCGTCCGCAAACAACAGCTGGCTCACCTCCCACTTTTCTCCATTTTCTTTAATCATCTCCAATCCCTGACCCACCATCCTTGCATTTACCTCTCGCACCACCCCATCCATGTATAAGTTGAACAGCCAGGGTGACATAGCACATCCCTGACAAAGTCCCACCTTTACCTCAAACCACTCACTCTCTCCATTTCTAATCCTAACAAGCTGTGCTACTCTTGTAAAAACTCTTGACTGCTCTTAAAAGTTTTTCTCCCATCCCATATATCTGCAATACCACCCACAGTACTTTCCTGTCTACCTTGTCATAAGCCTTTTTCAGATCCATAAAAGCCAAAAAAACATCCTTACCTTTTCCTACAGCTTTCTCACATATCTGTCTTACCACAAAAATTTGATCTACGCAACCTCTACCTGTCCTAAATCCACATTATTCCTCACCAATTACTCCCTCTGTTCCTCTCCTAATCCTCTCAATCAAAACCCTCCCATAAGCCTTCCCAACTACACTTAACAAACCGAACCGTCTGAAACTACTACACTCAAACTTGTCACCTTTTCCCTTGTAAAGTGGAACTATACAGGCACTCTTCCAGTCTTCTGGCATTCTGCCCTCTCTTAAACATCCGACCTATATATGGACCAAAAGGTCTCCTGTCAGCATGTTCCACCTTTGTAATCCTTTGTAAATAACCTCACAATCCAGTCCAACATCACCATACCTCCTTTTTTCAGACATTCTGCATGACATCCATCTAACCCAGATGCCTTATCTGCTCTCATCATCTTAACAGCTGCCTTTACTTCATCTCTCTTTATTTCTTCTCCATTTTCCTCACTTATCACAGTCATTTTCTCAGCGCTTCCCACAGCAACTACCTTTCCCTCCCTATCCTCCTTCACATTTAGCAACTCCCTAAAATACTATGCCCATCTTCCTCTTACTGCCTTCTCTTCCATTATCATCTCTCCATATGCACCTTTTACCTTTTCTTCTCTATTTGATTTGCCTCCTCTTCCTCTCTTAATTTCTTTCCAAAACATCTTTTTATTACTTTCAAAATTTTCTGTCACACTCTTACCCTATTTCACATCTGCTCTCCTCTCTGCCTCCTTTATTTTATGCTTTACTTCTCTTCTCTTTTCTTTGTACCTCTAATATGATTCCCTCATCCTATTTTGTAACCAATCATCCCACCACTCACTACCCTTCCTTCTATTTCCTCCCATCCTCCTTGTTCCACACACCATCTTTGCACACTTTGTGACTCCCTTCTTGAACCATCCCCACTCCTCCTCCACTCCTAGTTCTACTCTGTCCTTTACTCCCTCCCACTCCTCTCTCAACTTCTTGAACTCCTTGTCCTTTTCTTTCTCATTTAAGCAGTTCACTTTAAGCACGTCCCTACCTTCTGTCCTTTTCCTCTTTCTCCATCTATCCTCCACTCTCAACTTACCTTCCACCAAAATATGATCTGATACCCACTCTCTCCCCCTCCCTTGGAACATGTATGTCCTTAACTCTTCCTACTATACTCCTGGTTACCACTATATAGTCCATTAATGCTCTATCCACCACCCTTCCATCCACCACCCTCTCCATGTGTACTTATGTTTGACTTTCTTCCTAAACACTGTATTTGCTATCATCAACTCTCTAGACACATCACCATCAACTCTACACTGCAAATTTTTCCTGGAACTCCACATTTCTCAACCACTCCATCTATTGGTTCATTTCCTACCCTACCACTACATTGACATTTCTCCCTAAACCCTTTATGCACTCATTTAAATCCATCCAAAAAGCCTCCCTTTCCTCTAAACTCTTTTCACTATCAGGCCCATTAGCACTTACAAAAACCCACATTTCCCTTCCCAGTTTCGCCTTCATCCACATTAATCTTGAAGAAACCTGGTTCCACTCCAATACATGCTCACATATCTCTTCATTTACTAGTATAGCCACCCCTTCTCTCCCTTTTCCTCTCTTCACTCCTTAGATCCTCCCAACTACACTCCCAAACTCACACTCTCCCCTTCCTCTCAACTTAAAGTTTCACTCGATGCCAACACATCATCTTTCTTCTAACAAACATACTGCCTATCTCTTTCCTTTTATTCTCATCTGTACCACATCCACGCACATTAAAAGATCCAAACCTTAGGGTACTGGTTGGAAAACTCCTAGACCCTTTTATGCCTTTACTTCTTAAAAATGTCTCCTTTGGGGCTACAGGGAGAAGGATGCCTAGTCCTATCCCCATCCTGTTTTTTGTCACCTACAACCCAAGGAGGAAGACTTGGTGGCAGTATTCTTTTACTACACCACAGGGTTAGGCAAAAAAAGGAAATGAATATCTAGAGAAATATTACAGGACAGTATCAAGGGGGTGGGTGGACAGCATAAACAGACAAAATGATGTGTGGCTCTGTTACATAGGGGCACCCCATATAGACCCTAAAGTATCAGCTGCATGCTACTTAGCTAGATAAACATGAAGCCAATACCCCAGACAGGGTTAAGATAATATAAGATACAGGAGGCAAAAAGGAGAGCAGATGTAAAATGGGGGAAGAGTATGACAGAAATTTTTGAAAGTAATAAAAAGATGTTTTGGAAGGAAATTAAGAGAGGAAGGGGTGGCTAATCAAGTACAGAAGAAAAGGTAAAAGGTCCTGATAGAGAGATGATAATAAAAGATGCGGGAGTATGAGGAAGATGGGCAGAGTATTTTATACATACATACATATACCAAGGCCCCTTCCCCCTTACAAGGGAGGTAGCCAAAAAGGAAAAGGCATAAAATCATTTCCACCCATTCCATCCCTGAATACACTCCACACCCTTCCACCTTCCCTCTTATCCGAGCACCTCCTTGATGATGGGTCATCCCTGCACCTTGTCCACTGCCCTGGGTCACAAGCAGTGTCGCAAGACACAGCACATCCACAGCAAGGCCGCTTCATTAAATCGGCGACCCCCCCCTCTCCATCCCCCCATTGTATAAAAGGAGAAGACAGGGAGAAATCCCTTCGGGCTGCGTCAAATTTTGTTCACACATACTACCTCACCCCCCATCCCCCCGCCCATTCCACCTCATGCAATCACATCATCATCCATATACAACCATTCTCCATTCACCCGTCTTCTGTCCTCTCCCATCCTTCCTCAACAGACATTCCCCTCTTTCCCAAAGCACCCTTCACCCCATCCATCCACCTCATCCTAGGACGTCCCCTCATGCTCACTCCCTCCACATCTGCCTTCCATACCTCTTTTACTAGTCTTTCTTCACTCATTCTTTCCATGTGTCCAAACCATCCTAATATTCTTTCATCAACTCTATCTCCCAGCTCCTTTTCCACCCCAGTTCTCCTCCTCATCTCCTCATTTCTCACTCTATCTAGCCTAGTAACCCCCATCATACTTCTCAGAAACCTCATCTCAAACACATTCAAACTCCTTCTCTCTTCTCTTATGTTCCATGTTTCTGCCTCCATACAGTGCTGTTGGCACAATCACTCCTTCATACAGTCTCCTCTTAGCATCCATTCCCAAATGTCTATTCCTCATTACACTCTTTAATCCACCAAGGCATTTACTCGCTTCTCTCAATCTACATTCTACCTCCACCTTCACTCCACCTTTTCCTGCCACATTTACACCCAAGTATCTAAAACTATCCACTTCCTCCAGTCGATCTCCCTTAATGCTCACTTCCAGTCTACTGCCACTTACACCCCTTGTACATCTCATCACCTTACTTTTACCCACACTTATCTTTAGCTTTCTTCTATCACATACTCTCCCAAACTCTGTCACCAACTTCCTCAATCCCTCCTCTGATCCTGCCACAAGCGCAGTGTCGTCTGCAAACAACAGCTGGCTCACCTCCCACTTTTCTCCATTTTCTTTAACCATCTCCAATCCCTTGCCCACTACCCTTGCATTTACCTCTCACACTACCCCATCCATGTATAAGTTGAACAGCCAGGGCGACATAACGCATCCTTGACAAAGTCCCACCTTTACCTCGAACCACTCACTCTCTCCATTTCCAATCCTGACACAAGCTCTACTACTCTCATAAAAACTCTTGACAGCTCCCAGCTTTCCTCCTATCCCATATATCTGCATAACCTCCCAGAGTGCCTTTCTGTCTACCCTATCATAAGCCTTTTCCAGATCCATAAAAGCCCAAAAAACATCCTTCCCCTTTCCTATAGCTTTCTCACATATCTGTCTTACCACAAAGATCTGATCTACACAACCTCTACCAGTCCTAGATCCACACTGTTCCTCACCAATTACTCCTTCTGTTCCTCTCCTAATCCTCTCAATCAAGATCCTCCCATAAGCCTTCCCAACTACACTTTACAAGCTAATCCCTCTGAAACTACTACATTCACACTTGTCCCCTTTTCCCTTGTAAAGAGGAACTTTACAGGCATTCCTCCAGTCCTCCGGGACTCTACCCTCTCTCCAGCAAACATTAAATAACCTCACCAACCAGTCCACCATCACTGTACCTCCCTTTTTCAGACATTCTGCATGGCATCCATCCAGACCAGGTGCCTTACCTGCTTTCACATCTTAACAACTGCCTTTACCTCATCCTTCCTTATTTCTCCTCCATTCTCCTCACTCACCACTCTCATTTTCTTAGCATTTCCCACTGCAGCTATCTTTCCCTCCCTATCCTCCTTCACATTTAGCAACTCCCTAAAATATTCTGCCCATCTTCCCCTTACTGCCTTCTCTTCCATTATCATCTCTCCATCTGCACCTTTTACCTTTTCTTCTCTACTTGATTCGCCTCCTCTTCCTCTCTTAATTTCTTTCCAAAACATCTTTTTATTACTTTCAAAATTTTCTGTCATACTCTTACCCCATTTCACATCTGCTCTCCTCTTTGCATCATTTACCTTTTGCTTTACTTCTCTTTTCTTTTCTTTGTATCTCTCATATCCCTCGTCCTATTTTGTAACAAATCTGTGAAAGCTCGCTTCTTCTCTTCTACAACCTTCTTTGTTCCCTCATCCCACCATTCACCCCTTTCTTCTATTTCCCCCTGTCCTTCTTGTTCGACACACCATCTTTGCACACTTTATGACTCCCTCCTTGAACCATCCCCATTCCTCCTCCACACCCAGCTCTACTCTATCCTTTACTCCCTCCCACTCCTCCTTCAGCTTCTTTTCGTACTCCTTCTCCTTTTCCTTTTCATTCAAAGAGTTCACTCTAAGCACCTCCCTACCTTTTGTCCCTTTCCTCTTTCTCCATCTATCCTCCACTCTCAACTTACCTTCCACCAAAAAATTATCTGATATTCCCCCACCCTCTCCCCTTAGCACATGTACATCCTTAACTCTTCCTATCATAATCCTATTTACCACTACATAATCCATTAGCGCTCTATCTACCACCCTTCCCTCCACCACCCTCTCCCATGTGTACTTATGCTTGACTTTCTTCCGAAACACTGTATTTGCTATCATCAACTCTCTAGACACATTTCCACCATCAACTCTCCACTACAATTCTTTCCTGGAACTCCACATTTCCCAACCACTCCATCAATTGGACCATTTCCTACCCTAGCATTAACCACTTCAGTACGGGACTTAAATCTCGCGGGCAGCAGCCAATGCCAGCCGTATGACGTAACGTAATAATATTCGCATCATAAAATATAGTCGCCGCTTATATCGATCGTTCTCTCTTTCACCCGCGAATTTTGAAAACCACAGAGAATGGGATTCAGGGCGCATTTGGGAGAATGTAAAAACACAGGGGCGACTACAATAAATATAATCAAGACGCCGATATGGCAGCGTCGCGAATCCACTTGCTCCTCATGACGCCTACGTGTGCGGCACCGTATGGAAGGGGTTAAGGTCTCCCAGTACTATTACATTGACATTTCTTCCTAAATCCTCTATGCACTCATTTAAATCTATCCAAAAGGCCTCCCTTTCTTCTACACTCTTCTCACTGCCAGGCCCATATGCACTTACAAAGACCCACATCTCCTTTCCCAGTTTCACTTTCATCCACATTATCCTTGAGGAAACCTCCTTCCACTCCACTACACGTTTACCTATCTCTTCACTTACTAGAATAGCCACCCCTTTCCTCCCTCGCCCTCTCTTCACTCCTGATAACCTCCCACTTACACTCCCAAACTTACACTCACCCTTCCCTTTCAACTTAGTTTCACTCAAAGCCAACACATCCATCTTTCTTCTCACAAACATACTACCTATCTCTTCCCTTTTACTCTCATCTGTACCACATCCACGCACATTAAAAGACCCAAACCTTAGGGTGCTGGTCCGAAAACTCCCAGACCCTCTTATGCCTTTTCTTTTTCGTTTAGGAATGTCCCCTGTGGGGCTACATGGAGAAGGATGTCTAGTCCCAATCCCCGTCCCTTTCTTCTCGCCTCTTACGATCCAAGTGGAAATACTTGGTGGCACTATTCTTTTCCCCCAGAGGAGGATAGGGGATGGGTGGATAAGGTGGGGGGCACTGGACAAAAGATGGTGGCGAATGAGGGGTGTGGGGGAGAGGTGAGAAAGGATGAAGGGAAAGCTGTTAATAAAATGATAAGAGTAGGCAAGGTATCTGGATTAGATAGGTGTGTGTGTGGAGTGTCTGAAAAGGGGAGGTGCAGTGATGGTGGGCTGGCTGGTGGGGTTGTTTGGTGTGTGTATGGGGGATGTGGAGTGATGGAGGACAGGAGTGCCTGTATAGTTCCACTTTACAGGGGAAAAGGGGACAAATGTGAGTGTGGTAGTCTCAGAGGAATCAGTTTGTCAAGTAGTTGGGAAGGCTTATGGGAGGATTTTGATTGAGAAGCTTGGGAGGGGGACAGAGGGGTTTGGGAAGTGTAGGGGTTGTGTGGATCATGTTTTTGTGGTGGAATGGATATGTGAGATAGCTTTTGCAAGAGGTGGGGATTTTTTTTTTGGCCTTTGTAAATTTGGAAAAGGCTTATGATCAGGTAGACAGGAGGGCACTTTGGGAGGTTTTGCAGATGTGTGGGATAAGAAGGGAGTTGTTAGGGGCAATGAAGAGTTCTTACAAGAGTAGTGGAGCCTGTGTTAGAATTGGAAATGGAGACAGCAAGTGGTTTGAGATGGAGGTGGGACTTCACCAGAGATGCATCATGTCGCTGTGGCTGTTCAATATGCATATTGATGGGATGGCGTGGGAGGTATATGCGAGGATAATGAGCAGGGGATTGGAGATGGTTAAAGAGGATGGTGAGAGGTGGGAGGTGGAACAGTTGTTGTTTGCTGATGACACTGTGCTTGTGGCAGGATCAGAGGAGGGATTGAGAAAATTGGTGGCAGAGTTTGGGAGGGTGTGCAGGGGGGCGGGGAGAGGGTTGAAGGTGGGTCTGGGTGGGGATAGGGTGATGAGATGTGCAAGAAAGGATGGCAGTATTTTGGAAATGAGTATTAAAGGAGAGAGGCTGGAGGAAGTGGACTACTTTAGATACTTGGGGGCACATGTGGTGGGAGGGGGAAGGGTGGAGGTGGATTGTAGATTGAGAGAACTGGGTGGATGCCTTGGGAGATTAGTGAAGGAGGTGTGAAAGGCAGAGGTGGATACAGTGAATGAGAGGGCAACCTGGGACAGGACGAATGGATTGGGTAAAAGAGGCACTGGGAAAGAGGGGGATGTCTGTTAAGGCAAGAGGGGAGAGGGTGGAGGATGGGGGTGGGTGGAGTGGTTATGTATAGATGATGTTGTGATGCATGGGAGGTGGGGGGATGGGGAGTTAGAGAGTGGGTAAGTGTGAATGACATTTTGATATAGCCCAAAAGGATTTCTCCCCATCTTCAATGTTTCTACATGACAGGACGGAGCGCGAGGTTGCCGATTAAACATAGTGGCCTTGTCTTTACCTAGTTGTATTGTACGGAAAGGGAGCTATGCTTGTGGTGACCCATCTTTGTATTTCTCAACATCAAGTTTTTTCTTAAAATCTTGAATAGTGTTTGCACACACTGTTTCTTTGTCTAATTTGTTCCAAGTATCTATCACTCTGTGTGGGAAGCTATTTTTTTTTTTCAGATCTCTTCTGTAATCTTTTTTTTTTTTTCGTGTCCTCTTGTTTTTCCATTGTCCATTTCAATAAGTCATTCTTATCTAAGATTTCCATTCCCTTCATAATTCTATAGATAGTAAGTCTCCTCTTTCCCTTTTTTGTTCCAAAGTTGGTAATTCTAATTTGGACAGTCTTTGTTCATATGTCATTTTGGAAAAAGCTGGTGGATGTGCTGTGTCTTACTATATTGCTTCTGGCCCAGGGCAGTGGGTGAGATGCAGGGATGACCCGTCACCCAGAAGGAGCCAAGATAAGATGGAGGGAAGGGTGGTGAATGTGAGTGGAGTGTGTGGGATGACATGAGTGGGGGAGTGGAATTATGCCTTTTGACTTTGGCTACCTCCCTTGTAAGGGGGGAAAACCCCTAGATATATGTATGTGAATGTATAAGTGTGTTTTGAAGTACAGACGCTCCTCTACTTACGTTCATTCGTTTTACGTTTTTTCGATTTTACGTTTGAACTGACTGTAAAAAAAAAGTTGTAAAAAAACTTTTTTGAGTGAATTTTTTAGTTTAGCGCGCTCTCCGTAGTTCAAACGATACTTGCGCATGATGCTGCGTCCATTGTTTACATTGCACAAACGACAAACTGAACATGCCTTGCCTCCTCCTCCTCCACCATCTCAATTTATGTTGCTTGAATTTAATTTATTTGAAATTAATGTTATTATTTTACAATGTTATGTGTATAATTAATGATTTAGGGGTGTTTTATAAGATACGGTAATAGAATTTACGGATGTATAGTACAGTAACAACTTACATTCGGCCGTTCGGAACGTAACTAAAACGTAAGTTGAGGACCGTCTGTACAGTGTGTACAAATAAACAGCGTATCTATAAACAACAAAGGCAAATATCCCCATTTTCTCAAGGTACTTTTTCAAACAAAAAAGTGAAAAAAAAAATCAAAGATCCATGAAAATATCATTTTCTACTTACTTTACATGAAAATTAGTCCCATACTCCTAAAATTTGGACATTTATTACCTATGGGCAGCACATTTGATGGACATTTGACAATTTAGTTTTAAGTAACCAAAGGGTTAAGCTGGTGTGAAGCTGAATCCACCTGCAACATACTAACCCCATCATGGGTGAGAGCAATGGACCTAATTCCAGCATCTGTTTGGCCTTCCTGTAAGTCATGGGCTGCAATGTCTTCAAGCATCAACGATGAACCAAGGTCAAAAAGCTGCAGCCGACCTGATCGTGTCCCTATGAGTGCATGTCGATCGCCTGGCACTAGTACCAGGGACATAGCAAAGTCACACACTGTTGTCAGTACAGCCTGGTTGTCTGCTCTGAAATGGTTGGGATTTAAATAGAAATGGTTATGCCATAATTCAATATTCACTCATATATACATACATACAATATATATATATATATATACACAGTAGCCTCGAAAAGTTTGGGGGCAAAATTATAGGCGCCCCAACTTTCCCCTAAACTCAAAACATGCGAAAAATACAACTTTCCACCCAAACTTTTCGCTATTTTTCAATGCTAGCGTTTGTACCCGTATTTAGCCGAGACAATACACACTATTTGGCAACTCTGTTTAGGCGCACTCGATGTCACATGGAGTCAGATTCTAAACATCTCTCACGGAGAGTAGTCTTTTTTTTGCGGTGGTCTCTGTTTTTGTGCCTTGATATCTCCGTAATGGGAAGTGGTAAAGAGCTGGAAAGAGACACAGTTGTTACAATCATAACCCTCTATAAGGAGGGTTATAAGTGTAAAGATATTGCTACTTGTGTGGGAATTGGAGTGCGTCAAGTGCAAAAGTGGACCAAGAAATTTCGAGACGAAGGAAGTGACATCATTCGTACTCCAAAGCATCGCTCTGGTCGGCCAAGGAAGATATCAAATCGTACTTCTACGGTTCTAACTGCCTCCTACGGTTATTATTTTTCGCATGTTTTGAGTTTAGGGGAAAGTTGGGGCGCCTATAATTTTGCGCCCAAACTTTTCGCGGCCACTGTGTATATATATATATATATATATATATTTTTTTTTTTATTATTATTATTTTTTTTTTTAAGTAATAAAAAGATGTTTTGGAAAGAAATTAAGAGAGGAAGAGGAGGTGAATCAAGTAGAGAAGAAAAGGTAAAAGGTGCAGATGGAGAGATGATAATGGAAGAGAAGGCAGTAAGGGGAAGATGGGCAGAATATTTTAGGGAGTTGCTAAATGTGAAGGAGGATAGGGAGGGAAAGATAGCTGCAGTGGGAAATGCTAAGAAAATGACCGTGATGAGTGAGGAAAATGGAGGAGAAATAAGGAAGGATGAAGTGAAAGCAGTTGTTAAGATGATGAAAGCAGGTAAGGCACCTGGTCTGGATTAATGCCATGCAGAATGTCTAAAAAAAGGAGGTACAGTGATGGTGGACTGGCTGGTGAGGTTATTTAATGTTTGCTGGAGTGCCAGAGGATTGGAGGAGTGCCTGTATAGTTTCTCTTTACAAGGGGAAAGGGGACAAGTGTGAATGTAGTAGCTTCAGAGGGATTAGCTTGTTGAGTGTAGTTGGGAAGGCTTATGGGAGGATCTTGATTGAGAGGATTAGGAGAGGAACAGAAGGAGTAATTGGTGAGGAACAGTGTGGATTTAGGACGGGTAGAGGTTGTGTAGATCAGATCTTTGTGGTAAGACAGATATGTGAGAAAGCTATAGGAAAGGGGAAGGATGTTTTTTTGGCTTTTATGGATCTGGAAAAAGCTTACGACGGGGTAGACAGAAGGGCACTGTGGGAGGTTATGCAGATATATGGGATAGGAGAAAAGCTTCTAGGAGCTGTCAAGAGTTTTTATGAGAGTAGTAGAGCTTGTGTCAGGATTAGAAATGGAGAGAGTGAGTGGTTTGAGGTAAAGGTAGGACTTTGTCAAGGATGCGTTATGTCGCCCTGGCTCTTCAACTTATACATAGATGGGGTAGTGAGAGAGGTAAATGCAAGGGTAGAGGGTCAGGGATTGGAGATGGTTAAAGAAAATGGAGAAAGGTGGGAGGCGAGCCAGCTGTTGTTTGCGGACGACACTGCGCTTGTGACAGGATCGGAGGAGGGATTAAGGAAGTTGGTGACAGAGTTTGAGAGAGTATGTGATAGAAGAAAGCTGAAGATAAATGTGGGTAAAAGTAAGGTGATGAGATGTACAAGGGGTGAAAGTGGCAGCAGAATGGAAGTGAGCATTAAGGGAGAGCGACTGAAGGAAGTGGATAGTTTTAGATACTTGGGTGCAAATGTGGCAGGAAAAGGTGGAGTGAAGGTGGAGGTAGAATGTAGATTGAGAGAAGCGAGTAAATGCCTTGGTGGATTAAAAAGTGTAATGAAGAATAGAAATTTGGGAATGGATGCTAAGAGGAGACTGTATGAAGGAGTGATTGTGCCAATAGCACTGTATGGGGCAGAAACATGGAACATAAGAGAGGAAGAGAGAAGGAGTTTGAATGTGTTTGAGATGAGGTGTCTGAGAAGTATGATGGGGGTTACTAGGCTAGATAGAGTGAGAAATGAGTAGATGAGGAGGAGAACAGGGGTGGAAAGGGAGTTAGGAGATAGGGTTGATGAAAGAGTATTAGAATGGTTTGAACATATGGAAAGAATGAGTGAAGAAAGATTAGTAAAAGAGGTATGGAAGGCAGAGAGAGTGAACGTGATTTGACGTCCTAGGATGAGGTGGATGGATGGGGTGAAGGGGGCTTTGGGGAAGAGGGGAATGTCTGTTGAGGAAGGACGGGAGAGGACAGAAGACAGGGGTGAATGGAGAATGGTTGTATATGGATGATGTTGTGATGCATGAGGTGGAATGGGCAGGGGGATGGGGGGTGAGGTAGTATGTGTGAGCAAAATTTGACGCAGCCCGAAGGGATTTCTCCCTGTCTTCTCCTTTTATGCATGGGGGGACGGAGAGGGAGGTTGCCGATTTAATGAAGCAGCCTTGCTGTGGATGTGCTGTGTCTTGCGACACTGCTTCTGATCCAGGGCAGTGGACAAGGTGCAGGGATGACCCGTCATCCAGGAGGTGCTAAGATAAGAGGGAGGGTGGAGGGGTGTGGAGTGTATTCAGGGATGGAATGGGTGGAAATGATTTTATGCCTTTTCCTTTTTGGCTACCTCCCTTGTAAGGGGGAAAATCCTTGGTATATGTATGTATGTATGTATGTGTATATATATATATATGTATACATATTTATATATATACATATTTATATATATATATATATATATATATATTTGGGAGAGTGTGTGATAGAAGAAAGCTGAAGATAAATGTGGATAAAAGTAAGGTGATGAGATGTACAAGGGGTGAAAGTGGCAGTAATCTGGAAGTGAGCATTAAGGGAGAGCAACTGGAGGAAGTGGATAGTTTTAGATATTTGGGTGCAAATGTGGCAGGAAAAGGTGGAGTGAAGGTGGAGGTAGAATGTAGATTGAGAGAAGCGAGTAAATGCCTTGGTTTAAAAAGTGTAATGAGGAATAGGAATCTGGGAATGGATGCTAAGAGGAGACTGTATGAAGGAGTGATTGTGCCAACAGCACTGTATGGAGCAGAAACATGGAACATGAGAGAGGAAGAGAGAAGGAACTTGAATGTGTTTGAGATGAAGTGTCTGAGAAGTATGATGGGGGTTACTAGGTTAGATAGAGTGAGAAATGAGGAAGTGAGGAGGAGAACAGGGGTGGAAAGGGAGCTGGGAGATGGGGTGGATGAAAGAGTATTGAGATGGTTTGGACACTTGGAAAGAATGAGTGAAGAAAGACTGGTAAAAAAGGTGTGGAAGGAGTGAACGTGGGGGGACGTCCTGGGGTGAGATGGATGGATGGGGTGAAGGGGGCTTTGGGGAAGAGGGGAATGTCTGTTGAGGGGGGACGGGAGAGGACAGAAGACAGGGGTGAATGGAGAATGATTGTATATGTAAAATGTTGTGATGCATGACGTGGATTGGACGGGGGAATGGGGGTGAGGTAGTGTTTGTGTGTGTGTGTGAGAATTTTTTTTTGACGCAGCCCGAAGGGATTTCTCCCCGTCCTCTCCTTTATATGGGGGGACGGAGAGGGGGGGTCGCCGATTTAATGAAGCGGCCTTGCTGTGGATGTGCTGTGTCCTGCGACACTGCTTCTGACCCAGGGCAGTGGGCAGGGTGCAGGGATGACCCGTCATCTAGGAGGTGCTAAGATGGGAGGGAGGGTGGAGGGGTGTGGAGTGTTTTCGGGGATGAAATGGGTGGGAATGTTTTTGTGCCTTGTCCTTTTTGGCTACCCCCTTGGTAAGGGGGAAAAAAGCCTTGGTATATGTATGTATATATACATACATTTTAACAACCACAATGCACTTTAATTCTAAGCCATCAACATCAGGAGGCCCAATGGAGGCCACAACAGAAATTGAAATGTTGATGCCTTAGAATTAAAGTGCATTGTGGTTGTTAAAATGTATCTCTAATCACTGGGACCCATTCAGTGTTGTACATATATGTATATATATATATTTATATATATATACATATATATATACATATATATATATACATATATATATACATATATATATATATATACTGCTAAGAATTGGAAAGAATGAGTGAAGAAAAATTAGAAAAAGAATTGTGGAAAGCAGAGGTGGATGGAGTGAACTTAAGGGGCCAACTGAGGATGAGATGGATGGATGGATGGATGGATGGGGTGAAAGGAGTTTTGAGCAAGAGGTGAATGTTTGTTGGGCAAGGATGGGAGAGGGCAAGGGATAGGGGTGAGTGGAGAATGGCTGTGTATGAATGGTATTTTGATGCAACCTGAAGGGATCTTCAGTCTTCTCTCTTTTCTATATCTGTTGAGAGGGAAGTGGTTCTGTGTGGATGATATTTTGATGCAGCCCAAAGGGATTTCTCCTCATCTTCTCTATTTTCCACAAAAGGGAAAGAAGCAGCCTTCCTGTAGATGTGCTGTGTTTTGCTGCTTTGCTTCTGACTCAGGCAGTGGGCAGGACACCAGGATTCTTCATCCATGAGGAACTAAGATGAGAGGGAAACAGGGGTGGTGAATGGGAATGGAATGGGTGTGTGCCCTTGACTTCGCTATTTCACTTATATGGGAAGAAAAAGCCCTTGGTGTGTATTTACCTAGTTGTATTTTACGGGAAGGGGAGCTATGCTCGTGGGGTCCCGTTTTCATATCTCATTTTATCTAAACTATTTTTAAATTCATGTATTGTTTTTGCACACACCACTTTCTCATCTAACTTGTTCCAACTGTCTATTACTCTGTGAGGAAAGCTGTTCTTTTTCAAGTCTCTTCTATAGCTGTCTTTTTTTATTTTCTTTCCATGTCCTCTTGTATTTCTGTCATCCCATTTTATCAGATTCTCTCTGTCAGTAATTTCTATGCCTTTCATGATTCTGTAAATAGCTATCAAATCTCCTCTCTCTCTTCTTTGCTCTAGTGTCTGTAGTTCAAGTTTTTCTAGTCTCTCTTCATATGATAGTTTTGAGAGTGTTGGTGCCAGTTTTGTAATTGCTCTTTGTATTCTTTCAAGTTTTTTTATACATTTTTTTGTACTTGGTGACCATATCATTGCTGCATATTCCAATCTTGGTCTTATCAGGGTGATTAGGATTTTCTTCACCATTTCTTCATCCAGGTATGTAAATGCAACTTTGATTGTTCTTATTAAATTATAAGTTTCTCCAAAAATCTTATTTATATGTTTCTCAGGTGACATATTATTCATAACAATGACTCCCAGTTCCTTCTCATTTTCTACTTTTTTTTATTCCTTCTTCTCCCAAATTATATGCTCCTGTTATTCTGTTTTTGCTTTTTCCAAATTCCATTATACTACACTTTTTTGTATTGAACTCCATCTCCCACTTCCTACTCCATTCCTGTACTATATTTAGATCTCTCTGTAGTGATTCACAATCTTCTTCAGTTTTCACTCTTTTCAGTAGTTTTGCATCATCTGCAAAGAAGCTCATATAGCTTTCTATTCCTTCATCCATATCATTAATATATATAGCAAACATTATTGGGGCCAGAACTGTTCCCTGCGGAACACCGCTTATTACTTCATCTCATTTTGAGTGCTGGTTTCTTATCACTACTCTCATTTTTCTTTCTTGCAAAAAGTCTTCCATCCAATTTAGTAGTTTTCCCTGTATTCCTCCTTCAGTTTCTAATTTCTTAAGCAACTTTATGTGGAACTTTGTCAAAAGCTTTCTTTAGGTCTAGAAATGCACAGTCCGCCCATCCATCTCTTTCTTGTATTATATCTATTAGCCTTGAATAGAAACATATTAAATTGGTGACGCATGATCGTCCTTGTCTGAATCCAAATTGCCTTGGATTTAACACTTTGTTTTTTTCTAAATATTTTACCCATCTACTTTTGATAATTCTTTCACAAATATTTGCTATTGTACTTGTTAGAGAGACTGGTCTATAGTTTGTAGGTTCTTCTTTATTTCCTCCTTTATATATAGGTACTATATTTGCTTTTTTCCAATCTTCTGGAACTTTTCCTTCTTTTAAGGAACTGTTTAGTATGCTATGTATTTTGTCTGCCAGTTCATTCCTGCATTCTTTCAGAATCCAGTTTGCTATATCATCTGGTCCATGCGATTTTCTGACATCAAGATTACTCAAGTGTGTCAATATTTCATTCTTTGTTACTTCTATTTCTTCCATGGAGGGACTTTCTCTTTCCATTCAATCTCTTCAGGTTGTATGTTCTCCCTTGTAAACACTGATTTAAAATGTTTGTTCATAATTTCCGCCATTTCCATTTCCTCAGTGTATTCAACTCCCTCTTGTCTTAATTTCTCCAAGTCTTGTTTGTTTTTCAGTTTATTGTTTACAAATCTGTAGAATAGTTTTGGTTGATCTTTACACTTTTCTATGACATCTTTTTCATATTTTCTCTTTTCCTCTCTGCACGTTTGTACATATTCATGTCTATAACCGGTATATATTTTCCATTTTTCAGGTCTTCTGTCTTTTTTCCATCTGGTCCAGGCTTTGTCTCTTTTGTCTTTTAACTCCCTACAACTTTTGTTGTACCAGCATTTTACATATTCTTTTTCTTGTTTTTGTCTTGGGACATACTTTTCCACTCCTTTTTTTGTAAATTTTTGTCAAAATATTCCATTTCTCTTCCACTGTTGTTTCTTCTTTGTATATTTCTTCCCAGTTTTCTTGTTGAAAGAATTCTCTTATTTTATCAAAGTTTGTTTTTTCATACATCATTCTTCCTTTTCTATATTGCTCATTTCTTTTCATATATTTTTCTTCATTAAGTTCCAGTTCAATCAATATGTGGTCACTTTTACTTATTGGTGTTTTATATTCAATCTTGTCCACTATTCTAGGTTCAGATGTAATTATTAAGTCTAGTCTCGATGGTTCTTCTTCATTTATATACCTGGTGTTCTCCTGTATCCATTGTGTCATTGTATGGTCAGTAATCATCTCAAGTAGAGCGTTTCCCCATGAGCTGTCTCCACCCTTTACTGTCATTTCTTCCCAGCAGATTTCTTTGCAATTAAAGTCGCCCATTATAACTATTCTTCCTCCATCTTCCATTATCTTATTTAATGTTATCTTTGTGTCCTCTAACATACTTTTATGTTCACTCTCCTCCCATGAGGCTGTTTTCGGAGGCACATAATTTATCACAAATTTTCTGCTCTTCTTATCTCTGTCTTCCACTTCTATCATAATCATCTCTACTGTATTCTTTCCATATATGACACCCTTCACGTTTATATCCTTCTTAGTCAGGAACATAACTCCACCCCCTTGCTTTTTCTCTCTGTTTTAAATCCAATAATTATATGCATCATGTCCTACACTGTTGGGTGGTAGTGGGCCTTTTAATTTTGTTTCTACAATTCCCATTATGTCCGGTTCTTTTTCTTTCAAATAATCATTCAGCTCATTCAATCCTGTTATTAATCCATCTATATTTGTGTAAGACACTCTTAGTTTTCTGTCAATTCCATTGTGTTCTCTGTTTCCCTTTTGTTTTTCTCTTGTATGTCGAACTGCCTTAGTTTCATATTCACTACTCTCCAATAGAATCTCTCTTTCTCTGACTCCGTTCTGCTCTCGTTTTTTTTTTCTTAGCTTCAAGTCTTTTCTGCTTTTCTTCCTCTCTTTCCTCTTTATTCATTTACCTTTTTATCCATACCTTTTTATATTGTTCACTTGTTGCTAGTTTCCCTGTTTTGGATAAGATATTCTCTGCCGTCGTTTGTGACCTGAATTTAATCTTAATTGGTCTGGTCTTATCTGTACTATACTTTCCGAGCCTGAATTTTTCCTCAATTTCCTTCATAATTTCTGGTTCATCTTCCTGAACTAATTTTAGTAAACTGCTTACTTTTTCATTTTCCTCTTTGATTCTTGAGGTTCTATCTGGGTTATGTTTCTCTTCCATTCCTAATGTAATTATACATTTCTTTTTGTCAGCCAAAGTCTCTTACTATATTCTCCTTCTGTCTCATCACTTTAATAACTGAGTCTTCAGTTTGTTCTCTCATTTGCTGTTTAATTATATCAGTAAATGCAACTTTACTGTTTTCTTTTATCGACTTCCATCCCTCTCTGTTTTCTTTACTATTCCTCTTCAATTCCTCATTCTCCACCTTTACTTCTTTTAACTGTCTTTTCAGGTTTTCTATTTCATCAGTTAAGTTTTTGTTCGCCTTCTCTAGTTCTTCCAATTTTTCAACCCTTTGTAGAATATTGTTAACATGACCGAACCTACGCTCCAAGTCCTCGATCATCTTATCGACCTTCTCTTCTAGTCTTGTCAGTCGGGGGGGGTTTGTGTCCCCCCCCCCTCTTTAAATCCCTGGAAAATATTCTCATCACTTTCTACTGTGTTGCTCTTCTCTATACTTCTAATCTTTACATTTTTATTAGACATTTAATCGTCGCTCATCTGATAGGGGGGTCGTTTGTTTAACTTTCGCATTTATTCCTGGGCCAAGTCTACTCCTTTCTCATTTCCTTCCATCTCCCCCAACAATCCCTCCCCGTCTCCTCTTTCCTACTACCCCACGAGCAATTCCCCCCACCCTGTAAATACAATAGGCACTTCTCTTTGCGTTGGGATCCACAAAACTTCAATTTTCTTCAGAACGTCTTCTAAGCCATCCGTTCGTTGAAGTGTGTGTGTGTGTGTATTTACCTAGTTGTATTTACCTAGTTGTATTTTACGGGAAGGGGAGCTATGCTCGTGAGGTCCCGTCTTCATATCTCATTTTATCTAAACTATTTTTAAATTCATGTATTGTTTTTGCACACACCACTTTCTCATCTAACTTGTTCCAACTGTCTATTGCTCTGTGAGGAAAGCTGTTCTTTTTCAAATCTCTTCTATAGTTGTCTTTTTTTATTTTCTTTCCGTGTCCTCTTGTATTTCTGTCATCCCATTTTATCAGATTCTCTCTATCAGTAATTTCTATGCCTTTCATGATTCTGTAAATAGCTATCAAATCTCCTCTCTCTCTTCTTTGCTCTAGTGTCTGTAGTTTAAGTTTTTGTAGTCTCTCTTCATATGATAGTTTTGAGAGTGTTGGTGCCAGTTTAGTAATTGCTCTTTGTATTCTTTCAAGTTTTTTTATACATTTTTTTGTACTTGGTGACCATATCGTTGCTGCATATTCCAATCTTGGTCTTATCAGGGTGATTAGGATTTTCCTCACCATTTCTTCATCCAGGTATGTAAATGCCACTTTGATTGTTCTTATTAAATTATAAGTTTCTCCAAAAATCTTATTTATATGTTTCTCAGGTGACATATTATTCATAACAATGACTCCCAGGTCCCTCTCATTTTCTACTCTTTTTATTCCTTCTTCTCCCAAATTATATGATCCTGTTATTCTGTTTTTGCTTTTTCCAAATTCCATTATACTACACTTTTTTGTATTGAACTCCATCTCCCACTTCCTACTCCATTCTTGTACTTTATTTAGATCTCTCTGTAGTGATTCACAATCTTCTTCAGTTTTCACTCTTTTCAGTAATTTTGCATCATCTGCAAAGAAGCTCATATAGCTTTCAATTCCTTCATCCATATCATTAATATATATAGCAAACATTATTGGGGCCAGAACTGTTCCCTGCGGGACACCGCTTATTACTTCATTCCATTTTGAGTGCTGATCTCTTATCACTACTCTCATTTTTCTTTCTTGCAAAAAGTCTTCCATCCAATTTAGCAATTTACCTTGTATTCCTCCTTCATATTCTAATTTCTTAAGCAACTTCTTATGTGGTACTTTGTCAAAAGCTTTTTTTAGGTCTAGAAATGCACAATCAGCCCATCCATCTCTTTCTTGTATTATATCTATTAGCCTTGAATAGAAACATATTAAATTGGTGACGCATGATCGTCCTTGTCTGAATCCAAATTGCCTTGGATTTAGTACGTTGTTTTTTTCCAAGTATTTTACCCATCTACTTTTGATAATTCTTTCACATATTTTTGCTATTGTACTTGTTAGAGAGACTGGTCTATAGTTGGTAGGTTCTTCTTTATTTCCTCCTTTATATATAGGTACTATATTTGCTTTTTTCCAATCTTCTGGAACTTTTCCTTCTTTTAAGGAACTGCTTATTATGCTATGTATTTTGTCTGCCAGTTCATTCCTACATTCTTTCAGAATCCAGTTTGCTATTTCATCTGGCCCATGCGATTTTCTGACATCAAAATTACCCAAGTGTGTCAATATTTCATTCTTCGTTACTTCTATTTCTTCCATAGGGGGGACTTTTTCCTTCCACTCAATCTCTTCAGGTTGTATATTTTCCCTTGTAAACACTGATTTAAAATGTTTGTTCATAATTTCTGCCATTTCCATTTCCTCAGTGTATTCAACTCCTCCTTGTCTTAATTTCTCCAAGTCTTGTTTGTTTTTCAGTTTATTGTTTACAAATCTGTAGAATAGTTTTGGTTGATCTTTACACTTTTCTATAACATCTTTTTCATATTTTCTTTTTTCCTCTCTGCACTTTTGTACATATTCATTTCTATAACCAGTATATATTTTCCATTTTTCAGGTCTTCTGTCTTTTTTCCATCCGGTCCAGGCTTTGTCTCTTTTGTCTTTTAACTCCCTACAACTTTTGTTGTACCAGCATTTTACATATTCTTTTTCTTGTTTTTGTCTTGGGACATACTTTTCCACTCCTTCTTTGTAAATTTTTGTCAAAATATTCCATTTCTCTTCCACTGATGTTTCTTCTTTGTATATTTCTTCCCAGTTTTCTTGTTGGAAGAATTCTCTTATTTTATCAAAGTTTGTTTTTTCATACATCATTCTTCCTTTTCTATATTGTTCATTTCTTTTCATATATTTTTCTTCATTAAGTTCCAGTTCAATCAATATGTGGTCACTTTTACCTATTGGTGTTTTATATTCAATCTTGTCCACTATTCTAGGTTCAGATGTAATTATTAAGTCTAGCCTCGATGGTTCTTCTTCATTTCTATACCTAGTGTTCTCTTGTATCCATTGTGTCATTGAATGGTCAGTAATCATCTCAAGTAGAGCATTTCCCCATGAGTCATCACCACTCTTTACTGTCATTTCTTCCCAGCAGATTTCTTTGCAATTAAAGTCGCCCATCATAACTATTCTTCCTCCGTCTTCCATTATTTTAGTTAATGCTATCTTTGTGTCCTCTAACATACTTTTATGTTCACTCTCCTCCCATGAGGCTGTTTTCGGAGGCACATAATTGATCACAAATTTTCTGCTCTTCTTATCTCGGTCTTCCACTTCTATCATAATCATCTCTACTGTATTCTTTCCATATATGACACCTTTCACGTTTATATCCTTCTTAGTCAGGAACATAACTCCACCCCCTTGTTTTTTCTCTCTGTTTCTAATCCAATAATTGTATGTATCATGTCCTACACTGTTGGGTGGTAGTGGGCCTTTTAATTTTGTTTCTACAATTCCCATTATGTCCGGTTCTTTTTCTTTCAAATAATCATTCAGTTCATTCAATCCTGTTATCAATCCATCTATATTTGTGTAAGACACTCTTAGTTTTCTGCCACTTCCATTGTGTTCTCTGTTTCCCTTATGTTTTTCTTTAGTATGTCGAACTGCTTTATTTTCATGTTCACTACTCTCCAATAGAATCTCTCTTTCTCTGACTCCGTTCTTTCCTCGTTTTTTGCCTTAGCTTCAATTCTTTTCTGCTTTTCTGCCTCTCTTTCCTCCTTATTCATTTCTCTTTTTATCCATACCTTTTTATATTGATCATTTGTTGCTAGTTTCCCTGTCTTGGATAGAATTTTCTCTGCCGTTGTTTGTGACCTGAATTTAATCTTAATTGGTCTGGTCTTATCTGTACTATATTTTCCGAGTCTGAATTTTTCCTCAATTTCCTTTATAATTTCTGGTTCATCTTCCTGGACTAATTTTAATAAACTGCTTACCCTTTCATTTTCCTCCTTGATTCTTGCGGTTCTATCTGGGTTATGTTTCTCTTCCATTCCTAATATAATTATACATTTCTTTTTGTCAGCTAATTCTCTTACTATATTCTCCTTCTGTCTCATCACTTTAATAACTGAGTCTTCATTATGTTCTTTCAATTGCTGTTTGACTATGTCAGTGAATGAAACCTTATTACCTTCTTGAGTTATTCTCCAATTTTTAGCTTCTGTAGCTATTTTCTCACTGTTTTCATTACTATTCTTCTTCAATTTCTCATTCTCCTCCTTTACATTTCCTAACTGTCTTTTTAGGTCCTCTACTTCTTCAGTTAAGTTTCTGTTAGCCTTCTCTAGTTGTTCCAATCTTTCAATTCTCTGGAAAATGGAGTCTACATTACCTAACTTACGTTCCAAGTCCTCGATCACCTTATCAACTCTCTCCTCTAGTCTTATCAGTCGGGGGGGGGGTTGTGTCCCCCCCACCCTCTTTAAATCCCTGGAACATATTCTCATCACTTTCTACTGTATTTCTCCTCTCTATACTTCTAATCTTTACATTTTTATTTGCCATTTCGTCATCCGGTGGTCGTTTCATGTTGACCTTACGCCCGTCTGCCTGGGCCAAGTCCTCCACATCCTCATTTCCTTCCATTTCCCCAGCAATCCCTCCCCTTCTCCTCTTTTCCTACTTACCTACTGCCTCACGAGCAATTTCCCCCCCCCTGCAAATACAAAAAGGCACTTCTCTTTGCGTTGGTATCCACAATCTGCACTTTTCTTCAGAGCGTTCTTCAAGCCGTCCGTTCGTTGAAAGTGTGTGTGTGTGTGTATATATATATATATATATATATATATATATATATTTATCTATTTATAAAACTTAAACCCACTCTTGAAGAGTGGGTTTAAGTTTTATTTTACTCATGTGTTACGACATCTAAGTTACTTGATATATCTATATATATATATTATATATACATATATATATATATATATTATATATATATATATATATTTATATATACACCAAGGGCTTTTTCCCCCTTACAAGGGAGGTAGCCAAGGTTAGAAGTCATAATTCCACTCCCACCCATATCATCCCTACGCACTCCACTCCCATTCACCACCCCTCCCTCCAACCCTCTCTTCTTGGCTTGAACTGGATGATGGGTCACCCCTACATCTCACCCATTGCCCTGGGTCAGAAGCAATGCTGCAAGATGACACATCTATAGCAAAGGCACTTCATTTAATCGGCAATCCCCCTTTCTGTCTCCTCATGCAGAAAAAGATGGGGAGAAATCTTTTCAAACTGCATCAAAATATCATTCACACATAACCACTCCCTAACCCCACCCATTCTCTTCCATGCATCACAGCATCACCCATATACAACCATTCTCCACTCACTCCTATCCTGTCTTCTCCCTTCCTTCCTCAACAGACATCCTCCTCTTTCTCAATGCCCCTTTTACCTCATCCATCCATCTTATCCTCAGTTGCCCACTCCTGTTCACCCCATCCACCTCTGTTTCCACATTTCTTTTACTAATCTTTCTTCAATTGTTCTTTCCATGTGTCCAAACCATCCCAATGCTCTCTCATCAACCCTATCTCCCAACACCTTTTCCACCCCACTCTTCTCCTCACCTCCTCATTTCTCACTCTATCCAGCCTATTAACTTCCACCACACTTCTCAGACATTTCATCTCACATTTAAACTTTCTTATGTTTCATGTTTCTACTTCATACTGTGCTGTCAACACTGTATGGGGCAGAAACATTACACTTTTTAATCCCACCCCCTCTCAATCTATATTATACCTCCACCTCCACTCCTCCCTTTCCTGCCACATGTGTCCCCAAGTATCTAAAGCTATCTATTTCTTCCAGCCTCTCTCCTTTAATACTCCCAATTTGCCAACAGAGAGACATTATATAATACATTTACACTAATTCCTATGAAAAAATATATATATACATACACACACACACACATAATTTCCATGACTGACAATAATAATAATCATTGTCACAAGTTTCAGTAACTTGAAACTGCAGCCCAACAGTATTAAGCAACAGTCCTTGGGCTGTCCCAGTGATCTCTCCAGGATGAAACTTTGGACTGCTTACTGTAATGTATTAGTGAGGGATGGTTTCTATGTCAGTGCCTGAAAGTTGTAGCAGGGAGGGTAGAGAGCCATTTCTGGTTGTCAGTTCTCCTTAGTGAAAAGATGAAAGAAATACAGTTTAAGTTGTTGGGCCCAATCCAAAGTGTCGACCACTCAGTGCTGCTCATCCACAAGTGAGTGAGTGGGTTGACAAGTCTAGAAAATGAGCAGCAGGATGATTCTCCCTGCCATCCATCTTGTAGGATCACCACAAGCAGGTGCCTGTCACGAGTCCCTCCCATAATCCTACACTTCTTATAAACAAATTATTTAACATCCACACTTCATCAAATCCAAATTATATATTCTAAGTATGATGAGTAAATACTACAAGTCTGGAAAAAAGGAGTTCTGTCCAATATCCTGCATTTGCAAAAATGTTGCTTACCTGTGCCACACCTTTAAAGTGTCTCCACTTGCAGTGACCACTTGATCACTTATTGAGTTGAAAGCCACAGCATGAATCTCTGATCTATGACCTGGATAGCAGATATTTGTTACCTAAAAAAGAAGATAATAATAATAATAATAATAATAATAATAATAATAATAATAATAATAATAATAATAATAATGTGTATACATTGTGACGAATGTGGATAGGAGGTAAAGGGAACACGGGCTGAGGGAAATACTTTTATTCCTGACTAGTTTCGCCTGAGTGGCTTCTTCAGAGGAACATAGTTTGAAGTCAAGTTGGTCAATATATATATATATGGCAGTGTCAGGTTGGTCCCCCACTCGACCTCATCTGTCGGTGTGACGGGCTATCACAGCGGGTGGACCAATTATCCGCCTATTGGTATTCGTGTGGCTGAAATGTCCGTCTGGATCAGGGGCTCTGTGTTTATTATTCATGACGACAAAGTGTGCTGCTGCTTTAGCCCATATTAAATCCCCAGTCCTCTTATTAATGTTATCATGGATGTTGATAAAAACGGACTCCATCGCCTTTCTTTCCTGCCGTGTAATGTTATCCATGAGAATTTTTGCCTGGTCCCATTTTGGTAGATGGCCTCTTTCGTCGACATGGTTAACTATTGCACTACTAACCCTGTGGTGTCTTACATCTGCTCGGTGTTCTTTTAATCTGGTGTCTAAGCCTCTGCTAGTTTCACCGATGTATTTTCTGTCACATCCACCACACGGGATTTCGTATACTACGCTGTTTATATTTAAGGATGGGTCTTTTTTCTTGATTAAAAGGTCCTTCACTTTCGTACCTAAGGAAGTCGCAAGACGAATGTTGGAGGACAATAAGATTTTGTCTAGGTCTCTCGTTAGATTGGAATTTGGGACCACCCAATACTTAGTGTTGGACTTTTCTCTTTTGTTGCGTAGTATACTACGGGCCTTCCCCTCCAGGGTGCAAAGTAGGTCTTTGGGGTATTTGAGCCCTTCAAAAGTTGTTTTGATAATTTTAATTTCATCTGCTAGAAATTCGTCACTGCAAATGCGAAATGCTCTTAAGAACAGGCCTATCACCACACCAGTCTTGGGCCTCTTATTATGTGCACGGCAGGAAAGAAAGGCAAAGGAGTCTGTTTTTATCAACATCCATGATAACATTAATAAGAGGACTGGGGATTTAATATGGGCTAAAGCAGCAGCACACTTTGTCGTCATGAATAATAAACACAGAGCCCCTGATCCAGACGGACATTTCAGCCACGCGAATACCAATAGGCGGATAATTGGTCCACCCACTGTGATAGCCCGTCACACCGACAGATGAGGTCGAGTGGGGGACCAACCTGACACTTTGCCACGTTCCTTCTTGTGCCATGTATATATATTGACCAACTTGACTTCAAACTATGTTCCTCTGAAGAAGCCACTCGGGCGAAACTAGTCAGGAATAAAAGTATTTCCCTCAGCCCGTGTTCCATTTACCTCCTATCCAATAATAATAATAAATAAATTATTTATTTATATATATATATATGCATATGTAATATTGAAAAAATGAGATGCTGCAATGATAGTGGGGTGGAAAAAAGTGAGAAAGACAGAGACAGAGAGAGGTGTGTTATTTACCTAGTTGTATTATACAGGAAAGGAGCTATGCTTGTAGTGACCAGTTTTTGTATCTCTCAGCATCTAATTTGTTCTTAAATTCTTGTATAGTTTTTGCACACACTGTTGCCTCATCCAATTTGTTCCAGGCATCTACCACTGTGTGTGGGAAACTATTCACTTTCAGATCTCTTCTATAACTAACCTTTTTGAGTTTCTTTTTGTGTCCTCTTGTTTTCTTCTGTCCCACTTTAATAAATCTTCTCTATCAAGGACTTCCATACCTTTCATGATTCTGTAAATGGCCAGTAGATCTCCTCTTTCTCTTCTTTGTTCCAGGGTTGTTAGTTCCAGTTTGGACAATCTTTGTTCATATGTCAATTTTGAAAGTGTTGGTGCCATCTTTGTCATTGCTCTTTGGATTCTTTCTAATTTCTTTATATTCTTTTTTGTGTTAGGTGTCCATAGTGTATTCCAATCTTGGTCTTATCAGCATGACTAATATTTTCTTTACCATTTCCTCATCCATGTAGTTAAAGGCCACCTTTATTGTTCTTAGTAAATTGTAGGTTTCTCTGACTATTTTGTTTATATGCTTGTCTGGTGACATGTCTTTGCTAATAATTACTCCTAGGTCCTTTTCCAAAACTTTTTTACTTCTTTTGTACCAACCTTATATTGTTCTGATATTCTATTCATACTTTTTCCAAACTCCATTATACTACATTTCTCGATGTTGAAGTTCACTTCCCATTTTTGGCTCAATTTCCAGACTTTGTCCTGATCTCTCTGAAGTGCTTCACAGTCTTTCTCTGTACTTATTTTCTTTAGTAGTTTTGTGTCATCTGCAATGAAGTTCATATAACATTATGAAGTTCATATAACATTATATATATGGCAAACATTATTGGAGCCAATACAGAACCTTGTGGGACTCCATTTATCATTTCTTCCCACGTCGAGTTTTTGTCTCTAACTACCACCCACATTTTTCTCCCATGCAAGAAATCTTCCATCCATTTCATTAACTTTCCTTGTACACCTTCTGTTGTTTTAAGTTTTCTTATTAGTTTTTTTGTGTGGTGCCTTATCAAATGCATTTTGTAAACCTAGAAAAGCACAATCAGCCCATCCATCCCTTTCTTGCATTATTTCTATTAGTCTTGAGTAAAAACATATCAGGTTAGTGATACAAGATCTTCCGTGTCTAAAGCCAAATTGTTTTGGATTCAGTATATCATTTTCTTCCAGATGTTTAATCCATCTACTTTTGATAACTTTTTCTCATATTCTAGCTATTGTGCTTGTAAGGGAGACTGGTCTATAGTTTGTTGAGTCTTCCTTATCTCTCCCTTTATATATTGGTATGATATTTGCATTATTTCCATTCTTGTGGTACCTTTCCTTCCTTGAGTGAGCAACCTATTATTTTATATATCTTGTCCTCTAGCTCATCTATACATTCTTTTAGTATCCAATTTGTAATTCCATCCGGACAGTGTGATTTTCTGACATCAAGGTTTATTGTTTGATCCCTTATTTCTTTTAGTGCTACATTTATTTGTTTCTTTGGGGGGGACCTTTCTATCTTTTCTTCTTCCCAATTGTATGCATTTTCTATTGTGAATACAGACTTAAAATGTTTGTTCATAACCTCTGCTATTTCTACATCTTCTATATATTCCTCATTTCCTTGATGCAGTTTCACTATTTCTTGTTTATTTTTCAATTTACCATTCACATACCTGTAGAATAATCTAGGTCGATCCTTCTATTTATCTATTAGGTCTTTCTCATAGTTTTGTTTTTCTTCCCTGCGTATTTTCACATATTCATTTCTCAGTTTGATATATATTTGCCATTTACCCATTTTTTCCCTTTTTCCATCTTTTCCAAGTTTGTCTCTTCTATCTTTTGCCTAACTACATATTTTTTGTTATACCAGCACTTAATGTACATCCTTTCCTGCTTCTGCTTTGGTACGTATTTGTCTATTCCTTCTTCATAAATTTCTTTAAATATCACAACAAAGTAATGTCATAGCACATTGGTAAAATAATACTAATGACCCACTTTCAGAAAAGAATAGGCAAAAGTAAAAAGGTCCGTATAATTCAATCACTATCTGATCCTCTTCACATCTGTGGTCCTCTTTATATCTGCTGAAGAGGATCACAGATAGTGATCGAAAAATACAGATCTTTTTACTTTCGCCTATTCTTCTCCAAAAGTGGCCCATTAGTATTAATTCTTTAAATGTATTCCATTTATCTTCCATCTTTGTTTCTTCATTAAAGAAGTTTTCCAAATTCACTTTTTGAAAGAATTTTCCAAGTTTCTCAAAATCCATTTTGTTGTACTAGTCTAACTTTTCTGTTTCTCATTTCTTCCCAAATAAATTTCCTCTTTTAGTTCAAACTCAATTAATATGAGGTCACTCTTCCCAATTGGTGTCTATTCCTTCTTCGTAAATTTCTTTGAATATATTCCATTTCTCTTCCCTCTTTCTTTCTTCATTAAAGAAGTTTTCCTATAACAAAATCCATTTTGTTGTACATTAGTTTACCTTTTCTGTTTCTCATTTCTTCCCAAATTAGTTTCCTCTTTTAATTCAAACTCAATATATGGTCACTCTTCCCAATTGGTGTCTTGTATTCCATTTTATCCACAATTTCAGGCTCTGGTGTAAATATCAAGTCTAGTCTCAACAGTTCTTCATTGTTTCTATATCTGGTATTCTCCTTTACCCACTGAGTCATTATATATTCAATGGTCATATCCAGTAGAATATTTCCCCAAAGGTCCCCTCCACCTTTCACTGTCATCTCTTTGAATCAGTCACCTCCTCCTTTCTATGAAGGAGAGAGCCTTTTGGTTGTTATGATAGTGATGATGACATATACACAACTATCCACTTATCTATATACCACCAGTTTTCCCCCTTATATGGGAAGGAACCAAGTCAAAAGGCACAACCCTTTCCTACTCCCCCCTCCCCCTCCCTTCCTTGCATCACAGTACCTATACATAACCATTCTCCACATCCCTCTCCTGCCTTTTCCATCTCATCCTCAGTTGTCCCCTCAAGTTCACTCCCTCCACCTCTACCTTCCACACCTCTTTTACTAACTTTTCTTCCCTCATTCTTTCCATGTGCCCAACCCATCCCAATACTCTTTCATCAGCCCTATCTACCATCTCCTTTTCCACCCCTGCTCTCCTCCTCACCTTGTTTTTCACTCTACCCAACCCCTACCATACTTCTCAGACATTTTCATCCTAAACACTTCTAAATTTCTCTCTGCTTCTGTTAAATTTCAAGTCTCTGCTCCATACAGTGCCACCAGCACAATCACCCCTTCATATAATCTCTTTGCATCCATTCCCACGTGTTTATTTTGCATGACATTTTTTCATCCCCACAAAGCATTTACTTGCTCCCTTTCCTCCCACATGCAACCCCAGTACCTAAAATTATTCACTTCCTCCAGCCTCTCTCCTTTAAGACTTACTTCCAACTCACTACCATCATCTCTCCTTGTACATCTTATCACCTTACTCTTACCCAGATCTCCCTTCAGCTTTCTCCTTTCACATGCCTTCCCGAATTCTGTCACTAATTGCCACCTCCCTCTGACCATGCCACCAGTGCAGTGTCATCTCCAAATAACAACTGGCTCACCTACCCCTTCTCTCCATTTTCTTTAACCATCTCCAGTCCCCCTGCTCATTACTCTCACATTTACCTACTGTAGCACCCCATCCATGTATGCATTGAACATGACACAGCCCTGATGCAGCCCCACGTTTCCCTCAAACCACTCACTCTATTCAATTCCAATTCTAACACATGCTCTACTACTGTTGTAAAAACTCTTGAGCCATTAACAGGTTTCCACCAATCCTATATATCTGCAAATCCTTCCACAGTGCCTTCTTGTCTACCCTGTCATATGCCTTTTCCAAATCCATATTGGCCAAAAAAAACATCTTTACCTTTTGCTTAAGGTTTCTCCAAAGATCTGGCTTACCACAAAAATCTGATCCATAAAACCCCTACCTTTCCAAAACCTATACGGCTCCTCACCAATTACTCCCTCTGTTACTCTCCTTTTCCTTTTAATTAAAATCTTCCCATAAGCCTTCCCTTATCCTTCTAAAACTAATATAATCACATCTGAAGAGATTAGCAGTATGTTTGTGAGAAGATGGATGTGTTGGCACTGAGTGACACTAAGTTGAGAGGGAGGGGTGAGTCTGAGTTTGGGAGTGTAGTTGGGAATATGTCAGGAGTGAAGAGAAGATGAGGGAGAGAAGGGGTGATTATACAAGTGAAGAAATAGGGGAGCATATGGGAGATGTGGGTCTTTGTAAGTGCATATGGGCCTGGTAGTGAGAAGAATGTAGAGGAAAGGGAAGCTTTTTGGTTAGGTTTAAATGAGTGCATAGAGGGTTTAGGGAAAATGTCAATGAAGTGGTATTGGGAGATCTCAATGCTAGGGTAAGAGAAAAACCAATTAATGGAGTGGTGGTGAAGTATGGAGTTCCACGAAAAATTTGTATGGGAGAGATGAGGGTGATGTGTCTAGAGAGTTGATCATGGCAAATAGAGTGTTTTGGAAGAAAGTCAAAAAACATAAGTACACATGGGAGAGGATGGTGGATGGAAGGGTGATAGGGCTATAATGGACTATATAGTGGTAACCAGGAGAAGAATAGGAAGAGTTTTGGATGTACATATTATAAGGGGAGAGAGTGGGGGTATATCAGATAATTTTTTGGTGGAAGGCAAGTTGAGAGTGAAGGATAGATGGAGAAAGAGGAAAAGGACAGAAAGTAGGATGGTGCTTAAAGTAAACTGCTTAAATGAGAAAGAAAAGGAGAAAGAGTACAAGAAGCTAAGAGTGGAGTGGGAGGGAGTGAAGGATAGAGTAGAACTAGGAGTGGAGGAGGAATGGGGATGTTTCAAGGAGGGAATCACAAGGTATGCAAAGATAGTGTGTGGCACAAGGAGTACAGGAGGAAATAGAAGGAAGGTTAATGAGTCATGGGATGATGAAGCAAAGAAGGTTATAGAAGAGAAGAAGCGAGCACTCACAGATTGGTTACAAAATAGGACAAAATCACATGAGTTACAAAGAAAATAGAAGAGAAGTAAAGTATTAGATAAAGGAGGCAAGGTGGAGGGCTGATGTGAAATAGGGTAAAAGTATGACAGATAATGTTTTAAAATAATAAAAAGATGTTTTGGAAGGAAATTAAGAGAGGATGGGGAGGTGATTCAAATAGAGAAGAAAAGGTAAAAGGTGCAGATGGAGAGATGGCAATGGTAGATACGGCAGTAAGAGGAAGATGGGCAGAGTATTTTATGGAGTTGCTACATGTGAAGGAGGATAGGGAGGGAAAGGTAGTTGCAGTGGGAAGTGCCAAGAAAATGACCATGATGAGTGAGGAAAATGGAGGAGAAATAAGGAAAGATAAGGTGAAAGCAGTTATCAAAATTATGAGAACAGGTAAGGCACCTGGGTTAGATGAGTGTCATGTGGAGTGTCTAAAAAAGGAAGGTACAGTGATAGTAGACTGGCTGGTGAGGTTGTTTAATGTTTGCCTAAAAGACGGTAGAGTGCTGGAGGACTGGAGGAGTGCCTATATTGTTTCACTTTACAAGGGAAAAGGGGACAAGTCTAAGTGCAGTAGTTTCAGAGGGATCAGTTTGTTGTGTAGTTGGGAAAGTTTATGGGAGGGTCTTGATTGAGATTAGGAGAGGAACAGAGGGAGTAACTGGTGAGGAACAGCGTGGGTTTAGGACAGGTAGGGGTTGTGAGATCAGATTTTTGTGTTAAAGGAGATATGTGAGAAAGCTTTAGGAAAGGGTAAGAATGTTTTTTGGGCCTTTATGGATTTGGAAAAGGCTTATGACATGGTAGATAGGAAGGAACTGTGGGAGGTATTACAGATATATGGGATAGGAGGAAGTTGTTATGAGCAGTCAAGAGTTTTACAAAAGTAGTAGAGTCTGTTAGAATTAGAAATGGAGAGAGTGAATGGTTTGAGGTAAAGGTGGGACTTCACGAGGGATGTATTATGTTGCCTTGGCTGTTCAATTTATACATAAATGGGGAGGTGCAAAAGGTACACACAAGGGTAATGGGCTGGGGATTGGCAATGGTTAAAGAAAATGGTTCTTAAACACTGTGATATCTATCATCAACTCTCTAAACACATCCACCATCAGTTCTTCACTATGATTTCTACCTGGCACTCCAAACTTCTTAATCACTACATCTATTGGTTCATCTCCTACTCTAGCACTGAGATCTCCCAATACCACTACATTGACATTCCTCCCAAAATTCTCTAAGTACTCATTTGAATCTGTCCAAAAACCTCCCTTCTCAGTTTCACCTTTATCCAAATTAACCTTGAAGATACTTCCTTTCATTCCACCACATGCCTTCCTATTTCCTCACCAGCAGAGCCACCCCTTCCCTCCCTCAACCTCTCCTCACTCCTGACACCCTCCCCACTACACTCCTAAATTCAAAATCACCCTCCCTTTCAACTTAAGTTTCATTTAAAGCCAACACATCCATCTTCCTTCTCTCATCTGTACCACACCCATGCACATTGAAAGACCCAAACCTTAGAGTTCTGGTTAAAAGAAAAATCCCAGTCCATCTTGTGCCTTGATTTTTGTAGGAATAGGGTTAAACAGCAAGATACTTAGTCCTATCTCTCTGTCCCATTTTAGCTGCCTTTTACAACCCAAGTAGGAAAACTGGTGGCAGTTTTCCTTCTTCCCCCTACCACAGGGGGACAGAGATGAAAATGGAAATATATACTCAAAGTGGTACAAGATAGTATTAAGAGGCATTTAACATAATAGAGAGATTGTCACAGAGCAATAAAGTTGTTGTTGTTGTTGTCATTCCCTAGACTGTCTGTCCGAGCAGTCCCGTCTCCCCAAGGAATGCCATAGCCGAAATTGGGTTTTCCCACAAATCCTTTATAGAGCGTATGTTGTGTTGTTTGCGTGCATGATTGTGTATAATGCAGTCTTCCATTATGTGTTGTATGGTATGGGGTGAAGTGTTACATCCTGGGCAGCTGTTCACAATGCGGTCATCCAGCCTCTTCTGGTAGCTTAGAAGTGCTGGGTGGTGACCGCATCGCAGTCTGGCCAAGTGGACTCTGTCCTTTCGTGGGAGAGAGGATTCAGAAGGGTGGATATCAGGGGGTCTGGCATGCAGCAGTGTGTTGTCTTTCAGTGTGTTAATGGAGCGGTGAGTGATATGATTATGAATATGTTTCCGGAGGCTGGTATTTGGTGGTTGTGGAGGAAGAGAAGAGAGTATCTGCGCATGATAAAGGTCTTTGGGTGTTGTTTTAATGTTTCTTGGTGTGTGTGGGTGTTCTGCTATGTAGTGTAGCGGGTGTAATGTGTTTGTGGTGGCTGCGGCAAGTGTTTGTGTGCCTCTCATGTCGAGGTGGTCCTTGACTTTGAGGACTTTTGTTTCATGGTGTAAATGGTCTGTAGGTGTTGTATTTGGTTTATCTCCTACTCTAGCACTGAGATCTCCCAATACCACTACATTGACATTCCTCCCAAAATTCTCTAAGTACTCATTTGAATCTGTCCAAAAACCTCCCTTCTCAGTTTCACCTTTATCCAAATTAACCTTGAAGATACTTCCTTTCATTCCACCACATTCCCCCAAGAGTTGGGGGCCAAACGGCAGCAACCACCCCTGGCCACCGGCTCTACGCAGGTGGCACCGATCCCCAAGAGGAGCTACGCCTACCTTGGGGAGTACCACAATCCTTTTTCCCAACAAGCAATAAAGTAGAATTGTTTCTCTATGAGTAAATATTTCCCCTAACATAGACAAAATGATGTGTGGTCCTGGTTCATAGGGGCACCCCATATAATCCCTAAAGCAATGTCTCCATTCTACTGAGCAATTTAAACTGCACAACATGCAGCCTACACCAGATGGGGTATACGACTACAAAATATAAAGTATTCATTCCTGTAGGCCATCACTAGAATCTCAGGTACATTTCCAATGCTTTTCTCAAAAATTTTATCTAACATGTTTGCTCTACACTTACAAGGTTGGAGTTTTGATTCTGCTGTTGTGCCTTTTCATGCTTGTGATCCATTGAAGACTGATAGAGGCCAATGCTATTGTTATTATGCATTACCACCAACTTGATAACACCATTGTCAATCCAGACATCAGTAGAAGAAACTTTATTTTTCATCTTAATGGGCTGAATCTTGCACACCTCATCACCAAGTGTAGCCTCTGTATTTTGAGCTACAATTTCACCTTCTCTGTAAGCAAGAACAAGAAAAAAATATATATATAATAATAACAATTGTTACCTCAAATTTCACTGACTAGAAACCAGTAATATTTTATTTGGTGTATATCTTATATTTTCATTATCAATGAAAGCACATTCATGACCAAGACCATGTACTGCAATGCTGCACTACCTACATAGTGGGAGGCGAGCAGTCTGTATTGAGCAGTCTTGAACTGATCAACATTCACTGTTGAAGGACTTATGAAATAAAAGTTAACCAAAGAACAAAAATTTACATGAAAGGTTACCTACTTTGACCTTTTCCTTGCTTTCTTCATGCGTTTAGCAACTCTAGTTTTTACTTCATCATCTGACAAAACTGAGAAAAGGTCAACAATAGAGCCTTTACCATAGCATGCCACAACTTTACCATCTGACTTGATTCCACAAACACGATCACCACGTGATCTGAGAATGCTACCCCGTGCTTCAATTTTAAGGATGCTCTGAAACAAAATGAGCAATAAAAAGCAAACATACAAACACACAGATGCACAGTGTATTTCTGGAGGAGGCACATAAAGAGGATGACATGGGAGAAAGGATGAAGAAAGCAATGTAACCTGAAGTGACCCATCCCAACCCTCCAAAATAACAAATAAAAAAACTAAGTTATGCAGTGATTTGAAATTGCTTAAGTAAACAATATTGCACATAGACTTGTAACAACAAATCTGACTGGAGTAAGGGTGGAGGAAGAGAAAATTAAATTGGTTCATGATTTTAAGATCATGCCCCTAGGGGAAGATCATAAATATTAAGTTCAAAGATCATTGGACTAAAGAAATCATGACATCACTGCAGAACTTGCCTGCAACCTAAAATGAGTGTTCTCGACGAGAGTCCCTTGGTGTACCCAAGAGAACCAAGTATACTAGAATTCGTGCAGGAAGAAAACTTTTTACAAGTTTCACTGCCCAAGACTAAAGATTAAAACTGAAGGAATAGAACTTTAAAAGTGAGAACAAAGACAGTGGTGAATATTGAAGAGAAGCATGAAATGAAAGTGGCAGGCTTAGACTCCTAAAAGGCTTTTTCCTCTTTATAAAAGGGTGGCCCCCCTACTTCATCTAATTGTATAATGTACCCATTTACATAATGTCCAATATAATTTTGTATTTATTCTAGTAGGTTGCACATTACATTTTTTCAAAACTCATACATACAGCTTCATTTTCAATTTCATCTTTCCCAGAATCAGCTTCAGTAGACAAGCGAGGCAATTTTGTTGGTGGTCCCTTGCCTTCTTCTTCATAAATCTCTGGAACCACAGGACCTACAAATAATGAGGTAATCAGACCCACAACTCTGAAAATCAGTGCCCTATATGTACCAAAATCAGAGGTCCCCAAACTTTTGAGATCATCATCCACTTCATGGAGTCCTTGATCTCCCATCAGCCCCCAGGTATATACATACATACATACATATACCAAGGCTCCTTCCCCCTTACAAGGGAGGTAGCCAAAAAGGAAAAGGCATAAAATCATTTCCACCCATTCCATCCCTGAATACACTCCACACCCCTCCACCCTCCCTCTCATCTTAGAACCTCGTGGATGACGGGTCACCCCTACACCTTGTCCACTGCCCTGGGTCAGAAGCAGTGTCGCAAGACACAGCACATCCACAGCAAGGACGCTTCATTAAATCGGCGACCCCCCCCTCTCCGTCCCCCCATTGCATAAAAGGAGAAGATGGGGAGAAATCCCTTCGGGCTGCATCAAATTTTGCTCACACATACTACCTCACCCCCCATCCCCCCACCCATTCCACCTCATGCAATCACAACATCATCCATATACAACCATTTTCCATTCACCCCTGTCTTCTGTTCTCTCCCGTCCTTCCTCAACAGACATTCCCCTCTTCCCCAAAGCCCCCTTCACCCCATCCATCCACCTCATCCTAGGACGTCCCCTCATGTTCACTCCCTCCACATCTGCCTTCCATACCTCTTTTACTAGCCTTTCTTCACTCATTCTTTCCATGTGTTCAAACCATCCTAATACTCTTTCATCAACCCTATCTCCCAGCTCCTTTTCCACCCCTGTTCTCCTCCTCACATCCTCATTTCTCACTCTATCTAGCCTAGTAACCCCCATCATACTTCTCAGACACCTCATCTCAAACACATTCAAACTCTTTCTTTCTTCTTCTCTTATGTTCCATGTTTCTGCCACATACAGTGATGTTGGCACAATCACTCCTTCATACAGTCTCCTCTTAGCATCCATTCCCAAATGTCTATTCCTCATTACACTCTTTAATCCACCATGGCATTTACTCGCTTCTCTCAATCTACATTCTACCTCCTCCTTCATTCCACATTTCCCTGCCACATTTGCACCCAAGTATCTAAAACTATCCACTTCCTCCAGTCGCTCCCCCTTAAGGGGGTACGCGACACCTGGAGGTCATTTTCTAAACTATTTAGAGTAAAGAGCTGAAACTTCTCAGGTAAATAGGTATCCATGTTGCCTACATTTTAGGTGAAACAGAATGATGTATGTACACATGTACATATGTACACATGTACGTATACCAGTAGCGACATTTAAAAGTGCACAGCACCATAATACGTGGACCAATTTGTTTTATATTTTGGCTATGATTAGTCAGTAGGCACACCTAGGGCCGGTCATTGAGTAATTGAACAATTTCCTTTATACTTTTGCATACAGGCATTTCAATTTTAATGTCCGGCAAAAATCGTGAAAAATAATTTTTTTTTGTCGTTTCCATTATTACTCCGAACTCTTTCATCCTATTCAAAATATTCGAACGACTGGCCCTAGCAGTTACTAAAAGTAATATTCCCTGTAAGTTTCATCTAAATCTGATGTAATTTAGATTTTTTATGATTAAAAAAATGTTTAAAAATATCGAACGGAGATATAGCAACTTGAAATATAAATATATCTGTACCTTGCTTATAGATTCACCAATTTGACTGATTTTTTCATGGCTTAATTCTTATTATATAATGAGTAAGTACAGTAAAAATCATCAACATATCTTAATTATAAGTACTTTAAATACTGAAAAACTAAAGTATAAGTATATCACAGTAGTGACGACACACAGACAACACCATCATATAATTTGCTTTTTTGCACCTTTGGCGGTTTCTTCATATGAAACCTCACTGCTGGGGGTCTTCAGGGTATCTAAATCATTGGAAAGAGGTTTATTTTCCAGCAGTGGGCGCCTTCTCTTTCCTCATCAGATTCCCCTCACCAATCTATGTTGGTAGGGCACCCCCTCCAGCATCATATGATGTCCCTTCTTCTCTCTTCTTCCTGTATAGCCTTGATCTTTTTCCTCTTGCTTTCTTCTTTGGATTTAATCTTCCTCTTTAAATTGTTTAGTCTAATGTTGTCCTTTACCTCTGTCACTGTCACAGAGGTGCAGGTGAGGGCAGTGGTGGAGTGAGAGGTGGTGAGGTCTTGGCTAGTCGTCTTTGACTGCTTGCCATCTTTAACTGGTGTTTTTTGTCATTGTGGATGTTCTTTTATCCTTTTTGCTACCCATGATGACTGTACTAAAGAGTAATATGTACTAGCTAAAGTAATAGATTGCAATGAGAGCTCATGAGACATGCGCACTTTTCCTTTCAGAGCTAGCCGGTAACTGAGCTTCACTCAAAGTTGGCAAAACTTCTCCCTCCACCTTCCTCCCTTCCCCTCCACCATCGTACTGGCCGTTGAAGCACTGGGCGAGCGTAAATTCAATCAAATTTCAACGTTATTCAATGCGCCTGAAGGTCCTAAATGGCATGCCTCTCTCTAGTGTGGGTTGCGCCTTTAACTCTGTCCCTTTAAACCTCACCCAAGACCTTTAAATTGCGCGCGGCTGGAAAATTATTTGTCAGGATTTATTTCTAAATGGTATACGAACATTTTGAACACAGTTTTGAAAAATGCCATATCTTGACCAAATTTACCCCCGCCCAGGTGTCGCGTACCTCCTTAACCCCTTCCATACCGTGCCGCACACGTAGGCGTCATGAGGAGCAAGTGGATTCGCGACGCTGCCATATCGGCGTCTTGATTATATTTATTGTAGTCGCCCCTGTGTTTTTACATTCTTCCAAATGTGCCCTGAATCCCATTCTCTGTGGTTTTCAAAATTCGCGGGTGAAAGAGAGAACGATTGATATAAGCGGTGACTATATTTTATGATGCGAGTATTATTACGACACGTCGTACGGCTGGCATTGGCTGCTGCCCGCGAGATTTAAGTCCGGAGTGAAGTGGTTAATGCTCACTTCCATTCTGCTGCCACTTTCACCCCTTGTACATCTCATCACCTTACTTTTACCCACACTTATCTATAGCTTTCTTCTATCACATACTCTCCCAAACTCTGTCACCAACTTCCTCAATCCCTCCTCCGATCCTGTCACATGCGCAGTGTCGTCTGCAAACAACAGCTGGCTCACCTCCCACTTTTCTCCATTTTCTTTAACCATCTCCAATCCCTGACCCACTACCCTTGCATTTACCTCTCGCACTACCCCATCTATGTATAAGTTGAACAGCCAGGGCGACATAACGCATCCTTGACGAAGTCCCACCTTTACCTCGAACCACTCACTCTCTCCATTTCCAATCCTGACACAAGCTCTACTACTCTCATAAAAACTCTTGACAGCTCCCAGAAGCTTTCCTCCTATCCCATATATCTGCATAACCTCCCACAGTGCCTTTCTGTCTACCCTATCATAAGCCTTTTCCAGATCCATAAAAGCCAAAAAAACATCCTTCCCCTTTCCTATAGCTTTCTCACATATCTGTCTTACCACAAAGATCTGATCTACACAACCTCTACCCGTCCTAAATCCACACTGTTCCTCACCAATTGCTCCTTCTGTTCCTCTCCTAATCCTCTCAATCAAGATCCTCCCATAAGCCTTCCCAACTACACTTAACAAGCTAATCCCTCTGAAACTACTACATTCACACTTGTCCCCTTTTCCCTTGTAAAGTGGAACTATACAGGCACTCCTCCAGTCCTCCAGCACTCTACCCTCTCTCCAGCAAACATTAAATAACCTCACCAGCCAGTCCACCATCACTGTACCTCCCTTTTTCAGACATTCTGCATGGCATCCATCCAGACCAGGTGCCTTACCTGCTTTCATCATCTTAACAACTGCCTTCACCTCATCCTTCCTTATTTCTCCTCCATTCTCCTCACTCATCACTCTCATTTTCTTCGCATTTCCCACTGCAGCTATCTTTCCCTCCCTATCCTCCTTCACATTTAGCATACATACATACATACATATACCTAGGCTTTTTCCCCCTTTCAAGGGAGGTAGCCAAAAAGGAAAAGGCATAAAATCATCTTATGCCTTTACTTTTTCGTTTAGGAATGTCCCCTGTGAGGCTACAAGGAGGAGGATGCCTAGTCCCAATCCCCGTCCCTTTCTTCTCGTCTCTTACGATCCAAGTGGGAATACTTGGTGGCAGTATTCTTTTCCCCCACCACAGAAAAAGAATACTCAGAGAAATGGTACAGGACAGCAACAAGGGGTTGGGGGACAGCATAACGGAGGGACAGTCGTAGTATAAAAGTGTCATCATTTCTCTATGAACAGAGTTTTCCTCTATCATAGACAAAATGATGTGTGGCTCTGGTCCGTAGGGGCACCCCATATAGACCCTAAAGTATCAACTGCATGCTACTTTTGCCACAATAACAAGCAGCCCATACCCTAAAATATTCTGCCCATTTTCCCCTTACTGCCTTCTCTTCCATTATCATCTCTCCATCTGCACCTTTCACCTTTTCTTCTCTACTTGATTCGCTTCCTCTTCCTCTCTTAATTTATTTCCAAAACATCTTTTTATTACCTTCAAAATTTTCTGTCAGGTATATACATACACACATATACCAAGGCCTTTTCCCCCTTACAAGGGAGGTAGCCAAAAAGAAATAGGCATAAAAACCATTCCCACCCATTCCATCCCTAAATACACTCCACTTCCCTCCACCCTCCCTCTTATCTTGGCACCTCCTGGACCTTGTCCACTGCCCTGGGTCTGTGGCAGTGTTGCAAGACACAGCACATCCACAGCAAGGGCGCTTCATTAAATCGGCAACCCCCCCTCTCCGTCCCCCCATGCAGAAAAGGAGAAGATGGGCTGCGTCAAATTTTTTGTCACACATACTACCTCACCCCCCATCCCCCGTCATGCATCACAACATCTCATCCCAGGTATATACAAAATAATATTAATGATTAATAATCTACCTATATCTATATACCAAAAGCTTCTTCCCCAACATAAAGGAGAGAGCCAATTCAAAGGTACACCCATTCCCACCCATTCCATTCCTACCTATCACCCTTGTTTCACACTCATCTTAGCTCCTTATGGAAGAAGTACTAATAATTTGTATCTATATACCATCACTTGTCAGGGAAGTAGCCAAGTCAAAAGCACACACCCACTCCCACCCTTTCCATTCCCATCCACCACCCTTGTTTCCTTCTCATCTTAGGTCCTCTTCATGGATGAAGGGTCATCATCCCTGTCCCTTGCCTGTCCACTGCCCTGGGGGGTCAGAAGCAATGCAGCAAGATCATAGCAAGGCCACTTCACTTAATTGGCTACCTCCCCACTACCCATCCCCTGATGCAGAAAACAGAGATGACAGAGAGAAATTCCTTTGGGCTGCATCAATTCATCATTTACACACAACCACTCCCACTCCCCCCCACCCCCTCCCTTTGTTGCTTGACAGACATAGAAATGAGAGAGGATGGGGAGAAGATCCCTCCAGGCTGCATCAAAGATCATCCACACACAGCCATTCTCCACTTACCCTTATCCCTTCCTTGTTCAACAGACATTCCCCTCTTGCTTAAAGCCCCTTCCACCCCATCCATCCATCTCATCCTTGGTCATCGCCTGAAGTTCACTCCATCCACTTCTACCTTCCACATTTCTTTTGCTACTCTATTTTTACTCATTTTTTCCATGTGTCCAAACCATCCCAATACTTTCTCATCAGCCCTATCTGCCATTTCCTTTTCCACCCCCACTCTCCTCCTCATTTCTCACTCTGTCCAACCTTGAAGTCACTATAGTACTTAACAGACACTTCATCTTGAACATACTTAAACTTCTCGTCTCTATCAAACTCCAAGTCTCTGCCCCATACAGTGTCATCAACACAATCACCCCTTCATACAATCTCCTCTGCATCTATTCCCAGAAGCCTATTTCTCATAACACTTTTCAATCCCCCAAGGCATTTACTTACTTCTCTCAATCCACATTTTACCTCCACTCCCACTCCACCATTTCCTGCCACATGTTTAAAACTACCTCTCTCCTTTAAGATTTACTTCCAACTTGCTGCATCTCATCACCTTACTTTTACCCACATTTACCTTCATCTTTCTCCTCTTGCACACCTCAAACTCCACCACTACTTTAACCCCACCTCTGACCCTGCAAACAACTGGTTCACCTCCCATTTCTCTCCATTATCATTTACAATCTCCAGTCCCTGCAATTAATAATCTATCAATATACCAAAAGCTTTCCCTCTTACAAGGGAGGTAGCCAAGTATCTACTCCCACCAATTTCACTCCCATCCACCACCCTTTCTTCCCTCTCGTCTTAGCTCCTCATGGACGATGGGTCATCCCTGTATCCCACCCACTGCCCTGGGTCAGAGGCAATGCAGCAAGACACAGTACATCTATGGCAAGGCCACTTCACTTCATTGGCTACCTCTCCTCTGTCCCCTAGTGCAGAAAAAAAGATGGAGAAATTCCTTTGGGCTGAGCCAAAACATCATTCATACATAACCATTACCTACCCATCCCCTCCCTTCCTTGTATCACAGCATCATCTATGAACTGCCCTTCCCTACTCACCCTTACCTCCTGCCTTTATCCCTTTCATGCTTAACAGATATTCCCCTCTTGCTAAAATCCCCTTTAACCCCAACAACCTATCTCATCCTCAATTGTTCCATCTTGTTCATTCCTTCTATCTCTGTCTTCCACATTTCTTTTACTAATCTTTCTTCACTCATTCTTTCCATGTGTCCAAACTATCCCAATACTCTTTCGTCAGCTCTATCTACCATCTCCTTTTCCACCCTCATTCTCTTCCTCACCTCCTCATTTCTCACTCTCACAAACCTTGTAACTCCTACCATAATTATTTTTCCTATGATTGAGGTTAAGCTTATAGGCCTATAGTTCACTGGTTTCTTTTTGTCACCCTTTATGAATATGGGAGTAACCTCCATTCTCTTGGGACATCTCTGGATATGATCGATTTTTTTTTAAATAATTTCTGGTGGAACAACAATCTCATTTTTAGTTTCCTTCATAATTCTTGGATGCCAACTGTCTGGCCCTGGTGTTTTATTTATTTTTTTCCTATACATCTTTTAATTTTTTCTTTTGTTATAACACATTTACAGTAGTAAGCTCCCCCTAGATTTATCCCAGGCTTAGGACTTCACTTTGAGGTGTTTTATCTATGAATACTGAGCTAAGATATTGTTTAAAATATCACACATTCCATCATTTGAATATGCAATTTGACCATCAGCAAATAATACTGGGCCAATGTGGGGTGTGGAGTGTATTCAGGGATGGAATGGGTGGGAATGATTTTTATGCCTTTTCCTTTTTGGCTACCTCCCTTGTAAGGGGGAAAAAAGCCTTGGTATATGTATGTATCTCTAATGTAACTATAGAATTTTTTGAGATTCTCTTTAGATTTCTCACCAATAATCATTTCATATTGTCGCTTTTTTTTTCATTGTTGATGCAACTACCTCACCTCATTCTACAATGCTCAACATTAATATTTTCTTAACACATCAGTTCTTTCCTAAGTGACTTATGGGCCCACCTGGTGGCTGCAGTTAGTTAACTTGGAGTTGTGGGTCTCCCTTGCAGGAGACTCACGAGCCAAATGATTGATTGAGATCCGTCCTCCCTGGAGTAACATTAGTGCTGCTGTGGTGTGCTCCTTCCTCTTCAATCAAAATGTCTCATAAATCACTTTCTTCTAAACAGATGAGAAGATTCTATAAGTCTTGCTTCTTTCTTTCCAGTTTTTAAAGTTTTAAGGACCAATACCTAGTAATTGCTTGTGGTACTTCAAGATGGTTGGCAGAAAATAATTTCTCTGCAGCCCATTTTCAACACCTGTCAGCTCCCTCATCCTCAACTGTAGGTATAGCCCCTCAGGGCCCCTTGGTCTCCAGACCTGGCCCAGGATTTTTTTCCCCATAAACTTCAACTATTTCACCACCCCCCCCCACCTTTTCACATGTAGAGAGCTGACAAATGGTGACTGATTCCTCCTACAACTTTTGGCCATTGACAATGAAATGGTCCCACATTGATGTAACAGACAAGAGTCCAAGGTTTCTTCCCAGAAGGATCTATGGGAGGGTCCATGGACTGTTGCCAGTCAATGAAACTTATGGCTGCAATTACTACTACTATTTAGTTCCACCCTTGACAAAAGCAAAAATATGCAAGACCATCTCACCTGAAGTTAGCTGGGAATCTACAAATTTGAGAGCCCAAACTCTCAGTTCTGCATCACTGCTTCCAGAAATCAAGCATGTGTCATTCTTTAGAAGCACAAAATCCCAAACCTGAAAAAGCAAGATCAAATGAATATTTGACATATTTAACTTTAACATTGTTACAAAAATTCAAATTACTTTTCCACAAAACTATATCTATATACCAAAAGGCTTCCCCTTCATAATCTTATAAAAGAAATAGCCAGCAAAGGCTTGCCCTCATTCTCCACCCATCCCACAACTATCCAATACCCATTTGTTTTCCTTTTTATCTTAGCTCCTTGTGGATGAAGGGCCATTGGGTTACAGCAAGGCAGCAAGCCACAACACATCCACTGCAGGGCCCAACAGCCGAAGTTGGTTTACTTCCATTGCTTTATTTACAATGAGTAAAAGGGGCCTTAGGTAAAATGGGAATGACCGTTGAGCAGAAATAGGAAGGGACAAGAGATTGTGAGGGGAGAGTGGATGTATATGGATGATAAGGTGACACAGCCCAAAGAGATTTCTACTTGTCTTCTCTAATTACTTATATATATATATATATATATATATATATACATATAAATATAAATATATGAGTTGTGCAGCAAGATATTTTCCTTAAGGCATATTGAATTATATGTGACAGCAAATTGGGCTCTGATGAGTTTTTGATGAAGATTTTCAAGTCTTCTGAAGATATCTCTGGTATGGAGAGGCAAAGAAAAAACTAAGTCACCAGTAGAAGCCATTTAATGGGTGGAATAAGATGGAGAAGTGCCCTTTCATCCCCCTTATATGCACTCGACATGTAGGCCTTTTAGAATAAAGTAAAGATATTACCTTTTCCTACAGGAGCCTGCTGCCCCTTGTCTTGTAGAACAAGGTAAAGGTATTGCCTTCTCCTACAGGAGCCTGCTGTCCCTCATACCACTTGTTCACACCGACCTCCCCACTTTGTAATATGTCTAATGACAAAGTCTCCTCCTTTTTCCACAGTAATACAATGGCACCCCCAAATATGTCTTACCCTACTTTGACGCTATTACACCAGGACCCCTCTATTGTCAAATTCTCAGGGGAGGATCCTAATTACACATCTGCTTTCCTACAGCAGTGCGAAGACAGTATCATCAACACTAATGGCATTGCAGGGTCAGATAAAATATCTTTTGTAAGGTCTCAACTTATTCCCAATTCACTAGCCTCTGAGATCATGTCAGCTTCATGTGTCAACCCTAGAGCTTTAAACTATCATTACAACACTTTCAAGACCAATTTTCTTAAGCTATTTGACAGTAACCTAATAGGTGATAATTTTCTCTGGTGCTACAGATTGGCTGACATGCTTGTTTCTTCCATGAGCACTGAGAATTTTATGCATGACCAAGCTTGAGCTAGTACAGTGGCTTCTGGCATTAGATTCTTATACATTCACACTGGACATAAAACAATGTAATCACTCTGGATAGACTCTAACTTGTTTTGGAATATCTATTCTATATCTTGTTTCTTACCCCTTCTGAATGAAGGATTGCTTCTTTTCTTACTTATCAGCCAGATTAATCTTTACTCTCATTTGCAACAAAGCTTCCTAAGAAGTTAAAAGAACTGCCTCATTGTGCCTTGCCTACCTGCAATACCTAGTCATTTACAGCAGAATACAGAGGTTCTTTCTCCAACACCTCTGTCTTTGACACCTACACAGAGTACTGCTTCATCACCTTCTCTGTCTTTGAAGCCTATGCAAAGTACTCATACACATACTTCTACCATACTTCAATGCATGTATTGTAACAAAGTAGGTCATTCTAGTGGTTACTGTTTTCCTTTGTAAGCATCATGAGGGAAAGTCTATGCATCCTCCTGTATGCAGACATTTTATTACTTGCTCTTCTAATCTTGCTCGTGACTTTTCAGCCACAATCTAGCTACTGTCATGTCCATGGACAGTGTAGCCATTCTACTGATCTGTGTTCCAAGATTTTGCAGCTTTGAGCAGACAATAGTTCAGTCCCCAAACATACTCAGTCTCATTTTCACAAGCACCCATTTCAAAATTTCATAGACTGACTAACTGTGACCAGTCCAAACTCATCCCTTTAGTAGTTGATGTCTCTTCCCCAACTCCTTACCTTTCAGTGTTATGTGGAGCAAATACTATCTATCTGTAACAGCATATACTGGGACAGAATATAGTATTATTGGTAAGAGAGCATATTCTGCTCTCAAGGATTTGTATAATGTACCAGTGTTACCTTCTTGTAGTGCTTTGCAAGCTGTACAAGGCTCTCCCTTGTCTATTCTTGGTTCTATTTGCATTCCCTTAAGGTTTTCTTCCCATGTTGAAGTATTTTATGTTAACTTTGTGGTAGTTTCTGATTTCATACTTCAGTGTGATTGTCTCTTAAGCTTTGATACTTTAGCAACCCATGCCATAGATATATCCCCTCATCGCCATATGATTACTTTTGACAACAATATCATTTCTGCAATGGCCAGGCCTGTTTCTATCCATAGCTCATCTTCTGTGCATGGTCTGACCAGGCAGTCATTTTCCAAGGGTTCAAAACTTTTATGCCCTCCTGTACTTTCTTGTGCTGTTGTAGGCAAGCATTATATTAGTCCTTCCAGTGCAGTTTGAGTCCCAGTGTGCATTTCAAGTGCTCCAATTGGTTCAGATGTTTTATCTCAACCTGACTTTGTTCATGTTAGACATCTTGCTTTAGAGGGTACTCTTTCCACTGTTCATGAGGACCACGTTACCATGGTCATGATAACCAATGTTACTGATGCTCCCATCACATTCTCTTCCGGTGTTCATTTAGGTTCTTTTGATGTCACTGAAGTTTACATTAACTAAATGGGACAGTGACAGGATTGGGGAGCCTGCACTCTGTGTATTCTTCCTATGAAAAGTCAAAGATATGGAGTACAAGTTGAAAAATAACTTCCAATCTCAAACTTCCTTGAACAGCTTATCAACCATTTCAACCTAATAATATAATTTCAACATTCTATTCTGGCTAACACAGGTTTCCAATAACCTAACAGGAAACCAATAGGCTATAAGCATTAAGGTTATCTCAATCCACTCCTTAAAGGTGTTAGGCTGCCTGATGTATGATGATTCATCTCAATACATATGTTATAAAATATAAAATTACAGCTGTAATACTCATTCTTTCACCATGGATATTGATAACCACAGAAAATGCTATCAAGCCTGTTCACAGAATACAGGGGTCACACAGCTACAACTAAAAAATAAATATAATCAGGATGCCGACACTGGGATCCTCATATATCCATTCACACCTTCTGACACCAACACTGGCGTCATCATATAATAGGGGTTAACAAGCGCTGGTGGAAACCTGATTTGGAACACTTCTAAAACAATCTTCTGAATCATTACCCAAATACTAGTTTTCCATAAAAGTTTCAAAATCCATGATCAAGAAATAGTAGTTTTGTTGACTCTCTTTTTTTTTTTTCCCCTACATGACTTCTCCATGAGACTTGGGGCAACAAATTGATCAATTGATACTATCTAAACTAAACCAATCTAGCTCTTTATGTTGCATTCTCAAGACCATTATGATCCGAATATCCAGAAGCTTTTGGTTACTAAAACAATACAGATTATTCACCACTATTACAAGACCATGAGGATGATAGGTACACATTTCTATCCAATAGCCATAAACCCTACTCACCCATCTCAATACAGCCAATAAGAGCAACCAACTGAATGTAACAAAAAACTACACCAGCAGTGACTAACTGCATGAATCACCAGCTATTAAGCACTTAGATAAATAATAGGTTAACATACTCGTACCTTGCAGAAATGTCATTGTAAACAAAATTTGCAGAAATGTCACTGTAAACAAAGTTCTTGGTGTAGCTCCCATTAGAAACTTGACAGCTAAACAACAAATAACCACATGCATAATCACAACAAAGGAATCCATGACAATTCTACATTATACAATACTATATAGAGATAAACCAAACAATAGATCAGAGCTCTGAGGAAAAACCGCACCCAGCACTATCATAATGACAACTGTAGCAGGGAGCCAGAGTGGCATCTTCACTTCAAGATGGCTGGCAAGTAGTGACCATGCATCCAATATGCCTACACTCAGGGAATCTCCTTGTCCCCACACTTGTGCACTATGTGCTTGAAACCTCATCCATCCATGCTGATGAGTAACTAAAGAGTCCTGATCATTATTCACTTTACTACCAGAAGCATACTACTCAAACATCTACAACAACCTTCCACCTATAATGCAAACACATCCATACATAAATACATTTATACTCAGATCACTAGATGGGCACAGACTCACCATCTAATTCCCTCTTTCAACAAATCCCTCCAGACATAAACTATCTATCTGTATACCAAGGGTTTTTCCCCCCTTTATAAGGGAGGTAGTCAAGTCAAAAGGCACATACCCACTCCCATCCACCCCCCTTCCCTCCCTCTCATCTTGTTCCTCATGGATGATAGGTCATCCCTGTCTCCTGCCCACTGCCTTGCAGGGTCAGAAGTAATGCGACACCGTACATCCATTGCAAGGCTGCTTCACACTTAATCAGTGACTTCCCCCACCCCTTCTCCATTCCTTCATGTGGAAAATAGAGAAGACAGCGAGAAATCCCTTCAGGCTGCATCAAATTATCATTAACACATAATCATTCCCTATTACTCCCATCCCACATAACCTCCCTTCCTTGCATCATAGCATTATCTATACACAGCCATTCTCCACTTATCCCTATCCCCCATCTTCTCCTTTTCTTGATCAACAGACATTTCCCTCTTGTTCCAAGCCCCTTTCACCATCTCTGTATTCCACACCTTTTACTCTTTTCACTCATTCTTTCCACATGCCCAAACTATCCCAATACACTTTCATCACCCCTACCTATAATCTCCTTTTCTACCCCTAATCTCCTCCTCACCTCCTCGCTTCTCACTCCATCCAACCTTGTAGCCCCTGCCATACTTCTCAGACACCTCTTCTCAAAGACATTTAAACTTCTCCTCTCTATCTCTCCTAAATTCCAAGTCTCTGACCCCATAGAGTGTCATTGGTACAATCAACCCTTCATGTAATCTCTGCATCCATTCCCAGATGCCTATTTTTCATGACACTTTTTAATCCCCCAAGGCACTTACTTGCTTTTCTCAATCTACAATTTACCTCCACCTCCAATCCTCCCTTTCCCTCAACATGCGACCCCAAGTACATAAAACTATCCACTTCCTCCAGCCACTCTGCTTTGAGATTTACTTCCAACTCACTGCCATCCTCTCCCTTTGTACATCTTGCCACCTTACTTTTATCCACATTTATCTTGAACTTTCTCTTGCTGTATACATACATATACCAAAGGCTCTTACCTCCTTACAAGGGAGGTAGCCAAAAAACAAAGGCATAAAATCCACTCCCACCCATTCCATCCCCACATACTCCACTCCCATCCACCCCCCTCATTCCCTCTTATCTTGGCTCCTACTTCCAACTCGCTGCCATCCTCTCCCTTTATACATCTTGTCACCTTACTTTTACCCATATCTATCTTCAACTTTCTTCTACTGTATACCTTCCCAAACTGTGTCAACAGCTACCTTAATCCCACCCATGACCCTATCATAAGTGCAGTGTCATCAGCAAACAAGGGAGTGGAGTATGTAGGGGATGGAATGGGTGGGAGTGGTTTCTAAGCTTTTGTTTTTTTGGCTACCTCCCTTGTAAGGGGGAAAAAGCCTTTGGTATATGTATCTCTAGTCCATTGCCCATTACCTACACATTTACCTCCCACATCACCTCCATGTACACATTTAACAGCCATGGCAACATGACACATCCCTGACGTAGCACCCCCTTTACCTCAAACCACTCGCTCTTTCCATTTCCTATTCTAATACAGGCTCTACTACTCTCATAAAAACTCTCGAGTACCCTCAACAGCTTTCCCCTAATCCCATATATCTGCAATATATCCCACAGTGCCTTCCTGCCTCCCTTGTCATAAACCTTTTCCAAATCCATAAGTGCCCAAAAAACATTCTTACCTTTTCCTAAAGCTTTCTCAAATATGTGCCTTACCACAAAAATCTGATCTGAGCAACCCCTATCTTTCCTAAACCCACATTACTCCTCACCAATCCCTCTGTTCCTCTCCTAATCCTCTCAATCAAAACCTACCCATAAGCCTTCCCAACTACACTCAACAAACTGATCCCTCTAAAGCTACTACAACCACATTTGTCCCCTTTTCCCTTGGAAAGCAGAGCTATACAGGCACTCCTCTGGCACTCTACACTCCCTTAGACATACATTCATACATACATACATATACCAAGGCTTTTCACCCCTTACAAGGGAGGTAGCCAAAAAGGAAAGGGCATAAAATCATTCCCACCCATTCCATCCCTGAATACACTCCACATCCCTCCACCCTCCCTCTTATCTTAGCACCTCCTGGATGACGAGTCATCCCTGCACATTGTCCACCGCCCTGGGTCAGAAGCAGTGTCGCAAGACACAGCACATCCACAGCAAGGCCGCTTCATTAAATCGGCGACCCCCCCCCTCTCCGTCCCCCCATTGCATAAAAGGAGAAGACGGGGAGAAATCCCTTCGGGCTGCGTCAAATTTTGCTCACACATACTACCTCACCCCCCATCCCCCTGCCCATTCCACCTCATGCATCACATCATCCATATACAACCATTTTCCATTCACCCCTGTCTTCTGTCCTCTCCCGTCCTTCCTCAACAGACATTCCCCTCTTCCCAAAAGCCCCCTTCACCCCATCCATCCACCTCATCCTAGGACGTCCCCTCATGTTCACTCCCTCCACATCTGCCTTCCATACTTCTTTTACTAGTCTTTCTTCACTCATTCTTTCCATGTGTCCAAACCATCCTAATACTATTTCATCAACTCTATCTCCCAACTCCCTTTCCACCCCTGTTCTCCTACTCACCTCCTCATTTCTCACTCTATCTAGTCTAGTAACCCCCATCATACTTCTCAGACACCTCATCTCAAACACATTCAAACTCCTTCTCTCTTCCTCTCTTATGTTCCATGTTTCTGCCACATACAGTGCTGTTGGCACAATCACTCCTTCAGTCTCCTTTTAGCATCCATTTCCCAAATGTCTATTCCTCATTACACTCTTTAATACATTCATACATACATAAAAAACACAGCAAACAGCCAGTCCACTGTTACTGTACCTCCCTTCTTCTTCAAACACTTTGCATGACACACATCTAACCCAGGTGCCTTACCTCCTCTCATCATCTTCAAAATTACTTATACATCATCTTTTCTAACGTGGCCATTTTCCTCTCCCTTCACTGTCATTTTCTTAATGCCTCCCACTGTTACCACCAATCCCTCCCTATTCTTCCACATTCAACAGCTCTCTAAAATACTCTGCCCATCTTCCCCTTACTGCCTCCTCTTCTGTTAACATCTGTCCATCTGCACCTTTTACCTTTTCTTCTCTGCTTGACTCACCTCCCCTTCCTCTCTTAACTTCTTTCCAAAACATCATTTTCTTACTTTCAAAATTACTTTCCAGACATAAGCCCCACAGAAAAATCTATCTCAAGAGAGGCAAGAATATTACTTGCTTCAGTGTTAAGATCACCATCCTGCACAAAAACTATACCAGCAAGGAATAGACCTGGCAATAAAAACAAATTGCTCCAGATGCAACTATCACACAGAAGACACCTTACACCTCATGTTACCTTGTATCACATCACCCCTTTTTGCTACTTAACTACTATTCTAGGTTAAGATATAAAATCCTTATCCAGCACCAAAAGTTAGTGACACAAGAATATCCTTGTAGTTCTTTATCAAAATCAAGAGAAAAATCTTGAACTTTAAACAGACATTTTATCACTAATTCTACTATGCACAATATATTACATATAATCATATCAGTTTAAATACAATAATCATGAAATAATACACAATTACCTATGAGGCATGAGAGCAGGGATGATCAAATATAGGCTTCTTATTCTAGAGCAGTGGTTCTTAACCTTTTTTGGCAGCGACCCAAAATTTTGCACAAATCAAGCATCGCGACCCAAAATTTTGCACAAATCAAGCATCGCGGCCCAGGGGTTAAGAACCACTGTTCTAGTGCATGTTAATTCAGTTGGGCTGGAGACAAGCAGTCAAAAATGGACCTACAGGTAGGTAGATTCTGTTCAGGCCAGGGTGTCGAGAAGAGGGTTGGCAATGGACTGACAGGTATGTGGATTCTATTCAGGCCTGAGCATTGAGAATGTTGGCAGTGGATCAATAGGTGTGTAGAATCTATTCAGGCTGGGGTGTTGAGATGATCGGCAACAGACTGACAGGTAGGAATACACATCCTAGCATCTTGGTGTCTAAGTCTTCTCACAACGAACACATGCTTTACCTCCTCTTTTATAATCTTTGCTTGTGACATAACGGGTGCACAGTTACAAGAAAAGCCAGCAGGCTGGGGCGTCCATCAGGGACAACGTCTACAATGTTTCACCTCCCTCCTCTCTAACACCTCCACACATCTATGTCGTAGCACTTTTGCAAGTCTGGATGATGTTCAGAACGTTTCACCTCCATCTGCTCTCACACCTCCATGACACAACACCATAAAGAAAAAATGAACATAATACTAACGGTGATATACATATACAAACAAAATTACATTATTATCATTCTCATGCTAAGGCATGACACACTTCCTCACTTGAGTGACTTATGGGCCAGTCTGGTAGATGTTGCCAGCTAGCTGGGAGACTCTAGGCGACTGATTGACTGACACAACCAACTAATCTGCAAATCTAACTAAAAAACGAGGTTACCAGCATGACTTGTCTCCACACCCATACAGAATGAAGTAAATTCATTCTTATGACATCTATTAATGATAAAACATCAAAACAAAATAATTACCTCTGCTCTGTGGCCAGTGAGGGTCTTGAAGCAATGCTTTGTATCCAAGTCCCAAAACTTGATAAAGGAATCCATACAGGAGGATACTATTACATTGCGATCCTTGAAGAAATGTAGCTGAGTTATTTTGCCTTTGTGTCCTCGTAGGCGAACAATACCTCTTTCTGAAACCTGTGCATAAAAGATATAAATAAATAGCTTTTTTTATATAAAAAAAATTTATATACCTATATATCAAGGGCCTCTTTTCCCTTATAAGGTAGATAGCAAGCCAAGGCACAAACTCACTCCCATCCACCAGCCATTGTTTCCCTCTCATCTTAGCTCCTTATAGACAAAGGGTCATCCATGTCTTCTCTCCACTGCCTGGGTTAGAAGCAATGCAGCAAATCACAGCATGTCCACAGAAGGGCTGCTTCAATTACACAGCAAAACATGGAGAAGACAGGGAGAAATCCCTCCAGGCTGCATCAAAATATCATCCATAAACAACCATTCTCCACTCACACCTATCTCCTGCCATCTAACTTTGCTTACTTAATGCCCCTTCACCCCATCCATCCATCTCATTATTGGTCTTCCCTTCTAGTTCACTCCAACCACCTCTACTTTCCACACTCTTTTTGCTGATCTTTCTTCACTCATTCTTTCAGTGTGCCCAAACCATCCCAAAAATCTTTCATCAACCCTATCTGCCAGCTCCTATGCCACATCCTCTCTCGTCCTCATTTCTCACTCTATCCAACCTTGTAATCTCCACCATATCTCTAGGACATTTCATCTCAAAACACATTTACACTTCTCCTTTCTGCCTCTCTTGAATTCCAACCTTCCTCCCTACACAATGTCTTAACCCCTTCCATAGGGTGCCGCATACGTAGGCGGTATGAGGAGCAAGTGGATACGCGAGGCTGCCATATCGGCGTCTTGATTATATTTATTGTAGTTGCCCCTGCGTAATGACATACTCTCTAACCTGTCTTCATCACATTTTCTATGGTTATCAAAATTCATGGGTGAAAGAGAGAACAATCGATATAAGCGGTGACTATATTTTATGATGCGAGTATTATTACAACACATCGTACGTCTGGCAGCTAATGCTGCCCGCGAGATTTTGGCCCGCACTGAAGAGGTTAAGCACAATCACCCCATTATAATCTCTTTGTATCCATTCCCTGATGACCATGTCTCATTACACTTTTCAATTCCCAAAGACATTTTCTTTGTTCCCTCACTCTACATTTTACCTCAGCCTCAACTCCTCTATTTCCTGCTACATGTGGCCCTAAATACTTAAAAATATCTACTTTAGTCTCTCTCCTCTAAGAATTTTTTCCAACTTGCTGCCACCCTCTTCCCTTACACATCTCATATGAGCCTGGTAGTGAGAAGTGTAGAAGAAAGGGAAGCTTTTTAGATAGATTTAAATAAGTGCACAGAGGATTTAGGGAGAAATGTCAATGTAGTGATATTGGGAGATCTCAATGCTAGGGTAGGAGACGAACCAATAGACGAAAGTGTGGAGTTCCAGGAAAAAATTGTAGTAGAGAGATGATGGTAGAGATGAGTCTAGAGTTGATCATAGCAAATACAGTGTTTAGGAAGAAAGTCAAGTATAAGTACACATGGGAGAGGGTGGTGGATGGGTGATAGATAGGGCTTTAATGGAATATACAGTGGTAACCAGGAGAAGAGTAAGAAGAGTTTTGGATGTATATGTTCTAAGGGTAGAGAGTGGGGGAATATTAGATAATTTTTTGGTGGAAGGTAAGTTGAGAGTGGAGGATAGATGGAGAAAGAAGAAAAGGACAGAAGGTAGGGAGGTGCTTAAAGTAAAGTGCTTAAATGAGAAGGAGAAGGAGTACAAGAGGCTGAGAGAGGAATGGGGGGGGGGGGAGTGAAGGATAGAGTAGAACTAGAAGTGGAGGAGGAATGGGGATGGTTCAAGGAGAGAGTCACAATGTGTGCAGAGATGAGTGGAACAAAGGAGGACAGGAGGAAATAGAAGGAAGGGTAGTGAGTGATGGGATGATAAAGCAAAGAAGGTTGTAGAATAGAAGAAATGAGCTTTCACAGATTGGTTACAAAATAGGATGAGAAAATCATGAGGTACAAAGAAAAGAGAAGTAAAACATAAAATAAAGGAGGCAAAAAGGAGAGCAGATGTGAAATGGGGTAAGAGTACGACAGAAAATTTTGAAAGTAATAATTATATGTTTTGTAAGGAAATTAAGAGAGGAAGGGGAGGTGAATCAAGTTGATAAAAAAAAGGTAAAAGGTGTAGATGGAGAGATGATAATGGAAGAGAACGCAAGAGGAAGATGAGCAGAATATTTTAGGAAGTTGCTAAATGTAAAAGAGGATAGGGAGGGAAAGCTAGTTGCAGTGGAAAGGGCTAAGAAAGTGACAGTGATGAATGAGGAAAATAGAGGAAAAATAAGAAGAAAAGATAAGGTACATACATACATATACCAAAGGCTTTTTTGCCCTACACAGGGGGTAGCCAAAAAGAAAAAGGCATAGAAATTACTCCCACCCATTCCATTTCCTATATATTCCACTTCCCTCCACCCTCCTTATCTTGGCACCTCCTGGATGACGGGTAATCCCTGCATCCTGTCCACTGCCCTGGGTCAGAAGCAGTGTCGCAAGATACAGCACATCAATAGCAAGGCCGCTTCATAAATTTGGAGACCCCCCCCTCTCCGTCCCCTCATACAGAAAAGGAGATGGGGAGAAATCCCTTTGGGTTGCATCAATTTTTTTTCTCATACATACTTCCTCACCCCCCATCCCCCACCCTCTCCCTCTCATGCATCACAGTATCATCCATACACAACCCCTCTCCATTCACCCCTATCTTCTGTCCTCTCCCCTCCTTCCTCAACAGACATTCCTCTCTTTTGTAATGCCCTTTTCACCACATCTATCCATCTCATCCTAGGACGCCCCCTCATATTCACTCCTTCCTCCTCTACCTTCCACACTTCTTTTACTAATCTTTCTTCACTCATTCTTTCCATGTGTCCAAACCATCCTAATACTCTTTCATCAACCCTATCTCCCAGTTCCCTTTCCACCCCTGTTCTCCTCCTCACCTCCTCATTTCTCACTCTATCTAGCCTAGTAACCCCTATCATACTTCTCAGACATTTCATCTCAAACACATTCAAATTCCTCTCTTCCTCTCTCATGTTCCATGTTTCTGCCCCATACAATGCTGTTGGCACAATCACTCCTTCATATAACCTCCTCTTAGCATCCATTCCCAGATGTCTATTTCTCATTACACTTTTCAATCCACCAAGGCATTTACTCGCTTCTCTCAATCTACATTCTACCTCCACCCCCACTCCTCCCTTTCCTGCCACATTCACACCCAAGTATCTAAAACTATCCACTTCCTCCAGTCTTTCACCCTTGATGCTCACTTCCAGCCTGCTGTCACTCTCTCCCCTTGTACATCTCATCACCATACTTTTGCCCACATTTATCTTCAGCTTCCTTCTTTCACACACCTTCTCAAACTCTGTCACTAACTTCCTCAATCCCTCCTCTCATCCTGCTACAAGTGCAGTGTCATCAGCAAAAAACAGCTGGCTCACCTCCCACTTTTCTCCATTTTCATTAATCATCTCCAACCCCTGACCCACTACCCTTGCATTCACCTCTCGCACCGCCCCATCCATGTAAAGATTGAACAGCCAGGGCACATAACACATCCCAGACGAATTCCCACCTTTACCTCAAACCATTCATTCTCTCCATTTCTAATCCTAACACAAGCTCTACTACTCTCGTAAAAAACTCTTGACTGCTTTTAACCACTTCCATACGGTGCCGCCTACGTAGGCGGCATGAGGAGCAAGTAGGTACTCGCTGATGCCGAAGTCGCCATCTTGATTATATCTATTGTAGTCGTACCTACGTATTTTTCATTCTCTCTAAACTGGCTTCATCAGTTTTCTATGGTTATCAAAATACACGGGTGAAAGAGAATGGACAACTTAGCACTGACTTTATTTTTTATAGTGCGATTATTATGACGAGACATCACACGCCAGGCAGCTAATGCTGCCAGACGTGCGGTGGGCCCCGGAGGGAAGAGGTTAAAAGCTTTCCTCCTATCCCATATATCTGCAGTACCTCCCACAGTGCCTTCCTGACTACCCTGTCATAAGCCTTTTCCAGATCCATAAAAACCCAAAAAACATCCTTACCTTTTCCTATAGCTTTCTCACATATCTGTCTTGCCACAAAAATCTGATCTACACAACCCCTACCTGTCCTAAACCCACACTGTTCCTCACCAATTACTCCCTTTGTTCCTCTCCTAATCCTCACAATCAAGACCCTCCCATAAGCCTTCCCAACTACACTCAACAAACTGATCCCTCTGAAACTACTCCACTCACAATTGTCCCCCTTTCCCTTGTACAGCGGAACTATACAGGCACTCCTCCAGTCCTCCAGCACTCTACTCTCTCTTAAACATTAAATAACCTCATCAGCCAGTCCACCATAACTGTACCTCCTTTCTTCAGACATTCTGCATGGCATCCATCCAGACCAGGTGCCTTACCTGCTCTCATCATCTTAACAGCTGCTTTCACTTCATCCTTCCCTATTTCTCCATTTTCCTCACTTATCACGGTCATTTGCTTAGCATTTCCCACTGCAACTACCTTTCCCTCCCTATCCTCCTTCACATTTAGCAACTCCCTAAAATACTCTGCCCACCTTCCTCTCACTGCCTTCTCTTCCATTATCATCTCTCCATCTGCACCTTTAACCTTTTCTTCTCTACTTGATTCGAGAAAGAGGAAAGATGAAGTGAAAGCAATTATTAAAATTATGAGAGCATATATGGCACCTGGGTTGGATGGGTGTCATGCAGAATGTCTTAAAAAAAAAAGGGATGTACAGAGATGGAAGGCTGACTGGTGAGGTTGGTTAATGTTTGTCTAAAAGAGGGTAGAGTGCCAGAGGGCTGTAGGAGTGCCTGTATAGTTTCACTTTACAAAGGAAAAGGAAACAAGTGGGAGTGTAGTAATTTCAGAGGGATCAGTTTGTTAAATGTAGTTGGGAAGGCTTATGGGAGGGTCTTGATTGAGAGGATTAGGAGAGAAAGAGAGAGAGCAATTGGTGAGGAACAGTGTGGGTTTAGGACAGGTTGTGTGGATCAGAATTTTGTGGTAAGGAACATATTTGAGAAAGCTTTAGGGAAAGATAAGGATGTTTTTGGGGTTTTTATGGATTTGGAAAAGGCTTATGACAGGGTAGATAAGAAGGCACTGTGGGAGATATTGCAGATATATGGGATAGGAGGGAAGCTGTTAAGAGCAGTCAAGAGTTTTTATGAGAGTAGTAGAGCTTGTGTTAGAATCAGAAATGGAGAGAGCAAGTGGTTTGAGGGTAAAGGTGGGACTTCATCAGGGATGTATTGTCACCTTGGCTGTTCAATTTATACAAGGATGGGGTGGTGCAAGAGATTAAAACAAGGGTAATGGGTCAGGGATTGAAGATGGTTAAAGAAAATGGAGAAAAGTGGGAGATAAGCCACTTGTTGTTAGCTGACAACACTGCATTGTAGCAGGATCAGAGGAGGGATTGAAGAAGTTAGTGACAGAGGTGGTGGTAGAATGTAGATTGAGAGAAGCGAGTAAATGCCTTGAGGGGTTAAAAAGTGTAATGAGAAATAGACATCTGGGAATGGATGCTAAGAGGAGATTGCATGGAGGAGTTATTGTGCCGACAGCACTGTATGTGGCAGAAACATGGAACATAAGAGAGGAGTTTGAATCTGTTTGAGATGAGGTGCCTGAGAAGTATGATGGGGGTTACTAGGCTGGATAGAGTGAGAAACAAGGTGAGGATGAGAACGGGGGTAGAAAGGGAGTTGGGAGATAGGGTTGATGAAAGAGTATTGGGATGGTTTGGACACCTGGGAAGAATGAATGAAGAAAGATTAGTAACAGAGAGGTGAAAGAAGCAAACATGAGGGGGTGACCAAGGATGAGATGGAGGGATGGAGTAAAATGGGTATTGGGAAAGAGGGGAATGTCTGTTGAGGGAAGATGGGAGGACAGAAGATAGGGGAGAATGGTTGTGTATGGATGATGCTGTGATGCATGAGAGGGAGTGGGTGGGGGATGGGGCTGAGGGAGTATGTGTGAAAAATAAAGTGACGCAGCCTGAAGGGGTTTCTCCATCTTCTCCATTTCTGCAGGAGGGGATGGAGAAGGGGCTCACTGATTTAATGAAGTAGTCTTGCTTTGGATGTGCTTTGTCTTGCAACACTACTTCTGACCCAGGGCATTGGGTGAGATGCAGAGATGACCCGTCATCCAGGAGGAGGCAAGATAAGAGGGAGGGAAGGGGGTGGATGGGAGTAGATTATGTGGGGATATAATAGGTGGGAGTGATTTTTATGCCTTTGTTTTTTGGCTACCTCCCCTGTAAGGGTAGAAAAGCCTTTGGTATATGTATGTATGGGTGCTGTGTCGGCTGATATGCGTTTTGGTAGGAGAGAGAGAGCTGAGCTTGGGAGAATGTGTTTGTATGAGTGTCAGGATTCGGACATGCCCGCTGGTTGAGTCTGCTTGTGCCCTGTATTCTGTGCCATTGCTAACTGTGCAATGTAAAGTGCCTTAATAAAGTAAAAGAAAATTATATATAATGGTGCCTTTGTATAAGGCTAGCTCTTCTGACATGTGAGTCATGTGATGTGATGTAATTTTATATTCCTTCTCAATTCCATTGCATATACAGATACTAAAACAGTGTAATTGAGAACACTGAGATCTATCCAAAATTGGTAAAAAAAAAATAATAATAAAAAAAAAATACTGAACTACTTGAAGAAAGAACACAAAACAATACTTACAACATCCCAAAGAACAATTTCTCCATCTGAACTGCCTGATGCAACTCTCATTCCTTGATGATCCCATGCTACTGCAGTAACTGGACTTTTGTGACCTAAATTAAATAAATAGATTAATAAATGAATTCTTAAAAATAAGATGTGGGAGGGTTGTTTTTGTGGGGCTATATCTAAGAACATTGGTGGAGCACTGATTTTGGTGCTCTCTCCTGAAGGACTTGTTTAGTAATTTGAGTGTGTATATGTGTTTTGTGTGGATGTTTTGTGTGATACAAATGGTAGGTTGTTATAAATGTTTGAGTAGTATGCTGCTGTTTTTTTTTTTTTTTCTGTTAGTGGTGCTTGAGAAATGTTGTGTGACATTAAGGGTTCTGGCATAGAATTGTGTTCCTGTCATTTACGTGCAGTGTTCAATGAGGAGAATTTTGGTTTCTGTATGCAGTGAACTAGTGGTAAAAATATGAACTAAATACATGAGACTATTCATGAAGTATAGAAAAGCAAATTGGCAACAATGCACACAAGATATGGAGAAAAATTCAGGGGCCTTTACCACAGACCAGTTCCTATGCTTGAATTGACCAGTGGATAAAATCAAATACAATCCCAGCCACACACAAGAGATCCTAAGAACAACTGCCAAATCCTCCACCACCACCACAAGTACCTCCTGAGGTGGTGGAAATAGTTGCCATCAAGTTTTCCATGCTTGTTATAACAAGTGACTAAGTGGGATGGAGTGATGGGACTAGGAATCCTGCTCTCTGTCTGCTCATCTTATGAAAAGCCAAAGCATAAGAGAGTCTGGTACAAGGACTCCAATCAAGAGCCCCAATGACTGGGTCATTAATGTGCACTGTTGTGGTACAGATGAGACTACTCTCACTATTAATCGTCACATAGCAGCCAAAGCCTTAATGAAATATTAAAAATGACAAATAATGCAACAGAAGGGGCACAACCAAAAAGGCAATAATTTTCAACTATTACAGAGCACCAAGCCTGGCATATAGTTGGAGAGGAGAGGCTGACACCAACAGCTGAGAGGTGTGAGCCATCTAAGCCATGCACAAAAGCTTATAGCCAGCCAATATTTGCCTCAGGAGCATGTGACATACTAAGACAGTTCTTGCAACTCACACCAGAATCCAACTTGCAGCCCATTAGCTGAAGGAATAACAACTGTGCCATTTTGCTGTGCAGATTTTTGCCAATTAAATATGACAGATTTTATCTCATTTCAGCCACAATGCTGAAGCCAAATTATAAAAAAATAAATAATAGAGCATGTTGTTAAAGGAAAGAGATTGGCAGTTTGTGGAAAGGGAAATGGATGTGTTGGTGTTTAGTGAAACTAAGCTGAAGGGTAGGGGCCAGTTTGAGTTTGATTGTGTGGTGGGTCAAGGGAGGGAAGGAGTAGCTTTGCTGATAAGTGATGAGAGAGGAAAGTATGTGGTGGAGTGAAGGGAAGCATCTTCAAGGTTCATGTGGGTGAAGGTGAAACTGGGATGGAAGATTTGGGCTTTTGACAGTGCATATAGTCCTGGTAGCAAGAAAAGTGAAGATGAGAGGTAGGCTTAGATAGTAAAACAAACACCATAATACATGACTGAGAATAAACACCTTGTGAGATCGAAACCTTTATTAGTACTACGTTTCGCTTGTTACAGCTTTTTCAAGTACAGACATGACACACACTCTGAGCGCATATAAGCCAACAGGGAAGGAACTGGGAGAGGTTATCAGGGAGGGGTGGGTGGTAGGTGGAGGGGGAGGAGGGGGACGGGTGGGACTTGGTGGAGACAAAGGAGGACATTTCGGACAGTTTGTTGAAGTGGACTAAGGGGGACATTTCATACATTTATTTAATGCGGGTAACAGATGGATTATAGGAGGGGCGATGTTAAACATGCCTCTGTTCTGCTCAATGGTTTTGAAGCTTTGAATGGCGGCCGCTTCGAGGCATTTTCTCCTCATCCTGTCTGGTTCACTAAACAGAAGTTCTGCGTTATCCCAATCCATCAGGTGGTCGTTGGTGTTCCGGTGGATAACACAGGCGTTGGTGGTGATGTGTTATCCACCGGAACACCAACGACCACCTGATGGATTGGGATAACGCAGAACTTCTGTTTAGTGAACCAGACAGGATGAGGAGAAAATGCCTCGAAGCGGCCGCCATTCAAAGCTTCAAAACCATTGAGCAGAACAGAGGCATGTTTAACATCGCCCCTCCTATAATCCATCTGTTACCCGCATTAAATAAATGTATGAAATGTCCCCCTTAGTCCACTTCAACAAACTGTCCGAAATGTCCTCCTTTGTCTCCACCAAGTCCCACCCGTCCCCCTCCTCCCCCTCCACCTACCACCCACCCCTCCCTGATAACCTCTCCCAGTTCCTTCCCTGTTGGCTTATATGCGCTCAGAGTGTGTGTCATGTCTGTACTTGAAAAAGCTGTAACAAGCGAAACGTAGTACTAATAAAGGTTTCGATCTCACAAGGTGTTTATTCTCAGTCTTGTCGGCTTTTGCCATTGTGATTCACCATAATACATGCCAAGGGTTTTTTCCCCCTTTCAAGGGAGGTAGCCAAAGTCAAAAGGCATAATTCCACCCCCACCCATTTCATTACCACTCACCATCCCTCACTCTGATCTTGGCTCCTCCTGGATGATGGGTCATCCTTCCACCTCAACCATTACCCTGGGTCAGAACAAAAGCAACAGGACGCAGCACATCCACAGCAAGGAAGTTTAATTTAATTGGTGACCACCCCTCTCTGTCCCCTCATGCAGAAAAAGAGAAGGGAAGAAATCTCTTCAGGCTGCATCAAAATATCATTCACACATAACCACTCCCTAAACCCCCCCACATCCCCTACCCACTCTTTTCTATTCATCACAGTATTGTCCATACACAACCATTCTCCACTCAGCCCTATCTTCTGCCTCCCTTCCTAGCCCAACAGACACCCCCCTCTTGCTCAATCCCCCCCATCCATCTCATCCTCAGTTGCCCCCCCCTATGTTCACTCCATCCACCTCTGCCTTCCACACTTCTTTTACTAATCTTTCTTCATTTATTCTTCCCATGTGTCCAAACCATCCCCATACTCTTTCATCAACCCTATCTCCCATCTCCTTTTCCACCCCTGCTCTCCTCCTCATCTCTCATTCTATCCAACCTTGCAACCCTACCATACCTCTCAGACACCTCATCTCAAACACATTTAAAATCTTCCTCTTTTATGTTTCATGTCTCTGTCCCATACAGTGATATCAACACAATCACCCCTTCGTCCAATATCCTCTTAGCATATATTCCCAAATGTCTATTTCTCTCCCAAGGCAATTACTTGCTTCTCTCATTCTACAATCTGCCTCCACCTCTTCTTCTCCCTTTCCTGCCACATGTGACCCCAAGTACCCAAAGCTAACCACTTCCTCCAGCCTATCTCCTCTAAGACTCACTTCCAAATTACTGCCACCCTCTCCCCTCATACTTCCACCCACATTCACCTTCAACGTTCTCCATTCTCACACCCTCCCAAACTCTGTCACCAACTTCCTCAATTTCCCCTCTGATCCTGCCACAAGTGCAGTGTTAGCAAACAACAACTGGCTTACCTCCCACTTTTCTCCATTTTCTTTAAATTCTTTCTTACAATGATGCCTTTGTAGGCATCATGAGATGCTAGTGGACATAGGAGGATACCAGCATTGGCATCTTGATTATATTTATTTTGTAGTTGTAGCTGAGTGACCCCTGAATTCTATGAACTGACTTGATCATGTTTTCTGTTATTACGCAGAATGAAAGAGAATGAGTAAATTAGCAGTGACTTTTTATTTGATAAAACTAGGAGATAGGGTTGATGAAAGAGTATTAGGATGGTCTGGACACATGGAAAGAATGAGTGAAGAAAGATTAGTAAAAGAGGTGTGGAAGGCAGAGGTAGAAGGAGTGAATATGAGGGGACGACCAAGGATGAGATGGATGGATGGGGTAAAAGGGGCATTGGGAAAGAGGGAATGTCTGTTGAGGAAGGATGGGAGAGGACAGAAGATAGGGGAATGGAGAAGGGTTGTGTATGGATGATACTGTGATGCATGAGGGGGAATGGGTTGGGGGTGGGGGGTGAGGGAGTATGTATGAGAAAAAATATTGACACAGCCCAAAGGGATTTCTTCCCATCTTCTCCTTTTCTGCATGAGGAGATGGAGAGGGGGGGTCGCCAAATAAATGAAGCAGCCTTGCTGTGGATGTGTTGTGTCTTGCAATACTGCTTCTGACCCAGGGCACTGGACAAGATGCAGGGATGACCCATCATCCAGAAGGTGCAAAGATAAGAGGGCAGGAAGAGGGTAAGGGGGAGTGGAGTATGTAGGGGAAGGAATGGGTGGGAGTGGTTTCTATGCCTTTGTCTTTTGGGAAAAAGCCTTTGGTATATGTATGTATGTATGTACATACATATACCAAGGCTTTTTCCCCCTTACAAGGGAGGTAGCCAAAAAGAAAAAGGCATAAAATCATTCTCACCCATTCCATCCCTGAATACACTCCACATCCCTCCACCCTCCCTCTTATCTTAGCACCTCCCGGATGACGGGTCATCCCTGAACCTTGTCCACTGCCCTGGGTCAGAAGCAGTGTCACAAGACACGGCACATCCACAGCAAGGCCGCTTCATTAAATCGTCGACCCCCCACTCTCCATCCTCCCATTGCATAAAAGGAGAAGACGGGGAGAAATCCCTTCGGGCTGCGTCAAATTTTGCTCACACATACTACCTCACTCCCCATCCCCCCGCCCATTCCACCTCATGCATCACAACATCATCCATATACAACCATTCTCCATTCACCCCTGTCTTCTGTCCTCTCCCGTCCTTCCTCAACAGACATTCCCCTCTTCCCCAAAGCCCCCTTTCTCCCCATCCATCCACCTCATCCTAGGACGTCCCCTCATGTTCACTCCCTCCACATCTGGCTTCCACACCTCTTTTACTAGTCTTTCTTCACTCACTTTCCATGTGTCCAAACCATCCTAATACTCTTTCATCAACCCTATCTCCCAGCTCCCTTTCCACCCCCGTTCTCCTCCTCACCTCCTCATTTCTCACTCTATCTAGCCTAGTAACCCCTATCATACTTCTCAGACATTTCATCTCAAACACATATTAACTCCTTCTCTCTTCCTCTCTCATGTTCCATGTTTCTGCCCCATACAGTGCTGTTGGCACAATCACTCCTTCATACAGTCTACTCTTAGCATCCATTCCCAAATGTCTATTACTCATTACACTCTTCAATCCACCAAGGCATTTACTCGCTTCTCTCAATCTACATTCTACCTCCACCTTCACTCCACCTTTTCCTGCCACATTTGCACCCAAGTATCTAAAACTATCCACTTCCTCCAGTTGCTCTCCCTTAATCCTCACTTCCAGTCTACTGCCACTTTCACCCCTTGTACATCTCATCACCTTCCTTTTACCCACATTCATCTTTAGCTTTCTTCTATCACATACTCTCCCAAACTCTGTCACCAACTTCCTCAATCCCTCCTCCGATCCTGCCACAAGCACAGTGTCGTCCGCAAACAACAGCTGGCTCACTTCCCACTTTTCTCCATTTTCTTTAACCATCTCCAATCCCTGACCCACTACCCTTGCATTTACCTCTCGCACTACCCCATCCATGTATAAGTTGAACAGCCAGGGCGACATAACACATCCTTGACGAAGTCCCACCTTTACCTCGAACCACTCACTCTCTCCATTTCTAATCCTGACACAAGCTCTACTACTCTCATAGAAACTCTTGACAGCTCCTAGAAGCTTTCTTCCTATCCCATATATCTGCATAACCTCCCACAGTGCCTTTCTGTATACCCTATCGTAAACCTTTTCCAGATCCATAAAAGCCAAAAAAACATCCTTCCCCTTTCCTATAGCTTTCTCACATATTTGTCTTACCACAAAGATCTGATCTACACAACCTCTACCCGTCCTAAAACCACACTGTTCCTCACCAATTACTCCCTCTGTTCCTCTCCTAATCCTCTCAATCAAGATCCTCTCATAAGCCTTCCCAACTACACTTAACAAGCTAATCCCTCTGAAACTACTACATTCACACTTGTCCCCTTTTCCCTTGTAAAGTGGAACTATACAGGCACTCCTCCAGTCCTCCGGCACTCTACCCTCTCTCCAGCAAACATTAAATAACCTCACCATCCAGTCCACCATCACTGTACCTCCTTTTTTTAAACATTCTGCATGGCATCCATCCAGACCAGGTGCCTTACCTGCTTTCATCATCTTAACAACTGCCTTCACTTCATCCTTCCTTATTTCTCCTCCATTTTCCTCACTCATCACTCTCGTTTTCCTAGCATTTCCCACTGCAACTATCTTTCCCTCCCTATCCTCCTTTACATTTAGCAACTCCCTAAAATATTCTGCCCATCTTCCCCTTACTGCCTTCTCTTCCATTATCATCTCTCCATCTGCACCTTTTACCTTTTCTTCTCTACTTGATTCGCCTCCTCTTCCTCTCTTAATTTCTTTCCAAAACATCTTTTTATTACTTTCAAAATTTTCTGTCATACTCTTACCCCACTTCACATCTGCTCTCCTCTTTGCCTCCTCTACCTTTTGCTTTACTTCTCTTTTTTTTTCTTTGTACCTCTCATATGACTCCCTCCTATTTTGTAACCAATCTGTGAAAGCTAGCTTCTTCTCTTCTACAACCTTCTTTGTTTCCTCATCCCACCATTCACTACCCTTCCTTCTATTTCCTCCTGTCCTTCTTGTTCCACAGACCATCCTTACACACTTTGTGACTCCCTCCTTGAACCATCCCCATTCCTCCTCCACACCTAGCTCTACTCTATCCTTCACTCCCTCCCACTCCTCCTTCAGCTTTTTCTTGTACCCCTTCTCCTTTTCATTTAAAGAGTTCACTCTAAGCACCTCCCTACCTTTTGTCCCTTTCCTCTTTCTCCATCTATCCTCCACTCTCAACTTACCTTCCACCAAAAAATGATCTGATATTCCCCCACCCTCTCCCCTTAGCACATGTACATCCTTAACTCTTCCTATCATAGTCCTATTTACCACTACATAATCCATTAATGCTCTATCTATCACCCTTCCATCCACCACCCTCTCCCATGTGTACTTATGCTTGACTTTCTTCCGAAACACTGTATTTGCTATCATCAACTCTCTTTCTAGACACATTTCCACCATCAACTCTCCACTACGATTCTTTCCTGGAACTCCACATTTCCCAACCACTCCATCAATTGGACCATTTCCTACCCTAGCATTAAGGTCTCCCAGTACTATTACATTGATATTTCTCCCTAAATCCTCTATGCACTCATTTAACCACTTCCATATGGTGACACCTACGTAGGCGTCATGAGGAGCAAGTGGGTACACGATGATGCCGACGTCGGCGTCTTGATTATATTTATTGTAGTCGTACCTACGTAACCTCCATTCTCTCTAAACTGGCTTCATCATATTTTCTATGGTTATCAAAATTCATGGGTGAAAGAGAACGAACAATTGAGCACTGACTTTATTTTTCATAATGCGATTATTATGACGCAACATCGCACGTCGGGCAGCTAATGCTGCCAGACATGTGATGTGCCCCGGAGTGAAGAGGTTAAATCTATCCAAAAAGCCTCCCTTTCTTCTACACTCTTCTCACTGCCAGGCCCATATGCACTTACAAAGACCCACATCTCCTTTCCCAGTTTCACCTTCATCCACATTATCCTTGAGGAAACCTCCTTCCACTCCACTACACGTTTACCTATCTCTTCACTTACTAGAATAGCCACCCCTTCCCTCCCTCGCCCTCTCTTCACTCCTGATAACCTCCCATTTACACTCCCAAACTTACACTCACCCTTCCCTTTCAACTTAGTTTCACTCAAAGCCAACACATCCATCTTTCTTCTCACAAACATACTACCTATCTCTTCCCTTTTACTCTCATCTGTACCACATCCACGCACATTAAAAGACCCAAACCTTAGGGTGCTGGTCTGAAAACTCCCAGACCCTCTTATGCCTTTACTTTTTCGTTTAGGAATGTCCCCTGTGGGGCTACAAGGAGAAGGATGCCTAGTCCCAATCCCCGTCCCTTTCTTCTCGCCTCTTACGATCCAAGTGGAAACACTTGGTGGCAGTATTCTTTTCCCCCACCACAGGGAATAACACTAGTATGTAACACTAGTAATGTGATACATCATCAAATCATCATACATCAGGCATCTGATCCTGCACACAAGAATTTGACTTGTATTGAAGAGGTTAACCACCCTTCACTCCATAATAGACTGCCATATTCTACATTATCATTCAACTCAGCAGAGAAGTCACTTCCAAGACAAACAAAAATAGCACTGGCGCACCTACATTCAGGTCATCACTCTGGATTACAACAGTACCAACAAAGAACCATTCTGGTAACAGACAGATGCAACCATCAAATTAAGGACAGAGCACCTACTACTACAGCGTCCAAAGTTCATTCTTTCCAGACAGTTACACAAAATTTATTCACAGAGTGATATTTATGCTAAACCAGTGCCCATGGCCAATTTCCAGAAGGCTATAACTCTCCTGCAAGAGAAAACTAGGACAATGGACTGGTTTGACAATTCTTCAAACATTAACCCATTAGCTTGTGGATTCTCTTTAACCCCTTCCATACGGTGCCGCACACGTAGGCGTCATGAGGAGCAAATGGATTCGCGACGCTGCCATATCGGCGTCTTGATTATATTTATTGTAGTTGCCCCTGTGTTTTTACATTCTCCCAAATGCGCCCTGAATCCCATTCTCTGTGGTTTTCAAAATTCGCGGGTGAAAGAGAGAACGATCGATATAAGCGGCGACTATATTTTATGATAAGAATATTATTACGTGACGTCATACGGCTGGCATTGGCTGCTGCCCGCGAGATTTAAGTCCCGTACTGAAGTGGTTAAACAGGATCTCAAAGGCAAGGCACATTCTCCTTTCCAAAGCCTGAAGCCTGCATTCATATTAGAACTTATTTTGATGTATTAAATCTGTATTCTATGCCTTTTTCTTTTTGGCTACCCCCCCGTGTAAGGGGAAAAAAGCCTTTGGTATATGTATGTATGCATTAAATCTATAAAACTTAGCCAGCAGTCTTCCAAAACTACAAGTTGTCAAAAGAAAAGGAAAACCAATGAACAACTGGGGGTAGACTGAATACTGATTACAACACCATAAGCATATAGCTGTTCTATAATTTTACATGAAAAGTGCTAATAGTTTAATTTTTGGCCTTTTGGCATGCAAAGTACAGTAAATGTTATGCACAAACCTGCAAAAGTGAGTGGTTGACCAACATGTAAGTCAAATACTGTGATACTGCCACTTAAGTAACCAACTGCAAGGTGTGTGTTGTCCAAAGTTCCTGGTGCTGGAGGGCGTGCTGCTAGCACTAAAGCTTCACCCTGACCTTCAGCATCCAATGTGAGAACCTTCAAACAATATAAAAAAAGAAATGCCAACACGTCTTTTACACCAAGAAAATTCTATAATCATAAACTTTAAGCAAGGAAATTCCTTTCCAAATGATCACATATATCAAGAAAAATGAATACCTTTGCTCTTTTGTGCATGTCCCATATAAAGACCTTCTCACATGCTGGAACAGCCACATATTTTCCTTTCTGGCAAAACCTTGTAACAAAACAAATACTGCTCCCAGAACAAATAACACCAAACATTGAACCAGGAACATATCGCAAATACTGTGTTGTCAACCCCATCTTTCCTGATGTTCACCCCTGAAAAAGAAGACATTATAAGAAATTAATATTTTGTTAGCAATAACCAGTACTTCTTGTCTTGGGGGCAATATTGCACTGAAGAGGTGAAGTCACAGAATCTGCCAGAATAAAATCAAAGGCTTAAGTGTTCTGGACAACAGATCTTAATTTCCTGACTTTTTTTTTCTAAACTTGACTAAACTTAAAGTGGAGATCATCTCTTTTTGACACGAGGGACTGAAAAAATCACATTTGTAAATAGGATCTCCAGCATTCGGATGATTCCTTCACTAAACTGAACAAACAATGCGGAAGTTATAGTTTGGAAACATCTTGATCATTAATTAACATTTCTAGGTACGCACGAATCCACAGGCAGCGCCACCATCACGGATGTAATGTTTACAGTGCCATCTTTTGCGACATGTTCAAATGGGCATGCCTCAGTTTGAATGCTTGTAGCATTCAGCTGATGCTCAGGGTTTTCAAATTGTCTTGCTGTTCTGCAAGTGTAAGCCCCTTCAAAAACAAAAAACAAAAATGACTTATTCAAATGTAAATTTGGTTATTAGCCATGGCAAATTAGTTTTCAGAGTGGAAATCTTAAGGTATGGCACCTATATATGAGTATTTTAATGTGATATTCGTGTTTATTTAGCCTATTTTCTCCCGGAAATGACTAACTTTAAGATTATTGATAATAATCAGGCTGTGCATTTACGCGCGGGACATGCCTACTCGACATATAGATATTGTCTGATACTTAGTCTTGTTTGGTTACAAATGACATGTTGGAGATAATAAAAGTAGTAGTCACAGAGGGTGTTCTTCACAAATAATACTTACATTGTTATGGTATGAATTTTAAGATGTTAGACAGGCCATGCTATGCCTATTACATAGCCGGCTATGGCTATGCTAGCAAGTGTATAACTATTATTAATATGGTCAGTATTCCATGTCATGGACCATGTCCATGTACTTGGTCCATGAAATCATTGAAACCATGTTAGTATTTGACTGCCTTCCCATCTTTGATACTCTTATGCCTTTCCTTATTGACTGTATGAAAATGATTTCTTATAGGTGTTTCAGAAATGTGTAAGTCAAATCATCCTGATATATGATGCTAAGACAATCTCAGATGATTTTCCATGACAAATTTGGATCCTTCTGTTTCTGCTTTCCTCCACGATGGTGACTCAGTTGTGTAATAACTTCAAAAACAACTTGATCGGTTAGCTGTTTTGGATTCAGTGACTTCAGCCCAATTGATAGGGCCCTTGACCATTTCTTGCAGCTCTTCATGACTTGAAGCCATCTGAAAAATATCAGTTTCCTAGCGGCAAAACCTGACAATCCAAAATGCATTTTTCTGCAGCCAATGCACAGCCATTCATTAACAATGATCTTCAAGTCACTTATTTCTGGAAAAACAAGCAAAAAAAAACTATCACATTAAAAAGTGCATCTATTGGTGCCTTAGCCCTTACCTTTAGATTGCCTCTTGGTACACTAACCAGTCAGTACTGCAACTATCCTAAGACCTAACTTAAATTTATGATGAAATCTGTGAATTATTTTTTACACCAATTTACAGAAATAGAAAAATGAATAAAGTATTTTTTCAGTCAATTTATAGTTTCACCCAGTAAATGATTTTCTGATGTGGCTTATGTGTTTCTGGTGAGATATGTTGTGTATTGACTGGTGGTGTACATCATTTCCATCGCAAATGCGTAGTTTTCAAGTAATTACTATATAAAGTTATGCCTACCTCTCCTACCCAAAAACGATCTTGGGGGACCCTGTAGGATATTGAGGGTTTTGGGTGGGGAGCATGAAATCGAGTAATGCGCATTGCAAAACAGGTGTAAAATCAACAAGAACACATAAAAAATATATGAAAATACATAAATTACACCTTCAATGACGGCAGTGGCAGGGGCTCATGCGAATGTACCATGTTGTTATTGAGCAGCGTTACCAACGATTCACAAAAATTTTCGTTCTATCCACTACATTTAGAGAAGTGCACTCCGCCCGCGCAAGAGTTGCTAACCCTAAAATCGGGAATAAATTCATGAAGCCTCGAGAGGACTGAGAGTTGCGATTTTGTGTACAACTAACCTAACCTCAACCTAACGTAATGTAACCAAACCTAACCTAACCTAACCAAACCTAACCAAACCTAACCTAACCTCACCAAACCTAACCTAACCTCACCAAACCTAACCTATCCTTGCTGGGGGCTTTGCCCCCCTAGACCACTCCAATCCCCACCAAAGCACTCTTAGTAACGTATCTTGAGCTCTCTTTAAAGTACAGTCGTACCTCGAAAGCCCGGACCCTCATATGACCTGTCGAAATGAACAAAGGGCGGACTTTTCAAGCAAAGTTCCCTATTTGTCCGGTAGGTGGCAGCAACGGCCGTACACGTGTACCAGACCAGTCAAGCCGCCACCAGGGCTGCCATTTCGTAGAATTTTTTACCAAAACATAGTAAAATAGCGGCATGTGGCAACTGCACAAGGACATGAGGAATTTTTTTCTACATATCAGTGGGCCGTTAAAAACATTCAAAAACTCAAACTTTTGTTTAAAAATTATAGAACTAGTTATCAGATAATATATGGTACATCAAAATATATGACTTGTATTGGTAATTATGTTACTTATAAAATACTGTACCCCAAAAGATACGTTTTTATGGTGTAGGAAAAAATTCTACGCTAAAGTTTCAGCTTTCTTTTGGCGATAATATAAAAAATATTTTTATATTTTACTGAATATGTTAGGGTATGAGGGCCTTATATACATTCAAGAATAAAAAAACTAGAACCAACATTTTGTCAAAGTTTGACAAGTATATCTTGCTATGAAAGTCTGCACACGCCCGAGGAAAAAATGTATGCCCAGTATGGCAACACTTCCATTCTACACGGTAGTGTAGAAAACGCGGCAACCCTGGCCGCCACCACTGTCCCGCGTGCATACCTTCCGATATTTACAGTGTACGTAATAAAAAATACAGTACAGTACACTGTATAAACAGTACATTTACATGCCTGTATTACAGTTATTATTACAGAATTATTAGTATTATAGTATTATTATTACAGTGTTGTTATTATTACAGTGTTAGAGTATTATTCTTATGTGTTTCTATGTCATATCATACATTACCTATATGTATACCACTACGAAAATCTACGGGTGTTAGGGCGATATTTTCGATGACCAGACTTTTGGCATGACCAGACCACCCTTCCCCCCAATTAGTCCGGGCTTTCGAGGTTCGACTGTATAACTATTAGTAGAAGTGTGTGTTTAACTATTATGATAGCTAATAAAATAAATGGAATCCATTAGGTCAATTTATAGTTTCACCCAGCGGAGAAATCATAAATGTGGCAACGCTGCTTAACAATAACAGCAATGCTCAAATGTAGCGGAAATATCATAAATGTTAATGTGGCAGCAACACTGCTTTACAATAACAATGCTCACTACCGCCATGAAAAGTATAATTTATATATTTTCATATGTTTATTATGTGATTTTCTTTATTTCTGACCTGTTTTGCAATGCATGTTACTCAATGTAATAATTATAATCCCCCCACCCAAAAACCCCAATTTCCCACAGGTCCCCCAAGATCGTTGGGGAGATGTAGACATTTCAGGAGGTCTCATAGGCATATCTTTATATATCAATTACTTGAAAACTACGCATTTGCAACAGAAATGGTGAACACCATCAATCAATACACAACATAAAAAGTCATATCTCACCAGAAACAAACAAGCCACATAAGGAAATCGTTGGTTGGGTGACACTATAAATTGTCCATTTTTACTTTCAAAGGAGTTACTTTGTTTAATCATGGGATCTATAATTATGTCAACTGGGCCAGCAGTTTGGATTTTAAGGATGATCAAATTTGAAATTACCACCCTCAAGTTGATTCCCACACTTCGGTATAGAAATAAATCGTATCTACTTTAGTTTTCAAGCTATTTAAAAAGTATTTTGTTTCTAATGAAATTCCCTTTCATATACAAGAATTTATGGGTTAAAACTTAAAACCAATTTTGAAAATTTTGTGTTCGTATCTAACATTTCTTTTCCAGCGTAATGATCTAGATGTCCTTATCACTGCATACTCAACCATTTGCATTCATGTGACCTTACATTAAGATAAAACTTGGTCATACATGTTTCATATTATAATCCCTAACCCTTTTACTTACTACATTTACAACATACGACACTGTCATACTAGCACTGGGTTACACACGTGTTTACGATAGTTTGTTTACATCAGCTTGTCCGATTGCGTGTCGAAAACAAACGTTCAAATTAATTCGAAATGCGATGATCGTATCTTAGGATGCGTTATAGTATAAGTAAATGTTTATTTAATCATTTCATCATACATGTAAGGACTGTATCAACATTTCTAGGAAAAATTAAATAGAACAGTACCGTATTATATAATTTTATTATTGTTGTTTTCTTTTTGCTATAACCTTATTACTATATATAATATTCTGTGTAAAACTACTCACGGAAGAGGCCCATTAAAGGTCCTGTGGGTCCGGTATGGTAGCCAGGACACTTTGTGGCTGGCGGTAGTGTGCTGTATTGATTTTTGCCCAATAATTAAATTTTTGTTCCTGACCCTTCCAATATTTGTCAAGTCTGGCTTCAAACTACCCTATCTGGCAGACTATTCCAGACACTAATCACTCGGTTCGAGAAAGAGTACTTGTGACGGTTTTAATCTACCCCTTGTCTTGAAAATTTTCTTTTCATGACCTCTCGTCGCACTTTCTTCTCTCATTCTGAAGAGACCCTCGATACATCCCTTGTCATACTTGTTGGTTATAATCTTAAAAGTCTCAATTTGGTCTCCTCTGGATATCCTATATGCCAGGGTAGGCAGATCAATTTTATTTAGCCTCTCCTCGTAAGGTACTTTGCAACACGGTACCATTTCTGTTGCCCTTCTTTGCACATTTTCTAGTTCTTAATTATTTTTGCATCATCTGCGAAGAAATTCATACAACACTCCAGTCCTTCATCCATGTCATTTATATATATGACAAACATGATTGGAGCCAATACACCTTGCAGGCACCACTTATCATTTCTTCCCAATTTGAGTATTTGTCTCTAATTACTACCCTCATTTTTCTCCCAGTCAGGAAGTCTTCCATCAATTCCAATAATTTTCCTTTGATGCCACCTATAGATTCTATTTTTTCGTTAGGTTTTTGTGTGGTACTTTATCAAATGCTTTTTGTAGGTCTAGAAAGGCACAGCCCACCCATCCATCCCTTTCTTTAGTTGTGTGACAGGCTGCAACAAACTAATAATCCCATACTCAAACAAGGTTAAGATACCAAATGCTGTGTGATAACTTTATTTAAGTTTCATATCAAGGTTTTGTTTTCTGTTCATCAGAAGTAGTCTAACTTACTGAATTCTGACCTAGGCACTCTCATCTTTTCCCCACAACTTCAATGTCTTGTAGACTTTTATAACTTCAGATTTCCACCTCACACAGTTCTGATGTATAGAAGTTTGCAGAGATTTATAATTTAAAATAATTTCTATCAACATAATTATAAATATCACTGTTCATATGGTGGCAGTCCAAACTGTTCCGGTTTGAAATCTTCTAGTGAATTAAGGACTAGTGTGGCATCCTTGGTCAAGCTTGGGTCCATGCGAGAATCAGGCACCATTACTACCTGCATCCCTGCACGAACACCTGCCAACACACCATTGGGAGCATCTTCAAACACTAAGCACTGTAAGAGAAAGAGTGAGAAAAAAATCAAGATATTATAACTTAATTTTCACAATGAAACTTAATCTAAGCAGCCACCTCATCTTCTAACCCACACTGGTGTTTCCCAATATAATTATCACCTAATGCTCTCAATTGGGACCAATGACTACCTGTATGTGATGGTCTTTTTGAGATTCAGTGGAACTTGAGTCAACAGTTATCATTATCAACACTTCAATTAATATATTACAATGGAGCCAATGATGAGCATTTGCTTGTGATGGTCCTGCAAGATGGACAGCAATGCTACCTATGTTTAAAACCTGACAACTCCCTCAACTCCAATAGAAGGTTCAGCCTTGAGGGGCTGACATTCAGTCTCCAGACTGGACCCAAGATTAATTTCAACTGTATTTCTTACACATTTTCACACAAGAAGGGCTGACAACTGGCAATTCCTCTCCTCTTCATACCACTTTGAGCCAGTAACAAAGAAATATTCCCACAATGATACACACAAGTCATGGTGTGGCAGCATCTACATTATGAGACCACCCCTCAACTCCCAAGAGTTGGTGGCCAAAATGTCACAAGAAGCCCTTGGCAATGTTATTGAATACAGCTCTTTTCCTGAAAAAATTAAATAAATAAATAAATAAAGTAGCAATATAGTCCTTATTGGAAATTCTAATTGCAGTGAAGTCAACTGGGAGGAATGGGAAGCAAGCGACACAGCAGATTCCTGGGGGAAATACTGTGTCAAGTATAGCAATGGAGAATACATGCCCCAATGGGTAAAGGAAGAGACCTGGGTAGGAGGAGATGACATCCCTGCAAGATTAGATCTGTTACTAACCAAAGTGCCACATATCATCACCCTAAGAATGAATCACACAGGCAAAGGAGACTCAATTTTAGGAAAGCAGATTACTTAAGGTTGAAAAATTCTTTGAAGAAGCAAACTGGGAGGAATTCATAAACACCACAGGAATAAGGAGGAAATGGGAAATCTTTCTTGATATTTATTACTGGGGAGTGAACAAACACGTGCATAAAATTCATAGGAGGAAGAAGCAGAAACAGGACTGTTTTAACAAAAAAGTGTGAGACTGAAAATGGCTTGGGAAAAATGGAGAAAGAGAAGAAGCAATAACAAAAGTGGCTTACAAACAAGCTACTAAGAATGACTATACAAGAATTTGCATGGAAGAAGAAAATTTTGAAACTGGATAAGAACCTAAGAATAAAGGAGACTGCAAGAGACCATAAGGCCTACACTAGGCAGCTCCGTATCCGTCACCACCTGTCATCCCCATCCATAAACTTGTCCAATTGTATTTTAAAACAGCTGATAGTTTCAGCGCTTACTACATGGTTACTAAGTTTATTCCATTCATCAACCACCCTAGTAGTAAACCAACGTAAGAGGAGCAGCAACACCTGAGTAGTCTTTGATGAAGTGTCTATAAAAACCTGATTGACCAAGTAATGTAAGGCCAGAAATTTTATTTGAATATTATTTTCAATTAATTGTATTTTTTCTTGAAGATTCTATAAGCGAGATCACTAAGCATTATGGGTAAACTATAGCTCCGCCCATCTGTGACGTCATTAGAACACATTCAGACATAAACATAGACAAGGAACCTTAGTGCTAGGAAAATGAGAAAAATTTCCACCCTCCAATTCAGGATTCCATTAGAGGAATAATTTAAGGGAGTTATGATATCTAGATGTTAACTCAAGGAATGAGTTAACAAAGTCTTGAGTGATAGTACAAAAGGGTAGTTGGTAGTTTTATACATAGATACAAACATGTTTGCCAGCCATGTTCTGTTTCTTGTGTGCAGCTTGAATCAGTCTCAAGCCACCCCTCTTGATAACAAGTATGTCAATGTTCTTAGTCAAAATATTGAATTTAATGAGGATATATGAATATAAAAATTGAAAATATGATAAATATTATTATAAGTTATCTAGAAGGAGTCTCAAGCCACCCCTCTTCATAAGAGGGATAAAATGGGTTGAGGGAGTTGAAAATTACATGAGACGACACAACATAAATACATGGTATTAGAGAGCATGTGATCGGAAGAATATTTCTGGTAAATGTAAAATTTGTGTAGTGAGATTAGGGTCAAGTGTGTTCTCTCCCAAAGATATAGTAAAATAGGTTTGGTTAGTCACAGGTGAAAGAAACATTTGGATAAATGGCCAGAAAGTTAGATCATAAGAATCCATGTCCTAACTACACCATTAGGTGTTGAATTACATAACCTCCCAACTATGCCATTAAGCATAGAATTATATAATACGCTACCTTGAACATCATTATTTCAAAGGTAACCATCCAGGATGGATTTTAGTTCAAGTATATTAATTTTAAATCAATTGTGTCTACTGTAATAGTGGGGGCACATTAGGCAGTAGTCCTTAATCTCACAACCCCATTAGATAGCATGATGTCCCCTGGGAATGCACGTACATTCCCAGCTCCATCTAAGGTCCATCCTAGCCAGGTCAGCAGCCTGGGAACATCCCTGCATCTGGCTTTCCAGTGGCATTGACACTTCTCCCTAGTGGCCAATTAGAGCATGGGTCATGACCTGACCTGGCATATAAGCTGGACAGAATTCACTGATGAGGCAGACTGCCTTGGGAGTACCACACTTGAACATCCCCACCAACTCTGTTGCTGTCTCCCCTAGACCACCTTGGGGCACCACTTGACGAACATTGCTGTGACCTGGTCATAAACAGACCACCTAGGAGCACCACGCTGTGAGCATAGCTTGTTGCCTCCCTTATTGTCTCCTCCCTCCTGCCCTACTCCTCTTGCTGCTAGATCAAATCATTACCATTTCTCAGGCGCCCAACTTTAAAATAAAATATGTTTCTCCCCATCAGTGTTTCCCTTCCAGCCAGGCTATCTGTTTTAAATCTTGACACATGACAAGGAAATCAGTACATGAAAGAAAATATATGAAATCAAGAGATCTATTACTATATAATATCAATGTGCATTGGTCTTACCTCCTTTGGGTCCACTGAACCCTTGAAACGCTTTGCACAGACCAAAAAAACATCTGGGTTTGGCTTTCCATTTTTAACTTCAGGGTCACTAGAAGCAAGTACCACAGGGTTGAACAGAGACACAAACTCCTTGTGATTTGTTGTTTTCAGGTTGTAACTCTCTTCAGAGCTCCCTGAGGCAATAGCAATTGGTATTTCATATTTGTACAGATGCCTCACCAGTTTCTCTGCCCCTAAAATTTTCACACCATTATCAATAAAACATATTTTTTTACATATATGTTATATTATCACATCAGTATAATGAAAAAAACACCATATATTTCCAAATTGAAATACAAGCAGCAATTTTACATATAGTGGACTTGTCTTGGATTCTATTTCTATCAAAGAAAGGCACATTACCTTTCATTAACATGCTTGAAGGCAACACTGAACTATAGAGACTCTCAACTTCTTTCTTGTATTGCTCTGGCTGTGCAGGGATATTAAACATTTGGCAAATCTCCTCACATGTTTCGATGCAAGTATGCCCCATTAACTTCATGAGTTCCTGCCATGATATTTCATGACCATATGTTTTAAGAACTTTAGAATGAATCTGATTGTACAAGTCCACAGTGTCTGAAAGTCAGTGGAAAATTAAAGACAACAGCTATAAATCATAACCTTTCAAAGTAAATGTGCCCCATATGGGGTATTGAGTCAACATGTTATGGATTTTTCACACCCCTGTGGACAAGAGTTATGCAATGCTCTTTAATGATTGAAAACTAATCTCCACTCAAAATAGATTATCACTTTCAACTTCTACTATCCCTCCTTCCTCCCATTTACTTTAAATCTTTCCTAAACTGTCTCTATGACTGACTCCACAGCACAATACTGTCCTCATGGTTAGAAGCTCTGATTATCAATGACAAAATATAAATATGGTGGAAATGAGAAGCTACACGGATCAACAATACACCCAAAATTCTAATCAAAGGCTTTGCTATAAAATGTGCTTGATGAACTATAAAAATGTAGTGCATACAATAAACCAAACTTGCTATCAAGACTATTTTTTATATTTGCCATGTATGTTACCAATACAGCCATTTTTTTTCTTCAGATGGACAGAATACATGTATTACATCTGATACAAATGGAAATGAGCAAGACAGGCCACTATATGCAAGAAGCTTTGTGTGGATAGTTATATGCTGGTACCTGGCAACAATTTAGCAGTTGGGAAGAGCTTATCATACTCTATGGATACTTTACTGTAATACTCTTCAACCGAGATGGGCAAATGAAGAGAGTCAATAATGTACTGGGCTCCCTCATGTCCTTTCATACCCATACATTTCACTTTGATTTCCCATGTGTAAACTGCATTATACTGGCCCACTATTCTTTCAATTGCTTCTGTGTATAACCTCTCAGTGTCTGTGTAGTAAGAAGAGAATACATTTATCAGTATATGAACACAATTAGATAAATTATTAACCAAAGAGCCAGACATCATCAGCTCCTTGTGTTTTCTTTGCCCAATAGGAAGAAGTGACCATGTAACAATTCAATTTCAGCTGGAGGATGAGGAAATAAAACCAAGGAATGAATCACACATACAAGGAAGATTCAATTTTTGGGAAACAGACTACTTAAGGTTGAAGAAATACTTTGAAGAAGCAAACTGGGATGCATTCATGAATACCATAGTAATAAGGAGGAAAAGGGAATTCTTTCTTGGTATTTACAGCCTGGGAGTGAACAAACATGTGCCAAAGATAAATGGAAGAAAGAAGCAGAAACAAGACTCGTTTAATAAAAAAGTGCAAGACTGAAAAAAAGGCCAGGGATGAGGCTTGTGGAAAATAAAGGGAGAGAAGCAATAAAACAAAAGAAGCTTACAAACAAGCTAGAAATGACTATATAAGAATTCTCCAAGTGGAGGAAGGCAACTTTGAAAGAGGTGTATGAGATAAATGCAAAGATAAACTAAAAACTATTTTACAGGTTTATAAATGGCAAACTGAGACAGGTTTTTCAAGAGGCCTCAGTTCAGGCAGAAATAGGGGATGAAAGTTTCCAATTGGTTTTTACAAAAGAGAGCACTTTTTTTTTAGAGGAATGCGAGATGAAAAAAAAAACAGGTGAGAAGTGAGGGAAGTGCTCAATCTTTTTGGATCATTGGATGTGACAACAGCTTCAGAATTTGACAAAATCTAAAACTGGATACTTAGAAAGAATGTAGGATACAACTGGTAGACAAGACTCGTAGTCTTATATATTTGTTGAAAGAAGGCATAGTGCTTCTTGACTGGAAACGAGCAAATACTGGTACCAATTTACAAAGGTGGAAGCAAAGAGACACCACTAAATCATAGGCTGTTGTCGGAGAGAGGCCAAACGCACAGTATGGGATCCAATATATTTTACGTTTCGCCCAGTAGGGCGAAACGTAAAATATATTGGATCCCATACTCTGCATTTGGCCTCTCTCCTACAGTGCTGTTGCAGTCGTTGCTGCTTTTACTCATAGGCTGTTGTCACTGACCAGCACAATAGTGAAATCATGTCAGAGGATTGTGAAAAATTTGACCAATTATTTTGAAAAAACATTCTGACAGACAGTTTGGCTTCAGATCTGGAAGGTTGTGCGTGTTGAACCTTTAAAGCTTTTACTCAAAAAAGGCTGATACACTGTGAGAGTGGGGTGAGTGGACTGTGTGTGCCTCTACCTAGAGAAAGCACTTGATAAAGTACTTCACAGTCAACTTATGTGGAAACTGGAGCATGTTGGGGGACTGAGAGGCAAACTATTAAAATGGATGAAAGACTTTCTGAAGGAAAGATACATGAGGACAGTAGTAAAGGATTAAATGTAATGATGAAGAGCAGTAACAAGCAGAGTTTCACAAGTTCAGTGCTTACACCAATAATGTTTCTTGTCTATATCAATGACATGATGGAAGCCACAACCAATTCCATCACATTTGCAGATGAAACAAAAATCATGAGACGAGTGAAAAACGAGGGGACTGTAGACTATTTTTGCATGGAGCCAACAATGGGAAATGAAATTCAATGCTAAAAAATACAAGGTACTGGAAAATGGGCTATAGCGGCAAAAGAACATCCTTATGTTATTCCTTGAGAAGTGAACCCATTACAAAAGCAAAAGAGGAGAAAGATTTGAGTGTTGTCACCTGACAAGCATATCAGCTAGTCTGTGGGAGAGACATACAAACTGCTGCAAAAGATTATACATGGCTTTTCACTATATGGATGAAGAGATGATGAAAAAAAAAAATTACTGAAACCTTGATCCATCTAAGACTGGAATATGCATCAGTGGTATGGTCCCCACACAGAATGAAAGATAAGCAAGATCAATACAATACTTGGGGGACTTCTTGAAAGGAAAAAAAATGAGTGATACTTAGAGAAAAGAACTCAAAATGGGTAGACATGATAAGTGGAGTACCCCCAAGGCTCTGTATTGGCTCCGATAATGTTTGCTATTTATATAAATGACATGGATGAAGGAATTAAATGCTACATAAACTTCTTTGCAGATGATGCAAAACTATTGAAGAGAGTGAGTAGCGAAGAAGCCTGTAAATCTTTTCAGGGAGATCTGGACAAAGTCTGGAATTGGAGTAAAAAGAACGAAGTGAATTTCAACATTAAAAAATGTAGTATACTGGAATTTGGAAGAAGCACCCCCACCCCATCATATGATGGGGGTGGGGGGGTGGCAGAGATCCAGATACAATGAAATGCAATAAATATATTATATATTACTATTAACTTATCTACCATAAAATGATCAACCAATTATTTACCATAATCAAATGAATGAATGCCACCAATACAACAAATGTCACACAATACCAAAGTAAGGTAAATATTAAGGAGAGACCCACACACCAACCAATGGCACATTGATCATTGATGTGGTAAGGGGACACAGTTGACTGGGTTGTCCCTAACTGGTACCAAGTTGACAAAGAAAATGGTTTGGCGTACACTTAAAACAACAAATACTATCCACATCCACTGGTATGGACAGGATTCATTGCAGGCCCATAATTTCTGGGGGCTAAGGCTGCTATAACCCCTCCCACAATTTACTATATCCTCGTATCTTAATTTTGGTGTTTCAAGATGAACACATTTAATTATATTTACATCTGTACATTACAATTACAAAAAAATAATAACATTACTTATTCTACCTTCCAACATATTGATTTTTCATTTATATAGGTGTTATTGTGTTGAGATGTCCAAATCTTACCTCCCCCCCCCCCAAGAAATATAAAAACACAGACCTGCACTGAGGTAGACCTAACCTTGACCAAAAGGTACCAGATAAACCCTCCCCGCAATTAGGGTCTCCCCTTAACTTCGGGTATAATTACAATAATATTGCTTTGGTAATGTCCTCACAGGAATTCAGATGGGGGCAAACATTTTATCTCCCGTTTGAGAGGCATGAACTGAAAGGCAATGCTATTCGTAACGATTGGTAAATGACAATTGGTTATAATTTTCGGACTTGAGATTTCTTCAACGTAATTTGTCTTACCTAATAGCAATCCATCCATATCAAATATCACATATCGCACTGGTTGAAAGTCGGGCATTGCAATCCTAGACAAATAAAGTTTCCTCCTAAACAATGACTACTCTGTTGTCTGATGTACTAGACTACTAGTCTGTCCAATCTAATGATGATAACTCGATTCTTTTAAGTGATTCGAGTTTTTATGAGTGATTCAATGAAGAGAATCGGTCACTCGATTCACCAACTCAGTAGTCTGCTTGTCTACACGCAATCACACATCGATAGACCGGGTGCCAGTGGAACATGCCGAGTATGAACTTTGATTATATTAGTCTGAACCTTGATAGCAAGAGATATTTTAGGTAATGTTATTCTTCACAACATCTCCCGCCAATGAAAAAAAAAACTATTTTAAAAACTCAGTACTGACGTAATTATTTTTTTCCGGTGTTTATTTATGGGGGCTCAAAATAGTCAGAATGATAGGAGTTATCCAATGATATAGATAAGAACTGCATTTGTGAGACTAGCGAATAACTTTACCTTTTTCCCTTTGTAATCCCTCTCTAATCTGTGAGTGCCGAATGGCAAGCTGGGTCTTGTACGTGGCCCATCGGATCGGCCCGGAGTGGCCCGAGTCAAAAAGACGGAGCCCACGAAATTTGCCCATCGCGGCATGAGTCTATTTTTTTGTTGTGGTTTGCAGGGCTGGTACCCACTCGAACATTAACCTTGTCGGTAGTCCAGAAGTGTTTATACATGAACGCAGGAGACGGTGTCCACGGTATGCCACTACAGTGACGATACTCGGAGGAGGCTGATGTATCAACCCTTTACCGCGGTGCCTAGCCATGGCAGTCTAGTTTCACTGCAGTTCATTCTCACTCGTGATACGCGCTACCCGCTTCCGTGACTCGAGTCTTGAGGCTGGTGTGATGACGTTGTCTCAACCGCTGACGCCGGCCACACCGGAGATGTTTGCTTCCCTGGCCGGTCCAACCCAGACTGATGACGTCAGCAACGCGACTGGCCGTCACGCAACTTGAGATAGGCCTGTAAACTCGCCGTAGTTAGCAAGACGTCTCGGCCAGCTCCAGCCAGCAGCCAATCAGAAACTAGGGAGAGATCTCCGGGGACCTCGCTGAGCCGCCAGCCTCCTTTAAAAGGACGGTGTCTTGCCAAGAGGTCGGACGTCTCTCCACTCCAGCTCACTCAACAAGCGCCCAGCAATCTTCGCCGGCCGGTGGTGGCGAGGAGATATATCTCCTTTGCTGCTGCCGGTCTGGCACAGGCCGACCTCTTCGTTGACGTCGGCAGGCGGGTTTACACCAATACAATCACACACATTTCCCAAGTCATGTAATTCTCTGTTTTCAGAGTAGTGCTTGGAAGAAAAGAGGCACACGCACACTTGCTCGCTGGATTAGCGGAGGCCCAACACAACTCTTAATCAGAACCCTCATCTAATCGCCGGCTGGTTGCGAGAGAGGAATTGGGGAGCCTCTCTGTCCAACCGGCCCGCACCCACGCGCTGGCCTCTTTGCTGACGCTGTCGAGTTGGTTTACACATCTGACATTTACACACAATTCCCAGTCACATAATTATTTGCTTTCAGAGTTGTGATTGGAAGGAGTGAGATAATACAACACCCGTCCGCCTGCCCCTTCGCACCGCCACTGGATTAACTCTACAAGACTCTCAAACCCAACCTGGGGAAAAGCAGGAAAAGCTCAGGCCTTACCTGGGGCTAAACAGGAACGCGCTCTACACGCGGGAAGTGAACTCTACTCACTTCTCGTAGGATACATACATACACACACCTCTCACGAACATAGCCACGACCCACGCACAAACATCTACACTTACTTTTTCTTTGACTATAGTTCGCTTCCTTTCTAACTTTCTCTTATACTACATCTTCTCATTTCAGTTTACCTCCCACTAAAGATTTTTCCGTCTTTCCACCTTTCTCTACTACTACGCCTCTTACCATTTTCTCAACTTTTGGTGATTGTAATACCGGCGTCGGCGCCGCCGTCCGAGTTCCCTGTCCATTTCTCCCGAGCCACGACCACCAACAGCCCCTGATCGCTCGCTTAATCGCCCGGTGGCAATAGCCCTCTTTTATACACTACTATCTTTTCATTTTCTTACAGACATTCTTCCCCTCCCACAAAAACCGATCCCGCGCAAGCAGGTGGTCTTACCTTGCAAGTCGCAAGTTCTCTCCAACAAGTCGCCTCGGGCACATCTCCAAGCTTCAAGTGGCCCTTCGCACTCGGCCCACGACACTTGAAGGCCCTCACCCTAGACCTTCCCTCCTGTGGCCCTTCGCTCTCAGCCCACGACACTTGAAGAGGCCCTCACTCCGGACCTTCCCTCTACGATCCCTCGTCCGTGACCTCCGAAGCTAGTATTCATTAAATCTTGTGTGCCTTAGTGTTATTGTGAGATTCATTTCCTTGGCTTGTCCGAACCTAACCACAACAGGCGTATCCACTCGTCAAGGCTCACAGCTCACTCACGCTGACCACAGCCAAGGGGAAGGCGGCCAATCAGAAGGCTAGATGTTCAAACGGAACAGGTCCGTGATCCCGCCACGGGGTTTATAAGGACAGCTTTTTGCCAACCCTGATCAGAGCAGCCTCACCAATCTGGCACAGGCCGACCTCTTCGTTGACGTCGGCAGGCTGGTTTACACCAAAGACAAATACATACATTTCCTAAGTCACATAATTCTCTGTTTTCAGAGATGTGCTTGGAAAAAGAGAGATACACGCACACTTGCTCGCTGGCTTGTCGGGGGCTCACGATTCAACTCTGATTCAGCGCCCTTCTCTTCGCCGGCTGGTTGCGAGAGAGGAATTGGGGAGCCTCTCTTGCCGACCGGCCCGCACCCACGCCCTGGCCTGTTCGCTGACGCTGGCGAGCGGGTTTACACTTCTGACATTTATACACAATTCCCAAGTCACGTAATTCTTTGCTTTCAGAGTTGTGCTTGGAGGGAGAAAGATAGTACAACACCCGCCCGCCTGCCCCCCCCCCCTCGCACCGCCATTGGATCCACTCTCCTGACTCTCAAACCCAACCTGGGGATAAACAGGAACGCTCATGCCCAACCTGGGGTTAATCAGGAACGCGCTCTCTACACGTGGGAAGTGAATTCTACTCATTTCTCGTAGGAAACATACACTCTCTCACGAACATAACCACGCCTCACGCGGAAACATCTACACGTACTATCTTCGACTAAAATTCACTTCCTTTCTCTCATATTACATTTTTTCATTTCAATCTGCCTCCCACTAAAGATTTTTTCCGTTTTTCCACCTTTCTCTACCACTACGCCTCCTACCATTTTCTCAACTTTTGGTGATTATAATCCCGGCCGTCGGCGCCGCCGTCCGAGTTACCTGTCTGTTTCTCCTGAGCCACGACCACCAACCGCCCCTAATCGCTCGCTCAATCGCCCGGTGGCAAAAGCCCTCTTTTATACACTACTATCTTTTCATTTTCTTACAGACATTCTTCCCCTCCCACAAAAACCGATCCCGCGCGAGCGGGTGGTCTTACCTAGCAAGTCGACAAGACGACACAGAGAAAAGGATAATTTCATTGAGAGAAGACCTGCGCTGAAACGCCCTCCGTTACATTTACGCCCTTTTGCCCTCAACTACCCTAGCTAGTCTCTAGCTCTGGTTGAGGTCGCAAACCATATTCATTTTTCGCAATTCTGGTACCCGAGAAAATTCCCCCTTCTTTGTGGAATCTCGCTCTGCCAGTGAAAGCATGTCCTCAAATGACCTCCCTGCACGGCCAACATTGCCCATGCGGTCTTAAAACTTGTTGGCATGACAGGAAGGGGAGGAGCCCCTCGACGACCTGTCCCGCGGACCTGGACCAACGAATCGTAATCCTCGATCTGGGTTCCATACTCGCGGAGCTTCGACGCGCACTCCCCGACTCGGCAACTTCAGCGTCGTTCTCGGCCAAAAGAAAACGAGACGAACCGAGCTCCCCCACCCCCGCAAAGGTATCTGCGGCATCGCTGAATGACAACACGACTAACCGCAAACATCCTGCACTGTCTGTCTTCAAGATTGCTGCTTCAGAAGAAAAAAAAATTAGATATCATTTGAGGTGATCAGGGCTCTAGAGAAAGGTCCCCTTAATGGGAAGCTTATCTTCTTCCGTCCCCTGCGCGATGGCACCATGCTGCTTACACCTGATACTACGCAAATGGTGGACTTCCTCGACAATATTGAGGAAGTTAATGGGAAGTCCATTAACATAGTTAAACTTCTGCCTGAAAACAGGGCCACCAAGATGGTAGTACATGACTACCCTTTAGAATTCACCCTGGATGTCTTAGAAGACTACCCACAAGTTCCTGAAGCAGTAAGATTAGCCAGATTCAAAAAGCAACAGACGCGTCAAGTACTCATTCTCTTCCAAGGTAAGCCTGTTGACTGTCTGGATCTAGGCTTTTTTTTGGAACGTATCCTGTAAGCACGTACATTCCTGAGCCACTGCACTGCTACAAATGTCAGATGTTTGGACACCACCAACGCCAGTGCAATGCAGTGAAGCCAACATCTGGAATTTGCAGTGGTTATCACATGATTGAAGATTGCCTAGCCAAGCTCAAGGCGAGCTCCACTGACAGCGTCACCACGCTTGGAACGTTGGGTGCTCTGTCAGAAGAACAAGGGCAATGGCCTGCGTGGAGATTGCGAGGAAGCGTAAGGACCAAGGTCTAAATATACAGGTCAGACCGTTTGAATTCTTGTGCGCAGCTTCTGACGTCATTTGGCTGAGTCCATTTTCTCTTTGTGATACACTGAAGAAAACTGTGAAACGCCAAGGAAGACAGGAACTATAATATTTTATATATTATATATATATATATATTATATATATATATATATATATATATATTATATATCATATATTCATATATATAGACAGGAACTATAATATTTTATATATATTTCTATATATATTTTATATAATATTTGTCAGAATATAACTAATTGCGTGGAGCAGTACGAGCGAAGGCAACGTCATTTTTGAACGACGGACCAGCTTCAACTGACAGCTATAGGACCCGCTAACCCCACTTTGAGCAGCCAGGTGACGTTCACGGGCCCGCTGCGCCAACTCCCTCGAAATTCGGTCGGAAGTGGTTAGACCTTATATTCTTAGATCTTGGTAAGGACTACATACTCGTACTTGTGCCACCTGGTACTTATGTTAGGGGAAGCAAGAAAACTTCTCCTCCTCAACCTGCCTCCACCACCGATGTTCCTGACATCACTGACAATACTCACTTTCCTCCTATACAACAGCGAGTGACTGCCAGGCCCGGGGGGCGATTTTTTTTTTCCCCCACGAGACTTCTGGACCCCATTATTAACTCAATTGCATTACAGCCAATCAGAACGCACCTGACTTTCATACGTCAGACATCATACGCGTTTACGTTTCGGATGAATAGAGGGAAGAGGGGATGCGGTCATAGCAGAAATTTAAAAACATTTTTGATGTGCAGAATTATCATATCATTCCCCTATAGTAGCGTCACCTTGTTGCCATGCCCCTTCACTACGGGCCACATCGCACGTCTGGCAGCATTAGCTTTCACTCGTGAATTTTGATAACCATAGAAAATATGATGAAGCCAGTTTGTTTAGAGAGTATGGGGATCACGCAGGCACGACTACAATAAATATAATCAAGAAGCCCATATCGGCATCCTCGCGTACACACTTGCAATCCTCATGACGCCCACGTAGGCGTCATCTTATGGAAGTGACTAGGGCGTGAAAGTTTGGGATGTACACAGCCGTTCGAGACTTTTCGTACTCTGGCTACTCGTGCCAAACGTATTTCTACAACACACATAGAAATGTATAAATAGCGTGATATATCGTGAGACTTGCACAAGGCATCCAGTGGGATACCACCGCTGAGACCATCGACGAAGGACCGGAACATGACACTTTTGATGACTACATGTCTGATGATGACGAAAGGCCTTGCCCATTCACACGTGAGGACATCCTCGTAGCACTGAAGGGGATGTGGGACGCAAGATAAGAACGGCGATAGGCCAACAGAACAGTATACGACTGATTAACTCCATAATATAACTCCTACATCCGGCAAGAGTTAATATACCCTCCAGGGCGGGCTCACACAAAGCCCGCGGGAGCCACTCCCGCTCCCAAATTTCAAAGAACAACAACACCGGAGGACAGAACAGCCTCTTCGATCGCAACAGCAACAACTCGAATAGCTCCAAGAGCTTCTCTCTCCTAGCACCGGATCGAGGATCTACAAGCTCCAAGACCTTCTCTCTCTCCTAACAAACAACGAGTCGTAGACCAGCTCCAGATTTCAGGCTCACCACATTCTCGCCAGTTTCGGTGAATAAATAAAATGAAATACTGCTTTGATTTCTTTCCTTGGTTGTCCTTCATACTAGAGCACTACACATATATCATCTTATTGTGAGAGTTTTTAATTTAATGTCATCTAAATGGCGAGATGAAAGGAACCGATGTTCTGTTGAATTAAGAATGAACTTCTCATATATTTTAACATAAAATATAGTTCCTTGGAATTGGCTAAAAATATCAAAGATGATACAAAATTTTCTGAGAGCAACAAAAAGCCAGGGCAAATAGTTTTAAAATTAGAATCCTTTGATCAAAGTAAAAAAAATGTCTACTCATTCTTGCTTTTGTATTTTCATTTAGGGAAGAGAAATGTAATTTTGAACTGTATTTGATATTTGCATCTATTATAATCTATAGACACTTAATTAAATACCAATAAACTTTTTATGTCCTTTATTGTAGCTTAACAGAGTCGGCAACTCAAAATATATAGGAAAAGGAGCAATGCTCGTTGGGGACCGTCTCCTATCCTCTAATTCTTTATCCTACTTAGCCTCAAGTTCATGTACAGTTCCAACTTAATCTGTATCATTGATTTCCAATTATCATACTTTGATTAAGGGCATGTGTGCAAAGTGGAGCGAGTTGTAAAGTTTTGTGGAAAAATATCACCCAAAGTTGTTGCAAGCCGTGTATGGCAAATCTTAGTGTATGCCAGAAATAGACCTCTCTAGACATTTTTTTATATAGAGGTCCAGTGACTCTCACGGTGGTCCTAGTGCCTGTATAAGACAAAGGAAAGTAATCCCAGATAGGGCCTCTGTGCGGCGGTGGCGACACAGTCCACCTAGCGGGTGGCAAGATCAGCCACCCGAACGCAGCATCTGTACCCGGCCCAGAGCGTGCCGTGTGCAAACCCCCTTCCCCCACCTCCCGCCGCAGCCGGTATAAAAGGCAGCGGAAACGGCATCCCGGAGTCCTCCACATGGCTATGTCATCTGCGTATGCTGTGATGATGGTGTCACTGCGCACCCCTTTTCCCACGTCTGCCAGTAGCAGAGTGAAGAGGAGAGGGGCTACAACAGAGCCTTGTGGGACCCCCATGTCAATTTTTGCTTGGGAGCTGAGTGTTCCTCTCCATCGTACCGCTATGGAACGGTCGGAGAGGAACGTTCTGGTGAAGTTGTAAACCTCTGGAGAGACCCCGATGGCTTTTAGCTTGCAGAGCAGTTTCGTGTGCCAAACAGTGTCAAAAGCTTTGGCAATATCAAGAAAACATGTGTGTAGGACTCTTCTTTGTTTTTGGGCCCTGCGGACGTGCTCCGAGAGTCGCACGACGTGATCGATGATGCTCCTTCTCTTCCTGAAGCCAGCTTGAAGCTTCGGTAGCTCTCCTCTGGTTTCAACATGGTGCTGGAGGCGGCTTAGCACAATCCTCTCATATATCTTACCTATATGAGAGGTGAGGGACACGGGCCTATAGTTGGCAATCTGGTTCCTGCGCTTGCCTGCCTTGGGGATGGGGACCACAATAGCGTGCTTCCAGGCCTTTGGCACTACACCCTCCCTCCAGCACTTATTGTATATGGCAAGCAAGGCCTCTTGCAGGGGATGGGGAAGGTGTCTCAGGAGTGGGTAGGTGACGTTGTCGGCACCTGGGGACTTCCTGGTGGCTCTGGTTGCCCGTAGGGCCCAACGTAACTCGAAGAGGGTGAGGTCCGTTTTTCTCCCCGTAGGGGGCAATATGTCTGCTTGGGCGTCTTGACCTTCGCGGAAGCGACGTTGCGCTTCTGGGAGGCTGGCTGTGGAGCTTGCACTAGCAAACTGGTGTAAGAAGCCCTCTGCTCTTTCTTCGGGGGTACACAGAACCCTACCGTCAGGGGTAGTAAGGTCCTCGTCGGGGGGATTGTAACGGCTCTTCAGTTCCTTGAACCGCTTCCAGGCTGCAGTGAGATCTTGATGATCTTCCTTGCTGTTGCTCCAGTAAGCAAATTTGGCCCTGACGATGGCCTTCTTGCACTGAGCCTTCGTCTCCTTCATGGCAATGTATGCTTCCTCGGAGTCGTCCGTCATGTAGCGTTGGTAGGCCCGCTTCTTTCTTTCCACGGCTATCTTGCAGTCGTCATTCCACCAGGGGTGACCTCGCCTTCCGCGTCCTGCGCTGGTCACGGGGATGGCATGTCGAGCTGCCTCGAGCACTGTTTGGGTGAGGAGTGTGTTTAGTTCTTCCACCGAGCTGGTAAGGTCAGGGCAGAAGTTCGTGTCTACTAGGAAGGTTTGATACGCAGTCCAATCTGCCCTTTCCAGTTTGAATTTACCCTGCGGTGGAGGGAGGTGGACAATGGGGGTGAGATGGACGGTGATCAGATGACATTGGGTCATTCAGAGTTGACCAATCCGTGATCCCCGCTAGATTGGAGGACACGAAGGACAATGGCGGACTTTCTGTGTACCGGGTTGTCAGGAATCCTGGTGTGACCGCCGTCGTTGAGTACCATATCTGCTTTGTCTAGGTGGGAGACAATTTCTGGGGAGGAATGGGGATAACCATCTTCCCATAAGGCGTCGCAGCGATTGAAATCGTCAGGAAGTGACGAGACGTTTCAGGGTTATAATAGTTCAGGACGTGCACGCTCCGGTCCTCCTCCACTGTGATGGAAGTGACCACATCGTGACCCTCGTCCAGGGAGAAACCAGGTAGCGACCCGGACTTAGTAGCCAATCCTTGAGAAACATAAGTGGCGACGCGCACCATTCCTGAATCATCAGTCCCTACATACAGAGGGTAGTGGTATCGTGGCAGAGCCGGTAGAAGGTGGGGACGTTTCAGTAAGGACTGTAGTGCAATTATTTCGTATGAGTTGTTTTCGAGATATTGCACTAAAAGGTCCCAGGTGGTGTTGATCGCCCGGCAGTTCCACTGCATGATCCTAAGCGCAGCCATTATTTGCAATTTCCAAAATGGTACGCAGGATCACGAAGATACCGTCTAATAACTTGGCCGCTTGTGGGTTAGAATGGGCCATATTATCTTGCAGGGACTTGACGGTGGACCGAAGGCTCCCGATGGTGCTGGAGAGAGATGTATCTTTGTGTGTGTGTGTGGGGGGGGGGGGAGTGCTGAGTGTATTGAGGACTCGCCAACTCTCTGTGTGGAAACTGCTCCAATCTCGGCAGTGGGGACAGCGTCCTCAGGTGAGGTGGATTCAGTGGTGGCCGCTGGGGTGGTGGGTTTGACGCGCTTGGCCTTTCTTTTGCGGTTCTTCTTCCCCTCTGCTACGACAGCACCGGGTGTGGCTGAGGAATCTTCTTTTGGTGGAGAGCGTACGTTGGCGCTATAGCTCTTGCCGACTTCGGGGGGAGATGCAACGTCCAAGGAGTCGGGGGTTGGGGTGGGAAGGCTTAGATTTGCCTCCTTTTTCGGGGGTTTTGGGTTCTTGGGGGGAGCAGCGAAGTCTCTCTCTTTCGCCCATTCATCCTTTAATAGGATGCCCAGCGTTCCCTGGCGATGACCAGAGCCTCTGCGAAGAGGGTGTAGCGCTGGTTTTTCACTTCATGCGCTATTTTCCGGATGGCTACCTCCGGACAGTTGGGGTACGCTGCGGAGTGTTTGCCACAGCAGTTGACGCAGAATAGTTGACTTTCCTTACAGTCTTGCGTGGCGTGACCCTTACCACATCGAGCACACCGGGGAGCCTTGCGTCGACAATCCTTCCTGGTGTGCCCCAGTAGCTGGCACCTGGTGCATCTACGTACGGGGGCGACATAGGGAACCACCTGGTGAAGGGTGTACCCAAGTTTCACTGTGGAGGGGAGGATGTTCATTTGGAAGGCTACTCTCACTGACCCGGGTGCAACGCCATCTCTTGTAGTGAAACGCTGGACTGTACGGGTAGTTCCTGGGCCTCCAAGTCTGCCTTGAGAAGCTTCTCTGCATCGTCGTCTATGGGGACACCTTTCACAACTCCCACGACGATGGTTCTGGGTATTCTGGTCGTGATCTTCATGGGTGGCTGCCGGGCTGATTTCAGGGTCGCCGTCCGTAGGAGCTGGCCCTGCTGCTTCTCCAATGTACAGCTTATAAGCCATTCTCCGGATGGTGTTCGGCGGATGCCATCAACAGGTCCTACTGCATCCTTTACAAGCTGTGCCTGTCGCCAGGATCCCAGCTTGAGGAATTGGGAAGGGTCCTCAGTAGGCTTGATGAGGACCGGATATTTTGTGGGGCCCGAGTCGAGGCGGGGCTTCTGGGGACGTTGACGACGGTTGTTGACAACACGCCATTCTCCCTGTCCAAAGGAAGCAGTGATGGTCGCGTACGAAGGACGTGCCGGTTCTCTCCCCTCTTCGTCGATGTTGCTGGTAGCGTCCGTAGCTGAGGGGAGGGCAGGGGGCTGGTCGGCTATTGGGCCGTCCGGCTGTGGGTGATGTTCCATAGGTGGGGAGGATTCTTCTTCCATACTTTGCGGTAGATCCCAGTATGTTTGTGACCTTGCGTCAGAGGCAGCTCCTCGTAGGCGCTTACTGCGGTGGAGGGTGCCCTGGAGTCTAGGTTCTTCATCTTCTTCTTAGCTGGCGGAAAAAAGCTCTTTGTACTCGGGGGTTCTTCCATGGCCGCCATGATGCACTCACGATGGCTCGTGGAGGATTTCCACGATGTGGAGGAAATCAAGACATCGGCGGCCCAAAAAGGACTCTACCCAACACCGAGGAGAACTTCGGCTCTTCCAGAGGATATGGTTGTGTCTCACCTTGTGGACCTCGGCTTCACACTCTCTGCGGCCAAGACGGTGTATATGCCAATTCACAGCATTGGATACAACAGAGGGGACTACCCGGACTGGAACCAGCTTACAGTCTGCGGCACGCCCGTGAAACCCGCGACGTCCGTTCGCTACCTTGGTGTCATCTTTCAGCGAGACGGACGGTGGACCAGACACATCCAACAAGTTTGTCTGAATGCTCGAAGGGCCCTCAACCTAGTCAGAGTCATCCGACGTGAACCCTGGGGCCAGCGAAGAGAAACTCTGATCCCCACTGTTCGGAGCCTCGTACGATCCCGACTCCTCTTCGGCTCTCCTGCCCTCCACGATCTCTCCCCGGAGAGCACGTACAAAATGGTCCAGATAGAGTGTCAAGCACTCCGTCTAGGACTTGACCTGCCACACGAACAGGTGTATAATGAGGCTGGCGTCATCCCACTCCGGTACCGTTTAAAAAAGGACGCCGGCAGATACCTCTTCGGCTCAGCAAGGGTGCCAAACTCGACAGAAGATGAAATGTACGAGGAATGGATTTCAGCCCCGCCCACAGCACCCATCCATGGATTGCCCAGCTCTGTGAGGGATCTCTGCCTCAGAGCCGGAGTCCAGCCCAGTGACCGTCGACGGGTCGCCCAATACCAAGTAGACCCCTTTCCTCCCTGGACAATTTCTCCAGCCGAGGTCGAACTTGACATCCCCGGGCTAGGACGACACGACAACCCTCACCTCTTGGCTGCACGCACCCGGGAGCTGCTGGCTCTCAAGTATCAAGAAGAATTCCTGGTGCACACGGACAGGTCAGTACTTGAAGATGGTCGCACAGGGGTGGGCATTTTTCTAGAAGCCACAAGGGAGTCCTTTTCCGTGAAGCTTGCCCCCACCACAATCCTCACGGCTGAGCTTGTCGCCATCAAGGAAGCGCTGAACAAAATATTCGCCTTTCCCGACCCACCACTGCGCGTCACAGTGCTATCAGACTCTAGATCCAGTCTGGTAGTCATCCAAAGAGGCCACTCCCCCTCGAGTCCAGAAATCCTCAACGATATCCTGCACCTTTCTGACGAGGCTGCCAAAATGGGAGTCAGTCTCCGGTACCAATGGGTTCCCTCTCATGTGGGACTCCACGGCAATGAGATGGCAGAGCTGCCAAACACGGTGCCCTGGCACCTAAAGATAGTGAGACTCCTATCCACCTCACAGCTAGTGACGCCATCAAAAGAATCGACCGTGCCGCCTGGGCCCAATGGAAGACGGATTACGCTGCCACGGCCTCCGCCCGTGGATGGCCCACGTACTACCTTGGACCAAACCCTCCCACCCTAGCTTCACTGCCCTAACACATCTCCTCCACAATAAGTAGGATACGGGTAGATCACTGGCGTACCCAGTACACCGGTACCTACTGCGCCTGCGGCACGGAATTGGCATCATTCCGGCATTGCCTTCTCCTCTGCCCTGCACTGGAAGACCACTTCCGGCAACTAAGGACCCTCCTCGGCGACCCAGATTCAGCCCACGATAGATTGAGAGCCGACAGTACCCCCGACGTCCGGTACTTGGCAATGGCAGCGAAGCTCGTTTGCTCCTCACCAGTGGGAACACTACTGTAAATGTACGCAATCTACCCCAGCAATCACAAGAAACACACACACACACACTCCATACCTAAATGGCCTAAGTGCCCCATAAACCAAGCGCCTTAACACAGACCCCGGAAAATATACGCCAGTCCTTAAATCGGTTAACACCGCCGGGACTAAAAAAAAAAAACAAAAAAAAAAAAAAAAAAAAAAAAAAAAAAAAAAAAAAAAAAAAAAAAAAAAAAAAAAAAAAAAAAAATCCCGGAGTCGGTAAGTTCACGAGCTGCCGCCTAGCCTTATCTCCCCTCACAGCCTATAAGTCTTGATCCTGTTGCCGGGTCAGAACCAAAGTCCCCGTCGTCTATAAGTCCTGATGTTGCTGCCGTTAGGTCAGACACTAAGTCGTCTCCTGCCTCTGTGAAACCTGTGCTGCCGCTGAGCCAGAACCAAAGAACTGTGCTGATGACGGGTAAAGCTCCTTCCACTCTACTTGGCGCACAAAGTCCTGTAGCTGCCGCCGATCCGCGTCCTTTTTAAGACCCTACGCTGCTGCGGGGTATCACGCTTCTTCTCTCTCAAGTACACGAAGTCCTGTTGCTGTTGTCCGGCCGTCCTCTTAAATCTGTCTTCTTCAAGACATCGACTTGTGCCAACCGTGGACCTCCCGGAGTTCTCCCGCGGGTCGCGGGTCTCCCACTGGCCAGAGGACTCTCCTATGGAGCCCCGGCTCACTGCCAACAAACAGACTGGCCATTTACGGAAGGGACCCGTCCCGTGTGACCCCACAATGCCCACCTTGGATTGGCTGCGAGTACCTCCTCCCATCTCACCGGTAGCACGGGCGATGCAGTTCTAATGGGACGAACCCTCATCTTTGCTGCTAGCACAAAGAAAAGTGTTATTTTATGAGACAAGATAGCTGCTTGCCACCAACTCGCGTTAACGTACACGCTGGCTCTTCATCCTACCCAGCTTGCTTGCTTGCTTGTGTATAACAACACTAAATGTCAGACTGGGAATAATTTCCACCGGCTAGCGTTGTCCATTGAATGTGCCGGCTGTACGTGTTTGTAACTTATGTAGATGGCACTTCCTATTGTAATAAACATACGAAGTATTTGGTTGTCTTTTCCTCAATCTCCATGCCGAACCTGAAGTCCTTGGAAATTATTGTCAGTTGGCTTTGCCTGATGGCAAATCTAGGAGCCTCGCTTTGCGTCGGCCGTCGTCAACTGCCGTCTCGTCGTGACGAAAATAACTATTTTCCCTCCCCGACTCTCCTAAAGTTGGAGCCAGCAACGTTTTGCCTCTACTGTGACCCTGAAATAATGTTGCTTCCCTCTGTTCACTCAATTGGTATTTCCATCTTTTGTGACCCGAATACTATAATCATAAAACCTTTCTCTTTCAATCTTTCAGAGTTTGGCAAACCCAATGCTTGTAGTCTTTCCTCGTATGGTTTATCTGCCAGGCTGGGGACCATTGCAGGTGCTGTCCTTTGATATTCTCTCAATCGTGCTTAGATATCCCTTCTAATTGTGTGGGGATCATAGAACTGACACATATTCGTTTTTGTTTTGGATGGATCAGGGTTTCGACGAGTTTTTTCATCGTCTCTTCCACCCATATATTGACTCTGTAGTAGTCCATATGTTGCTCCTACAATCCTCCTGATAATGTGTCAGGTGACAGGTTGTCTTTTATCAACACTCTTAAAATCTTTTTCCTCTTTTGCTCTTGTAATGGGTTCACTTCCCAAGGAAATAGTTTAAAGATGGTCTTTTGCCGCCATTGTCCTTTTCCATTACTTTGCATTTCTTTTTTATATTGAACTTCATTTCCTCAACCCTGAGTCAATATGCTTTCCCAAAACTGAGTCTCCCTTCTCAGTGTGATTTATTCTTTGGCTCTATTTCCTCATCCTCCAGCTGAAATTCAATTGTTACAGTCACTTCTATGGAGCAAAGGTAGTTCAATAAACTGAATATGTCCTCTTTGGTTAGTGATAGATCTTATCTTGTAGAAAGGTCATCTCCTCCTACCCGGGTTACTTCCTTTACCCACTGGATTATTGTGTTCTCCATTACTGTACTTAACAGTCTGTATTTACCTAGTATTGTATCTTACGGGAAAGAGGAGCTATGCATGTGGTGTCCCGTCTTTGTATTTCGCAGTGTCTAGTTTTGCTCTTGAATTTGTGTATAGTTTTGCACACGCTATTCTTTTGTCCAGTTTGTTTCCAGATGTCCACTACTCTGTATGGAAAACTTTTTTTTCAGGTCTCTTCTATATCTATCCTTTTTTTTATCAAGTCATGTCTTCTCTATCAAGGACTTCTGTGCCTTTCATGATTCTGTAAATGGTCAGTAGGTTGCCTCTTTTTCTTCTTTATTCCAAAGTTGCTATTTTCAATTTAGCCAGTCTCTCCTCATATGACAGATTTGAAAGTGCTGGGGCCATTTTTGTGGTTTCTCTCTGGATTCTTTCAATTTTCTTTATATTCTTTTTGGTTCTGGGTGATCATAATGTCACAGCATACTCCAGTCTAGTCCTTATTATTGTGACTAATATATATATATATATATATATATTTTGTTAACAAATTCTTTGTCTAAATAGGTAAAAGCCACCTTTGTTGATCTTAGCAAGTTGTAGGATTCTCTGCCAATTTTGTTTATTTATCAGGGGACAAGTCATTTGAGATAATTACTCCCAGGTTTTTATCAGATCCCACTTTCTTCGCTTTCTTTGTTCCAACTGTATATTGTCCTTTTTTTTTTTTTTTTTTTTTTTTTTTTTTTTTTTTTTTTTTATAACTTTTTCTGAACTCCATTATGCTATATCTTAATGTTGAAGTCTAGTTCCTACTTCTGATTCCATTTCCAAACCTTGTTTAGGTTTCTCTATAGTGATTCACAATCCGTTTCAGTTTTCACTTTCCTCAGCAATTTAGCATTATCTGCGAAGAATCTCATGTAACATTCCACACCTTCATCCACGTCATTCACATAAATAGCAAACATTATTGGAGCCAATACTGACCCCTGTGGAACTCCACTAATCAACTCCTTCCAACCTGAAGACTTTTCTCTGAGCACTACTCTCATTTTTCTGCCATATAAGAAATCCTCCATCCAGTTCAGTAATTTACCTTGTGTCCCTCCTTTGCTTTCCATTTATTTTTCTTTTTTTCTTTTGTGTGGTACTTTATCGAAGGCTTTTTGCATGTCTAGGAAAGCACAATCAACCCATTCGTACCTTCTCTGTATTTTATCTATTAGTCTTGAGTAGAAACAGTTTAAGTTTGTGGCACATGATCTTCCCTGTCTGAATCAAAGTTGTCTTGGGTTTATTGTATTATTTTCTTCCAGGTGTTTTATCCATCTATTCTTGATAAATTTTTTTCACAAATTTTGGCTACAGTAGCTTGTTAGTGAGACCAATCTCTAATTTGTTGGTTCTTTGTTTTCCTTCGTTATATATTGGTACAATGTTGGTATTTTTCCTTCTTTGAGTGAGCAAATAATTATGTTTTATATTTTGTCCATTAATTCTTATTTGCATTCTTTTTACCCAATTTGCAATTGAGTCCGGGCCATGGGATTTCCTAACATCAAGGTTTATTAATTTCTCCATTATTTCTTTTTGTGTTATTGTTATTTCCCTCACAGAGGGAGCTTGCACTTCACTTTCTTTGTCCCAATATACTTTTATCTCTAGTGAAAACCAACTCGAAGTGATTGTTCATGACTTCCGCCATTTCTAGATCTTCTGTGTATTCTGTAATTTCTGTGGCATAGTTTCACCATTTCCTATTTATTCTTAATTTTACCATTCACCTATCTAAGGAATAGTTTGGGTTCTTTACATTTTTCTATATCTTTTTCATAGTTTCTTTTTTCCTCTCTGTGCACTTTTACATATTCATTTTCTATGGTTTATATATATTTGCCATTTTACAGGTTTTTTGTATTTTCTCCATCATTTCCCTGGCTTTATATTTCCTATCTTATGCCTCACTGCATCTTCTGTTGAACCAGCACTTAATGTACACCTATTGTGTTCTGTCTTGGTACATATTCACTCATTCCTTCATTGTAGATTTTCCATCAAGATCGTCCATTTCTCTTCCACTTTTGTCTCTTCAATGTAGAATTTTTTTTCCAATTAACCATTTTGAAAGAATTTCTTAAGCTTCCCAAAGTCTATTTTGTTGTATATCAATGGTTCTTCATTACTTCTGTATCTGGTATTTTCATTTACCAATTGTGATCCATTGTATGAGTCTATGTTCAAGTATTACATTTCCTCCATGCATCCTCTCCACCTTTCGAACGGTGTCATCTCTCCCCAAAAGATTTCTTTGCGAGTTAAATTCTCCCACAAGTACCAGATTATCTCGCATCCTCCAGTACCCTCATTTAATGATAATACCTTATATCATCTAACATTTGGTTTTTGATTTGAATGTTCGACCTCTTTTCAAGAAACCCATTTTTTGGGGTGGCACATAAATCACAACTTTCTACTTATTCATGTTAGCTGTCTACAACTGTCCTACCCCGTCTGGGGTTGTACTTGGCTGCTTGTATTATTGTGGCAAGAAAAAAAAGTGAGACGGCATGCAGATTTGGATACTTTTAGGGACCTATATGGGGCGCCCCTACGTGACCGCGAGCCACACATCATTATTTGTGTCTAACGATTGGAGGAAAACTCTGTTTCATAGAGAAATGATGACACTTGTATGAACTACTGACTATCCCTGCCGTTATGCTGTCCCCTCAACCCCTTGCACTGCTGTTCCTGTAACCATTTCTCTGGAGTATTCTTTTTCTGTTGGGTGGGTGTGGAATTCCCTATGGTGGGGGACGAAAGGAATACTGGCCACCAAGGGAGATTCTCACTTGTGATCGTAAGAGGCAGAGAAGAAACGAGACGGGGGCAGTGGGACTAGGCATCCTGTCCGTCCTTGTAGCTCCACAGGGGACATTCCTTAGAAGAAAAAATAAAGGCATAAGAGGGTCTGGGAGTTTTTTCCGACCAGCACCCTAAGGAGTTTTGGGTCTTTTAATGCGCGTGGATGTGGTACAAGATGAGAGTAAAAGGGAAGAGATAGGTAAGTAATGTTGTGTGAGAAGAAAGATGGATTGTTTGGCTTAGAGTGAAACTAAGTT
>NC_134801.1:25568377-25728377 GCF_046742065.1 Oratosquilla oratoria
TTGAGAGCAGTCAAGAGTTTTATGCGAGTAGTAGAGCCTGTGTTAGAATCAGAAATAGAGAGAGTGGTTTGAATTAAAGGTGGGACTTCATCAGGGATGTGTTGTCACCTTGGCTGTTTAATTAATACGTGGATGGGGTGGTGCAAAGGTAAATGCAAGGGTAATGGGTTTGGGATTGCAGATGGTTAAAGAAAATGAAGAAAAGTGGAAAATAAGCCAGTTGTTGTTTGCTGACAACACTGCATTGTAGCAGGATCAGAGGAGGGATTGAAGAAGTTAGTGACAGAGGTGGAGGTAGAATGTAGATTGAGAGAAGCGAGTAAATGCCTTGAGGGGTTAAAAAGTGTAATGAGAAATAGACATCTGGGAATGGATGCTAAGAGGAGATTGCATGAAGGAGTTATTGTGCCGACAGCACTGTATGTGGCAGAAACATGGAACATAAGAGAGGAGTTTGAATCTGTTTGAGATGAGGTGCCTGAGAAGTATGATGGGGGTTACTAGGCTGGATAGAGTGAGAAACAAGGTGAGGATGAGAACGGGGGTAGAAAGGGAGTTGGGAGATAGGGTTGATGAAAGAGTATTGGGATGGTTTGGACACCTGGGAAGAATGAATGAAGAAAGATTAGTAACAGAGAGGTGAAAGAAGCAAACATGAGGGGGTGACCAAGGATGAGATGGAGGGATGGGGTAAAATGGGTATTGGGAAAGAGGGGAATGTCTGTTGAGGGAAGATGGGAGGACAGAAGATAGGGGAGAATGGTTGTGTATGGATGATGCTGTGATGCATGAGAGGGAGTGGGTAGGGGATGGGGCTGAGGGAGTATGTGTGAAAAATAAAGTGACGCAGCCTGAAGGGGTTTCTCCATCTTCTCCATTTCTGCAGGAGGGGATGGAGAAGGGGCTCACTGATTTAATGAAGCAGTCTTGCTGTGGATGTGCTTTGTCTTGCAACACTACTTCTGACCCAGGGCATTGGGTGAGATGCAGAGATGACCTGTCATCCAGGAGGAGGCAAGATAAGAGGGAGGGAAGGGGGTGGATGGGAGTAGATTATGTCGGGATATAATAGGTGGGAGTGATTTTTATGCCTTTGTTTTTTGGCTACCTCCCCTGTAAGGGTGGAAAAGCCTTTGGTATATGTATGTATGGGTGCTGTGTCGGCTGATATGCGTTTTGGTAGGAGAGAGAGAGCTGAGCTTGGGAGAATGTGTTTGTGTGAGTGTCAGGATTCGGACATGCCCGCTGGTTGAGTCTGCTTGTGCCCTGTATTCTGTGCCATTGCTAACTGTGCAATGTAAAGTGCCTTAATAAAGTAAAAGAAAACTATATATAATGGTGCCTTTGTATAAGGCTAGCTCTTCTGACATGTGAGTCATGTGATGTGATGTAATTTTATATTCCTTCTCAATTCCATTGCATATACAGATACTAAAACAGTGTAATTGAGAACACTGAGATCTATCCAAAATTGGTAAAAAAAAAAATAATAATAAAAAAATAAAAAATAAAAAATACTGAACTACTTGAAGAAAGAACACAAAACAATACTTACAACATCCCAAAGAACAATTTCTCCATCTGAACTGCCTGATGCAACTCTCATTCCTTGATGATCCCATGCTACTGCAGTAACTGGACTTTTGTGACCTAAATTAAATAAATAGATTAATAAATGAATTATTAAAAATAAGATGTGGGAGGGTTGTTTTTGTGGGGCTATATCTAAGGACATTGGTGGAGCACTGATTTTGGTGCTCTCTCCTGAAGGACTTGTTTAGTAATTTGAGTGTGTATATGTGTTTTGTGTGGATGTTTTGTGTGATACAAATGGTAGGTTCTTATAAATGTTCGAGTAGTATGCAGCTGTTTTTTTTTCTTCTGTTAGTGGTGCTTGAGAAATGTTGTGTGACGGCTGTGTGGCATTAAGGGTTCTGGCATAGATTTGTGTTCCTGTCATTTACGTGCAGTGTTCTATGAGGAGAATTTTGGTTTCTGTATGCAGTGAACTAGTGGTAAAAATATGAACTAAATACATGAGACTATTCATGAAGTATAGAAAAGCAAATTGGCAACAATGCACACAAGATATGGAGAAAAATTCAGGGGCCTTTACCACAGACCAGTTCCTATGCTTGAATTGACCAGTGGATAAAATCAAATACAATCCCAGCCACACACAAGAGATCCTAAGAATAACTGCCAAATCCTCCACCACCACCACAAGTACCTCCTGAGGTGGTGGAAATAGTTACCATCAAGTTTTCCATGCTTGTTATAACAAGTGACTAAGTGGGATGGAGTGATGGGACTAGGAATCCTGCTCTCTGTCTGCTCATCTTATGAAAAGCCAAAGCATAAGAGAGTCTGGTACAAGGACTCCAATCAAGAGCCCCAATGACTGGGTCATTAATGTGCACTGTTGTGGTACAGATGAGACTACTCTCACTATTAATCGTCACATAGCAGCCAAAGCCTTAATGAAATATTAAAAATGACAAATAATGCAACAGAAGGGGCACAACCAAAAAGGCAATAATTTTCAACTATTACAGAGCACCAAGCCTGGCATATAGTTGGAGAGGAGAGGCTGACACCAACAGCTGAGAGGTGTGAGCCATCTAAGCCATGCACAAAAGCTTATAGCCAGCCAATATTTGCCTCAGGAGCATGTGACACACTAAGACAGTTCTTGCAACTCACACCAGAATCCAACTTGCAGCCCATTAGCTGAAGGAATAACAACTGCCATTTTGCTGTGCAGATTTTTGCCAAATATGACAGATTTTATCTCATTTCAGCCACAATGCTGAAGCCAAATTATAAAAAAATAAATAATAGAGCATGTTGTTAAAGGAAAGGGATTGGCAGTTTGTGGAAAGGGAAATGGATGTGTTGGTGTTTAGTGAAACTAAGCTGAAGGGTAGGGGCCAGTTTGAGTTTGATTGTGTGGTGGGTCAAGGGAGGGAAGGAGTAGCTTTGCTGATAAGTGATGAGAGAGGAAAGTATGTGGTGGAGTGAAGGGAAGCATCTTCAAGGTTCATGTGGGTGAAGGTGAAACTGGGATGGAAGATTTGGGCTTTTGACAGTGCATATAGTCCTGGTAGCAAGAAAAGTGAAGATGAGAGGTAGGCTTAGATAGTAAAACAAACACCATAATACATGCCAAGGGCTTTTTCCCCCTTTCAAGGGAGGTAGCCATAGTCAAAAGGCATAATTCCACCCCCACCACTCACCATCCCTCACTCTGATCTTGGCTCCTCCTGGATGATGGGTCATCCTTCCACCTCAACCATTACCCTGGGTCAGAACAAAAGCAACAGGACGCAGCACATCCACAGCAAGGAAGTTTAATTGAATTGGTGACCACCCCTCTCTGTCCCCTCATGCAGAAAAAGAGAAGGGAAGAAATCTCTTCAGGCTGCATCAAAATATCATTCACACATAACCACTCCCTAACCCCCCCCAATACCCCACCCACTCCCTTCCGTACAACACACAGCATCATCCATACACAGCCATTCTCCACTCACCCCTATCTTCTGCCTTCTCCCTTCCTTCCTCAACAGACATCCCCTCTTGCTGAATGCCCCTTTTACCCCTATCCATCCATCTCATCCTCAGTTGTCCCCTCATGTTCACACTGCCTTCCACACTTCTTTTACTAATCTTTCTTTATTCATTTTCTTCCATGTGTCCAAACCATTATACTCTTTCATCAACCCTATCTCCCATCTCCTTTTCCACCCTTCTTCTCCTCCTCACCTCCTCATTTCTCACTCTATCCAACCTTGTAACCCCTACCATAGTTCTCAGACATTTCATCTCAAACACATTTAAAATCTTCCTCTTTTATGTTTCATGTCTCTGTCCCATACAGTGATATCAACACAATCACCCCTTCGTCCAATATCCTCTTAGCATCTATTCCCAAATGTCTATTTCTCTCCCAAGGCAATTACTTGCTTCTCTCATTCTACAATCTGCCTCCACCTCTTCTTCTCCCTTTCCTGCCACATGTGACCCCAAGTACCCAAAGCTAACCACTTCCTCCAGCCTATCTCCTCTAAGACTCACTTCCAAATTACTGCCACCCTCTCCCCTTATACTTCTCTCCACCTTACTTCCACCCACATTCACCTTCAACGTTCTCCATTCGCACACCCTCCCAAACTCTGTCACCAACTTCCTCAATTTCCCCTCTGATCCTGCCACAAGTGCAGTGTTAGCAAACAACAACTGGCTTACCTCCCACTTTTCTCCATTTTCTTTAAATTCTTTCTTACAATGATGCCTTTGCAGGCATCATGAGATGCTAGTGGACATAGGAGGATACCAGCATTAGCATCTTGATTATATTTATTTTGTAGTTGTAGCTGAGTGACCCCTGAATTCTATGAACTGACTTGATCGTGTTTTCTGTTATTACGCAGAATGAAAGAGAATGAGTAAATTAGCAGTGACTTTTTATTTGATAAAACTAGGAGATAGGGTTGATGAAAGAGTATTAGGATGGTCTGGACACATGGAAAGAATGAGTGAAGAAAGATTAGTAAAAGAGGTGTGGAAGGCAGAGGTAGAGGGAGTGAATATGAGGGGACGTCCCAGGATGAGATGGAGGGATGGGGTAAAAGGGGCATTGGGAAAGAGGGGAATGTCTGTTGAGGAAGGATGGGAGAGGACAGAAGATAGGGGAATGGAGAAGGGTTGTGTATGGATGATGCTGTGATGCATGAGGGGGTAGGGGATGGGGGGTGAGGGAGTATGTATGAGAAATAAATTGACACAGCCCGAAGGGATTTCTTGCCCTCTTCCCTTTTTCTGCATGAGGGGATGGAAAGTGGGGGTCACCAAATAAATGAAGCAGCCTTGCTGTGGATATGCTGTGTCTTGTGACACTGCTTCTGACCCAGGGTAGTGGACAAGATGCAGGGATGACCTGTCATCCAGGAGGTGCCAAGACAAGAGGGCGATAAGAGGGCAGGAAGAGGGTAAGGGAGAGTGGAGTATGTAGAGGAAGGAATGGGTGGGAGTGGTTTCTATGCCTTTGTCTTTTGGGAAAAAGCCTTTGGTATATGTATGTATGTATGTACATACATATACCAAGGCTTTTTCCCCCTTACAAGGGAGGTAGCCAAAAAGAAAGAGGCATAAAATCATTCTCACCCATTCCATCCCTGAATACACTCCACACCCCTCCACCCTCCCTCTTATCTTAGCACGTCCCGGATGACGGGTCATCCCTGCACCTTGTCCACTGCCCTGGGTCAGAAGCAGTGTCGCAAGACACGGCACATCCACAGCAAGGCCGCTTCATTAAATCGTCGACCCCACCCCCCTCTCCATCCTCCCATTGCATAAAAGGAGAAGACGGGGAGAAATCCCTTCGGGCTGCGTCAAATTTTGCTCACACATACTACCTCACCCCCCATCCCCCCGCCCATTCCACCTCATGCATCACAACATCATCCGTATACAACCATTCTCCATTCACCCGTCTTCTGTCCTCTCCCGTCCTTCCTCAACAGACATTCCCCTCTTCCCCAAAGCCCCCTTTCTCCCCATCCATCCACCTCATCCTAGTACGTCCCCTCATGTTCACTCCCTACACATCTGCCTTCCATACCTCATTTACTAGTCTTTCTTCACTCACTTTACATGTGTCCAAACCATCCTAACTCTTTCATCAACCCTATCTCCCGACTCCCTTTCCACCTCCATTCTCCTCCTCACTTCTTCATTTCTCACTATCTAGCCTAGTAACCACTATCATACTTCTCAGACCCTTCTCACACATTCAAACTCCTTCTCTCTTCCTCTCTTATATTCCATGTTTCTGCCCCATACCGTGGTGTTGGCACAATCACTCCTTCATACAGCATCCATTCCCAAATGTCTATTCCTCATTACACTCTTTAATCCACCAAGGCATTTACTCGCTTCTCTCAATCTACATTCTACCTCCACCTTTTCCTGCCACATTTGCACCCAAGTATCTAAAACTATCCACTTCCTCCAGTTGCTCTCCCTTAATCCTCACTTCCAGTCTACTGCCACTTTCACCCCTTGTACATCTCATCACCTTCCTTTTACCCACATTCATCTTTAGCTTTCTTCTATCACATACTCTCCCAAACTCTGTCACCAACTTCCTCAATCCCTCCTCCGATCCTGCCACAAGCACAGTGTCGTCCACAAACAACAGCTGGCTCACCTCCCATTTTTCTCCATTTTCTTTAACCATCTCCAATCCCTGACCCACTACCCTTTCATTTACCTCTCGCACTACCCCATCCATGTATAAGTTGAACAGCCAGGGCGACATAACGCATCCTTGATGAAGTCCCACCTTTACCTCGAACCACTCACTCTCTCCATTTCTAATCCTGACACAAGCTCTACTACTCTCATAGAAACTCTTGACAGCTCCTAGAAGCTTTCTTCCTATCCCATATATCTGCATAACCTCCCACAGTGCCTTTCTGTCTACCCTATCGTAAGCCTTTTCCAGATCCATAAAAGCTTTCTCATATATCTGTCTTACCACAATGATCTGATCTACACAACCTCTACCTGTCCTAAATCCACACTGTTCCTCACCAATTACTCCCTCTGTTCCTCTCCTAATCCTCTCAATCAAGATCCTCCCATAAGCCTTCCCAACTACACTTAACCCCTTCCATACGGTGCCGCACACGTAGGCGTCATGGACTTAGATCTCGGTGGCAGCAGCCAATGCCAGCCGTACGACGTGTCGTAATAATACTCGCATCATAAAATATAGTCACCGCTTATATCGATCGTTCTCTCTTCACCCGTGAATTTTGATAACCATAGAAAATGCGATTACAAAAGAATTAGAAAGAATGTCATTATGGAGGGGCGACTACAATAAATATAATCAAGACGCCGATATGGCAGCCTCGCGAATACACTCGCTCCCCATGACGCCTACGTGTGCGGCACCGTATGGAAGGGGTTAACAAGCTAATCCCTCTGAAACTACTACATTCACACTTGTCCCCTTTTCCCTTGTAAAGTGGAACTATACAGGCACTCCTCCAGTCCTCCGGCACTCTACCCTCTCTCCAGCAAACATTAAATAACCTCACCATCCAGTCCACCATCACTGTACCTCCTTTTTTTAAACATTCTGCATGGCATCCATCCAGACCAGGTGCCTTACCTGCTTTCATCATCTTAACAACTGCCTTCACTTCATCCTTCCTTATTTCTCCTCCATTTTCCTCACTCATCACTCTCGTTTTCCTAGCATTTCCCACTGCAACTATCTTTCCCTCCCTATCCTCCTTCACATTTAGCAACTCCCTAAAATATTCTGCCCATCTTCCCCTTACTGCCTTCGCTTCCATTATCATCTCTCCATCTGCACCTTTTACCTTTTCTTCTCTACTTGATTCGCCTCCTCTTCCTCTCTTAATTTCTTTCCAAAACATCTTTTTATTACTTTCAAAATTTTCTGTCATACTCTTACCCCACTTCACATCTGCTCTCCTCTTTGCCTCCTCTACCTTTTGCTTTACTTCTCTTTTCTTTTCTTTGTACCTCTCATATGACTCCCTCGTCCTATTTTGTAACCAATCTGTGAAAGCTAGCTTCTTCTCTTCTACAACCTTCTTTGTTTCCTCATCCCACCATTCACTACCCTTCCTTCTATTTCCTCCTGTCCTTCTTGTTCCACAGACCATCCTTACACACTTTGTGACTCCCTCCTTGAACCATCCCCATTCCTCCTCCACACCTAGCTCTACTCTATCATTCACTCCCTCCCACTCCTTCAGCTTCTTCTTGTACTCCTTCTCCTTTTCATTTAAAGAGTTCACTCTAAGCACCTCCCTAACTTTTGTCCCTTTCCTCTTTCTCCATATATCCTCCACTCTCAACTTACCTTCCACCAAAAAATTATCTGATATTCCCCCACCCTCTCCCCTTAGCACATGTACATCCTTAACTCTTCCTATCATAGTCCTATTTACCACTACATAATCCATTAATGCTCTATCTATCACCCTTCCATCCACCACCCTCTCCCATGTGTACTTATGCTTGACTTTCTTCCGAAACACTGTATTTGCTATCATCAACTCTCTAGACACATTTCCACCATCAACTCTCCACTGCGATTCTTTACTGGAACTCCACATTTCCCAACCATTCCATCAATTGGACCATTTCCTACCCTAGCATTAAGGTCTCCCAGTACTATTACATTGATATTTCTCCCTAAATCCTCTATGCACTCATTTAACCACTTCCATACGGTGACACCTACGTAGGCGTCATGAGGAGCAAGTGGGTACACGATGATGCCGACGTCGGCGTCTTGATTATATTTATTGTAGTCGTACCTACGTAACCTCCATTCTCTCTAAACTGGCTTCATCATATTTTCTATGGTTATCAAAATTCACGGGTGAAAGAGAACGAACAATTGAGCACTGACTTTATTTTTTATAATGTGATTATTATGATGCAACATTGCACGTCGGGCAGCTAATGCTGCCAGACGTGCAATGTGCCCCGGAGTGAAGAGGTTAAATCTATCCAAAAAGCCTCCCTTTCTTCTACACTCTTCTCACTACCAGGCCCATATGCACTTACAAATACCCACATCTCCTTTACCAGTTTCACCTCCTTCCACTCCACTACACGTTTACCTATCTCTTCACTTACTAGAATAGCCACCCCTTCCCTCCCTCGCCCTCTCTTCACTCCTGATAACCTCCCATTTACACTCCCAAATTTACACTCACCCTTCCCTTTCAACTTAGTTTCACTCAAAGCCAACACATCCATCTTTCTTCTCACATACATACTACCTATCTCTTCCCTTTTACTCTCATCTGTACCACATCCACACACATTAAAAGACCCAAACCTCAGGGTGCTGGTCTGAAAACTCCCAGACCCTCTTATGCCTTTACTTTTTCGTTTAGGAATGTCCCCTGTGGGGCTACAAGGAGAAGGATGCCTAGTCCCAATCCCCGTCCCTTTCTTCTCGCCTCTTACGATCCAAGTGGAAACACTTGGTGGCAGTATTCTTTTCCCCCACCACAGGGAATAACACTAGTAATGTGATACATCATCAAATCATCATACATCAGGCATCTGATCCTGCACACAAGAATTTGACTTGTATTGAAGAGGTTAACCACCCTTCACTCCATAATAGACTGCCATATTCTACATTATCATTCAACTCAGCAGAGAAGTCACTTCCAAGACAAACAAAAATAGCACTGGCGCACCTACATTCAGGTCATCACTCTGGATTACAACAGTACCAACAAAGAACCATTCTGGTAACAGACAGATGCAACCATCAAATTAAGGACAGAGCACCTACTACTACAGTGTCCAAAGTTCATTCTTTCCAGACAGTTACACAAAATTTATTCATAGAGTGATATTTATGCTAAACCAGTGCACATGGCCAATTTCCAGAAGGCTATAACTCTCCTGCAAGAGAAAACTAGGACAATGGACTGGTTTGACAATTCTTCAAACATTAACCCATTAGCTTGTGAATTCTCTTTAAACAGGATCTCAAAGGCAAGGCACATTCTCCTTTCCAAAGCCTGAAGCCTGCATTCATATTAGAACTTATTTTGATGTATTAAATCTGTATTCTATGCCTTTTTCTTTTTGGCTACCCCCCGTGTAAGGGGAAAAAAGCCTTTGGTATATGTATGCATGCATTAAATCTATAAAACTTAGCCAGCAGTCTTCCAAAACTACAAGTTGTCAAAAGAAAAGGAAAACCAATGAACAACTGGGGGTAGACTGAATACTGATTACAACACCATAAGCATGTAGCTGTTCTATAATTTTACATGAAAAGTGCTAATAGTTTAATTTTTGGCCTTTTGGCATGCAATGTACAGTAAATGTTATGCACAAACCTGCAAAAGTGAGTGGTTGACCAACATGTAAGTCAAATACTGTGATACTGCCACTTAAGTAACCAACTGCAAGGTGTGTGTTGTCCAAAGTTCCTGGTGCTGGAGGGCGTGCTGCTAGCACTAAAGCTTCACCCTGACCTTCAGCATCCAATGTGAGAACCTTCAAACAATATAAAAAAAGAAATGCCAACACGTCTTTTACACCAAGAAAATTCTATAATCATAAACTTTAAGCAAGGAAATTCCTTTCCAAATGATCACATATATCAAGAAAAATGAATACCTTTGCTCTTTTGTGCATGTCCCATATAAAGACCTTCTCACATGCTGGAACAGCCACATATTTTCCTTTCTGGCAAAACCTTGTAACAAAACAAATACTGCTCCCAGAACAAATAACACCAAACATTGAACCAGGAACATATCGCAAATACTGTGTTGTCAACCCCATCTTTCCTGATGTTCACCCCTGAAAAAGAAGACATTATAAGAAATTAATATTTTGTTAGCAATAACCAGTACTTCTTGTCTTGGGGGCAATATTGCACTGAAGAGGTGAAGTCACAGAATCTGCCAGAATAAAATCAAAGGCTTAAGTGTTCTGGACAACAGATCTTAATTTCCTGACTTTTTTTTTCTAAACTTGACTAAACTTAAAGTGGAGATCATCTCTTTTTGACACACGAGGGACTGAAAAAATCACATTTGTAAACAGGATCTCCAGCATTCGGATGATTCCTTCACTAAACTGAACAAACAATGCGGAAGTTATAGTTTGGAAACATCTTGATCATTAATTAACATTTCTAGGTACGCACGAATCCACAGGCAGCGCCACCATCACGGATGTAATGTTTACACTGCCATTTTTTGTGACCCATTCAAATGGGTATGCCTCAGTTTGAATGCTGGTAGCATTCAGCGCATGTGCAGGATTTTCAAATTGTCTTGGTATTCTACAAGTGTATGCCCAGTTCTTCAAAAACAAATTTTTTTTTCACCGATTTAAACACAAATTTGGTTATTAGCCATGGCAAATTAGTTCTCTGAGTGGAAATCTAAAGGTAAGGCACCTATATATGAATATTTTAATGTAATATTCGTGTTTTTAAGCCTATTTTTTCCTGGAAATGAGCAACTTTAAGATTGTTGGTAATAATATGGCTGTGCCTTGATGCACAGAGCATGCCTACTCAACATATTAATATTCTTTGATACTTAGTCTTGTTTGTTTACACATGACATGTTGGAGATAATAAAAGTAGTAGTCACAGAGGGTGTTGTTCACAAATAATATGTTGTTATGGTATGAATTTTAAGATGTTGGACAGGCTATGCTATGCCTACTACATAGCCGGCTATGGCTATGCTAGCAAGTATGTGAAATAACTATTGATAATATGGTGAGTATTCCATGTCCATGTATTTGGTCCATAAAATCATTGAAAGCATATTGGTATTTTATTGCCTTCCCATTTTTTATTCTCTTCCGCCTTTCCTTACTGACTGTATGAAAATCATTTCTTGGTCATATTTCAGAAATGCAAGTCAAATCATCCTGATATATGATGCTATGACAATCTCAGATGTTTTTCCATTAAAAATGTGGTTCCTTCTGTTTCTGCTTTCATCCACGATGGTGACTCAATAGTGTAACAAATTCACAAACAACTTGATTGGTTAACTGTTCTGGATTCAATGACTTCAGCAGCTGCTCCAGAAAACCAACAGAATCTTCTGCCCAAGTGATAGGGCCCTTGACTGTTTCTTGCACCTCTTCATGATTGAAGCCATCTGAAAAATATCTAAGTTTCCTAGCGGCAAAACCTGACAATCCAAATTCATTTTTCAGCAGCAAATAGAGCCATGTCATTAACAATGATCTTGAAGTTGCTTATTTCCGGAAAAAAGCAAGCCAAAAAACTCTACTATCACATTAAAAAGTGCATATATAGGTGCCTTAGCCCTTACCTTTATATTGCTTCTCAATACACTAACCTGCCAGTACTGCAACTATCATAATCTATCCTAAGACCTAATTTCAATTTACATTAAAATTGGTGAATTATTTTTTACACCAATTTACTGAAATAGAAAAATGAATAAAGTATTTTTACAGTCAATTTATAGTTTCACCTAACCAATGATTTTTATACGTGGCTTATGTGTTTCTGGTGAGATATGTGGTGTATTGATTGATGGTGTACATCATTTCCGCTGCAAATGCGTAGTTTTCAAGAAATTAATATATAAAGTTATGCCTACCTTTCCTCCCCAATGATCTTGGGGGACCTGTGGGAAATCGGGGTTTTGGGTGGGGAGCATGAAATCGAGTAATGCGCGTTGCAAAACAGGTGTAAAATCAACAAGAACACTTAAAAAATATATGGAAATACATAAACTACACTTTTGATGGTGGCAGTGGCAGGGGCTCGCAGGTACCATATTGTTGTTGAGCAGCGTTAGCAACAATTCACAAAAATTTTCACTCTATCCACTACATTTAGCGAAGCGCATTCCGCCCGTGCAAATTGCTAACCCTAAAATCGGGAATAAATTCATGAAGCTTCGAGATGACCAAGAGTTGCGATTTTGTGTACATCTAACCTAACCTCAACCTAACATAATGTAACCAAATCTAACCAAAGCTAACCTAACCAAACCTAACCTAAACTGACCAATGCTAACCTAACCAAACCTAACCTAACCAATGCTAACCTAGCTGGTGGCTTTGCCCCCCTAGACCCCTCCAATCCCCACCTCGTAACTTGAGCTCTCTTTAAAGTACAGTCATACCTCGAAAGCCCGGACCCTCGTATGACCGGTCGAAATGAACAAAGGGCGGACTCTTCAAGCAAAGTTCCCTATTTGTCCGGTAGGTGGCAGCAACGGCCGTACACGTGTACTCAAACCCGGACCAGTCAAGCCGCCACCAGGGCTGCCGTTTCGTAGAATTTTGTACCAAAACATAGTGAAATAGCAGCATGTGGCAACTCCACAAGGACATGAGAAAAAAATTTCTACATACCAGCGGGCTCTTAAAAACATTCAAAAACTCAAACTTTTGTTTGAAAATTATAGAACTAGTTATCAAATAATAAATGGTACATCAAAATATGACTTATTGGTAATTGTTAGTTATAAAATATTATATCCCAAAAGATACGTTTTTACGGTGTAGAAAAAAATTCTACGCTAAAGTTTCAGCTTTCTTTTAGCGATAATAATATAAAAAATCATTTTTATATTTTACTGAATATGTTTGGGCATGCGGGCCTTATATACATTCAAGAATAAAAAACTAGAACCAACATTTTGTCAAAGTTTGACAAGTATATCTTGCTATGAAAGTCTGCACATGCTCGAGAAAAATGTATGCCCTGTATGGCAACACTCCCATTCTACACGGCAGTGTAGAAAACGCGGCAACCCTGGTCTCCACCACTGTCCCGCGTGCATACCTTCCGATATTTACAGTGTACGTAATAAAAAATACAGTACAGTACACTGAGTGTATATACAGTATATTTACATACCTGTATTACAGTTATTATTACAGAATTATTAGTATTATAGTATTATTATTACAGTATTGTTATTATTACAGTGTTAAGAGTATTATTCTTATGTGTTTCTATGCCATATCATACATTACCTATACATATACCGCTACGAAAATCTACAGGTGTTAGGGCGATATTTTCGATGACCAGACTTTTGGCATGACCAGACCACCCTTCCCCCCAATTAGTCCGGGCTTTCGAGGTTCGACTGTATAACTATTAGTAGAAATGTGTGTTTAACTATTATGATAGCTAATAAAATAAATGGAATCCATTAGGTCAATTTAGAGTTTCACCCAGCGGAGAAATCATAAATGTGGCAACGCTGCTTAACAATAACAGCAACGCTCAAATGTAGCGGAAATATCATAAATGTTAATGTGGCAGCAACGCTGCTTTACAATAACAACGCTCACTACCGCCATGAAAAGTACAATTTATATATTTTCATATGTTTATTATGTGATTTTCTTTATTTCTGACCTGTTTTGCAATGCATGTTACTCAATGTAATAATTATAATCCCCCCACCCAAAAACCCCTATTTCCCAAAGGTCCCCCAAGATCGTTGGGGAGGAGATGTAGACATTTCATTTTCAGGAGGTCAGGTAGGCATATCTTTATATATCAATTACTTGAAAACTACGCATTTGCAACAGAAATGGTGTACACCATCAATCAATACACAACATAAAAAGTCATATCTCACCAGAAACAAATAAGCCACATCAGGAAATCGTTGGTTGGGTGACACTATAAATTGTCCATTTTTACTTTCAAAGGAGTTATTTTGTTTAATCATGGGATCTATAATTATTATTATGTCAACTGGGCCAGCGGTTTGGATTTTAAGAATGATCAAATTTGAAATTACCACCCTTAAGTTGATTCCCACACTTCGGTATGGAAAAAAATCGTATCTACTTTAGTTTTCAAGCTATTTAAAGAATTTAAAAAGTATTTTGTTTCTAATGAAATTCCCTTTCATATACAACAATTTATGGGTTAAAACTTAAACCAATTTTAAAAATTTTGAGTTCGTATCTAACATTTCTTTTCCAGCGTAATGATCTAGATGTCCTTATCACTGCATACTCAACCATTTGCATTCATGTGACCTTATATTAAGATAAAACTTGGTCATACATGTTTCATATTATAATCCCTAACCCTTTTACTTACTACATTTACAACATGCGACACTGTCATACTAGCACTGGGTTACACACGTGTTGACGATAGTTTGTTTACATCAGCTTGTCCGATTGCGTGTCGAAAACAAACCTTCATATTAATTCGAAATGCGATGATCGTATCTTAGGATGCGTTATAGTATAAGTAAATGTTTATTTATTCATTTCATCATACATGTAAGGACTGTATCAACATTTCTAGGAAAAATTAAATAGAACAGTACCGTATTATATAATTTTATTATTGTTATTTTCTTTTTGCTATAACCTTATTACTATATTATGTTAGTAAAACTACTCACGGAAGAGGCCCAAGGGCCTATGGCTCCGGTATGGTAGCCAGTACATTTTGTGGCTGGCGGTAGCGTGCTGTATTGATTTTTGCCCTATAATTAAATTTTTGTTCCTGACCCTTCCAATATTTGTCAAGTCTGGCTTCAAACTACCCTATCTGGCAGACTATTCCAGACACTAATCACTCGGTTCGAGAAAGAGTACTTGTGACGGTTTAATCTACCCCTTGTCTTGAAAATTTTCTTTTCATGACCTCTCGTCGCACTTTCTTCTCTCATTCTGAAGAGACCCTCGATACATCCCTCGTCATACTTGTTGGTTATAATCTTAAAAGTCTCAATTTGGTCTCCTCTGGATATCCTATATGCCAGGGTAGGCAGATCAATTTTATTTAGCCTCTCCTCGTAAGGTACTTTGCAACACGGTACCATTTCTGTTGCCCTTCTTTGCACGTTTTCTAGTTCTTAATTATTTTTGCATCATCTGCGAAGAAATTCATACAACACTCCAGTCCTTCATCCATGTCATTTATATATATGACAAACATGATTGGAGCCAATACACCTTGCAGGCACCACTTATCATTTCTTCCCAATTTGAGTATTTGTCTCTAATTACTACCCTCATTTTTCTCCCAGTCAGGAAGTCTTCCATCAATTCCAATAATTTTCCTTTGATGCCACCTATGGATTCTATTTTTCGTTAGGTTTTTGTGTGGTACTTTATCAAATGCTTTTTGTAGGTCTAGAAAGGCACAGCCCACCCATCCATCCCTTTCTTTAGCTGTGTGACAGGCTGCAACAAACTAATAATCCCATACTCAAACAAGGTTAAGATACCAAATGCTGTGTGATAACTTTATTTAAGTTTCATATCAAGGTTTTGTTTTCTGTTCATCAGAAGTAGTCTAACTTACTGAATTCTGACCTAGGCACTCTCATCTTTTCCCCACAACTTCAATGTCTTGTAGACTTTTATAACTTCAGATTTCCACCTCACACAGTTCTGATGTATAGAAGTTTGCAGAGATTTATAATTTAAAATAATTTCTATCAACATAATTATAAATATCACTGTTCATATGGTGGCAGTCCAAACTGTTCCGGTTTGAAATCTTCTAGTGAATTAAGGACTAGTGTGGCATCCTTGGTCAAGCTTGGGTCCATGCGAGAATCAGGCACCATTACTACCTGCATCCCTGCACGAACACCTGCCAACACACCATTGGGAGCATCTTCAAACACTAAGCACTGTAAGAGAAAGAGTGAGAAAAAAATCAAGATATTATAACTTAATTTTCACAATGAAACTTAATCTAAGCAGCCACCTCATCTTCTAACCCACACTGGTGTTTCCCAATATAATTATCACCTAATGCTCTCAATTGGGACCAATGACTACCTGTATGTGATGGTCTTTTGAGATTCAGTGGAACTTGAGTCAACAGTTATCATTATCAACACTTCAATTAATATATTACAATGGAGCCAATGATGAGCATTTGCTTGTGATGGTCCTGCAAGATGGACAGCAATGCTACCTATGTTTAAAACCTGACAACTCCCTCAACTCCAATAGAAGGTTCAGCCTTGAGGGGCTGACATTCAGTCTCCAGACTGGACCCAAGATTAATTTCAACTGTATTTCTTACACATTTTCACACAAGAAGGGCTGACAACTGGCAATTCCTCTCCTCTTCATACCACTTTGAGCCAGTAACAAAGAAATATTCCCACAATGATACACACAAGTCATGGTGTGGCAGCATCTACATTATGAGACCACCCCTCAACTCCCAAGAGTTGGTGGCCAAAATGTCACAAGAAGCCCTTGGCAATGTTATTGAATACAGCTCTTTTCCTGAAAAAATTAAATAAATAAATAAATAAAGTAGCAATATAGTCCTTATTGGAAATTCTAATTGCAGTGAAGTCAACTGGGAGGAATGGGAAGCAAGCGACACAGCAGATTCCTGGGGGAAATACTGTGTCAAGTATAGCAATGGAGAATACATGCCCCAATGGGTAAAGGAAGAGACCTGGGTAGGAGGAGATGACATCCCTGCAAGATTAGATCTGTTACTAACCAAAGTGCCACATATCATCACCCTAAGAATGAATCACACAGGCAAAGGAGACTCAATTTTAGGAAAGCAGATTACTTAAGGTTGAAAAATTCTTTGAAGAAGCAAACTGGGAGGAATTCATAAACACCACAGGAATAAGGAGGAAATGGGAAATCTTTCTTGATATTTATTACTGGGGAGTGAACAAACACGTGCATAAAATTCATAGGAGGAAGAAGCAGAAACAGGACTGTTTTAACAAAAAAGTGTGAGACTGAAAATGGCTTGGGAAAAATGGAGAAAGAGAAGAAGCAATAACAAAAGTGGCTTACAAACAAGCTACTAAGAATGACTATACAAGAATTTGCATGGAAGAAGAAAATTTTGAAACTGGATAAGAACCTAAGAATAAAGGAGACTGCAAGAGACCATAAGGCCTACACTAGGCAGCTCCGTATCCGTCACCACCTGTCATCCCCATCCATAAACTTGTCCAATTGTATTTTAAAACAGCTGATAGTTTCAGCGCTTACTACATGGTTACTAAGTTTATTCCATTCATCAACCACCCTAGTAGTAAACCAACGTAAGAGGAGCAGCAACACCTGAGTAGTCTTTGATGAAGTGTCTATAAAAACCTGATTGACCAAGTAATGTAAGGCCAGAAATTTTATTTGAATATTATTTTCAATTAATTGTATTTTTTCTTGAAGATTCTATAAGCGAGATCACTAAGCATTATGGGTAAACTATAGCTCCGCCCATCTGTGACGTCATTAGAACACATTCAGACATAAACATAGACAAGGAACCTTAGTGCTAGGAAAATGAGAAAAATTTCCACCCTCCAATTCAGGATTCCATTAGAGGAATAATTTAAGGGAGTTATGATATCTAGATGTTAACTCAAGGAATGAGTTAACAAAGTCTTGAGTGATAGTACAATAGGGTAGTTGGTAGTTTTATACATAGATACAAACATGTTTGCCAGCCATGTTCTGTTTCTTGTGTGCAGCTTGAATCAGTCTCAAGCCACCCCTCTTCATAACAAGTATGTCAATGTTCTTAGTCAAAATATTGAATTTAATGAGGATATATGAATATAAAAATTGAAAATATGATAAATATTATTATAAGTTATCTAGAAGGAGTCTCAAGCCACCCCTCTTCATAAGAGGGATAAAATGGGTTGAGGGAGTTGAAAATTACATGAGACGACACAACATAAATACATGGTATTAGAGAGCATGTGATCGGAAGAATATTTCTGGTAAATGTAAAATTTGTGTAGTGAGATTAGGGACAAGAGTGTTCTCTCCCAAAGATAAAGTAAAATAGGTTAGGTTAGGCACAGGTGAAATAAACATTTGGATAAATGGCCAGAAATTTAGATCATAAGAATCCATGTCCTAACTACACCATTAGGTGTTGAATTACATAACCTCCCAACTATGCCATTAAGCATAGAATTATTTCAAAGGTAACCATCCAGGATGGGTTTTAGTTCAAGTATATTAATTTCAAATAAATTGTGTCTACTGTAATAGTGGGGGCACATTAGGCAGTAGTCCTTAATCTCACAACGCCATTAGATGGCATGATGTCCCCTGGGAATGCACGTACAGTCCCAGCTCCATCTAAGGTCCATCCTAGCCAGGTCAGCAGCCTGGGAACATCCCTGCATCTGACTTACCAGCGGCGTTGACCTTTCTCCCTAGCAGCCAATTAGAGCACGAATCATGATCTGACCTGGTATATAAGCTGGATGGTAATCACTGAAGATTCAGACCACTTTGGGAACACCACTCATGAACATCCCCACCAACTCTGTCACTGTCTCCCCTAGACCACCTTGGGGCACCACTTGACGAACATTGCTGTGACCTGGTCATAAACAGACCACCTAGGAGCACCACGCTGTGAGCATAGCTTGTTGCCTCCCTTATTGTCTCCTCCCTCCTGCCCCACTCCTCTTGCTGCTAGATCAAATCATTACCATTCCTGAGGCACCCAACTTTAAAATAAATCTGTTTCTCCCCATCAGTGTTTGCCTTCCAGCCAGGCTATCTGTTTTACATCTTGACACATGACAAGGAAATCAGTACATGAAAGAAAATATATGAAATCAAGAGATCTATTACTATATAATATCAATGTGCATTGGTCTTACCTCCTTTGGGTCCACTGAACCCTTGAAACGCTTTGCACAGACCAAAAAAACATCTGGGTTTGGCTTTCCATTTTTAACTTCAGGGTCACTAGAAGCAAGTACCACAGGGTTGAACAGAGACACAAACTCCTTGTGATTTGTTGTTTTCAGGTTGTAACTCTCTTCAGAGCTCCCTGAGGCAATAGCAATTGGTATTTCATATTTGTACAGATGCCTCACCAGTTTCTCTGCCCCTAAAATTTTCACACCATTATCAATAAAACATATTTTTTTACATATGTTATATTATCACATCAGTATAATGAAAAAACCCCATATATTTCCAAACTGAAATACATGCAGCAATTTTACATATAGTGGACTTGTCTTGGATTCTATTTCTATCAAAGAAAGGCACATTACCTTTCATTAACATGCTTGAAGGCAACACTGAACTATAGAGACTCTCAACTTCTTTCTTGTATTGCTCTGGCTGTGCAGGGATATTAAACATTTGGCAAATCTCCTCACATGTTTCGATGCAAGTATGCCCCATTAACTTCATGAGTTCCTGCCATGATATTTCATGACCATATGTTTTAAGAACTTTAGAATGAATCTGATTGTACAAGTCCACAGTGTCTGAAAGTCAGTGGAAAATTAAAGACAACAGCTATAAATCATAACCTTTCAAAGTAAATGTGCCCCATATGGGGTATTGAGTCAACATGTTATGGATTTTTCACACCCCTGTGGACAAGAGTTATGCAATGCTCTTTAATGATTGAAAACTAATCTCCACTCAAAATAGATTATCACTTTCAACTTCTACTATCCCTCCTTCCTCCCATTTACTTTAAATCTTTCCTAAACTGTCTCTATGACTGACTCCACAGCACAATACTGTCCTCATGGTTAGAAGCTCTGATTATCAATGACAAAATATAAATATGGTGGAAATGAGAAGCTACACGGATCAACAATACACCCAAAATTCTAATCAAAGGCTTTGCTATAAAATGTGCTTGATGAACTATAAAAATGTAGTGCATACAATAAACCAAACTTGCTATCAAGACTATTTTTTATATTTGCCATGTATGTTACCAATACAGCCATTTTTTTCTTCAGATGGACAGAATACATGTATTACATCTGATACAAATGGAAATGAGCAAGACAGGCCACTATATGCAAGAAGCTTTGTGTGGATAGTTATATGCTGGTACCTGGCAACAATTTAGCAGTTGGGAAGAGCTTATCATACTCTATGGATACTTTACTGTAATACTCTTCAACCGAGATGGGCAAATGAAGAGAGTCAATAATGTACTGGGCTCCCTCATGTCCTTTCATACCCATACATTTCACTTTGATTTCCCATGTGTAAACTGCATTATACTGGCCCACTATTCTTTCAATTGCTGCTGTGTATAACCTCTCAGTGTCTGTGTAGTAAGAAGAGAATACATTTATCAGTATATGAACACAATTAGATAAATTATTAACCAAAGAGCCAGACATCATCAGCTCCTTGTGTTTTCTTTGCCCAATAGGAAGAAGTGACCATGTAACAATTCAATTTCAGCTGGAGGATGAGGAAATAAAACCAAGGAATGAATCACACATACAAGGAAGATTCAATTTTTGGGAAACAGACTACTTAAGGTTGAAGAAATACTTTGAAGAAGCAAACTGGGATGCATTCATGAATACCATAGTAATAAGGAGGAAAAGGGAATTCTTTCTTGATATTTACAGCCTGGGAGTGAACAAACATGTGCCAAAGATAAATGGAAGAAAGAAGCAGAAACAAGACTCGTTTAATAAAAAAGTGCAAGACTGAAAAAAAGGCCAGGGATGAGGCTTGTGGAAAATAAAGGGAGAGAAGCAATAAAACAAAAGAAGCTTACAAACAAGCTAGAAATGACTATATAAGAATTCTCCAAGTGGAGGAAGGCAACTTTGAAAGAGGTGTATGAGATAAATGCAAAGATAAACTAAAAACTATTTTACAGGTTTATAAATGGCAAACTGAGACAGGTTTTTCAAGAGGCCTCAGTTCAGGCAGAAATAGGGGATGAAAGTTTCCAATTGGTTTTTACTAAAGAGAGCACTTTTTTTTTAGAGGAATGCGAGATGAAAAAAAAAACAGGTGAGAAGTGAGGGAAGTGCTCAATCTTTTTGGATCATTGGATGTGACAACAGCTTCAGAACTTGACAAAATCTAAAACTGGATACTTAAAGAATGTAGGATACAACTGGTAGACAAGACTCGTAGTCTTATATATTTGTTGAAAGAAGGCATAGTGCTTCTTGACTGGAAACGAGCAAATACTGGTACCAATTTACAAAGGTGGAAGCAAAGAGACACCACTAAATCATAGGCTGTTGTCGGAGAGAGGCCAAACGCACAGTATGGGATCCAATATATTTTACGTTTCGCCCCGTAGGGCGAAACGTAAAATATATTGGATCCCATACTCTGCATTTGGCCTCTCTCCTACAGTGCTGTTGCAGTCGTTGCTGCTTTTACTCATAGGCTGTTGTCACTGACCAGCACAATAGTGAAATCATGTCAGAGGATTGTGAAAAATTTGACCAATTATTTTGAAAAAACATTCTGACAGACAGTTTGGCTTCAGATCTGGAAGGTTGTGCGTGTTGAACCTTTAAAGCTTTTACTCAAAAAAGGCTGATACACTGTGAGAGTGGGGTGAGTGGACTGTGTGTGCCTCTACCTAGAGAAAGCACTTGATAAAGTACTTCACAGTCAACTTATGTGGAAACTGGAGCATGTTGGGGGACTGAGAGGCAAACTATTAAAATGGATGAAAGACTTTCTGAAGGAAAGATACATGAGGACAGTAGTAAAGGATTAAATGTAATGATGAAGAGCAGTAACAAGCAGAGTTTCACAAGTTCAGTGCTCACACCAATAATGTTTCTTGTCTATATCAATGACATGATGGAAGCCACAACCAATTCCATCACATTTGCAGATGAAACAAAAATCATGAGACGAGTGAAAAACGAGGGGACTGTAGACTATTTTTGCATGGAGCCAACAATGGGAAATGAAATTCAATGCTAAAAAATACAAGGTACTGGAAAATGGGCTATAGCGGCAAAAGAACATCCTTATGTTATTCCTTGAGAAGTGAACCCATTACAAAAGCAAAAGAGGAGAAAGATTTGAGTGTTGTCACCTGACAAGCATATCAGCTAGTCTGTGGGAGAGACATACAAACTGCTGCAAAAGATTATACATGGCTTTTCACTATATGGATGAAGAGATGATGAAAATTTTTTTTTTTTACTGAAACCTTGATCCATCTAAGACTGGAATATGCATCAGTGGTATGGTCCCCACACAGAATGAAAGATAAGCAAGATCAATACAATACATGGGGGACTTCTTGAAAGGAAGAAAAATGAGATACTTAGAGAAAAGAACTCAAAATGGGTAGACATGATAAGTGGAGTACCCCCAAGGCTCTGTATTGGCTCCGATAATGTTTGCTATTTATATAAATGACATGGATGAAGGAATTAAATGCTACATAAACTTCTTTGCAGATGATGCAAAACTATTGAAGAGAGTGAGTAGCGAAGAAGCCTGTAAATCTTTTCAGGGAGATCTGGACAAAGTCTGGAATTGGAGTAAAAAGAACGAAGTGAATTTCAACATTAAAAAATGTAGTATACTGGAATTTGGAAGAAGCACCCCCACCCCATCATATGATGGGGGTGGGGGGGTGGCAGAGATCCAGATACAATGAAATGCAATAAATATATTATATATTACTATTAACTTATCTACCATAAAATGATCAACCAATTATTTACCATAATCAAATGAATGAATGCCACCAATACAACAAATGTCACACAATACCAAAGTAAGGTAAATATTAAGGAGAGACCCACACACCAACCAGTCCAATGGCACATTGATCATTGATGTGGTAGGGGGACACAGTTGACTGGGTTGTCCCTAACTGGTACCAAGTTGACAAAGAAAATGGTTTGGCGTACACTTAAAACAACAAATACTATCCACATCCACTGGTATGGACAGGATTCATTGCAGGCCCATAATTTCTGGGGGCTAAGGCTGCTATAACCCCTCCCACAATTTACTATATCCTCGTATCTTAATTTTGGTGTTTCAAGATGAACACATTTAATTATATTTACATCTGTACATTACAATTACAAAAAAATAATAACATTACTTATTCTACCTTCCAACATATTGATTTTTCATTTATATAGGTGTTATTGTGTTGAGATGTCCAAATCTTACCTCCCCCCCCCCCAAGAAATATAAAAACACAGACCTGCACTGAGGTAGACCTAACCTTGACCAAAAGGTACCAGATAAACCCTCCCCGCAATTAGGGTCTCCCCCTAACTTCGGGTATAATTACAATAATATTGCTTTGGTAATGTCCTCACAGGAATTCAGATGGGGGCAAACATTTTATCTCCCGTTTGAGAGGCATGAACTGAAAGGCAATGCTATTCGTAACGATTGGTAAATGACAATTGGTTATAATTTTCGGACTTGAGATTTCTTCAACGTAATTTGTCTTACCTAATAGCAATCCATCCATATCAAATATCACATATCGCACTGGTTGAAAGTCGGGCATTGCAATCCTAGACAAATAAAGTTTCCTCCTAAACAATGACTACTCTGTTGTCTGATGTACTAGACTACTAGTCTGTCCAATCTAATGATGATAACTCGATTCTTTTAAGTGATTCGAGTTTTTATGAGTGATTCAATGAAGAGAATCGGTCACTCGATTCACCAACTCAGTAGTCTGGCAGTCTGCTTGTCTACACGCAATCACACATCGATAGACCGGGTGCCAGTGGAACATGCCGAGTATGAACTTTGATTATATTAGTCTGAACCTTGATAGCAAGAGATATTTTAGGTAAGGTTATTCTTCACAACATCTCCCGCCAATGAAAAAAAAAACTATTTTAAAAACTCAGTACTGACGTAATTATTTTTTTCCGGTGTTTATTTATGGGGGCTCAAAATAGTCAGAATGATAGGAGTTATCCAATGATATAGATAAGAACTGCATTTGTGAGACTAGCGAATAACTTTACCTTTTTCCCTTTGTAATCCCTCTCTAATCTGTGAGTGCCGAATGGCAAGCTGGGTCTTGTACGTGGCCCATCGGATCGGCCCGGAGTGGCCCGAGTCAAAAAGACGGAGCCCACGAAATTTGCCCATCGCGGCATGAGTCTATTTTTTTTTTTTTTTTTTTGGTTTGCAGGGCTGGTACCCACTCGAACATTAACCTTGTCGGTAGTCCAGAAGTGTTTATACATGAACGCAGGAGACGGTGTCCACGGTATGCCACTACAGTGACGATACTCGGAGGAGGCTGATGTATCAACCCTTTACCGTGGTGCCTAGCCATGGCAGTCTAGTTTCACTGCAGTTCATTCTCACTCGTGATACGCGCTACCCGCTTCCGTGACTCGAGTCTTGAGGCTGGTATGATGACGTTGTCTCAACCGCTGACGCCGGCCACACCGGAGATGTTTGCTTCCCTGGCCGGTCCAACCCAGACTGATGACGTCAGCAACGCGACTGGCCGTCACGCAACTCGAGATAGGCCTGTAAACTCGCCGTAGTTAGCAAGACGTCTCGGCCAGCTCCAGCCAGCAGCCAATCAGAAACTAGGGAGAGATCTCCGGGGACCTCGCTGAGCCGCCAGCCTCCTTTAAAAGGACGGTGTCTTGCCAAGAGGTCGGACGTCTCTCCACTCCAGCTCACTCAACAAGCGCCCAGCAATCTTCGCCGGCCGGTGGTGGCGAGGAGATATATCTCCTTTGCTGCTGCCGGTCTGGCACAAGCCGACCTCTTCGTTGACGTCGGCAGGCGGGTTTACACCAATACAATCACACACATTTCCCAAGTCATGTAATTCTCTGTTTTCAGAGTAGTGCTTGGAAGAAAAGAGGCACACGCACACTTGCTCGCTGGATTAGCGGAGGCCCAACACAACTCTTAATCAGAACCCTCATCTAATCGCCGGCTGGTTGCGAGAGAGGAATTGGGGAGCCTCTCTGTCCAACCGGCCCGCACCCACGCGCTGGCCTCTTTGCTGACGCTGTCGAGTTGGTTTACACATCTGACATTTACACACAATTCCCAGTCACATAATTATTTGCTTTCAGAGTTGTGATTGGAAGGAGTGAGATAATACAACACCCGTCCGCCTGCCCCTTCGCACCGCCACTGGATTAACTCTACAAGACTCTCAAACCCAACCTGGGGAAAAGCAGGAAAAGCTCAGGCCTTACCTGGGGCTAAACAGGAACGCGCTCTACACGCGGGAAGTGAACTCTACTCACTTCTCGTAGGATACATACATACACACACCTCTCACGAACATAGCCACGACCCACGCACAAACATCTACACTTACTTTTTCTTTGACTATAGTTCGCTTCCTTTCTAACTTTCTCTTATACTACATCTTCTCATTTCAGTTTACCTCCCACTAAAGATTTTTCCGTCTTTCCACCTTTCTCTACTACTACGCCTCTTACCATTTTCTCAACTTTTGGTGATTGTAATACCGGCGTCGGCGCCGCCGTCCGAGTTCCCTGTCCATTTCTCCCGAGCCACGACCACCAACAGCCCCTGATCGCTCGCTTAATCGCCCGGTGGCAATAGCCCTCTTTTATACACTACTATCTTTTCATTTTCTTACAGACATTCTTCCCCTCCCACAAAAACCGATCCCGCGCAAGCAGGTGGTCTTACCTTGCAAGTCGCAAGTTCTCTCCAACAAGTCGCCTCGGGCACATCTCCAAGCTTCAAGTGGCCCTTCGCACTCGGCCCACGACACTTGAAGGCCCTCACCCTAGACCTTCCCTCCTGTGGCCCTTCGCTCTCAGCCCACGACACTTGAAGAGGCCCTCACTCCGGACCTTCCCTCTACGATCCCTCGTCCGTGACCTCCGAGGCTAGTATTCATTAAATCTTGTGTGCCTTAGTGTTATTGTGAGATTCATTTCCTTGGCTTGTCCGAACCTAACCACAACAGGCGTATCCACTCGTCAAGGCTCACAGCTCACTCACGCTGACCACAGCCAAGGGGAAGGCGGCCAATCAGAAGGCTAGATGTTCAAACGGAACAGGTCCGTGATCCCGCCACGGGGTTTATAAGGACAGCTTTTTGCCAACCCTGATCAGAGCAGCCTCACCAATCTGGCACAGGCCGACCTCTTCGTTGACGTCGGCAGGCTGGTTTACACCAAAGACAAATACATACATTTCCCAAGTCACATAATTCTCTGTTTTCAGAGATGTGCTTGGAAAAAGAGAGATGCACGCACACTTGCTCGCTGGCTTGTCGGGGGCTCACGATTCAACTCTGATTCAGCGCCCTTCTCTTCGCCGGCTGGTTGCGAGAGAGGAATTGGGGAGCCTCTCTTGCCGACCGGCCCGCACCCACGCCCTGGCCTGTTCGCTGACGCTGGCGAGCGGGTTTACACTTCTGACATTTATACACAATTCCCAAGTCACGTAATTCTTTGCTTTCAGAGTTGTGCTTGGAGGGAGAAAGATAGTACAACACCCGCCCGCCTGCCCCCCCCCCCTCGCACCGCCATTGGATCCACTCTCCTGACTCTCAAACCCAACCTGGGGATAAACAAGAACGCTCGTGCCCAACCTGGGGCTAATCAGGAATGCGCTCTCTACACGTGGGAAGTGAACTCTACTCACTTCTCGTAAAATACATACACAGACCTCTCACGAACATAGCCACGACCCACGCATAAACATCTACACGTACTTTTTCTTCTACTAAAATTCACTTCCTTTCTAACTTTCTCTTATACTACATCTTCTCATTTCAGTTTACCTCCCACTAAAGATTTTTCCGTCTTTCCACCTTTCTCTACTACTACGCCTCCTACCATTTTTTCAACTTTTGGTGATTTTAATCCCAGGCGTCGGCGCCGCCGTCCGAGTTTCCTGCCTATTTCTCCTGAGCCACGACCACCAACCGCCCCTAATCGCTCGCTCAATCGCCCGGTGGCATAAGCCCTCTTTTATACACTACTATCTTTTCATTTTCTTACAGACATTCTTCCCCTCCCACAAAAACCGATCCCGCGCGAGCGGGTGGTCTTACCTAGCAAGTCGACAAGACGACACAGAGAAAAGGATAATTTCATTGAGAGAAGACCTGCGCTGAAACGCCCTCCGTTACATTTACGCCCTTTTGCCCTCAACTACCCTAGCTAGTCTCTAGCTCTGGTTGAGGTCGCAAACCATATTCATTTTTCGCAATTCTGGTACCCGAGAAAATTCCCCCTTCTTTGTGGAATCTCGCTCTGCCAGTGAAAGCATGTCCTCAAATGACCTCCCTGCACGGCCAACATTGCCCATGCGGTCTTAAAACTTGTTGGCATGACAGGAAGGGGAGGAGCCCCTCGACGACCTGTCCCGCGGACCTGGACCAACGAATCGTAATCCTCGATCTGGGTTCCATACTCGCGGAGCTTCGACGCGCACTCCCCGACTCGGCAACTTCAGCGTCGTTCTCGGCCAAAAGAAAACGAGACGAACCGAGCTCCCCCACCCCCGCAAAGGTATCTGCGGCATCGCTGAATGACAACACGACTAACCGCAAACATCCTGCACTGTCTGTCTTCAAGATTGCTGCTTCAGAAGAAAAAAAAAATTAGATATCATTTGAGGTGATCAGGGCTCTAGAGAAAGGTCCCCTTAATGGGAAGCTTATCTTCTTCCGTCCCCTGCGCGATGGCACCATGCTGCTTACACCTGATACTACGCAAATGGTGGACTTCCTCGACAATATTGAGGAAGTTAATGGGAAGTCCATTAACATAGTTAAACTTCTGCCTGAAAACAGGGCCACCAAGATGGTAGTACATGACTACCCTTTAGAATTCACCCTGGATGTCTTAGAAGACTACCCACAAGTTCCTGAAGCAGTAAGATTAGCCAGATTCAAAAAGCAACAGACGCGTCAAGTACTCATTCTCTTCCAAGGTAAGCCTGTTGACTGTCTGGATCTAGGTTTTTTTTTGGAACGTATCCTGTAAGCACGTACATTCCTGAGCCACTGCACTGCTACAAATGTCAGATGTTTGGACACCACCAACGCCAATGCAATGCAGTGAAGCCAACATCTGGAATTTGCAGTGGTTACCACATGATTGAAGATTGCCTAGCCAAGCTCAAGGCGAGCTCCACTGACAGCGTCACCACGCTTGGAACGTTGGGTGCTCTGTCAGAAGAACAAGGGCAATGGCCTGCGTGGAGATTGCGAGGAAGCGTAAGGACCAAGGTCTAAATATACAGGTCAGACCGTTTGAATTCTTGTGCGCAGCTTCTGACGTCATTTGGCTGAGTCCATTTTCTCTTTGTGATACACTGAAGAAAACTGTGAAACGCCAAGGAAGACAGGAACTATAATATTTTATATTATATATATATATATATATATATATATATATGTATATATATATTATATATCATATATATTATATATTCATATATATAGACAGGAACTATAATATTTTATATATATTTATATATGTATTTTATATAATATTTGTCAGAATATAACTAATTGCGTGGAGCAGTACGAGCGAAGGCAACGTCATTTTTGAACGACGGACCAGCTTCAACTGACAGCTATAGGACCCGCTAACCCCACTTTGAGCAGCCAGGTGACGTTCACGGGCCCGCTGCGCCAACTCCCTCGAAATTCGGTCGGAAGTGGTTAGACCTTATATTCTTAGATCTTGGTAAGGACTACATACTCGTACTTGTGCCACCTGGTACTTATGTTAGGGGAAGCAAGAAAACTTCTCCTCCTCAACCTGCCTCCACCACCGATGTTCCTGACATCACTGACAATACTCACTTTCCTCCTATACAACAGCGAGTGACTGCCAGGCCCGGGGGGCGATTTTTTTTTCCCCCACGAGACTTCTGGACCCCATTATTAACTCAATTGCATTACAGCCAATCAGAACGCACCTGACTTTCATACGTCAGACATCATACGCGTTTACGTTTCGGATGAATAGAGGGAAGAGGGGATGCGGTCATAGCAGAAATTTAAAAACATTTTTGATGTGCAGAATTATCATATCATTCCCCTATAGTAGCGTCACCTTGTTGCCATGCCCCTTCACTACGGGCCACATCGCACGTCTGGCAGCATTAGCTTTCACCCGTGAATTTTGATAACCATAGAAAATATGATGAAGCCAGTTTGTTTAGAGAGTATGGGGATCACGCAGGCACGACTACAATAAATATAATCAAGAAGCCCATATCGGCATCCTCGCGTACACACTTGCAATCCTCATGACGCCCACGTAGGCGTCATCTTATGGAAGTGACTAGGGCGTGAAAGTTTGGGATGTACACAGCCGTTCGGGACTTTTCGTACTCTGGCTACTCGTGCCAAACGTATTTCTACAACACACATAGAAATGTATAAATAGCGTGATATATCGTGAGACTTGCACAAGGCATCCAGTGGGATACCACCGCTGAGACCATCGACGAAGGACCGGAACATGACACTTTTGATGACTACATGTCTGATGATGACGAAAGGCCTTGCCCATTCACACGTGAGGACATCCTCGTAGCACTGAAGGGGATGTGGGACGCAAGATAAGAACGGCGATAGGCCAACAGAACAGTATACGACTGATTAACTCCATAATATAACTCCTACATCCGGCAAGAGTTAATATACCCTCCAGGGCGGGCTCACACAAAGCCCGCGGGAGCCACTCCCGCTCCCAAATTTCAAAGAACAACAACAACGGAGGACAGAACAGCCTCTTCGATCGCAACAGCAACAACTCGAATATCTCCAAGAGCTTCTCTCTCCTAGCACCGGATCGAGGATCTACAAGCTCCAAGACCTTCTCTCTCTCCTAACAAACAACGAGTCGTAGACCAGCTCCAGATTTCAGGCTCACCACATTCTCGCCAGTTTCGGTGAATAAATAAAATAAAATACTGCTTTGATTTCTTTCCTTGGTTGTCCTTCATACTAGAGCACTACACATATATCATCTTATTGTGAGAGTTTTTAATTTAATGTCATCTAAATGGCGAGATGAAAGGAACCGATGTTCTGTTGAATTAAGAATGAACTTCTCATATATTTTAACATAAAATATAGTTCCTTGGAATTGGCTAAAAATATCAAAGATGATACAAAATTTTCTGAGAGCAACAAAAAGCCAGGGCAAATAGTTTTAAAATTAGAATCCTTTGATCAAAGTAAAAAAAAATGTCTTCTCATTCTTGCTATTGTATTTTCATTTAGGGAAGAGAAATGTAATTTTGAACTGTATTTGATATTTGCATCTATTATAATCTATAGACACTTAATTAAATACCAATAAACTTTTTATGTCCTTTATTGTAGCTTAACAGAGTCGGCAACTCAAAATATATAGGAAAAGGAGCAATGCTCGTTGGGGACCGTCTCCTATCCTCTAATTCTTTATTCTACTTAGCCTCAAGTTCATGTACAGTTCCAACTTAATCTGTATAATTGATTTCCAATTATCATACTTTGATTAAGGGCATGTGTGCAAAGTGGAGCGAGTTGTAAAGTTTTGTGGAAAAATATCACCCAAAGTTGTTGCAAGCCGTGTATGGCAAATCTTAGTGTATGCCAGAAATAGACCTCTCTAGACATTTTTTTATATAGAGGTCCAGTGACTCTCACGGTGGTCCTAGTGCCTGTATAAGACAAAGGAAAGTAATCCCAGATAGGGCCTCTGTGCGGCGGTGGCAAAACAGTCCACCTAGCGGGTGGGAAGATCAGCCGCTCGAATGCAGCATCTGCACTAGGCCCAGAGTGTGCAGTGCGCACCCCATCCCCACCTCCCAAGCGGGTATAAAAGGCAGCGGAAACGGCATCCCGGAGTCCTCCACATGGCTATGTCATCTGCGTATGCTGTGATGATGGTGTCACTTCACACCCCTTTTCCCACGTCTGCCAGTAGCAGAGTGAAGAGGAGAGAGGCCACAACAGAGCCTTGTGGGACCCCCATGTCAATTTTTGCTTGGGAGCTGAGTGTTCCTCTCCATCGTACCGCTATGGAACGGTCGGAGAGGAACGTTCTGGTGAAGTTGTAAACCTCTGGAGAGACCCCGATGGCTTTTAGCTTGCAGAGCAGTTTCGTGTGCCAAACAGTGTCAAAAGCTTTGGCAATATCAATAAAGCATGTGTGTAGGACTCTTCTTTGTTTTTGGGCCCTGCGGACGTGCTCCGAGAGTCGCACGACGTGATCGATGATGCTCCTTCTCTTCCTGAAGCCAGCTTGAAGCTTCGGTAGCTCTCCTCTGGTTTCAACATGGTGCTGGAGGCGGCTTAGCACAATCCTCTCATATATCTTACCTATATGAGAGGTGAGGGACACGGGCCTATAGTTGGCAATCTGGTACCTGCGCTTGCCTACCTTGGGGATGGGGACCACAACAGCGTGCTTCCAGGCCTTTGGCACAACACCCTCCCTCCAGCACTTATTGTATATGGCAAGCAAGGCCTCTTGCAGGGGATGGGGAAGGTGTCTCAGGAGTGGGTAGGTGACGTTGTCGGCCCCTGGGGACTTCCTGGTGGCTCTGGTTGCCCGTAGGGCCCAACGTAACTCGAAGAGGGTGAGGTCCGTTTTTCTCCCCGTAGGGGGCAATATGTCTGCTTGGGCGTCTTGACCTTCGCGGAAGCGACGTTGCGCTTCTGGGAGGCTGGCTGTGGAGCTTGCATTAGCAAACTGGTGTAAGAAGCCCTCTGCTCTTTCTTCGGGGGTACACAGAACCCTACCGTCAGGGGTAGTAAGGTCCTCGTCGGGGGGATTGTAACGGCTCTTCAGTTCCTTGAACCGCTTCCAGGCTGCAGTGAGATCTTGATGGTCGTCCTTGCTGTTGCTCCAGTAAGCGAATTTGGCCCTGACGATGGCCTTCTTGCCCTGAGCCTTCGTCTCCTTCATGGCAATGTATGCTTCCTCGGAGTCGTCCGTCATGTAGCGTTGGTAGGCCCGCTTCTTTCTTTCCACGGCTATCTTGCAGTCGTCATTCCACCAGGGGTGACCTCGCCTTCCGCGTCCTACGCTGGTCACGGGGATGGCATGTCGAGCTGCCTCGAGCACATTTTGGGTGAGGAGTGTGTTTAGTTCTTCCACCGAGCTGGTAAGGTCAGGGCAGAAGTTCGTGTCTACTAGGAAGGTTTGATACGCAGTCCAATCTGCCCTTTCCAGTTTGAATTTACTCTGCGGTGGAGGGAGGTGGACAATGGGGGTGAGATGGACGGTGATCTTAATGGGGAGGTGATCAGATGACATTGGGTCATTCAGAGTTGACCAATCCGTGATCCCCGCTAGATTGGAGGACACGAAGGACAGGTCAGTGGCGGACTTTCTGTGTACCGGGTTGTCAGGAATCCTGGTGTGACCGCCGTCGTTGAGTACCACATCTGCTTTGTCTAGGTGGGAGACAATTTCTGGGGAGGAATGGGGATAACCATCTTCCCATAAGGCGTCGCAGCGATTGAAATCGCCTACCACTATCCAGTCGTCAGGAAGTGACGAGACGTTTCAGGGTTATAATAGTTCAGGACGTGCACGCTCCGGTCCCCCTCCACTGTGATGGAAGTGACCACATCGTGACCCTCGTCCAGGGAGAAACCAGGTAGCGACCCGGACTTAGTAGCCAATCCTTGAGAAACATAAGTGGCGACGCGCACCATTCCTGAATCATCAGTCCCTACAAACAGAGGGTAGTGGTATCCTGGCAGAGCCGGTAGAAGGTGGGGACGTTTCAGTAAGGACTGTAGTGCAATTATTTCGTATGAGTTGTTTTCGAGATGTTGCACTAAAAGGTCCCAGGCGGTGTTGATCGCCCGGCAGTTCCACTGCATGATCCTAAGCGCAGCCATTATTTGCAATTTCCAAAATGGTACGCAGGATCACGAAGATACCGTCTAATAACTTGGCCGCTTGTGGGTTAGAATGGGCCATATTATCTTGCAGGGACTTGACGGTGGACCGAAGGCTCCCGATGGTGCTGGAGAGAGATGTATCTTTGGGTGGTGGTGGTGGGGGGGAATGCTGAGTGTATTGAGGCCTCGCCAACTCTCTGTGTGGAAACTGCTCCCATCTCGGCAGTGGGGACAGCGTCCTCAGGTGAGGTGGATTCAGTGGTGGCCGCTGGGGTGGTGGGTTTGACGCGCTTGGCCTTTCTTTTGCGGTTCTTCTTCCCCTCTGCTACGACAGCACCGGGTGTGGCTGAGGAATCTTCTTTTGGTGGAGAGCGTACGTTGGCGCTATAGCTCTTGCCGACTTCGGGGGGGAGATGCAACGTCCAAGGAGTCGGGGGTTGGGGTGGGAAGGATTAGATTTGCCTCCTTTTTCGGGGGTTTTGGGTTCTTGGGGGGAGCAGCGAAGTCTCTCTCTTTCGCCCATTCATCCTTTAATAGGATGCCCAGCATTCCCTGGCGATGACCAAAATCTCCACGAAGGGGTTGTAGCGCTGGTTTTTCACTTCATGCGCTACTTTCCAGATGGCTACCTTCGGATAGTTGGGATACGCTGCGGAGTGTTTACCACGACAGTTAACGCAGAAAAGTTGGCTCTCCTTGCAGTCTTGCGTGGCATGAGTCTTACTACATCGAGCACACCGGGGAGCCTTGTGTCGACAATCCTTCCTGGACTGCCCCAGTAGCTGGCACCTGGTGCATCACCGTACAGGGGTGATATAAGGAACCACCTGGTGAAGGGTGTACCCAAGTTTCACTGTGGAGGGGAGGATGTTCATTTGGAAGGCTACTCTCACTGACCCGGGTGCAACGCCATCTCTTGTAGTGAAACGCTGGACTGTACGGGTAGTTCCTGGGCCTCCAAGTCTGCCTTGAGAAGCTTCTCTGCATCGTCGTCTATGGGGACACCTTTCACAACTCCCACGACGATGGTTCTGGGTATTCTGGTCGTGATCTTCATGGGTGGCTGCCGGGCTGATTTCAGGGTCGCCGTCCGTAGGAGCTGGCCCTGCTGCTTCTCCAATGTACAGCTTATAAGCCATTCTCCGGATGGTGTTCGGCGGATGCCATCAACAGGTCCTACTGCATCCTTTACAAGCTGTGCCTGTCGCCAGGATCCCAGCTTGAGGAATTGGGAAGGGTCCTCAGTAGGCTTGATGAGGACCGGATATTTTGTGGGGCCCGAGTCGAGGCGGGGCTTCTGGGGACGTTGACGACGGTTGTTGACAACACGCCATTCTCCCTGTCCAAAGGAAGCAGTGATGGTCGCGTACGAAGGACGTGCCGGTTCTCTCCCCTCTTCGTCGATGTTGCTGGTAGCGTCCGTAGCTGAGGGGAGGGCAGGGGGCTGGTCGGCTATTGGGCCGTCCGGCTGTGGGTGATGTTCCATAGGTGGGGAGGATTCTTCTTCCATACTTTGCGGTAGATCCCAGTATGTTTGTGACCTTGCGTCAGAGGCAGCTCCTCGTAGGCGCTTACTGCGGTGGAGGGTGCCCTGGAGTCTAGGTTCTTCATCTTCTTCTTAGCTGGCGGAAAAAAGCTCTTTGTACTCGGGGGTTCTTCCATGGCCGCCATGATGCACTCACGATGGCTCGTGGAGGATTTCCACGATGTGGAGGAAATCAAGACATCGGCGGCCCAAAAAGGACTCTACCCAACACCGAGGAGAACTTCGGCTCTTCCAGAGACAAGTGGACATGGTTGTGTCTCACCTTGTGGACCTCGGCTTCACACTCTCTGCGGCCAAGACGGTGTATATGCCAATTCACAGCATTGGATACAACAGAGGGGACTACCCGGACTGGAACCAGCTTACAGTCTGCGGCACGCCCGTGAAACCCGCGACGTCCGTTCGCTACCTTGGTGTCATCTTTCAGCGAGACGGACGGTGGACCAGACACATCCAACAAGTTTGTCTGAATGCTCGAAGGGCCCTCAACCTAGTCAGAGTCATCCGACGTGAACCCTGGGGCCAGCGAAGAGAAACTCTGATCCCCACTGTTCGGAGCCTCGTACGATCCCGACTCCTCTTCGGCTCTCCTGCCCTCCACGATCTCTCCCCGGAGAGCACGTACAAAATGGTCCAGATAGAGTGCCAAGCACTCCGTCTAGGACTTGACCTGCCACACGAACAGGTGTATAATGAGGCTGGCGTCATCCCACTCCGGTACCGTTTAAAAAAGGACGCCGGCAGATACCTCTTCGGCTCAGCAAGGATGCCAAACTCGACAGAAGATGAAATGTACGAGGAATGGATTTCAGCCCCGCCCACAGCACCCATCCATGGATTGCCCAGCTCTGTGAGGGATCTCTGCCCCAGAGCCGGAGTCCAGCCCAGTGACCGTCGACGGGTCGCCCAATACCAAGTAGACCCCTTTCCTCCCTGGACAATTTCTCCAGCCGAGGTCGAACTTGACATCCCCCGGGCTAGGACGACACGACAACCCTCACCTCTTGGCTGCACGCACCCGGGAGCTGCTGGCTCTCAAGTATCAAGAAGAATTCCTGGTGCACACGGACGGGTCAGTACTTGAAGATGGTCGCACAGGGGCGGGCATTTTTCTAGAAGCCACAAGGGAGTCCTTTTCCGTGAAGCTTGCCCCCACCACAATCCTCACGGCTGAGCTTGTCGCCATCAAGGAAGCGCTGAACAAAATAATCGCCTTTCCCGACCCACCATTGCGCGTCACAGTGCTATCAGACTCTAGATCCAGTCTGGTAGTCATCCAAAGAGGCCACTCCCCCTCGAGTCCAGAAATCCTCAACGATATCCTGCACCTTTCTGACGAGGCTGCCAAAAATGGGAGTCCGTCTCCGGTACCAATGGGTTCCCTCTCATGTGGGACTCCACGGCAATGAGATGGCAGAGCTGCCAAACACGGTGCCCTGGCACCTAAAGATAGTGAGACTAACTATCCACCTCACAGCTAGTGACGCCATCAGAAGAATCGACCGTGCCGCCTGGGCCCAATGGAAGACGGATTACGCTGCCACGGCCTCCGCCCGTGGATGGCCCACGTACTACCTTGGACCAAACCCTCCCACCCTAGCTTCACTGCCCTAACACATCTCCTCCACAATAAGTAGGATACGGGTAGATCACTGGCGTACCCAGTACACCGGTACCTACTGCGCCTGCGGCACGGAATTGGCATCATTCCGGCATTGCCTTCTCCTCTGCCCTGCACTGGAAGACCACTTCCGGCAACTAAGGACCCTCCTCGGCGACCCAGATTCAGCCCACGATAGATTGAGAGCCGACAGTACCCCCGACGTCCGGTACTTGGCAATGGCAGCGAAGCTCGTTTGCTCCTCACCAGTGGGAACACTACTGTAAATGTACGCAATCTACCCCAGCAATCACAAGAAACACACACACACACACTCCATACCTAAATGGCCTAAGTGCCCCATAAACCAAGCGCCTTAACACAGACCCCGGAAAATATACGCCAGTCCTTAAATCGGTTAACACCGCCGAGACTTAAAAAAAAAAAAAAAAAAAAAAAAAAAATCCCGGAGTCGGTAAGTTCACGAGCTGCCGCCTAGCCTTATCTCCCCTCACAGCCTATAAGTCTTGATCCTGTTGCCGGGTCAGAACCAAAGTCCCCGTCGTCTATAAGTCCTGATGTTGCTGCCGTTAGGTCAGACACTAAGTCGTCTCCTGCCTCTGTGAAACCTGTGCTGCCGCTGAGCCAGAACCAAAGAACTGTGCTGATGACGGGCAAAGCTCCTTCCACTCTACTTGGCGCACAAAGTCCTGTAGCTGCCGCCGATCCGCGTCCTTTTTAAGACCCTACGCTGCTGCGGGGTATCACGCTTCTTCTCTCTCAAGTACACGAAGTCCTGTTGCTGTTGTCCGGCCGTCCTCTTAAATTTGTCTTCTTCAAGACATCGACTTGTGCCAACCGTGGACCTCCCGGAGTTCTCCCGCGGGTCGCGGGTCTCCCACTGGCCAGAGGACTCTCCTATGGAGCCCCGGCTCACTGCCAACAAACAGACTGGCCATTTACGGAAGGGACCCGTCCCGTGTGACCCCACAATGCCCACCTTGGATTGGTTGCGGGTACCTCCGCCCATCTCGCCGGTAGCACGGGTGCTGCAGTTCTAACGGGACGACCCTCATCTTTGCTGCTAGCACAAAGAAAAGTGTTATTGTATGAGACAAGATAGCTGCTTGCCACCAACTCGCGTTAACGTACACGCTGGCTCTTCATCCTACCCAGCTTGCTTGCTTGCTTGTGTATAACAACACTAAATGTCAGACTGGGAATATTTCCACCGGCTAGCGTTGTCCATTGAATGTGCCGGCTGTACGTGTTTGTAACTTATGTAGATGGCACTTCCTATTGTAATAAACATACGAAGTATTTGGTTGTCTTTTCCTCAATCTCCATGCCGAACCTGAAGTCCTTGGAAATTATTTTCATTTGGCTTTGCCTGATGGCAAATCTAGGAGCCTCGCTTTGCGTCGCCGTCGTCACTGCCGTCTCGTCGTGACGAAAATAACTATTTTCCCTCCCCGACTCTCCTAAAGTTGGAGCCAGCAACGTTTTGCCTCTACTGTGACCCTGAAATAATGTTGCTTCCCTCTGTTCACTCAATTGGTATTTCCATCTTTTGTGACCCGAATACTATAATCATATAACCTTTCTCTTCAATCTTTCAGAGTTGGCAGACCTAGTGCTTGTAGTCTTTCCTCGTATGGTTTATCTGCCAGGCTGGGGACCATTGCAGGTGCTGTCCTTTGTATTCTCTCAATCGTGCTTATATCCTTCTAATTGTGTGGGGATCATAGAACTGACACATATTCGTTTTGTTTTGGATGGATCAGGGTTTCGACGAGTTTTTTCATCGTCTCTTCACCCATATATTGACTCTGTAGTAGTCCATATGTTGCTCCTACAATCCTCCTGATATGTGTCAGGTGACAGGTTGTCTTTTATCAACACTCTTAAATCTTTTTCCTCTTTTGCTCTTGTAATGGGTTCACTTCCCAAGGAATAGTTTAAAGATGGTCTTTTGCCGCCATTGTCCTTTTCCATCACTTTGCATTTCTTTTTTATATTGAACTTCATTTCCTCAACCCTAAGTAATATGCTTTCCTAAAACTGAGTCTCCCTTGCCTGTGTAATTAATTCTTTGGCTCTATTTCCTCATCCTCCAGCTGAAATTCAATTGTTACAGTCACTTCTATGGAGCAAAGGTAGTTCAATAAACTGATAATGTCTGACTCTTTGGTTAGTAAGAGATCTAATCTTGTTTAAATGTCATCTCCTCTTACCTGGGTCACTTCCTTTATCCACTGAGTCATTGTGTTCTCCATTACTGTACTTAACAGTCTGTATTTACCTAGTTGTATCTTACGGGAAGAGGAGCTATGCTTGTGGTGTCCCGTCTTTGTATTTCGCAGTGTCTAGTTTGCTCTTGAATTTGTGTATAGTTTTGCACACGCTATTCTTTTGTCCAGTTTGTTCCAGATGTCCACTACTCTGTATGGAAAACTTTTTTTTCAGGTCTCTTCTATATCTATCCTTTTTTTTATCAATCATGTCCTCTCTATCAAGGACTTCTGTGCCTTTCATGATTCTGTAGATGGTCAATGGGTCGCCTCTTTCTCTTCTTTATTCCAAAGTCGGTAATTTCAATTTGGCCAGTCTCTCCTCACATGACAGGTTTGAAAGTGCTGGGGCCATTTTTGTGGTTGCTCTCTGGATTCTTTCAATTTTCTTTATATTCTTTTTGGTACTAGGTGACCATAGTGTCGCAGCATACTCCAGTCTAGGCCTTATTAGTTTGACTAATATATATATTTTTTTTTTGCTAACAAATTCTTTGTCTAAATAGGTAAAAGCCACCTTTGTTGATCTTAGCAAGTTGTAGGATTCTCTGCCAATTTTGTTTATTTATCAGGGGACAAGTCATTTGAGATAATTACTCCCAGGTTTTTATCAGATCCCACTTTCTTCGCTTTCTTTGTTCCAACTGTATATTGTCCTTTTTTTTTTTTTTTTTTTTTTTTTACTTTTTCTGAACTCCATTATGCTATATCTTAATGTTGAAGTCTAGTTCCTACTTCTGATTCCATTTCCAAACCTTGTTTAGGTTTCTCTATAGTGATTCACAATCCGTTTTGGTTTTCACTTTCCTCAACAATTTAGCATTGTCTGCAAAGAAGCTCATGTAACATTTCACATCTTCATCCATGTCATTCACATAAACATCAAACATTATTGGAGCCAATACTGACCCCTGTGGAACTCCACTAATCAACTCCTTCCAACCTGAAGACTTTTCTCTGAGCACTACTCTCATTTTTCTACCATGCAGGAAATCCTCCATCCAGTTTAGCAGGTTACCTAGTATCCCTCCTATGCTTTCCATTTTATATAATTTTTTGTGTGGTACTTTGTCAAAGGCTTTTTGCATGTCTAGGAAAGCACAATCAGCCCATCCATCCCTTTCTTGTATTATATCTATTAGTCTTGAGTAGAAACAGATTAAGTTTGTGGCACATGATCTTCCCTGTCTGAATCCAAATTGTCTTGAGTTTATATTATTTTCTTCCAGGAGTTTTATCCATCTATTCTTGATAGTTTTTTTTTCCACAAATTTTGGCTACAGTGCTTGTTAGTGAGACCAATCTCTAATTTGTTGGTTCTTTGTTTCCTTCTTTATATATTGGTACAATCTTGGCATTTTTCCTTCTTTGAGTGAGCGACTTATTATGTTGTATCTTTTGTCCATTAGTTCTTCTTTACATTCTTTTAGTATCCAATTTGCAATTCCATCTGGGCTGTGATTTCCTAACATCAAGGTTTGTTAATTAATCCATTATTTCTTTTTGTGTTATTGTTATTTCCCTCATGGGGGGAGATTGCACTTCACTTCCTTTGTCTCAATATACTTTTTCTCTAGTGAAAACCAACTCGAAGTGATTGTTCATGACTTCAGCCATTTCTAGATCTTCTGTGTATTCTGTATTTCCGTGGCATAGTTTCACCATTTCCTATTTATTCTTAAGTTTACCATTCACCTATCTATAGAATAGTTTGGGTTCTTTACATTTTTCTATATCTTTTTCATAGTTTCTTTTTTCCTCTCTGTGCACTTTTACATATTCATTTCTATGGTTTATATATATTTGCCATTTTACAGGTTTTTTGTATTTTCTCCATCATTTCCTGGCTTTATATTTCCTATCTTATGCCTCACTGCATCTTCTGTTGAACCAGCACTTAATGTACACGTATTGTTTCTGTCTTGGTACATATTCACTCATTCCTTCATTGTAGATTTCCATCAAGATCGTCCATTTCTCTTCCACTTTTGTCTCTTCAATGTAGAATTTTTTTTCCAATTACCATTTTGAAAGAATTTCTTAAGCTTCCCAAAGTCTATTTTGTTGTATATCAATGGTTCTTCATTACTTCTGTATCTGGTATTTTCATTTACCAATTGTGTCATTGTATGTTCTATGTTCAAGTAATACATTTCCCCATGTATCCTCTCCACCTTTCACTGTCATCTCTTCCCAAAAGATTTCTTTGCAGTTAGATTCTCCCACAAGTACCAGATTATCTCCATCCTCCTGTACCTCATTTAATGAATGCCTTATATCATCTAACATTTTTTTATTTTGAATGTTCGACCTCTTTTCAAGAACCCATTTTTGGGGGCACATAAATCACAAACTTTCTACTTTTCATGTTGCTGTCTACAACTGTCTACCCCATCTGGGGTATTGGCTGCTTGTTATTGTGGCAAAGTAGCATGCAGTTGATACTTTAGGGTCTATATGGGGCGCCCCTACGGACCGGAGCCACACATCATTTTGTCTATGATAGAGGAAAACTCTGTTCATAGAGAAATGATGACACTTTTATACTACGACTATCCCTCTGTTATGCTGTCCCCCAACCCCTTGCTGCTGTCCTGTACCATTTCTCTGAGTATTCTTTTTCTGTGGTGGGGGAATTCCCTGTGGAGGGGGAAAAGAATAGTGCCACCAAGTATTCTCACTTGGATCGTAAGAGGCGAGAAGAAAGAGACGGGGAGTGGGACTAGGCATCCTTCTCCTTGTAGCTCCACAGGGGACATTCCTAGAAGAAAAAGTAAAGGCATAAGAGGGTCTGGGAGTTTTCCGACCAGCACCCTAAGGTTTGGGTCTTTTAATGTGCGTGGATGTGGTACAGATGAGAGTAAAAGGGAAGAGATAGGTAGTATGTTTGTGAGAAGAAAGATGGATGTGTTGGCTTTGAGTGAAACTAAGTTGAAAGGGAAGGGTGAGTGTAAGTGGGAGGTTATCAGGAGTGAAGAGAGGGCGAGGGAGGGAGGGGGTGGCTATTCTAGTAAGTGAAGAGATAGGTAAACATGTAGTGGAGTGGAAGGAGGTTTCCTCAAGGATGATGTGGATGAAGGTGAAACTGGGGAAGGAGATGTGGGTCTTTGTAAGTGCATATGGGCCTGGCAGCGAGAAGAGCGCAGAAGAAAGGGAGGCCTTTTGGATAGATTTAAATGAGTGCATAGAGGATTTAGGGAGAAATATCAATGTAATAGTACTGGGAGACCTTAATGCTAGGGTAGGAAATGGTCCAATTGATGGAGTGGTTGGGAAATGTGGAGTTCCAGGAAAGAATCGTAGTGGAGACTTGATGGTGGAAATGTGTCTAGAAAGAGAGTTGATGATAGCAAATACAGTGTTTTGGAAGAAAGTCAAGCATAAGTACACATGGGAGAGGGTGGTGGATGGAAGGATGGTAGATAGAGCATTAATGGATTATGTAGTGGTAAATAGGATTATGATAGGAAGAGTTAAGGATGTACATGTGCTAAGTGGAGAGAGGGTGGGGGAATATCAGATCATTTTTTTGTGGAAATTAAGTTGAGAGTGGAGGATAGATGGAGAAAGAGGAAAGGGACAAAAGGTAGGGAGGTGCTTAGAGTGAACTCTTTAAATGAAAAGGGAAAAGGAGAAGGAGTACAAGAGGAAACTGAAGGAGGAGTGGGAGGGAGTGAAGGATAGAGTAGAGCTAGGTGTGGAGGAGGAATGGGGATGGTTCAAGGAGGGAGTCACAAAGTGTGCAAGGATGGTGTGTGGAACAAGAAGGACAGGAGGAAATAGAAGGAAGGGTAGTGAATGGTGGGATGAGGAAACAAAGAAGGTTGTAGAAGAGAAGAAGCGATCTTTCACAGATTGGTTACAAAATAGGATGAGAGAGTCATACGAGAGGTACAAAGAAAAGAAAAGAGAAATAAAGCAAAAGGTAAAGGAGGCAAAGGAGAGCAGATGTGAAGTGGGGTAAGAGTATGACAGAAAATTTTGAAAGTAATAAAAAGATGTTTTGGAAAGAAATTAAGAGAGGAAGAGGAGGCGAATCAAGTAGAGAAGAAAAGGTTAAAGGTGCAGATGGAGAGATGATAATGGAAGAGAAGGCAGTAAGGGGAAGATGGGCAGAATATTTTAGGGAGTTGCTAAATGTAAAGGAGGATAGGGAGGGAAAGATAGCTGCAGTGGGAAATGCTAAGAAAATGACCGTGATGAGTGAGGAAAATGGAGGAGAAATAAGAAAGGATGAAGTGAAGGCAGTTGTTAAGATGATGAAAGCAGGTAAGGCACGTGGTCTCTGGATGGATGCCATGCAGAATGTCTAAAAAAAGGAGGTACAGTGATGGTGGACTGGCTGGTGAGGTTATTTAATGTTTGCTGGAGAGAGGGTAGAGTGCCGGAGGACTGGAGGAGTGCCTGTATAGTTCCTCTTTACAAGGGAAAAGGTGACAAGTGTGAATGTAGTAGTGTCAGAGGGATTAGCTTGTTAAGTGTAGTTGGGAAGGCTTATGGGAGGATCGTGATTGAGAGGATTAGGAGAGGAACAGAAGGAGTAATTGGTGAGGAACAGTGTGGATTTAGAACGTGTAGAGGTTGTGTAGATCAGATTTTTGTGGTAAGACAGATATGTGAGAAAGCTATAGGAAAGGGGAAGGATGTTTTTTGGGCTCTTATGGACCTGGAAAAGGCTTATGATAGGGTAGACAGAAAGGCACTGTGGGAGGTTATGCAGATATACGGGATAGGAGGAAAGCTCCTGGGAGCTGTCAAGAGTTTTTATGAGAGTAGTAGAGCTTGTGTCAGGATTAGAAATGGAGAGTGAGTGGTTCGAGGTAAAGGTGGGACTTCGTCAAGGATGCGTTATGTCGCCCTGGCTGGGGTAGTGGGTCAGGGATTGGAGATGGTTAAAGAAAATGGAGAAAAGTGGGAGGTGCGCCACCTGTTGTTTGCGGACGACACTGCACTTGTGGCAGGTTCGGAGGAGGGATTGAGGAAGTTGGTGACAGAGCTTGGGAGAGTATGTGATAGAAGGAAACTAAAGATAAATGTGGGTAAAAGTAAGGTGATGAGATGTACAAGGGGTGAAAGTGGCAGTAGACTGGAAGTGAGCATTAAGGGAGAGCGACTGGAGGAAGTGGATAGTTTTAGATACTTGGGTGCAAATGTGGCAGGAAAAAGGTGGAGTGAAGGTGGAGGTAGAATGTAGATTGAGAGAAGCAAGTAAATGCCATTGTGGATTAAAGAGTGTAATGAGGAATAGACATTTGGGAATGGATGCTAAGAGGAGACTGTATGAAGGAGTGATTGTGCCAACAGCACTGTATGGGCCAGAAACATGGAACATAAGAGAGGAAGAGAGAAGGAGTTTGAATGTGTTTGAGATGTGGTGTCTGAGAAGTATGATAGGAGTTACTAGGCTACATTGAGTGAGAAATGAGGTGAGGAGGAGAACAGGGGTGGAAAGGGAACTGGGAGATAGGGTTGATGAAAGAGTGTTAGGATGGTTTGGACACATGGAAAGAATGAGTGAAGAAAGACTAGTAAAAGAGGTATGGAAGGCAGATGTGGAGGGAGTGAACGTGAGGGGATGTCCTAGGATGAGGTGGATGGATGGGGTGAAGGGGGCTTTGGGGAAGAGGGGAATGTCTGTTGAGGAAGGACGGGAGAGGACAGAAGACAAGGGTGAATGGAGAATGGTTGTATATGGATGCAGGGTGCAGGGATGACCCGTCATCCAGGAGGTGCTAAGATAGGAGGGAGGGTGGAGGGGTGTGGAGTGTATTCAGGGATGGAATGGGTGGGAGTGAATTTATGCCTTTTCCTTTCTGGCTACCTCCCTTGTAAGGGGGGAAAGGGAAAAAACCTTGGTATATGTATGTCTGTCTACAACTTTTATCATGATCTTTTCCACATTGTTTTTAACCTCTATAAACTTCATCACATTTAAGTTTTTCTTGACCAAGAACATGATTCCTCCTCCCTGTTTCTCATTTCTGTTTTTAATCCAATAATTGTATAACCCATGTCCAACACTAGGTGGTAGTGGACCCCTTAATTTTGTCTCCACGATTCCCATTATGTCTGGTTTTTCATCTGATCGGTAATCATTTAGTTCGTTCAATCCTGAAATTAATCCATCTATGTTAGTATAGGCCACTTTAAAATTTTTCCTTTTTCATCCTATTTTCTGTTTCTTTAGTTTCACTTACATTTATGTACCATTTTCCAGCCTCAAGTCTAAGACCCTCCAATAGAACTCCTTGCTTTTGGTCTCCATTCTTTTTACATTTTTTTCCCTTAGCTTTGCCTCTTAGTGTAATCTCTTTTTTTATCCATATACTGTTGTAATGCTCACTCTTTGCTAACTTGCTAGATTTTGCTAATATGTCTTCTATGTGACCTTAGTTTTATCTTTAGGGGTCGATTTCTTTCTTTAGAATATTGTCCCATTCTATATCTTTCTCTACTTCCTGGTCATCTGGTGCTTCTTTTAGAATTATTACTACTGCCATTTCTTTTTCTGTTTTTTTTTTCTCTCACATACCTCACTGGACCATGTTTTTCCTTTAATATATACATACACTACAATACACTTTTTTCTATCCACTGTATCTCTGACCCAATTTGCTTTTTCTTTGATTACTTGAATAACTGTGTCCTTTGCATTTTCCTGCATCTGTTGTTGTACTATTTATTTCAAAGCTCTTTGTTTCCTGTTTTCATTTCATTTCTCAATCGTCTATAAATTTTCCTCACCTAAATTTTCTTCAGTTTTTTCAGACATTGCCTGTATTTTATTTACCTCTTTTTTTAAGTTCTCACTATTGGTAGTATAATTAATTTTCATCTTTTTATTTTCACATTTAAACTCCATTAGATCTTTTTGTGTGAGCAAAAGTTGACGCAGCCCAAAGGGATTTCTCCCCGTCCTCTCCTTTTATGCAATGGGGGGACGGAGAGGGGGGGTCGCAGATTTAATGAAGCGGCCTTGCTATGGATGTGCTGTGTCTTGCGACACTGCTTCTGACCCAGGGCAGTGGACAAGGTGCAGGGATGACCCGTCATCCAGGAGGTGCTAAGATAAGAGGGAGGGTGGAGGGGTGTGGAGTGTATTCAGGGATGGAATGGGTGGAAATGATTTTATGCCTTTCCCTTTTTGGCTACCTCCCTTGTAAGGGGGAAAAAGCCTTGGTACATGTATGTAGCTCATTATTTAGTTTGGAATTTATTTTCTTAAGTTCACATATCTCATTGTCAGCTTTGAAAAGGCCTTTTGTTAAATTCACAATCTCTTTCCTTACACAGTACATGTATACAATATAAATGTGGTGTATATTTAGCTTTTCTTTCACTGGGAAAGAGCATCACTGCAAAGCTGGCACTGGCCAGAAGTTGAACCCAGGATCTCCCACTGCTTGGGCTGGCATGTTTACCAATTACACCACGGTGACTACTCAGAAATCTCTATTCCCTGGGTCTCTGCCAGTCTGGTAATGTACACTGCTGTGGGGATCCTACTCACTGCATCATGTGTGTTAGGGAGTGTCACTGTAAAGCTGGCACTGACTGGGAATCAAATCCAGGACCTCCCACAGTCCAGGCAGGTGTGCTTACCAAATATAATTGACCATATTGTAATTACATCACGGTCGTCTCCAGTGACCACTTGCACAAAGCCACAGGCTCAATTCCCAAACCAATGCCAATTGCCAGTTTGCTGTTAAAAAAAAATCATACCCAATTCAACTTTTATTATCAGAAACATAGTAATCTCTCATTCTAAAGTTTAAAAGTAATAAATGTTGTACTTCCTTGTTGATAATAAAAATATGAATATATATATATACTTTTTGCACTGAAGATGTAATATATGAAAGCGCTCTGCTTTGTTAGTTTCTTTTTCCAAGTGGTCTACTTTGCATATATATATAAATGTACACACAAACATATATGAAACTCAAAAAGGAAAACTGCAGAAGAGACCTGAAAAAGAACAGCTTCCCACACAGAGTGATAGATATATGGAACAAATTAGATGAAAAAATAGTGTGTGCAAACACAATACAAGAATTTAAGAACAAACTTGATCTTGCAAGATACAAAAATGGGTCACCATGAGCATAGCTTCCCTTCCCATATAATACAACTAGGTAAATATATATATATACATCAGAGGTGCAGAGACAATTTTATAGGTGCCAGAGCTCTGGAGGGCTTGAAAAAAGCCTACCATCCCTATCATGTTTCTATATACAGTGGGCCCACTGTATGTCACATGGTGATTAAGTATCATGTTTACACTCACTAATTATCATGAAATCAATAAAATTATGAAAGAGAGAGAGAGAGAGAGAGAGACTCACATGAAGCTCCATAAGCACTGCACCCACCCTTTGATGTACATATGCAGCTTTCATCGCACCCAACCCTAACCCTTGATTTAGCAGACAAAAGTGGAGAACCTGGATCTAATAAATATAACGAATTAAACATATTCATTGGAATTCAATATGTGATTTACCAAGGATTGTAAAAATGTATTTACCTAACTGTAGTATACAAGGAGCAATGCTCATTGGGTCGTACCTCCTACTTTCCAATTTAACATACTTTGTCTCAAATTCATGTATAATTCCAACTTATGTCTTTGATTTCCAATTATAACATTAAGGTTTGAATTCATGTATTGTTTGAGCTTGGGCTATTCCAAGTATTTATGCACCTATATGCAAACTATTTCTTCACATCCTTCAGACATGTAGCTTTCCTTAATTTGTTCCCATAACCTCCTAAAGCCCTCCTATCCTTAATAGCCTTTTTCTCTTTCATCTTTCAAAGTTGATCCAGTGTTTTTAGTTCTTGATATGTTGTGATTGTATTGTGTGTGTGTGTGTGGGGGGTGAATCAGAAAATTGTTCAGTCACTGGATTTTGCCCATTGCCTCCAAAATCCATAAATTTGAGGTCCATTAAATCAAAGACTATGTTTAGTTAAGTTTCACAACTACAAGTTTCTAACATTCTATTCCTTGAAATAAATACCATTTTGGTAGTAACATAAAAAAGTAAAATCAAGCCAAACCACTTAAGTAGCCTAAGACTGGAAATATATACATATCTATCAAATCTATGTTGTTGCAAACCATGTGCATAAATGAATGTAAATTTTGTGAGGAAATTAACACCTTTCAACCAAAATGATTCAAGCCTTCTGATAACATTAGTTATTCATTATTTCCAGCAGTTGACAAGATGCTTTAGAATGATGCCTGCTTATATGTCTAAAATCCATTTGTGCATCATGGTCAATAGGAAATGTGTTCATATCTTTGGAGGTTCAAGTCTGGATGGAACAGGAACTTTCTTAGTGTTTCTGCATGTCTGAAAAGTGTGTTTCATTTCCCTCTTCATTTCTGGCTTTTCAAATTTCATTTTGAATATTTATAAAGTTTCCATGAGAAATGAATGGAGACAGGATGGAGTGGGTACTGTTTTTTCTCAATTTATTTGGGGTATATCTAATCCGAGGAGCTACTTCCTTGAAAGATGATACTCTGACAATCTTTTCCGTTTTCAATTTCCTTTGTGATTTTAGACTTGGTGTGGCAATTACAGAGTATGGTTTTGGCAATGGCATTAGTTCACATTTTTGCCCAAAACACAGCTTCTTATTAACCCAAACTGCAGGACGGGAGAAATCTTCTTCAGAACTACTACCATCACATATTATTTCAAAAAAATTCTGTAATAAAAAGAAGCTTATTAATTTAGTATACCTTGTATGCTTCTAGGAGCTATCTCAAAATATTTGCAAAACTACAAAATAATCTATATCTTGGTATTCATAAAATAAAATGCTAAAAATTATATAAAAAAAAGGGCCTAACAGCACATCATTCAACACCAGTAAGGCTGAGGTGGAGAGAATGAACTTGAAGGGAAGACCAAGAATGAAAGGGACGGATAGGGGTAAAAGGGTAATATTTAGGCATCTGTAATTGATATTTTGAACTATGTGTTCTTTTCATTATCTGCACTTCATGTATATTGATTCCATGCCAAATAAAAATTATTATTATAATTATTAAAGATCTGTTGAGCAGGGAAAGGAGAAGGCAAGAGATACAGTAGGTGCAAATGGAGAATGTGAATGGATGATAAATTGACATGGCTATCTTCCCTAATTATGTGTGAGGGGACAAGGAGGGAGGGTCACCATGCAAATAAAGCTGCTTAGGCTGTCAGGCCCTGCTGTGGATATGTTGTTGTTGTCATTGTCTGGCCAAGCAGTCCTGTCTCCCTGAGGAATGTCTTGGCTGGAATGGAGTTTTCCCACAAATCCCTTACAGTGTATATGTTGTGTTGTTGGCATGCATAATTGTGTACAATGCAGTCTTCCATAATATGTTGTACAGTATGGGGTGTAATGTTACATCCTGGACAATTATCTGTGATGCAGTCATCCAGCCTCCTCTGGTAACTTAGAAAGGCTGGAAATGAAGGGCCACACCACAGCCTGGCCAGGTGAATTCTGTCCTCTTGAGGGAAAGAGGATTCAGAGGGATGTATATCAGGGGGTTGGGCATGCAGGAATATGTTGTCTTTCAGTTTATTGATGGAACAGTGAGTAATATGATTATGGATATGCTTCTGGAGGTGAGTGTCTGATATTTGTGGAGGGAGATGAGAGTATTTGTGTTTGATGTTTCTTGGCATGAGTGGGTGTTCTGCCATGTAGTGTAGTGAGTGGGCTGTGTTTGTGGAGGCTGCAGAAAATGTGTGTGTGTGCCTCTCGTGTCAAGGTAATCCTTGACTTCTGTTTCATGGTGTAGGTATAAATGTTCTGTGGGTGTTGTGTTTGTGTAGCCTATCTTTAAGGTTTTGTTCTATATAGACTAAGGTGTTGCGGTTTGTCTTAGTGAGGTTAGAGGCCCATGTGGGGCTTGCATAATTCATCACCGAGCATATACGGTTTTGTTAGCTCAAGTACATAATATAGTTTTCAGTCAATGCTATGCTGTGGTTGGGAGAGTGTTTTGCAGGCAGTTCGGTTTACATGCTAATAAAAGTGTTCCAGACCGGAAAACAATTTTGCTGTGGGTACAGAGAGTAAGGAAAACAGGATCTACACTGAAGAGAAAACCACCTGGATATTACAAATGTGTGAGAACACCTGAAAACATCACAGCAATGAGGGATTCGATTGAGCAGTCTCCAGGGCATTCAGCAAGGAAACATACCTTAGCTATTATGATTTCGGGAAGTACTGTGAGGCGAATCTTGCATACTGACCTTTATTTACATCCATGCAAGATTATGATTGGTCAGGAATTGTCTGCAGACTGGGGAAGATGTATGGAGTGCTGTAATGCTATCCTTGCAAGCAACTGTGCCTCCCACTGGTATTCTGTGGAGTAGTGATGAAGCCCATTTCCACCTTTCTAGCTCAGTGAACAAACAAAATTTCTGCTACTGGGCTGTCAAAAACCCTCAAAAACTCCATGCACCTCTTCCCAGCCCAATGTTGACCATTTGGTGTGCTGTGGTATCTATAGGCATCATTGGGCCTTATGTTTTTGAAGAAGGTGGAGTCACAGTTACTGTCAATTCCAACCAATACTGCAACATGTTGGAGAATTTTCTGTGGCCGAAAATCAAAGAGTATAAGGAGGAACACAACCCAGAGGACTTCTGGTTCCAACAGGACAGAACTATGGCACACATAGCACATTGCCCTTGAAGAATTTTGCAGATGGTTCCAGGTTGAGTGGTCTCCTTACACAAGACAGTTCCGTGACTTTTTTTTTTACGGGTACCTCAAGGTGAAGGTTTTCAAACAATGTCTTCAGTCTTTGGACCAACTGAAGGAGACCATTCAAGAAGAAATTGAAGGAATCTCGCCCAACATGCTAGTGAGAGTGATGGAAAACTTTCAAGAACGGCTCCAAATGTGTATCACCCAGCAAGGCCACCATTTGGACAATACATACATATACCAAGGCTTTTTCCCCCTTACAAGGGAGGTAGCCAAAAAGGAAAAGGCAAAAAATCATTCCCACCCATTCCATCCCTGAATACATTCCACACCCCTCTACCCTCCCTCTTATCTTAGCACCTCCTGGATGACAGGTCATTCCTGCACCTTGTCCACTGCCCTGGGTCAGAAGCAGTGTCGCAAGACACAGCACATCCATAGCAAGGCCGCTTCATTAAATCGGCGAACCACCCCCCCTCTCCGTCCCCCCATGCATAAAAGGAGAAGACGATTTGGACAATACAATTTATAAAACCTAATGTAAAAAAAACTTTTATATATCTACATTTGGGAAGTACAATGTTTTTGATGATAACTTGGACCTTTTTTTTTTCAATCACCCTTTGAAATGTGGGAGTTATATCTGCCACACCCTGTACATTGTTTGTCTATGTAGTGCTATTTTGATCTGTCTGAATGTTGCACCTGCAAGTGATTTAAGTGCATTGAGTCTAGGTGTACATTTTGTCCTTATATTTGTAATGTTGTTTGAATGACTTGGATGTATTGTATATTATGGCATGTGTGTGTATTTACCTAATTGTAGTATACAGGAAAGGAGCAATGCTCATTGGGTCCTGTCTCCTATTCTCTAATTTTCTAACATACCCACCTTTATATTCATGTATGGTTCCAACTTAATCTATATCTTAGATTTTCAATTATCATATTTAGATTTGAACTCCTGTACTATTCGAGCTTGGGTCATATAATTTTCTAACCTATTTCATCTAAATGGAAAACTCTATTTCTTCATATCCTTTCGACAAGTGGTCTTTCTTAATTTACTCCCATGACCTCTTAAAGCCCTCCCCCCATCTTTACTCAGATCTCTTCTCTCTATGCAATCTATCCCCTTTAGTGACCTGAATACTGTAATTATATCACCTCTTTCTCTTCAATCTTTCAAAGGTGGAGAGTACAGCATTTTGTTGGCAACTTTCCCAAGTTCAGGATATAAGTTGAGGTTGTCTCTCCACCAACTCAAGGAATTTGAGCCATGTGGTTCCAGTAGGAGAGAGCAAAATTTATCAACTTTGCTTTGAAGTGTCAGAACAGATGAAGATCTTCTTAACTTTTTTTCACTGAAGTTTTGCTTTGTCCAAATTTGACTCATGTGATTGTGAATTTGACGGCAAATCATCTAAACATGAGTCAAAGTCATAGCTGTCATTGTCAAAAAGCATAAAGCTATATTGTTATGTATCTACTTGTCAAAATGCATCAAAAAATTCTTTATAAATTATTTGTTTGGCTATAAATTGCTGTGGAGTAAGTGGGAGTAAATCTGTCCCCCTATTTTTCATGCCTATAACCAGATGCCCAGACAATTTACTCCCATATTACTCTTGCTTAATTTCTATTATAGAAACTGCTGTTAAAAAAAATAATAATAAAAAATAAATAAATAAATAAATGAATAAGTAAATGAAAATAATTATAATAAGTTTATATAATACAAAAAAATAAAAAAATAATATTATTTGCTCTAATATTTACTCTGACTTGAGCTGCTATTTTAAGTTTCTCCGGTCTTATGTCCACGTGTCTACAGATTTTATCACCTCTGCATAATATTTTCAAAACGTGTGCTACGGCACCAGACGGCAGTGTAGGTTTACCACTACCACAGCATATTCCTAGCCACCTCATTCCCTACAGTTGTGATACTATGTGAAAATAAAACAAAGCAATGATTATTTGGTAGTGGTATCTCATATAGCACATAATATACTGGATGGCCCTATACAACCACCAGAACAATAGCAGGTGAATTACTGAATTGGCATCGTCATCGGCAAAATATTGTCAATGCCGAATCCCTTTCTAAAAAAAAAAATGCAGATTCACCAAAAAAGTGTCAATTCTTGCCAATGCCAATTAATTGGCACACCCCTACAATTCAATCAATCTGTTGCCTCTGGTTTCTCTTGCAGAAGACCTGTGGACTTCTGGTATCCAACAACAACCTCTTGGCTGGCAGGACCATAAGTCACTCAGGGAAGAAATACTGTGTTGTTGTCAGGGTATTGTTAGTGGGAGATATTGTAATATAAGGTGTTCAGCATCTTCTGTAAGGTGATTACACCTAGGGCAGTTTGATGGCTACTCTGTTTTGGTACTACTTTAATGGTGGATGCTGTCCTAAGCACAGGTTTGCCAATGTGGTTCTTGTTGGTGTGGGAGTGTATTCTCTAATGGGTTTACGTCTGGGGCCTGTTGTTATGTTGTTAGAATTTCTTGTGTGGGTTGTTTAGTAATATGAGTGTATTTTTGTGAGGCTGTTTTGTGTGGTACAGGTGGTAGATTGCTATAGATATTTGAGTAGTAGGTTGCTGGCACAGTATTTTTTATGTGTTTTGTTGATGGTATTTGTGAAATATAGTGTGAAGGGTGTCAAGTGTTTTGGATTCTGGTGCAGATTTGTGTTCCTGTCATTTTCATGTGGTATTCTATCTATAAAGAGTATTTTGGTTTCTGTATATAGGTGCCCAATAGGAGTTTTTTGATACATCTGGTTATTACTCTTAGTACTCCTTTTTTTCAAAGTTTGTATTTGTTTTACTGACTATGAAGAATCATGCTGTGGAGGTGTGGTCAAGGGTGATTCTTATGAATTGCTTGTAGATGGTTATTTGAGTTTCTTTCTGTTGTCCAAAGTCAGTGCTTGCTATGTATTTAGTTTTTTTTTCCACTCATTCTTTCCACGTGTCCAAATCATCCCAATACTCTTCCATCAACCCTGTCTCCCAATTCCCTTTCCCTTTTGAGATGAAATACCTGAGAAGTATGGTAGGGGTTACTAGACTGGATAGAGTGAGATATGAGGAAGTGAGGAGGAGAACAGGGGGGAAAGGGAGTTGGGAGATAAGTGCTGATGAAAGAGTATTGGGATGATTTGGACACATGGAAAGAATGAGTGAAGAAAGATTAGTAAAAGAGGTGTAGAAGACAGAGTTGGAAGGGGTGAACATGAGGGGGTGACCAAGGATGAGATGGATGGATGGGGTAAAAGGGGCATTGGGAAAGAGGGGAATGTTTGTTGAGGAAGGAAGGGAGAAAGAATATGGGGGTCAGTGGAGAATGGTTGTGTATGGATGATGCTGTCATGCATGAAAGGGAGTGGGTGGGGGGTGAGGGTGAAGGGGTAAGTGTAAATGATATTTTGAAGCAGCTCAAAGAGATTTCTTAGTCTTCTCTTTTTCTGTATGAGGGGATGGAGAGGGGGGATCATTGATTAAATGAAGCGGCCTTGCTGTGGATGTGCTGCGTCTTTCTACATTGCTTCTGACCCAGGACAGTGGGCAAGATGCAGGGATGGCCCATCATCCAGTAGGAGCCAAGATAAGAGGGAGGGAGGGAGGGGGTGAGTGAGAGTGGAGTAAGGGGAAACAAAGCTATTGGTGTATGTTTCTTTTATGATTTTTGGTGTTAGGTCTTTGATATGTGGGGTGTAAGTTATATAAAGTATCTAATGCGAGGCCCATAATTTTAGGATTCTTTTCCAGAGGAAGGATTTGGCCATCTAATTTTACTACAGGGTGTTTTTTATATTCATGGTTATCTGGTATGAGTAAGGTTACTGTTGATTTCTGGGGTGAAGCTTCCATTCCGTTATTTTTGAGCAACTGTTCCAGTTTGTTCAAGTATGCTTGGGTGTTCTTTACTGCTCTTTTGTATTTACTGTGTTGGGTATCTCCTGTCAGGTCATCTGCATGGAAGCACTGGTGTTTAGTTCTGATTTTGGAGTTTAGAGATCATTCATGAAGAGATTGAACAGTGATGGTGAAAATATTGCACCCTAAGGGACTTCACTGTAGTCTTTTTTTGTACCTGGGATTTGGTTGTTTTGAGTTACTCTGTACTGTCTTTCTGCTATAATGTTGGTTACTCACTTCTTGTGTCATATTTTAATGGGATATGAGATGATTAAAATGCTATATCTTATGAGATGATTAATTAATTTAAACAAACCTGTTTTGACTCCACTTGTCTTTCTACCTCAGTTTTCTGTAAAGTTTGGACAGCTGCTTCTGGCAACCTCTGTATTTCCTTCCCATGATATTCCACATGCTTCCGTTCTTTATCAATTTGAATTCTATTGCAAAAATTCACCTGCCGTTGGAGGTAATTTTTGTGATGGCCACTTGCCTTAGTTTGTGACAAATGAGGCTCATTCTGATTCAAATGTTCTAGATTCTGGGTCTTGCAATGCTGCTGGTCCATTTGCTGGTTCTGGAAAATCTTCTGACAACTCTGCTGCAGCTGAGGTTGATGTTCACTGTGATATTGCTGGTTTTCTTGTGCATACTGCTGTTGTTGGTTGTGCAGGTGGTTTTGTTTTTGGAATGAGGACAGAAGCATAGAAGGCTTGCTGTAAAGATTACCTGAGTAAGAATTTTGACCTACTTTGCTGTCTTTTGATGGCTTGATATTTGGTCTAACTTCTGCAACAGGAGATACTTCAACTCTTCCCTGTTTCAAAAACAACATTAAGAAAGTATGAGTATTATAAAATAAACACCAATTTTAGTTAAACCATACAATAAAAAGTAACAAAAAGATTGAGCAAAATAAAAATAGTAAATTGTATTATGTATGGGCTGAGTGGTAGCACATTGGATATCATGTCGATCTCATGAGCAGATGGTCATGAGTTCAATTCCCAGAACCAACTACAGGTTTCTTGGGATGGTTTCCAATAGCTCTGGCCAGGTGAGGAGGTGACCCAAACATCGGCCTACATAAAACAGATGCTGTCAACATGTTTAGATGCATCTTAACCTTTGGATGCCAATAAAAATGCATCTCATGGAAGTTCCTTGCAAACATGATTTATTGGGCCAACATCTGTCCAACATTGGCTTTAAGTTGGCATATATTGGTAAAAAATGGGCCAACCTATGGCCAATGTTGGGCCCCTAAATCATGTTTGTAGGGTTACATCAAGTAAAAGAAATGCAAATAATCATATCAACAACTCTAGGGCAGGACTTGGATGTAACAGACCAGATTGATAGCATGCATAGGTAAGGCAAATGTAAGATAAATTTTGCACGTCCAATAAAAGTAAAGTTCAAGTCGCAAGTCATGGTAAAAGAAGTAATCAGCAAGTCTTGGAAGTTAGTATGTGAGGAAAGGTTAAAATATTTGGATTAGGAAAGGTACTAACAAAGAGGAATGAGCAAAGACATGAAAGCCTTTAGTGGAAGCAAAGAATGATAAAAAAAAAAAAAAAAAAAAAAAAAAAAAAAAAAAAAAAAAAAAAAAAAAAAAAAAAAAATAAAAAATTGTAAAAAAAAAAAAAAAAAAAAAAAAAAAGGGGGGGGGGGTAGTGGAGTTGTCAATCAGAAGGTAAGGAAATGGTTTCTAAGAAAACAAGAGGGCAGTATTGCAAAGTAAGCACTACAAGGAAACTTAGAATAGCATATGCTAATGTTGATGGTTTACTATCAGCTAGGTTGGAGATAAATAACTACTTAAGGATAAATGAGCTTGATATATTGTGTCTAGTAGAGACCAAACTCACAAAGAATGTTGATATACAGTTGGGGAACAACAGATAAATCTCCTGGAGAAGAGAAAGAGAAGATAAAAAGGGTAAAGTAGTAATGCTTGTGGAGAAAAGTGACATAAAGGTGGAAGAAACAAATCTGAGTGAGGGCAGGGCTGAAGCAATTCACCTAAAGATTAGTACTAAAGGACACAATATAAGAGACTTCATGGTGGCATATGTTCCCCTCAAGAGAAGAGCTTGGGATGAAACTGAATATCAAGAAATGTTAAAGGATACAACTTTTTTCTTAAGAAAAATATTGAACAAAGTAGTAACACAAGTCCTTATTGGAGATTTTGAGTGTGGTGACATCAACTGGGAGGAATGGGAAGCATGTGGCAAAGCAGATTCCTGGGGAAATACACTGTTGAGTATAACAATGAGAACACAATGACCCTGTGGGTAAAGGAAATGACCCAGTAAGAGAAGATGACATTCCCACAAGATTAGATCTGTTACTAACCAAAGAGCCAGACATCATCAGTTCCTTGAACTACCTTTGCCCAATAGGAAAAAGTGACCATGTTACAACTGAAATTCAGCTAGTGGAAGAGGAAATAGAGCCAAGGAATGAATCACATGGGCAAGGTAGACACAATTTAAGAAAAGCAGATTACTTGGGGTTGAGAAAATTCTTTGAAGAAACAAACTGGGAGGAATTCATGAATACCATAGGAATAAGGAGGAAAAGGGAAAGCTTTTTGGCATTTACAACCTAGGAGTGAACAAACATGTACCAAAGATGAGGAAGGAAGAAGCAAAAACAAGACTGGTTTAACAAAAAGTGTGAGATTGCAAAAAAGGTCAGGAAGGCTTAGAGAAAGTGGAAGAAGAAAAGAAACAATAAAACTAAAGAAGCTTACAAACAAGCTAGGAATGACTATGCAAGAATTTGCATGGAGGAAGAAACCAATTTTGAAAGAGATATAGTACATATATCCAAAGATGAACAGAAACTGTTACAGGTTTACAATTTATAAATTGAGACACAGGGAAGAAATCACCAAGTTAATAGATGATGAGGTCTTTGAAGAGGCCTCAGCTCAGGCAGAAATAATGAATGAAGGTTTCCAATCAGTCTTTACAAAAGAAAGCAATGTTTTGGAGAAAAGTAAGGGGAACAAAAAACCAGCAGATATAAATGTAGAAGTGAGGGAAGTACTCAATCTCCTGGGATCACTGGATGTGACAAAAGCTTAAGAGCCTGACAGGATCTCAAACTGGATACTTAATCTCTTCAATTTGATGATGCCTACATAGGTGTCATGAGGTGCAAGTGGGTATGTGTGGATGCCAGTGTCAGTATCTTTATTATATTTACTTTGTAGTTGTAGCTGAGTGACCCCCGAATTCTGTGATCTGGCTTGATCACATTTTCTGTGTGTATTATTACTCAATGAATGAGAATGAGTAATACACCAGTGACTTTACTTTACAACACACTTGGAACAATATGGATAATGAAATAGTATGTGCAAAAACCATTCATGAGTTTAAAAGCAAACTAGACACTGCGAGATACAATGGCGGGACACCACGAGCATAGCTTCCCTTCCCACAAAATACAACTAGGTAAATACAAGTATTGTGATGCATCAATCATCGTACATCAGGCATCTGATGCTGCATGTGAGAATTTGACTCGTATTGAAGAGGTTAAAGAATGTGGGGAAACAACTAGCAGACAAGATCCAGTCTTATCACATGTTCATGGAAAGAAGGCATTGTGCCACCTGATTGGAAAAGGGCAAATAGGATACCAAATCACAAATGTGGAAACAAACACCACCAACTAATAGGCCAGTATCACTAACCAGTATAATAGTGAAATTATGTGAAAGGATTGTGAAAGATCCATGGACCAAATATCTTGAAAAGATGAACATTTTCAGTTTGGCTTCAGATCTGGAAGGTCAGGTGTGTCAAACCTTTTAAGCATTTACTTGAGAGTGATTGATTTGCTGCAGGAGAGAGAATTATGCATGGACTACGTGTACCTCAACCTAGAGAAGGTATTTGATAAAGTACTTCACAGTCAATGCAATGGGGGGACGGAGAGGGGGGTCGCCGATTTAATGAAGCGGCCTTGCTATGGATGTGCTGTGTCTTGCGACACTGCTTCTGACCCAGGGCAGTGGACAAGGTGCAGGGATGACCTGTCATTCAGGAGGTGCTAAGATAAGAGGGAGGGTGGAAGGGTGTGGAGTGTATTCAGGGATGGAATGGGTGGGAATGATTTTATGCCTTTTTCTTTTTGGCTACCCCCCTTGTAAGGGGGAAAAAGCCTTGGTATATGTATGTATGTATGTACTTCACAGTCAACTTATGTGGACATTGGAGCATGTTGGAGGACTGAGAGGCAAACTAATAGAATGGATGAAAGACTTTTTGATGGAAAGATACATGAGGACAGTAGTAAAGGATAAGATGTCAACCTGGAGAGCAGTAACAAGATGAGTTCCACAAGGTTCAGTGCTTGCACCAATAATGTCTGAATCCCATCAGGGATAATAATTTCTTTCATATCTATTTATCTATTAATGGGCAAATATCATGACTTATCTGTTCATTAATGTTCACCCATCTATTAATATATTTTCCATTCAGCCTTATGAGCATGAAGGTTTTCTGTCAATATATCTATCTTCCTAAAATCCACTGGACAGAGAAAGAGAATGGAAGGAAGAAAGAAGGAAGAAGAGAAGAGTAAAGAGGAAAGAAGGGAGAGGGAGAGACAAAGTATAAGAAAAACAAACAATATATTGAAAAGACAAAAAACATAGTAGTCTACAGTATAAATTGTTGAACCACTGTTGGGAGTCTACTTTCTCTTTAAAGTTTATCTTTGCTTTTTTGTTAACTAAATACTGTTTTCTAGATGTACTGCAATTCTTACACTAAAAATCAAATAATAAAAAATTATTGCATGTGACACTTATCACCAGTGTCATATCCTCACACTGGTAAATAGGGGACGGCGTCGTGCCAATACACTTCGCTGAATGGGGCTGATCATACTTGTGCTCATTAAATTTCTTGTATATGGCAATCCTGACACAGCTTCCTGCACCATCTGCAACATGTTGCACTAAAGGTATCACAAGCATAAGGAATTGAGCAACAAATTTAATGAAGATGAATGTAGGTCCTTCAGAAATAGTTTCAAGGGTTGAAACAATATTTGTTAAATACACAAACAAAATACACATAATTTAACACACATACACATAGATTGTATGCTCTCTAGAAGAAAGAAAAATGCCCAAAGACTGGAGAAGGGCAAATGCTGTTCCAATTCATAAGGTAAGAAGTAAGGAAGAAGCTCTGAATTATAAATCATCCTTAGCCAAACCAATAGCTAAAAAATGTTGAAGAACTGTAACAGGCAGACATGTATTTTCGGAATTCCCAATCTATCTATCCATCTATATACCAATCGGCTTCTTCCCTCTTATAAGGTGTGATGCCCACATGTTTAATATTCCCTTTACATTATACAAGATTACTGGATAGGATGCCTGGGAGAAATTTCAACATATACAAGGAACACATAAAGATAAATCCAACAAAACAAATGTACAAAAATTTCCCCCTTCACTTTTCATACATAACCTGTCTCCCACTCCTTTGTAGCATGTGCTAACCCCCTTCCCCCGCATCCCTCCTCCCTCTATGCTGAATGCTACTCCCAATGTCACTTACAGCTAAAAACAGGTCTGAGATGATGTGCCACAACTTCAATTTACCAGTCTATTTATCCAAAAATCCCACATTATTTCATGATACTCAGGAACCTGTAAAATGGAACCCTCTCTCCCTCTTAATTATCTGACCTAGATTATAAATTCTTACTAGCTAGACATAGAGATACAGATGAATAGGAAGTTGCCGCCATGGATTCATAATCATAGAATGTCAGAGATTGCAAGCCATGCAAGGTTACTGGAAGGCATCACTTCAAGCCCAACCCTGCACTCCAACAAGTCAACCCCTCTTGTATCTAGTTCCTCCAATCTTGAAACACCACCCCTCTTTGGAAATATATCTACTGTATATAGTGATATATCTTAAATATCCAAGATTATTAGACTTCAAGCCAAACCCTGCACTCCAACAGGTCTGTAAATATTGTCCTATGTATCTATTAATTTGAATCATTATTCACCACACATACACTTACAAGGGGTGTTATTCTATTTTTCTAAGGTAGATTTACCTAGTTGTATTTACCTAGTTGTATTTTGCGGGAAGGGGAGCTATGCTCGTGATGTCCCGCCTTTGTATCTTGCAGTGTCTAGTTTGTTTTTAAACTCATGAATGGTTTTTGCGCATACTATTCCATTGTCCAGTTTGTTCCAAGTGTCCAAAACTCTATGAGGAAAACTGTTTTTCTTCAGTTCTCTTCTATAGCTATGTTTTTTTATTTTCTTTCCATGTCCTCTTGTGTTTCTTTTGTCCCAGTTAAGTAAGCTCTCACTATCGAGTACCTCTGTGCCTTTCATGATTCTGTAGATGGTCAATAGGTCACCTCTCTCTCTTCTTTGCTCCAGTGTCGGTAACTCCAGTTTAGCCAATCTCTCTTCGTATGATAGGTTTGCAAGTGCAGGTGCCATTTTTGTAGCTGCTCTTTGGATTCTTTCTATTTTCTTTATATTCTTTTTGGTACTGGGGGACCACAATGTCGCTGCATACTCTAATCTAGGCCTTATCAATGTAACCAATATTTTTTTCATCATGTCTTCGTCCAAGTATGTAAACGCCACTTTTATTGATCTTAGCAAGTTGTAAGTCTCCCCGACAATTTTGTTAATCTGTATATCATAGGACAAGTCGTTCGTGATAATTACTCCCAAATCTTTTTCGGATCCTACTTTCTTTACTTCTTTGGTTCCAATTGTATATTTTCCTGATATTCTGTTTTTGCTTTTTCCAAACTCCATTATGCTACACTTCTTAGTATTAAAGTCCACTTCCCATTTCTGACTCCAGTTCCATACCCTATTTAGGTCTTCTTGCAGTGCTTCACAGTCCTCATCAGTTTCTATTTTCCTTAGCAGTTTGGCGTCATCGGCAAAGAAGCTCATGTAGCAGTTCACGTCCTCATCCATGTCATTCATATAGATAGCAAACATTATTGGTGCCAGCACAGATCCTTGCGGTACTCCACTGATCACCTCTTTCCAGTCTGAATATTTTTCTCTGAGCACTACTCTCATCTTTCTACCAGTCAGAAAGTCCTCTATCCATTTTAGTAGGTTTCCCTGTATTCCTCCTATGTGTTCCAGTTTTTTTAGTAGTTTTCTGTGTGGTACTTTGTCAAAGGCTTTTTGCAAGTCTAGGAATGCACAATCAGCCCATCCATTTCTTTCTTGCACTATGTCTATTAGTCTTGAGTAAAAGCATATTAAGTTTATGGAGCATGATCTTCCTTGTCTGAATCCGAATTGTCTTGGGTTTAATATGTCATTGTCTTCCAGATGTTTTACCCATCTATTCTTGATTATTTTCTCACAAATTTTGGCTATGGTGCTTGTTAGTGATACTGGCCTATAGTTGGTGGGTTCTTCTTTGATGTACCATGTTTGGTGTAGTACATTACCAAACCCCACCTAAACTTGATAACATTAGCTAGAACAGTATAATTATATATTTTATGTGCATCTTTATTAGTAAATATTATTGGGAAAGGGAATGGACCAGCAGGTTAATTCTGAAGTAAGATGAGCCATCCAAAGTGATTCATAATTCTGGTCATGCTATACATTAAGCTTGAGGATTTGATGTATATAGAACAAACTATATTTAATTCCCCTTGTAACCCAGTATTGTATTTGAAAGTCATTTATGTTTATAAAAGTAAGAAAATCTTAATGTTACTATTGGCAATTATCACTATATATATATATATATGTATATATATATATATATGTGTATATATATATATATATAAATATATGTATATATTTATATATATATATATATATATATATATATATATATTTATATATATATATATATATATTTTTATATCTACCTCAGCTACACACTGGTGACAAGAATACCACAAAGGGAGCTAGCCAGCCAAAGCCTACATCCACGGCAACCCATCCACCAATCATTTGCCTTTTATCATAGCTCCTTGTGGATGAAGGGTCATTTCTGTTCCCCACCCACTGCCCAGGTCCGATCCAATGCAGCAAGACACAGCAGATTCACAACAGGGCCAACCACTTCATTTACATGGTGACCCCTCTCTGTCCCCTCATGCAAATAAAGAGAAGACAAGGAGAAATCCTCTCAGGCCACATCAATTTACATTCCATTCACAACAATCCTATACTCATACTTATCTCTTGCCTTCTCCCTTTCCTGCTCAACAGAAAATCCACTTTTATTCAAGGCCCCCTTCATCCCATCCATCCATCTCATTAATAACCTCCTCCTCCTCAGGGAGGCACAGGGGTGACTCTTTATCAACAACATGCTGAGAATGAATGGGTATAAACTGGGTTTTAATGTATACAATGTGGGTATGTGGTCTGACTCACTCCCCTTATAAGAGGAAGGTTCTTAGGTACTTAATTAACCTGTACACATCCTGGTTTCACTAGAAATATAGAAAATTTCTATAAGTACTAGAATATAATGTCAAAATAAACAACTCACCTTAGCAACATTTGTTTCCATTTTTGCTGTGAAACTTGCCATCTGTGAGCCCATCTGCTCCACAACTCTCAGGACCTGTACAAATGATCAAGATTGTAAAGTGACCAGTTAAATGATAAGTCAAAGTTTAACCCATTATAAATAGTGTGGAGTCATGTCTTGTAACTTGATGCATTCTGCTTTCAATTCATATACTACTACAGAAGTCCTAATTACAGAGCAGGACAGTGACCCTCAACTGGGTGTTGACCCACGTAGGTATCCAAGATAAAGGACTGATGCAGTTGCAGCTGGGGCTTGAAAAAGATCCATGGTTGATGTTGCCATGGCTCCCACCATGAATTATGTATAAGTATGAACTTAGTACTGGAACAGACATAGTAATGTCTTTGGCACAGGCTAGAAGTGGAAATGATTGAACCTTAGGTATTGCAAGATCACTACATGTGAGCTCATTGTGTTCCTCCACTTGAATCCACTGTATGTTGAAGTGCTACTTCTTAGACTGCTTGGAGAATCATTATTTCTGGAAGGTCACACACTGGAGCAGAGCTGAAGGAAAACCATGCCAGTATCATCAAATGCCCAATGCATTTCAAGCTTTTACTCAAGAGTGACTGATGTGCTGCAAGAGAGAAAGGGGTGGGTGGACTCTACGTATCTAGACCTAAAGAAGGCTTTTGATAAAGTAACTCACAGTTGACTTATGTAACAGTCTAGATAAAATGAGATATAGAGACAGGACACCACGAGCATAGCTCCCCTTCCCATAAAATACAACTAGATAAATACATTCAAAGTCCTCCTCTCTTATGTTCCATGTTTCTGCCCCATACAGTGCTGTTGGCACAATCACTCCTTCATACAATCTCCTCTTAGCATCTATTTCCAAATGTCTATTTTTCATTACACTTTTTAATCCACCAAGGCATTTACTCACTTCTCTCAATCTACATCCTACCTCCACTCCTCCCTTTTTCGCGACATTCGCACCCAAGTATCTAAAACTATCCACTTCCTCCAGTCTCTCTTCCTTAATACTCACTTCCAGTCTGCTGCCACTTTCTCCCCTTGTATATCTCATCACCTTACTTTTACTCACATTTATATTCAACTTCCTTCTTTCACACACCTTCTCAAACTCTGTCACTAACTTCCTCAATTCCTCCTCTGATCCTGCTACAAGTGCAGTGACGTCAGCCAACAACAACTGACTTATCTCCCACTTTTCTCCATTTTCTTTAACTATTTCCAATCCCTGACCCACCACCCCTGCATCTACCTCTCGCACCACTTCATCCATCTATAAACTGAACAGCCAGGGTGATATAACACATCCCAGACAAAGTACCACCTTTACCTCAAACCACTCACTCTCTCCATTTCTAATCCTAACACATGCTCTACTACTCTCATAAAAACTCTTGACTGCTCTTAACAGCTTTCCTGCTATCCCCTATATCTGCAATACCTCCCACAGTGCCTTCCTGTCTACCTTGTCATAAGCCATTTCCAGATCTATAAAAGCCCAAAAAATATCCTTTCCTTTTCCTATAGCTTTCTCACATATCTGTCTTACCACAAAAATCTGATCTACACAACCTCTACCTGTCCTAAACCCACACTGTTCCTCACCAATTACTCCCTCTGTTCCTCTCCTAATCCTCTCAATCAAAACCCTCCCTTCAGCGTTCCCAACTACACTTAACAAGCTGATCCCTCTCAAACTACTACATTCACACTTGTCCCATTTCCCCTTGTAAAGTGGAACTATACGGGCACTCCTCCAGTCCTCTAGCACTCTACCCTCTTTTAAACAAACATTAAATAATCTCACCAGCCAGTCCACCATCACTGTACTTCTTTTTTCAGACATTCTGCATGACATCCATCCAACCCAGGTGCCTTACCTGCTCTCATCATTTTAACTGCCTTCTCTTCATCTTTCCTTATTTCTCCTCCATTTCCCTCACTTATCATGGTCATTTTCTTAGCACTTCCAACTGCAACTACCTTTTCCTCCCTATCCTCCTTCACATTTAGCAACTCCCTAAAATACTCTGCCCATCTTCCTCTTACTGCCTTCTCTTCCATTATCATCTTTCCATCTGCACCTTTTACCTTTTCTTCTCTACTTGATTCACCTCCTCTTCCTCTCTTAATTTCTTTCCAAAACATCTTTTTATTTGTTTCAAAATTTTCTGTCATACTCTTACCCCATTTCACATCTGCTCTACTCTTTGTCTCCTTTATCTTATGCTTTACTTCTCGTTCTTCTTTCTTTGTATCTCTCATATGATTTCCTCATCCTATTTTGTAACCAATCTGTGAAAGATCGCTTCTTCTCTTCTACAACCTTCTTTGTTTCCTTATCCCACCACTCACTACACTTCCTTTTATTTCCTCACATCCTCCTTGTTCCACACACCATCTTTGCACACCTTGTGACTCCCTCCTTGAACCATCCCCATTCCTCCTGCACTCCTAGTTCTACTCTATACTTCACTTCCTCCCACTCCTCTCTCAGCTTCTTCTTGTACTCATCCTTTTGTTTCTCATTTAAGCAGCTCACTCTAAGCACCTCCTTACCTTCTGTCCTTTTCCTCTTTCTCCATCTATCCTCCACTCTCAGCTTACCTTCCACCAAAAAATGATCTGATATTCCCCCACCTTTTCCCCTTAGAACATATACATCCTTAACTCTTTCTACTATACTCCTTGTTACCATTATATAAATAAATAATAAATAATAACAAATAAATGAATAAGATAAATTAAATGGCAGGCATTACAACATATTGCTTTGGTATTTATCTGAATGAATCTTAAAACCTTGAACTCCTTCACTGAGCAACTTATGGGCTGGCATGATGGCTAATGCTGGGTACCTGGCAGCCATGGATTTCCTGTAAGTGAGACCTGGGGGAACAGATTAACTGGATGACTGATTGACTGTCATTATTTTTCTTACTATGATCTATTTCCAAGATATTATATTTCTTCGTACTAATGTTAATTTTCCACTCCTGGCTCCATTCATAAACCTTATTTCAGTATTTCTGCTATTGTTTACAATCTTTCTAGTTTTTTACTTTGTGATCTTAACATAATATGCATATAGGTTAGCATAAATAGCTATTCCATTTATCATATCATTAATATACAGTAGAAACATAACAGGTTTCAGAATCATACCCTGAAGTACACCATTAGTCACTTCTCTCCAACTCCATTTTATATCTCACTACTGTTCTCATATATCTACTACTTGAAAAGTCTTTTACCTATTCCAATGTATTCTCTTTAAGACCTGTGAATTCTAACTTCCATACTAATCTTTTGTACCTTGTTAAAAGCCTTTACCAAATCCAGGTATACACAATCCACCAAACTCTCTCATTCAACACACCAACCACCATTATATAAAAATTTGATGGGCTGGTTACACAAGACTTTCCTTTTCTCAAGTGACTGTCAATCAAGATTATTTTCCCCTCCAAGCCTTTCATCCATTAATTTCTTACAATTTTCTCACACATTTAGGCTACTGTGTTGGTCAAAGACACTGGTTCATAATATAATAGAACCTCCCTGTTTCCTCCTTTGATTACTAGCAACACACTTCCACCTTTTCAGTCCAATGGCACCTATGTGTGTATAACTAAACAAAGACATATTACCTGTGTTAATTCTTTTGCAGCATTTTCCTGAACTAACTTCTGTTCTTGTGCAGCAGTAGCAACAATTTCAACTTGTGTTGAAAAGTCACACAACAACTCAAGCTTTGATCTCAACTGGGTCTTTTGAGTATCTAATGATGAAAATATAATCTGGAAGGAGTCCATCATCTCTTTGGTTTCCTTCTGCAGTCTAAGATCAAATGATTAGTCACAATTATATGTCATTAAGAAATAAATAATCTGTGATTACATCCCATCTATTCATTCATACCCATTACACTATTACGTCTACCTATATACCAAGGGCTTCTTAGCCCTTTTAAGGAGGTAGACAAGTCAAGGCATGGGCCCACTCCCATACACCACCCTTGTTTTCCTCTCATCCTGGCTCCTCGTGGATGAAGGGTCATCCCTCTCTCCTGCCCCCTACCTGGGTCAAAAGCAATGCAGCAAGACAGCACATCCACAGTAGGGACACTTCACTTGCATGGCGACCCTCCTTGCTGTCCTTTCATGGTAGATAGAGAGGATGGGGGAGAAATCCCTTCAGGCTGCATCAAAATATCCATTCATAGCCATTCTCCACTTACCCCAATCCCCTGCCTTCTCCCTTCCTTGCTCAACAGACATTCCCCTCTTGCTCAAAGCCACTTTCACTCCATCCATCCCATCCTCAGTAGTCTTCAATTTCACTCCATCCACCTGTGCCTTCCACACATCTTTTGCTAATCTTTCTTCACTCATTCTTTCCATGTGTCCAAACCATCTCAATAATCTTTCATCAGCCCTATCCACCACTGCCTTCCTCATCACCTCTTTATTTCTCACTCTATCCAACCTTGTAACCCCTGCCATATTTCTCAGACATTTCATCTCATACACATTCAAACTTCTCCTTTCTGCTTCTCTTAAATTCCAAGTCTGCCCCATAGAGTGGTGTAAGCACAATCACCCCTCCATATAAACTTCTCTTTGGATCTTTTTTCAGATGCCTTTTCCTTATGACCTTAAATCCCCCAAGACTTTTACTTACTTCTCTTAATCTACAGTTTAACTCCACCCACACCCCTCCATTTCCTGTCACATGCAACCCCAAATATTTAAAATTGTCCACTTCCTCCAGCCTCTCTCCTTTAACACCAGAAAAATTAAGACTTACTTTCAACTCACTGCCATCCTTCCCCTCTGTACATCTCATCACTTTATTTTTACCCACATTTACCTTCGACTTTCTCCTATCACATAACTTCCCATACTCCATCACTAAATACCTTAAACAAGTGGTTCTTAACATTTTTCAGTGTCCGTACCCCTTGATTATCTCAGATAAATTTTTCATACCCCCATCCAATATAATTACAATCCAACCATATGAAAAGGATTAGTGATACAAACCTTGCTGAGAAATGATTATATATATAATATATATGTATATAATAATTTCTTAGCAAGGTTTGTATCACTAATCCTTTTCATATGTTTGTATTGAGGGGGAGTGGGTAGGGGATGGGGGTGAGGGAGTATGTATGAGAAATAAATTGACGTAGCCTGAAGGGATTTCTCCCAGTCTTCTCCTTTTCTGCATGAGGGGACAGAGAGGGGGGTTGCCGAAACTATGAAGTGGCCTTGCTGTGGATGTGCTGTGTCTTGCGACACTGCTTCTGACCCAGGGCAGTGGACAAGATGCAGGGATGACCCGTCATCCAGGAGGTGCCAAGATAAGAGGGGAAGAGGGTAGAGGGGAGTATGTAGGTGGTTCCCAAACTTTTTTTTTTTAAGTTTTACGACTATACGTACGAAGTTAACCTTAATCCTAATGCCAGGTACCTCAATGTTTTCTTGATTTTATTCCATTTTATTTTATTTAAAAAAAAAAATTGTCACCCCTCCATTACCCCCAAAATCTTTTTACCTCCCCCCCAGGGGGTAATTTACCCACAGTTTGGAAACCACTGATGTAGGGGATGGAATGGGCGGGAGTGGTTTCTATGCCTTGTCTTTTGGCTACCTCCCGAGTAAGGGGGAAAAAAGCCTTTGGTATATGTATATATGTATGCATTACTGAACAAAGGCACTTTTTTATTTCAAATTTAAAATGTCAGTTTGTAGGATACAATGAATGCACATTATGATTTCTCATGATAAATACACTGTACCATTGCACTGGCCATCATGTCTCGTCCCCCAGGATTAAGGTTTCATACCCCTTGGGGGTACAGGTACCCCAGGTTAAGAACCCTCCTTTGACCCTGCCACAAGGGCAGAGTCATCTGCAAACAACAACTGGCTCACTTTCCACTTCTCTCCACTATCTTTGACCAATTCTTATTTCCTGCCCATTACCCTTGCATTTACCTTCCATACCACCCCATCCATGTACAAATTAGTCATGGCAATGTGACACAGCCCTAATGCAGCCCCGCCTTTACCTCAAACCACTTGCTCTTTCCATTTTCAATTCTAATCCCCAATGCCATACATATATACACTAAATTTATTAGAATACTGTGACATGATTACTTCAGGTGAATGTGCAAAAGCTTGGAACTCCATAAATGAACCATATCCAATATATTCTTCTGTTTTTAGCACATCAAAGGATTTTGTTCTGGCTAATGCCATAAAATAGTTTAACAATTAGATGAATCTTTGTGCCATAAAAGTTTAACCCAATCTCCATTGAACTACCTCAACTAATTCTTCAAGGTATATAGTGTCTATCTCACCACATTTAAGCATTGTATTTTGCCAAATACCTAACAATTTTGTTCAACTTATTAACCTCTATGCCATAAAAGGTTAATACAAATTATATATAGTCCCTATGTTGGATCATTATTGACAAGCTGCTTGTGTGATGACACTGGGTAGTTACAAACATTACCTGTTGGGTCTCTAAAGCAGGCTATCCAGTCCTGATTCATCTGATATTGCCACCTCACTTTTATTTTGTTCTACTATGCTGCAATATAAGCAACTCCCACTGCATTTTTTTCCATTTCTGTGTGAAGTATATTTTGCCTCTCCATTGTAGGTGTCTTGCCTATGCACACCACAAGTGCATTACTCCCATATTTAGATGTTCACCTTCTTTTTCTAATCTGAGAACTAAGACTAAAAACACAAAGGGAACTTTTCATAATATAATGCCATTAACATCCCTGTAGTGCGCACAGATAAAGAACACATTGCACTATCATGATAGGAGAGACACCTCTCTTGGATATGGAAGAAATGGATAAAGACAATAAAGAAAACTGAGGCTAGCAATTAAACATGGCTGAAAATATGGACTGAACTGCTATTTAAGAAATGGGATAGCCAACATTGGGTTCCTTGCTTCCCAAAAGACTGCCTGACAAGGCTGATACATTGGGTCCTCATGACATAGGTGACTTTAGAATTTTTTTTAAAAATTACTTGCCAGTGTGTTATTCAATTGGACTCACTTCTTGATGACGTCTGCCTTCTAGTTCACTAACAGAAGAAACTCCACTTTAAATGAGAGGATTTACACTGGAAGAAGCTCCTACAACAGAACAATACCAACAGACAACCTATCCTTTCTCCAGAACCTCATAATTCCAAATGTCTTCTCCCGCTATAGCACTGCAGCGACTACCAAAGAGAATGGGTTCTGCGACCAACACCAACAGGCAACTTTCTGCCAAACGCACCACATACCTGGTTGATCTTAAGATCACAACCAATCACCTATGAAAAAAAAAAAAAAGACATAAAAATTAATAATCAACCATCCAAACAGGCGGTTTTGTATTCCTTCAAGGAGGCTGAGGATCCTCTTGATTACTTTCATCAACCACCGATGGCTCCACATGTTCTTCAGGAGATGATTTCTTGCTCAAAGTATCATTTGCACCTTCAGACGGGGACCATGGACCCATGACTGGATGGGAATCTAATACATGTCTTGGCACACCGTCAACAGATATAATTATTTCACGAGTTCACTTGGGTAACAATTCTCTTGTTCCACTGAGTGGTACAACGTGTGGCAGGTGGTTTTACCCAAACATCCACTCCCATTTTAATTGGCAGGGCCATCTAAGTCATCTTCCACCCTCCCAAGGTTCACCAAGGGATATCTCCAATCATAGGTTTACACAGAGCATTGTGGCACAGACAACTGGTTTTGTCCAGACGTTGGTTACTATTGTACCAATATACTACCTCAAAGGGAGAGATCCCTCCCCTCTCAGCAATAGCCTTAATGGTCCTGTGATGCTTTTCTATCCCATTCCCTTCTGGTCAGTAAGCAGCTCTAAATGCCTTCTCAATTTTCCACCTGTGCAACATGTCTCCCAAACACTGTGATCACAAGGCCATACAGTTGTCCACCAACAGGACCTCTTTCCATAAAGATGTTGTCCAATTTTGCTGTGATACATTGTGCGTCTTCTCTCCTCAATCTCCTCCACATCACAAATGGACCTGGCCCACGATCCATTACAAATAAGTGGGGAATCCCCTTGTAATGAGTCACATCAACAGCCAGGTGCCACCAGTTATATTCAACACTAAGTTCACGTCACTTATGCACTATAGGAGCAGGATTGATTGACTGACATCAGTCACAACTCTTCACAACCCTCTTCACAGAATCTCTAGACTTTTGGGTTCAACTTCTGGGCCAGATAGGTCCTGTCTACTCCCATGTGGTGTTTGTCCTGCTTTTCTTTCAAATTCACAAAGGCCCCAGCACACATGTGTGGTTCAGTATCCATTAACCAACTCCTTTTAAATCTGGTTAAAATATCAGCTCTGTTCTTTTCTTTAGGTACTAATGACACAGCAATATTCAACCCAAATTCAACAACCATCTCCTTTAAATTTCCTAAATGCCATTTGATAATAATTTTGGCAGCTCCCTTCGTATGAATGCACTTTTCAGCATTTATCACGTTTTTCAACCAGGCGCCAACCATTGCCGAATCAATCCTCAACTCTATATAGGTAAGGCCCCACTTAACAGCCAAATTCACCCCTTTCAACACAGCTTCCAATTCTGTGACATTAATGTGGTTGAAATCATCTTTTTTTGTAGTCAAGCAGCATCCTCAACAGTCTTACCATTATTTTCCAAAACTACTCCAACTGCAATCTTACTGGCATCTGACCACACAACACCATGTTTAACGTTGGGCACCCACCAGCTCCCTCTTACAGAATCCTTTCTCGATGACTTCCTTAATCATCAACATCGTCTGTTCTCCAACAAAATCCTCCCAATGTGAGCCTCCAGCTCTTCTCTTAATGAAACTACATGCGACGTGCAACCACCCTGCTATGGGATAATGACTAATGAACCACAAATACAGAACAATTCCCTTTTTGCAAGTGTCTTGGCCTCTTCAGGCACTTCAATACCTCTATGGAATATCAACTCTCCTTTAACTTTTGATAGTTCCCCAAAGAAGCTCCTCCACTGAGTGACTCAGGGGATTTAGCTATCAATTACTGAAGTACATGAGACTTACCGTAGGTTAGTTGAGATGTGCTTCTGGTTTTATGAAGCAAATCAATTCTGCTGAAGGGTAAGCATTCATATGAGATATGCTCCGCCCAGCCAGTCCGACAGTCTTTGAATAATACGAGCACCCACATGATAACCTGGAACTTGATTATTTTGTAATGAAGAGATTACCAGTTGGTTACGTGTAAGGGGAGGAGAGGAGGGCATATGAATGCTTACCCTTCAGCAGAACTGATTTGCTTCATAAAAGCAGAAGCACATCTCAACTACGGTAAGTCTCATGTGCTTCAGTAATTTTATATCAGCAAATCACAATTCTGCTGAGGGTTCGCAAACATATGAGGTTTTGAAGACATGTGGGTGTCGTGCCTCAGAAGTTCTTAGGCAGGTGAAGTTGGGGCTGTTCCATAATTCTTCCATTTCAAATTTAGTGTGCCCAAGCTAATCCAGTACTGCATCTTGGAATGGGTCTCCCTCCTGTACAATTTCCTTGTTGTAGTGTTTGGCAAAGGTCGATTCTCTTGACCATCCAGCTTTGGACATGATGTGGCGTATAGGTACGGACATGGATCTAGCTTGAGAGGCAGCAGCCGAGCAGACAATGCTCGCTGTGTATTTGGTAGAGTCAATTCCAGAGATAGTAAGTACATGCTTGATCCATCTTGCAATTGTGTCTCTTGATACCGGTTTGTGCGGTTTGATGAAGCTTATGAGGAGTCTTCCATCCTTCTTCCCTGTCTCGTCTCGGAGGTGTTCCGTTTTTTCCAGATATGTGCGCAAAGTCCTGCACACACACAAACTTTCGTCCTTAGTGTAGGGAAAGAACTTCACAGACTGAATGTTAAATCCAGGGCGACATTGTTTAATGTTGTCCCCTAACCAGACTGAAATAGCTTCTTCCTTTATGCTTATATTCTTGAGTACTAGTAAGTGTACGGTCTGAACTCTGGCAGCTTGTGTAAGTGCTATCAGCATTACTAGTTTAAGTGTAAGTTCTTTCAGTGGGAGAGACTGTAAGGGTTCCAACTGTTTCAGTGTTGTTAATACAGGTTTGACATCACAAGTGTCCTTATATCTAGGCATTGAAGGCCTCAGGTTGAAAACTCCCCTCATTAACCTGATGACTAGGGGATGGTTGCCTGCCCTGCATCCATCCACAACTATCACCAGCGAGGATAGGGCCCCCCTCGCCGTGTTAATACTGTTGTAACCCACACCTCTGTGGAAAGTTTCTGTTAAGAAGTTTATGACGTCAGTTACAATGGGAGTGGTGGGATTGATGTCCCATCTATGACAAAATTGTGCCCACCTGTTGATATGTGATCTGTATTGTTTGCTAGTTCCAGGTTTCCATGATGCCAAGATAAGGTCCGTACCTATTTCAGCTATGCCTCGTTCTCGCAGGCTTTCCCGGAAAGTAGACAGGCCATCAATCTGGTATGGGACATGATGGGATGTTCTTCCGTTGACAGGGGCCACACCAGCCCTTTCTTTCTCCTCATTATGATTCTTGGATCTTCTACAAGCAGCCTGAGTAGTGCTCCCATCCAGGGCTGTGATGTCCAAAATGGAACGATCATCCAACCTCTGGCCCCTTCTGCTCTTAACTTCTGCAAGCATCTAGCGATCAGGGAGAAAGGGGGGAAAATGTAGATGAGACCTAATGTTGCCCAATTAAGGTTGAATGCATCACAATAATTTGATTCTGGGTCTGGCCTCCAGGAGCAAAACTGAGGCACTTGTTTGTTCAACCTAGATGCAAATAGATCAATGTTGGGTGTGCCAAAAATGATGCTTAATTTCTTAAAAAAATTCTCATCCAACTTCCATTCATGTCTGTCATTGAAGTTCCTGGATGCTGTATCAGCCAAAGTATTATCACTCCCGGGAATGTAGGAACATGTGATCCAGGCATCATTGTTTAGACACCAGTTCCAAATATCAGAGGAGACATTGTTACATGCTACCGACTTAGTGCCTCCCATTTCATTGATGTAGTTAACTGCTGTAGTGTTGTCACAGAAAACTTTGATGTGCTTTCCTCTGACCTCATTTGCAAAAGATTTTAATGTAAGGAGCACAGCTATGAGTTTCCGGGCATTAATAGGAAGCTTCTTTTCCTCTGTCGTCCATCTTCCATTGACTGACTGATGATTTATGCAGCCACTCCAACCTAAGTCTGAAGCATCTGAGTATAAGACAATTTCAGGAGTTGGGTGAATTATTCGCTTATGTTGGGTCTAAACATGTTTGATCCACCAAGTCAGGTCAGTTTTCATTTCGTCGGTGATCAACATTTTATCCTCAAAGTTCCCATAACTCCTTCGCAATGCTGTAATCTTTGCAGATTCAAGGTGACGATAGTGTAACTTTCCAAGTTCCACAGCTGGGAAGGCAGCAACTAGAAGCCCATTCACCCTGGCTACTTCTCTGATTTTGTCACTAGTCTTAGCTATTAGTTGTTTACATCCAAGTAGAATTCTTTCTTTCCTATATATTGGTAAGGTAACAATCATTTTGTCCGAGTCAATGACATTGCCAAGGTATACGATACTTTTAGTGGGTTCTAGCACAGATTTCGCAACGTTAATACAGAAGCCCATTTTCGTGAGTAATTCAATGGTAGAATTAATGCAATCATAGCATCCAGAAAGAGAAGCACTGCACATGAGAGTGTCATCAATAAAGCTGGTGATGGTAAAGCCTTTTTCTCTTAAAGTAGTAAAGATAGGTTTCATGAGTTTGGTAAAAAGTCTGGGTCCTTCTGAGATTCCATTTGGGAGATAGGTGAACTGATAGACTTTGCCATACCATTGAAAACAAAGGAATTTTTGCTGTTCTTCCGCTATTCTAACAAGAGTAGTAGGCATGTTTAAGATCCACAGATGCCATATAGTCCCCTTCATTTATCAGTCTGATAGCTTGTTCAAAGTTCTCCATTTTGAAATGGATATAGGGAATGTGGTTGTTTAATTTTTCTAAATTGAGTACCATCCTATAATCTCCATCTTTTTTCTTCTTCAGAAATACAGGGGAAATGATCTGATCTGCCCTTCTCTTTGTTTCTTTTAAAACTTTAAGCTCCAATAATTTCGAAATTTCTTGTGATAGTATCATTTGTTCCACCAGGCTAAAGTTATATTCCATATTCTCAAAACACAGGTAACCGATATCATTGACATTAATATTCAGGAGACAATGTTTGACTATGTCTAGAATATATGTATCACTGGTGATTTTTTGCCACTCATGCACAAATCTGTGAAGGGAACCTGCCACAAAGTTGGTACTTGTCTGGTTTATTGTTGGGAAGTGCTGCGTCCCCTGCCTTTGGAGTTTTTTTTAATCCAAGGCCTGCCGAGCGTAGTAAGGCCTCTGGTCTCCCCTATGTCCTAGCCTCCGCTGTCCATAGGGTTGAAATCTTGTGTGTCCTTTAAACTGGGTTCTTGTCTTCCCACTTCCAAACTTCCATGTGCCTGGCTTCCAGGATGGAAAGGGGGATTTGGCTGTGATTTTGCTTTTAAATTTTTCCGCCTCTTCGATTTGTCTTGCGGATTGCGAGAGGTCATCCCCAAACAGAAAGCATGACATGGGCACTTGGTCAGAGCATAGGTGTGAGTACTTTTGATTTATTTCCCGTTTGATGTTAAAACGGCAAACCAAGTTGTTACGGTAGTTGGCATGACCTAACAGTGCCAGAGCACCATTGATCATGCCCACCTCATGGGCCACCACAGCGTTACCTTCATCCTGGGCCACTTTGTCAAGCACCGAAAGTGACTTGATGATGATGGAAGCTGCCTTAGTTATATCTTTATTGACTTCCTTCATGCGTAAGTCTGCTTTTTTAGCGTCCTGTTTTAGAGCCTCCAAAATTTGCATATTGCACTCAACTGGGGATAAAGCAGGGCAATTACCGGGCCTCTTGGTACTCTCGTCCTCCACAATTTCTTTATAGGTGTCCTCCCTCATGCCGTGGTCAAATATTTGATTGACCATGTCTGCCACATGTTTGGCAACATCTCCGGAGACTTCTTCAACTGGGCCGAAAGCCTTAGAGGACTGCATCAAAATACTGCCGATGGGGAATCTTCATGCAACTCACCTTCTTCACTGCTGCTTCTGTCGGAGATAAAACCCGAAAAGTTACCTGGAGAGGGCGTAACAGGCCCTGCTTCCTTCTTGGTTGAACTAGTGCCCGGTCTGGCATCGTTGTAGGTTTCCGGCCTCTGTGAACCATCTTGCCGCCTCTCCGCTTTTAGTTGATCCATATCACTCCTCAGTTCAGCGATGGCTTGCAGTACTGTGTGTCAAGGGGCTGAGGAGTTGTCATGTACTTGGAAAGCAGTACGTGATGTGGAGCCGTTGGGGGGCGGGGGAGGGGGGGGTTGCCATGTCTTCTAGACTTCGATGCGTAGCGCCAACGCAAGTATTTCTATCCTGATGGGAAGTACTGTTGCTTGACCTGCTTGATTTATGCTTGTATTTGCGAGAATGTTGGCTTGTTTCTCCTCCGTGAGAGGAGGCACCCGACTTCCTGCTTGTATGGGTATGCATTTCGTCGGAAGACGACATGGCGGTTGTGACCGACGGAGTCGTATGCACGTTGTAGTATTTATCTGATAATTTAGTGAGTTTTGTTAAAACTCAAAATGAGAGCGTCGTAAACGCTTATTAGATGATAAAATGAGCGTCGTAAATGCTATTATTATATTGCAAATTGAGCGTCGTAAACACTCGAATGCCAGGTCAAGCACTAGTAAGCAGGGATACGGTTGAAATCTACGTGCGACAGAGTAAACAATCTTGATGACCGTTCAGCACGGCAGTGTGTAAGCAACTGTCAGACCGACTGGGCGGAGCATATCTCATATGTTTGCGAACCCTCAGCAGAATTGTGATTTGCTGATATAAAATTCAAATTTACTCAAGTGTCTTATCACTTCATCAACAGATACTTTCGTCTCATCCACAAGGATGTCATCAACATAAGGGCTAGTGGCATTCTTGATTGTTTTATCCCTGCTTAGGACATCCTTTAAAATCTTTGACATAATATGGGGTGCCAAGTTCAATCCAAACTCCAAATGCATTAGGCAAAACATCTGACCCTTATAGTTGACCAGTTGGTATGGCCACAACACTTCGTCAACACTCAATTTTAGATAAGTAGAATTCAAGTCAATAATTGACACATTCTCAACCAAGTGCCACCATTCATGCAACATCTCTCTGGCTACATACATCAATCACCTCATCACCTGTGTGACATTTAATGTTCTTCATATTCAATTCACAAAAAATCAAGCATTGGCCTCACCTTATTTTTTGTAGGTTGTTCCACAGCCATCAGAGCAAGAATGCCAATTTTTACTTCTTCTTTCCAGGGCACAACAATCCCTTCTGCTATCCACCTGTCAACTTCCTTCTCAAATTCTTTTTTTTTTTCTCTTCAACTTTCTTATTGTAACAATTTACCTTATAATCCAATTTCACAGGTTGATCACTCTTCCACAACCACTTGACAGTCCACTTCTGTCCATCAAACCAGGCATGGAAATCTGAATCTTCGATGACAGCTTTCACACAATTCCCATCACCCACAGTGACCTGTTCAATTTCTTGATTAACTGACACCACACCAATAGAACCCAAAGCACACCTTTCCTTGATAGACAGCAACACATCCCAACCAGTAGTCAATAACATCAATCAGATAATTATATATAATTAATCAGAGACTACAGCTCTCACCATTAACCACAAACATCGAATTTCAATGAATCTGTGCCTCTGCACTCAATCTGGTTTTCATCAAAAGCATTAATGAAGATACCACCTTCATAGTTAGCTGTGTACTTGGAGTGAACTACCAAACATCACGTATCTACAAGCACTTTTGCATGAGCATCATTGATTAAAACATCAACAATAGGCAGTACATTATAATATGCCTTCGCATTGCAAGGGTGACTACAGGTGCAGTAGTCACATATTACTTGTTTCTCAAGTTCCATTTTTGACAGTGATTAGCAACATGGCCTAATTCATTGCACTTGAAGCACCTCACCTCTTGTTCCCTGCAAATACCTAATCAAATGGGGGCCACTACAACAAAAACACTTCCCTTTGAACAGGCTAGTGTTAGGTTTCTTTATTCTCTTACTGATAGTCGTTCCAAAAGTCATAGCTGATAAACCACCTTGCTGTCTTGACGCCAAAATTCTGGCACAACTAATCAATTCACTCGTAGCAATTGTCAGCACCTTTGGAACTCACTGCAAAGAAACACTAATATGGTCTGGGAAGCCATTAACAAACGTCAATTTCATTACACTTTCCAAACCATTTTCAGTAAATTTGGCTAAACTAGCCAAGTGTCTAATCTTGTTGGCAAAAACATCTATAGGTTCCCCTGTCCACTTCTTATGAGCTGATTTCTCAAAGGCAACAAATGCATAATCAGCAAAAGCAGTTTTAAATTTTCTTTGTTTCTGCATCTGCCTGTTCATCACCACTCAATTCCAAATATAATGCCAATGCATCTCCCTCTAAATACAAGGGAATAAAACTGGCCAAATCACTTATTCTCTGTAACTTTGTGATCAAGGTTACTTTCTTCAACCATGAAACGACATTACCTTCACCGATAAATGACTTGATCATGTCAGTTGTAACTTTGGAGGCCATGGTTGAACTATTTATCAATGAAAAGGGCCTAGATAGCTTGTTATTCAATTGGACTCACTTCTTGATGACATCTACCTTCTAGTTCACTAACAGGTGAAACTTCACTTTAAATGAGAGGACTTTCACTGGAAGGAGCTCCTACAACAGAACAACACCAACAGACGACCTACCCTTTCTCCAGGACTGCACAATTCCAAGTGTCTGCTCACCCCCAACCCCCCACTATTGCTGAGAAAGTGAAAAAAAAAAAAAAAAAAAAAAAAAAAAAAAAAAAAAAAAAAAGGATGGTGCTGCAGCAACTACCAAAGAGAATGGGCTCCACCACCAATAGGGCAACTTTTTTTACCAAACACACCACACAGTGGTGACTTAAAACAGGGTCCTAACATGAGCTATATCATTTATGACAACTGTGAAATTTCTTCATTTGAATATTCACCTGAAGGAGTCAAGAATCAAATAATGAATAAACTAAAAATATTTTAGTACATCTCTTATTATTTTTTCATGTTCAAAATAAATTATGCTGCATACCTATGCACTTCATCAATGTTTCCCATGGCTTTCTTTACATCTTCACAAACTTCTGTCATATTGCTAAATAAATTATCCATTAGGTGTTTTCTATCATTTTGGGTCTTTGCCTCCTGCACCCGTAGTCTTTCTTCAAGATCAGTAATTTTCATATCACGCTGTCATTTCCATGAAAAAAAAAAGATGTTTATGAAAATACTAATGTTACTCTACATATGTATATGCAGCAAAAAGCAGAAAGATCAAGGAAAGACTTGGGAATCTGCAAATAAACACACCTTTTCAATAGTATCCAACAAATCCCTTTCATTGGACTTGGTACTTTTAGTAATTTCAGCTAGAACATTCTTAAGGAGGGCCTTTAAGGTGTTGATTTCAGAAAGTAAAGGGTCCATAAGTTCTTGCATTTGCTTGGTAATGGCCACATCTTGACCTGAGGTTACCGCAAGCGAAATATTTTGCAATTGTTCAGGCAGGTCTCGCAGCACCGAGAGGATGGTATGCATACCAAAACTGCAGGTCAGAAAGCATGAATGACATCTATAAAAGAGTATGTCGTGTATGTTGTGTATAATGTGCACTTACCTACTACCCTTGATGGATTGTATAGGAAGACATTTTTATTCATTGCATCCTATAATCTAATTATTAGTTGCTCTGAGTACTCTTTATCCTCTGTGAAGCATCACCTTTCTAGAGGATGGACCTTGCCTAAGACCATGTGCACTGACAGTGCAGTTTATAGTCATCTGTATGTTTATTCATGTGTTTATCTTATTTCCTTTTGCTACTTTCTGGTTTCATGATTTCCCTCCTCCTATCCCACTCCTCACTATCCCATCTTTCCTCCTTTTCTTTTGATAATTTAACTTTTTTTTCAGGGGAGAGGATGATGGTGTGCAGGTAATTTTTTTAGTAGAAGGTAAACTAAGAGTGGAAGAAAATGGAATAGGAGTAAAAGAGGTGCTGAGAAGAAACAATTTGAATGAGATGGATGAAGAGATGTAATATCAGAAGCTAAAAAAGTGTGGGAGGTGGTCAGGGAAAAAGGGGAAGCAGGAGTGCTAATCCTTATGGGATTCTGCATGTCACTGCCTTCCATCCTGACATCTTATCTTTCACTACTGTCCTCATGTATGTCCTTTTTAAAACCTTTCTTCCATTCAAATAGTTTACCTTAGTCTTCCAACATGTCCCAAATCCCATGATAGACAATTGTGAGGTACTTTGTTGAAGGCCTTCTCTAGATCTAGGTATACACAATCCATCCAACTCTCTTTTGCAGAACATCAATCTTTCTCAAGTAAGAACTTAAAAGATTTGACTCATATGATCTTCCAGGTCTGAAAATGAATTGACTGTCCATCAAATCTGTTCATCTCTCAAGGTGCTTCATCACCCATTGAACTTTCACAATTCTCTTACATACATATACTAAGGACTTTCCACCTTAGAAGGGAGGTAGCCAAAGTCAAAGGCATAAATCCACTTCCACCCATTTCATCCCCACATGCTCCACTTCCATTCACCACCCCTCCCTCCTCCCTCTTTTCTTGTCTTCTCTTGGATGACGGGTCATCCCCACATCTCACCCATTGCTCTGGGTCAGAAGCAATGCAACAAGACACAGCACATCCATAGCAAGGCTGTTTCATTTAATCTTACATACTTTCTTTTTCATTTAATCTTACATAATTTCACTAACATGCTCGTTTAGGATTCTGATTTATAATTGACTGGCTTGTTATTTCCTCCTTTATAGATTGATACTGTATTTTCCTTCTACCAGTCTTGTGGAACTACTCTTTCTTTTAGTGAACACACAATTATACTGTGAATCTTATCTGCCAACTACTTCCATTCTTTAATTATCCAGTTTGAGATCACACTGGGCCTGAGGCTTTTCTCACAATATATATGGAGGAGAGGTATGGTGTCACAAGACATCTAAAGAAAGTCATTAAAAGTTTTTATTACCCCTTTGTATGTAATGTTAGATCATCAAAGGGTTAGAAAAGTGGTTCTATGTGGAAACAGGGGTTAAACAAGGAAGTGTGTTATCCCCTCTGCTCTTTATAGCATATATGAAAACTGTGATAGAGGACTTTAAAAAAGGCAGAGAGGAAAACTATAACTATCATACTTCTCAGGCATCTCATCTCAAACACATTCAAACTCCTCTCTTATGTTCCATGTTTCTGTCCCATACAGTGCTGTTGGCACAATCACTCCTTCATACAATCTCCTCTTAGCATCTATTTCCAAATGTCTATTTCTCATTACATTTCTTAATACACCAAGGTATTCACTTGCTTCTCTCAATCTACATTCTACTTCTACCTCCACTTCTCCCTCTCCCAGCATATTCGCACCCAAGTATCTAAAAATATCCACTTCCTCCAGTCTCTCTTCCTTAAGGGGGTACGCGACACCTGGGGGGGGGGGGTGAATTTGGTCAAGATATGGCATTTTTCAAAACTGTGTTCAAAATGTTCGTATACCATTTAGAAATAAATCCCGAGAAATAATTTTCCAGCCGCGTGCAATTTAAAGGTCTTGGGTGAGGTTTAAAGGGGCAGAGTTAAAGGCGCAACCCACACTAGATGGAGGCGTGCCACTTAGGACCTTCAGGCGCATCGAATAACGTTGAAATTTGATTGAATTTACGCTCGCCCAGTGCTTCAACGGCCAGGACGATGGTGGAGGGGAAGGGAGGAAGGTGGAGGGAGAAGTTTTGCCAACTTTGAGCGAAGCTAAGCGTCAGTTACCGGCTAGCTCTAAAAGGGTAATTGCGCATGTCTCATGAGCTCTCATTGCAATCTATTACTTTAGCTAGTACATATTACTCTTTAGTACAGTCATCATGGGTAGCAAAAAGAACAAAAGAACATCCACAATGACAAAAAACAGCAGTTAAAGATGGCAAGCAGTCAAAGACGACTAGCCAAGACCTCACCACCTCTCACTCCACCACCACCATCACCTGCACCTCTGTGACAGTGACAGAGGTAAAGGACAACATTAGACTAAACAATTCAAAGAGGAAGATTAAATCCAAAGAAGAAAGCAAGAGGAAAAAGATCAAGGCTATACAGGAAGAAGAGAGAAGAAGGGACATCATATGATGCTGGAGGGGGTGCCCTACCAACATAGATTGGTGAGGGGAATCTGATGAGGAAAGAGAAGGCGCCCACTGCTGGAAAATAAACCTCTTTCCAATGATTTAGATACCCTGAAGACCCCCAGCAGTGAGGTTTCATATGAAGAAACCGCCAAAGGTGCAAAATAGCAAATTATATGATGGTGTCGTCTGTGCATCGTCACTACTGTGATATACAGTAGACCCTCGTTTTACGCGGGGGTTAGGGACCGGGAACCCCCGCGTAAAACGAAAATCCGCGTAAAATTTCGCCACTGAAGGAGATATACCAAAACAATCATTAGAACCCTAATAATTTTATTTCCACAATGAATTGCCATATTGAACAAAATAATACAATAGAAAAATAGGAAAACAATACAATACAAACAAAAGAACAAGAAAAAACAGTGCATGAAATGAATATATGTAGAAGGGGTAGTAGTCTAGGTAGCAGTCTAGTCGGACTCGGCATCAGAATTAGCTGGACCACCACGTTTCTGTAAAAACATGGTGATGGGCAATTGTACTCGGCACTTTTTCATGTCCTGCAAAACGGCTTTGTAGGGCGCCATAACACTGTCGATGCCATTCTGCGCCGCAATTGCCCTCACCATGGATGTGTCAGTCTCATAAATGGCAGCCTTGAGAGCGGAGGCCTGTCGTATCAAGGCTGCCAATGAGTCCAAAGTTAATCCTTCCTGTGGCTGGCTTTCTTCTTCAACATTGCCCTTCTCCTCCTCCTCCTCCTCACTGGCCGACTGGACGAGTTCCACCAGTTCCTCCTCAGACAGCTCAACTGCATGGCCACGAACCAGTTCCCGAACCTCTTCTTCCTCCATATCTGCAAATCCTTCACCGCCAACTTCCTTTGCTAAGGCTACAGTCTTCTTCACCTGATCTTCCACTTGCTCATCCGCTGAAAAGCCTGTAAAAGAATGGACGCAGCTTGGCCACAGAAATCCGCGTAAATTCAAAACCGCGCATAAAAAATCCGCGTAAAACGAGGGTCTACTGTACTTATACTTTAGTTTTTCAGTATTTAAAGTACTTATAATTAAAATATGTTGATGATTTTTACTGTACTTACTCATTATATAATAAGAATTAAGCCATGAAAAAATCAGTCAAATTGGTGAAACTATAAGCAAGGTACAGATATATTTATATTTCAAGTTGCCATATCTCCGTTCGATATTTTTTTACTTTTTTTTTAATCATAAAAAATCTAAATTACATCAGATTTAGATGAAACTTACAGGGAATATTACTTTTAGTAACTGCTAGGGCCGATCGTTCGAATATTTTGAATAGGATGAAAGAGTTCGGAGTAATAATGGAAACAAGACCAAATTTTTTTTATTTTTCACGATTTTTGCCGGACATTAAAATTGAAATGCCTGTATGCAAAAGTATAAAGGAAATTGTTCAATTACTCAATGACCGGCCCTAGGTGTGCCTACTGACTAATCATAGCCAAAATATAAAACAAATTGGTCCACGTATTATGGTGCTGTGCACTTTTAAATGTCGCTACTGGTATATGTACATGTGTACATACTTCATTCTGTTTTACCTAAAATGTAGACAACATGGATACCTATTTACCTGAGAAGTTTCAGCCCTTTACTCTAAATACTTTAGAAAATGACCCCTAGGTGTCGCGTACCCCCTTAAGGTGGTACGCGACACCTGGAGGTCATTTTCTAAAATATTTAGAGTAAAGAGCTGAAACTTCTCAGGTAAATAGGTATCCATATTGCCTACATTTTAGGTGAAGCAGAATGATGTATGTACACATGTACACATGTACGTATACCAGTAGCAACATTTAAAAGTGCACAGCACCATAATACGTGGACCAATTTGTTTTATATTTTGGCTATGATTAGTCAGTAGGCACACCTAGGGCCGGTCATTAAGTAATTGAACAATTTCCTTTATACTTTTGCATACAGGCATTTCAATTTTAATGTCTGGCAAAAATCGTGAAAAATACAATTTGTTTGCTCTTGTTTCCATTATTACTCCGAACTCTTTCATCCTATTCAAAATATTCGAACGGTCGGCCCTAGCAGTTACTAAAAGTAATATTCCCTGTAAGTTTTATCTAAATCTGATGTATATTAGATTTTTTATGATTAAAAAAAGTAGAAAAATATCGAATGGAGATATGGCAACTTGAAATATGAATATATCTGTAACTTGCTTATAGTTTCACCAATTTGACTGATTTTTTCATGGCTTAATTCTTATTATATAATAAGTACAGTAAAAATTATCAACATATTTTAATTATAAGTACTTTAAATACTGAAAACCTAAAGTATAAGTATGTCACAGTAGTGACGACGCACAGACGACAACATCATATAATTTGCTTTTTTGCACCTTTGGCGGTTTGTTCATATGAAACCTCTCTGCTGGGGGTCTTCAGGGTATCTAAATAATTGGAAAGAGGTTTATTTTCCAGCAGTGGGCGCCTTCTCTTTCCTCATCAGATTCCCCTCGCCAATCTATGTTGGTAGGGCACCCCCTCCAGCATCATATGATGTCCCTTCTTCTTTCTTCTTCCTGTATAGCCTTGATCTTTTTCCTCTTGCTTTCTCCTTTGGATTTAATCTTCCTCTTTGAATTGTTTAGTCTAATGTTGTCCTTTACCTCTGTCACCGTCACAGAGGTGCAGGTGAGGGTGGTGGTGGAGTGAGAGGTGGTGAGATCTTTAGTCGTCTTTGACTGCTTGCCATCTTTAACTGCTGTTTTTTGTCATTGTGATGTTCTTTTGTTCTTTTTGCTACCCATGATGACTGTACTAAAGAGTAATATGTACTAGCTAAAGTAATAGATTACAATGAGAGCTCATGAGACATGCGTACTTCCCTTTTCAGAGCTAGCCGGGAACTAACGCTTAGTTTCGCACAAAGTTGGCGAAATATTCTCCCTCCACCTTCCTCCCTTCCCTTCCACAATCGTATTGGCCGTTGATACACTGGGCGAGTGTAAATTCAATCAAATTTCAACGTTATTCGCTGCGCCTGAAGGTCCTAAGTGGCACGCCTCCCTCTAGTGTGGGTTGCACCTTTAAATCTGTCCCTTTAAACCTCACCCAGGACCTTTAAATTGCGCGCGGCTGGAAAATTATTTGTCGGGATTTATTTCTAAGTGGTATACGAACATTTTGAACACAGTTTTGAAAAATGCCATATCTTGACCAAATTCACCCCCCCAGGTGTTGCGTACCCCCTTAATACTCACTTCCAGTCTGATGCCACTTTCTCCCCTTGTACATCTCATCACCTTACTTTTACCCACATTTTTCTTCAACTTCCTTCTTTCACACACCTTCCCAAACTCTGTCACTAACTTCCTCAATCCCTCCTCTGATCCTACTACAAGTGCAGTGGCGTCATCAAACAGCAACTGGCTTATCTCCCACAAAAAACACACCATAAGGATTTAACTTGTGTTCAAAGGAAAACACGGGAAGAGACTGGTTGTTGTGGCGGCCGCACGGCGTGGTGTCACTATGATACGGTGTAAACAAAACACGAGCGGATACCGTAGTAATTACCAAATACTTTAACTGTGAATTTACTGGATAAAGAATTACCATATAAGGAGGACTCACTGTAGCACATGTCTCCCCCCCCCCTATCCCTGAAGACAACTGCTTGGAATGAAGTTGATTACCAGGAAATGTCAAATATATCTTCCCTCATTAAAGTCCCTTGCTAGGAACTGATTGCAAACGTCAATTGGAAGGAATGGGAAGTATGTAGTAATGAAGATTCCAGGGAAAATATATTGTTTATGATTGCAAGGAAAAACACAATAACTCAGTTGGTTAAAGATGACCTGAGTAAGAGGAGATGATACCCCCAGTGACATTGAACTTACTGCTTACCAAGGAACCAGACATTATTGGCTCCCTGAAATATCTCTGCTCTCCAGGAAAAAGTGACCATGTCCCACTTTAATCATAGTCAGAAGGTGGCGTAATAGAGCTGAGGAATCAGTTAACCCATTACCCCTGGTCTCTTTTGCAGATGATCCTGTGGCTTTCAGGAAACCAGCAATAGCCTCTGTGCAGGACCATAAGTCACAAGAGAAAAGATATTGTGTTGCTGTCGGGGGATTGTTTGTGGGGCATATGAGGTGTTTTGTGTTGTCTGTGTAATGTTTGCATCAAGGGCATTTTGAACATCTGTGGCCTGGCCCATTTTGTCTTGGTACATGTCTTCCCACTCGAGTCATAAGAGCCAACAAAAATGGGATGGGGATTAGGACTAGGCATCCTTCTCCCTGTAGCCCCAAAGTGGACATTCCTAAAAAAAGTAAAGGTATAAGAGAGTCTAGGAGTTTTCCAACCAGTACCCTAAGTTTTATGTCTTTTAATGTGTGTGGATGTGGTATAGATGAGAGTAAAAGAGAAGAGATAGGCAGTATGTTTGTGAAAAGAAAGATGGATGTGCTAGCATTAGGTGAAACTAAGCTGAGAGGGAGGGGCGAGTGTGAGTTTGAAAGTGTAGTTGGGAGGTTGTCAGGAGTGAAGAGAAGACAAGGGAAAGAAGGGGTGACTATACAGGGTATCTCATTCTAATTTTCACAGGAATTGCTTCAGCCTTGCACTTGTACTAGATACAGTCAGAAGGTCATTCACTTTTCAGTCTCCTTGAACATCAATTTGCAATTCCAGTATATACACATTCTGGACTGGTAAGATAAATATGATTGCTCCCTCACACAAATGGGAAACAAATATCCATTTAGAATCAAAATGGTTTTTAACAAACCTATAAAATGACCATTAACTTACAAAAATGCGATTCTAAGTTTTAGTTTCAATGATATGTGGGAAGGAATAAATGTTCAATTAAAAATGGGAAGAGCAATGAGTACATCAAAGCACCATATATATTGGAAAAGGCAGAAAGCCTCCTCACATTACAGATCTATGAATGGATTTATGTGAAACACAATCTGATGATAGCTTTATTTACAAAATGTAACAAAACTATGGAAAAATGAGCTAGGGAAAGGTGTCACTATAAATTTAAACTGAAATTTACCGAACATCCCGGGCAAAAACAAGGCTGTTCATGGTTCCTCCTGGTGAGAATGGGAGCTGCAGGGGCATCCCCTCAGTTGGTTGACTATTTCCTCCCATTTGACATCCGCCAGAACTGTAAGGTGTCTGTAATGGGAAAAAGAAAATACTGTACTGTGTACCAAAGATGTTTGTTATACATACACTACATGAACAGTTGTGATTTGTAAACATATGTAGACATATGGCTGTAGCCAAGACTTGATTTTTCTTTGGGGAGCTTTACTTTTTTATATCTTTCATTCTACAACCACTCCTCGTTTAACGACGACAATTGGAACCAGCGCGCCGTCGTTAACCGAATTGGTCGTTAAGCGAAAGTGTATACATATACGTAAATGTACTGTATGTACAATGTCCAGCAATACATGTATCTTTATTTTCATGTATTTTCCCTCTTTTATACAGTACATTAAAGCTTTATTTACTGTTTATTTACGGTGGTTAGGTTCCTGAAATTACCGTATATGACCAAATCCGCGTATGCTGACATTCCATATTGAATACCGGGGTATCTTTTTAGTTTCGACCATGGGCGCAATATAGCAATAGAAAATTAATTATTAATGTTGTAAATTAAAAATATTATCAACGTAATATGCAATTTTGTGGGCGGAAATGAAATTAAAAAATACCATGCTACAAGAAAATATGCTAATGAGCGAAGTCGGTAGCATAGGCTCGGGACACCATCTTGTCGTCTGCCAACGTCTCTCACGACGACGACAACGAGGACGAGCCGGATGACATTTAATTTGCAGGTAATGATTTATCAAACACAGGTCAGGTTAGTTCAGTTTAGGTTAGACGAATTCATCATCCTTTTATTTCTTCGACATCGGCATCTATCATAACAAATATGGTGTACCATTCGTCCGACGTGACTTCGTTACTTTCGAAATTTGTTTTAGCACCTTTTTTTCCGCCCACAAAATTGCATATTACTTTGATACATTATAATTTACAAAATTAATAATTAATTTTCTATTGCTATATTGTGCCCATGGTCGAAACTAAAAATTTACCACTACCGGTATATACAGTACTGTACCCCAGGTAGTTTTTGCAGCTTGCAGGATGGTAATGTAGACCTAAGCTTCAGAACACTTTACCTCACAGCTAATATCCACCGTACAAGTTCAATTATAACATCATACAAATTTGCCTCAGCCAACTTAATTATCGTAAACGACGTCGTAACTTCGGGAGATTTACGTTAAACGTCTGTCATAAAGCCCGTCGTAACTCCGCGTCGTCGCTAACCGAATAGCTTGTTAAACAAGGAGTACCTGTATATTTCTATTACAGCATCTTGTACAAATATATAGAGATCTAATTTTTAGCACCCAAAGTATGATAATATAAACTATAATACATACATTCACCGAGGACTTCTTCTCCTTTACAAGGGAGGTAGCCAAAGTCAAATGGCATAATTTCACTCCCATCCATTTCATCCCCACATACTCCACTCCCATTCACCACCCCTCCCTCCCTCTTTTCTTGGCTCCTCCTGGATGACAGGCTATCCCTGCATCTCATCCATTGCCCTGGGTCATATGCAATGCAGCAGGACAGAGCACATCCACAGCAAGGCCATTTCAATTACTTGGTGACTCCCCTCTCTGACCCTCATGCAGAAAAAGAAAAGACAGAGAGATATCCCTTCAAGCTGTGTCAAGATATCATTCACACATAACCATTCCCTAACCCCTCCATCCCTCACCCACTCCCTTTCATGCATTACAGCATCATCCATACACAACAGTTTTCCACACAGAGTGGTGGATGTCTGGAACAAATTGAACAAAACAATAGTGTTGGCAAGCACCATACACGAATTTAAGAACAAACTAATGTTGCGAGATACAAAGTCAGGTCACTATGAGCATAGCTCCCCTTCCTGTATAATGCAACTAGGTAAATATAACATTCTCCACTCAACCCTATCTTCTGTCTTCTCCCTTCCTTCCTCAACAGATAACTTCTTTCTCAATGCCCCTTTTACCCCATCCATACATCTCATCCTCAGTCTCCCCCTCCTCTTCTTTTTTCACTCATTCTTTCCATGCCCAAACCATCCCAATACTCTTTCATCAAACCTACCTCCCAACTCCTTTTCCACCCCCACTCTCCTCCTCACCTCCGTGTTCCTCACTCTATCCAGCTTAGTAATCCCTATCATACTTCTCAGCAATGTATGGGGGTTCCTACCCCATACAGTGCTGTCGGTACAATCACTCCTTCATTCAATCTTCTCTTAGCATCCATTCCCAAATGTCTATTTCTCATTACATTTTCAAACTTCCAAGGTATTTACTTGCTTCTCTCAATCTACATTTGACCTCCACTTCTACTCCCTTTCCCGCCACATATGCCCCCAAGTATCTAAAGCTATCCACTTCCTCCAGGCTCTCTCCCTTAATACTCACTTCCAATTTGCTGCCATCCTCTCCCCTTGTACATCTCATCACCTTACTTTTACCCACATTTACCTTCAACTTCCTCCTTTCGCACACTATCCCAAGCTCCATCACTAACTTCCTTAATCCCTCCTTTGATACTGCTACAAGTGCAGTGTCGTCCATGTTTTAGTCATTTTTTGTATGATTTATTTCTGATATTTAGAAATTAGTTTTGTGGCTTCCCATTTTATTTTTTCCAATCTGTCAATGTTTTTAATGAGAGTCAGTGACCATATAGACACAGTATATTCCAAATATGGATGAACTAATGATTTCTGTAGCTTGTTAATGACAGATGGACTTCTAAAATCAAAAGATAGTGCAATCAGTACTAGAATATTATTTGCCTTCTCTGAGGCCAAAATACACTGCTCAGATGATTTGAGATCATTACTGATAATTACGCCACGATCCTTTTCACTATCCACTTTTGTTAATGAATTTCCAAATAAGTTGTAATTGTACTATTGTTATTTTTACCTATGTGCATAACCTTATATTTACTTGGGTTAAATTTTACTAGCCACTTTTCAGACCACTTCTGTGGTTCATCTATTTTTTTATTCATTCATTATTATTCATGTTTTTATACAAATTATTATTAATCTGCTTGTTTACTATTTATCATTATTTATATTATCTATTTGTTCATTCAATTATAATTTTTTTTATATCCAACCTAGTTATGGACCAAAAGGTCTCCTGTCAGCATGCTCTTCCTTTGTACCAGTAATCATTTGTAACATACATATAGTATTGTCATCTGCCTGTCAACGTGTAAACAAGTGGTACTCCTGGGGACTACATTAAAAACGAGACCTCTCAACAGTGCTACAATAACAGGATACTTAGGTTATGTTGAATGGGAAGATTAATACAGTGAAAATAGTAAGTATTGAAAGAATGGGAGGAAATGAAAGCAGGCTAGATGAGACCTCTGGTGGCAGAGCAGCGAAATGAAAGGTAAACATGAGCTTAGAGACCTCAATAGGCCTGAGATTATTAGAAAACAATGAAGAAAGGCAAATTTTTTTTATTTAGGCAAGATTTAGTCTCAGGGGTCATTGAACAAGATATAATGTATCAAGAGATTAGTGAATTAAGGAAAGCAAATGCTGAAACAAATTGGGAAGTGAGTAGGGTGGCCATTTCCAAATTTCCAAAAAGGAGGACACTGCATATCGATGATTATAATATATGGTAATATATATATATAATAAAAAATTGAAAGTGAATCATATTTTTCACTTCAAATGAAACCAACAAAAAAACAAATACCTGTATTTCTTACTAAGTTACAACACAAACAAAACCTAGTTGTATTCCCACCTTAATTGCCAAACTCTGGCCTAGTCAGGGTTAAACAAATCTTTCTTTTCGGCATTTTCAGACTCCTTAACCTCATAATTAATTGCCAAACCACACTGCACCGTGGCCACCTCAGGACTGCAGCCCAATGCATGAGATGTGAATCATGCAATCACACATTCACAACATTGGTCCTGTGCAGTTCCTGTCTACTTTGGCTGCCAAGTTCTGACATTGACCTTGGCATGGGTACTCCCACATAATTTAATTGTACAGCATCATTGTATGCCTAGGATTATTTATCTATTTATTTATTCTCTATTGATTTTTTATTTATTTGTTTGTTTATTCATTTATTCTTATCACACCCCAAGAAAGGAGGACAAATGCACGTCCGGCGTGAGGTTGCACCGGATGGAGGACAAAGTACTCAAAAGGAGGACTGTCCGGGCTAAAGGAGGACGTCTGGCCACCCTAAAAGTGAGTGCCCTAAAAAATAGAATTGGTTGAGGTACAATGTGAAAATTAGAATTTGAAAAGCAAAGATGTTGCAAATAGTATGACCATAAAAGTGGTGAATGAACAAATGAAGACCACGAAAATTGGAAGTATAGACAAGGAAAAGATACAGTAGCTCAGGAAGAAATGGAAAAAGACCTCAATAATATCAAGGTATCTTTTAAGGAAATTGTTCAGCAACAAATGCAGAGAATGCTAAGGAAATAGTCATTCAGGTAATCAAGGAAAAGGAAAATTTGGTGAGAGATACAGTAGGCAAAAAGAAGTGTATGGTAGTTTTGGTTTAAAAGAAAAAAAAGAACCCAGTTATATTCATGAGAGACACAGAAGAGAAAGAATTAGCAAGGCATGTTTTGTTAGTACAAGATGAAGAGCAAGAATTAGAAAAGGAAATATAGGAAGTTCATAGAATGGGAAAATATGTAGAAGGAAATAGACCCCTAACGATTAAATTAAGGTCACAAAGGGCAGCAGAAGAGATAATAGCAAGAATAGTTGTTAGTATACCGTCGCCGCAAAAAAAATGGTACACTAAGATTTTGGATAACTAAACACAAAAGTACATGGTTTTATTTACCAAAAAAGTTGCAGTCATGGATCCGCCAGAATCAGCATGTGGTTTCGCAAAACCTCGATGTAGTTAGCAGACTTCATTGTGACGTTCTTGGGGAGGAAATACAAGCCAGCTCTACCATTATTTCCAGTGAAGGCGCCCCACACCATCACGCTGTCAGGATGTTTAACAGTCTTGACGGTGTATTTTGGGTCGTAGCGGGAGACATTACTACCATATATTGAACACTATAAAGATATATGGATAAAAAGAGATATGAACCTTGAGGAAAGAGAAAGAGAGAAGACATTCAAAAGTGAAGCTAAAGAAAAAATGAAAAAAGAATGGAGACAGAATAAGAAGTTCTTTTGAAGAGTTAGATATGAGACTGAGAAAATGGTATGTTCAAGAAAAGAAAATGAAAGGATCAAAGAATAAGATGGAGAGTGCAGAAAAATTAAAGTGGCTTATACTAATATAAGTGGATTAATTTTAGGATCAAATGAGCTTAATGATTACTTGTCAGAAGCAAAGCCAGATGTAACGGAAATTGTAGAGACAAAACTAAGGGATCCATTATCACCAGTGTTGGAAATGGATTATAATCACTGGTTTAGAAATAGCAAGGAAAAACAGGGTGGAGTCATGTTCTTGGCTAAGAAAAATTTAAATGTGATGAAAGTTACAAATGGAGGGAACAGTGTAGAAATGATAATGATAAGAATTGAAGATGATGACAAAAAAAAGTGTTTGTGGTGATTTGTGCCCCCAAAAAGGGATTCCTGGAGAGAGATTACTCTAAAATGTTAGAATATACAAAACTTTCATTAAATGGGGTGCTGAAAGATGGAGGAAACATGGTACCTATGGGAGATTTTAACTGCAAAGAAATTTGTTAGGAGATGACATTGAAAGGTGGAAAGGAATTACAGGGAAATGTATCACTTGACATGGCTATGGAACATCAATGACAAATTGGGTAAAGGAAAACACCAGATATAGAAATAATGAAGACCCATCGAGATTAGATTTATTCTTTATGTCAGAACCTGAAATTATAGATAAAATTGAATACACTACACCAATTGGGATGAGTGACTGCATATTAAGCTAGAACTAAAGGAGGAAATATATATAGAAAGAAATGAGAAATGCAGAAAAGAGAGGCTGTTATATAGTAAAATGGACTTTGGGACACTTATAAAAAAAATTCAAGAAGCAAGTTGAGAAAAATTCTACAATGAAGAAACACGAGTGGAAGAAAAATGAAAGATTCTGATGGAAATATATAATTCAGGGATTGGATAAATATGTACCAAGACAAAAACAGGAAAAGGTGTATATTAAGTGCTGGTTTAACAGAAGGTGCACCGAGGTGAAAGAAGAGATAAAAGCTTGGAAAAGATGGAAAAATCCTAGAAAGTGGCAAATATATATTAATGACAGGAATATGTAAAGATATGCAGGGAAGAAAAAAGAAATTATGAAAAAGACATAAAAGAAAATGTAAGGATCAACGAAAACTATTCTACAGATATGTGAACGGCAAAATGAAAAACATGCAAGAAATAGAGAAACTACACCAAGGGAACATGAAATACATAGAAGATATAGATATGACTGAGGTCATGAGTAAACATTTCAAGTCCGTTTTCACTAAAGAAAATGTATGGCACTGGGATGAAGAGCAAGAAGTGAGATACCCCCAATGGGGGAAATAATAGCAACACGAGCAGAAATAATGCACCAAATTACAAACCTTGATGTCAGGAAATTGCACGGCCCGGATGCAATTGTAAACTGGATACTAAAGGAGTGTAAAGAAGAACTGGTGGGCAAAACATATAAGATACTCATTTAAAAAAGGAAAAATACCAGAAGACTAGAAAAAGGCCATCATTGTACTAATATATGAAGGAGGAAATAAGGAAGACTCAATAAATTACAGACTGGTCTCCCTTACAAATAATATAGACAAAATTTGTGAAAAAGTTATCAAAATTAGATGTACAAAGCATCTGGAGAACAACATACTAAACCCGAGACAGTTTGCATTTAGACAGGGAAGATCATGTGCCACAAATCTGATCTGTTTCTATTCAAGACTATTAGATATAATACAGGAAAGGGATGGATGGGCTGAATGTGCTTTCCTAGATTTACAAAAAGCTTCTGATAAGGTGCCACATAGAAAACTATTAAGAAAACTGAAAACCATAGCACAGGTACAAGGTAAATTACTGGAATGGACGGAGGATTTCTTGCATGGAAGAAAAATGAAAGTACAGGAGTCCCTCAAATAATGCAGGGGTTAGGTTCCTGAAATTACCTTGTATGACCAAATCCGCATATTCTGACATTCCATATCAAATACCGGTATATACTGTATCCCAGGTAGTTTTTGCAGCTTGCAGGATGGTAATGTAGACCTAAGCTTCAGAACACTACCTCACAGCTAATATCCACTGTACAAGTTCATTTAAAACATCATACAAATTAATTTTTAAAAAGAATAATGCAAATACAATTGTACAAATATAATATTTATTATGTATCCTATGTAATATACAAAACAATGTAAATATACTGTAGTCTGCACCCGAGAGGCACTGCGAGTTGATCAACTACACCCCTACACCCCTGCCACCTCCCCTGCCACAGTCTTCCCTCCCTCGTCCCGTTAGCTGGCTTGTCCTGATGTCTGTTTGTGTCGCTGGCCACCACCATCACTCGAATTCTATGAAATATACACTCAAACAACTCTTAGAATTCAACACTCATGGGCTACTAAGCATTAAAAAAAAAAAAAAAAAAAAAAAAAAAAATACGTATGTGACAACATCTTAGAATGTGCCAATATAGTGATGCTCACGGTAAAAATTTCAAGAAACACTAAACACGTTAACGCTGTAAAATTCCGATAATGCAGTGCGAGTGGTGGAAGCAAAGCCCCTCAACCAGGGATGCCGTGTTTTCTACGCTGCCATGTAGAATGGGAGTGTTGCCATACCGGGGCATACATTTTTCTCGGGCGTGTGCAGACTTTCATAGCAAAATATACTGGTACTTGTCAAACTTTGACAAAATGTTGGTTCTAGTTTTTTTTTATCCTTGAATGTACAGTATATAAGAACCCCATGCCCTAACATATTCAGTAAAATATATATTTTTTTTTTTTATATTATCGCAAAAAGAGCGCTGAAACTTGAGCATAGAATTTTTTTCTACACCATAAAAATGTATCTTTTGGGGTACAATATATTATAATTAACATAATTACCAATGAAAGTCATATTTTGATGTACCATTTATTATTTGACAACTAGTTAAGTGTTTTTTAAGTAACAGCTTGAGCTTTTAAATATTTTGAACAGCCTATTGATATGTAGAAAAAATTTCCTTGTGTCCTCGTGCAGTTGCCACATGCCACTTTTTTTCTATGTTTTGGTACAAAATTCTACAAAACGGCAACCCTGCCCTCAACAGGTTTGGGCGGTAAAAGTTCACGATAGCACGGCGCGGGTGGTGGAAGCGACAAGCTAAAGCTTGTTGGGTACCCCCCCCGCCCTCCCTCCTACATCAGTACCCGGAGGTTGACATGTGACCGCAGGGAGCCACCCACGGCTATCCCCTCGCCCCACACCCTTGTTTGAGCAGTTCCCAGTACATAATGACCGCGTTATCTGAGGATCGACTGTATATGGTAAAATAGAAAGCAGTCAACACAAATGTTTGCGATGTTGCCGCGTGTGCATATGCATGCCCGACTCGGCGTGAATTTTAAAACCGTTCTCTACACTTGAGATGGTTTTGAAATAAAATCCGTGTATGATTGAATCCGTGTTATTTGAATCTGTGTTAATTGAGGGACTTCTGTAGTGCTCAGAGACAAAAGTTCTACTTGGGAAGGGGTGACTGGTGGAGTTCCACAGGGATCAGTAATGGCTCTAATAATGTTTGCTATTTATGTGAATGACATGGACGAGGGTGTGAACAGTTATAGGAGTTTCTTTATTAGTGACACAGAGTTGTTGAGAAAAGTGAGTACTGAAAAAGACTGAGTCGCTGCAGAGAGATCTGAACAAATTTTGGGAATGGTGTCAGACTATACATTAAGAAATGTAGTACTGTATAGTGGAATTTGGAAAAAGTAAAAATAGGATATCAGGACAATATAAAATCAGTGAAATGGAAGTAAAGTGGGATTTTAAAAAGACCTGAGAGTAATCATCACAAACAACATGTCCCCTGATAAACAAATAAACAAAAATGTTAGAGAAACCTACAACTTGCTGAGATCAATAAAGGTGGCATTCTTATTTTGGATGAAGAAATGGTAAAGAAACTACTAGTCACATTGATAAGGCCAAGACTGGGGTATGCAGTGACACTATGGTCACCTAGTACCAAAAAGAATATAAGGAAAATTGAAAGAATTAAAAAAACAACTACAAAGATGGCTCCCAAACTTTCATACAATGAGAGATTGTCAAAACTAGTTACTGATCCTTGAACAAAGAAAAGAGGAGACTTGTTGACCTATAGAATCATGAGAGGTATGGAAGTCCTCGATAAAGAAGACTTACTGAATTGGGGGGGATTGCTAATTAAGTAAAGTGACCTTGTTGTGGATGCACTGTCATTTGCTGCATTCCTTCTGACCCAGGGCTGTGGGCAGGATACAGGGATTACCCATAATCCAAGAGGAGCTAAGATGAGAGGGAGGAGTGGGTGGTGAAGGAGATTGGAATGGGTGAGAGTAGGTACATGCCTTTGACTTGGCTACCTCCCTTATAAGTGGAAAAAGCTTTCGGTTTATATATATATATATATATATACAGGAATACCTCACTATACGACCAAGTTGTGTTCCCAGCTGACTGGTCGCAATGCAAAAATTAGCATATTGAGGTGGGTTTTACATGTAAATAGGGGGTTGTGTTCATGGACCCTGTCAACCCCTTCCTCAATTTTTGCCTCCTGGGGCTTTCACATACACCCAACAATTGTTTTACCTACTTTATAGCACATATATTTATGTATAAGTACTCAGAATGTAGAAGGTGCCATGAATTAATAATGAATGGTTTTAGACTAACAGGAACTTTTATTAACAAATAAACAATGTGCACTTGGAAAAAACAGAAAATTTTAGTCATCCTCCAACATCATCCACCTTTTCTTCATCCATGTCTTCTAAGATAACTTGTGGCTCCAAGAGCTTGAACTCCACAGCCTCCACAGGCTTGACAGGCTCGTCCACCACAACACTTCGTGGCAGCTTGCCCGGCTGTGGCGCAAATAAGGAGGTGATCTTTGATTGCTGTGACTGTTTTTTCTTTTCTTTCATTAGATTTTCATACACAGCCACAGTGCCTTCACAGCCTGTCATGCCTGAAAGCTGTAATCAGCATTGATGTTGTTGTCCATGATTGCATCACACAGTACAGTGGCCTTGGTAACAATGTCACCAAGGTTGCTCAGCTGCATGACTGGTGACAATGTCTCCTCTTCCTCTCCCTGGTGCTGCTGCTGGCTGTGCAGTTCAATCAGGTCTTTGTCTGTGAGGTCCTTAGAATGAGCCTGCAACAGCTTGTTGACGTCCTCCTCCCGTATGCCACCATCGACGAGGTTTGCCTGGTTGGCAAGGAGCACACACTTGCGGCAGACAGCTGCGTCATCAGACTCAGGTGACACGACTGACGCTCGTAGACCAAAACCCTGTGAAGTCATGCACCTCAGGCCACAGCTTCCACCACACAGCATTGGCAGTGACAGGCAAAACCTCTTCCCAGGCCTTGCGAATGTGCTCCAGGGCCTGTCGGATGGTAAAAGCCTTCCAGTGGTCCCGCACCGTCACGCCTCTACCATCCATGGAGTCGTTCAGGGCATGCAATGTGTGCTTGGTGTACCACAGGTTGAAATTTGCTATCAGGTCCTGGTCACACGGCTGCAGGATGGACGTGGTGTTGGGCGGGAGGAACAGCACCTGGATGTTGTTGCACCAGTCATTCATAGTGGGCTGTCCAGGTGCATTGTCGAGCACAAGCAGGCACTTGTTGTTCAGGTTCTGGCTGCTGGTGTAGCTGTGGACAAATGGAAAAAATCCTATCACCACAAAAAAATCACCAAAGCCACCACGTGTAGTTAACTGGCACACTTTCATATAAAAGTTGTCTAAGATTAGGTCACAATTTCATACACATCACAAAGTTACAAAACCTATCACCACAAACCAATCGGTGGTGGTTAACCAGTTAACCTCACAGCCCTCACTCACTCACACCTTACTCTTCTGTCTCATCTCTCATAATTTTCAATTTTACTTCTTCACTTCATGCAGCATAGACCTCCCTACCCTGCACTACACACAAACTATGTATCACCACTGCTACCACTCACCACTACCACCACGTGGTATCACCACTGCCACCACGTGGTGGTTAACTGGCACAATTTCCTATAAAATTGTCTAGTTTTTAAACTTACCTTTCAATATAAGGCGAGACATAAGAGATGAGGTTGTCATGGAACAACTACCCTGTCACCCATGCCTTCCTATTGCTGTGCCAAACCACCAGCAGGGTAGACTTCAGGACACCTTTCAGTGCCCTGGGGTTCTCCGAGTGGTAGACCAGCAGGGGCTTCAGTTTGACATCCCCTGCAGCATTGCAGCCAAGGGCCAGGGTGAGACAATCCTTGGCTGCCTTAAACCCCAGAGCAACCTTCTCCTCCTTGTAATGTCCTGAAACAGGAAAAACATATATTAGCTCCTATAACATTAATAGAAAAAATATTGTAAGAAATAAAATATTTACCGCCATTATATTATTCGTTATCACTACGTATACCCTATATTTTCACATATTTTTTTGTAACTTTTAAACGTACTTACTGGGCATCCGCTTCCAATAGACCTGTCTCATTGATGTTGAACACCTGATGCGGGTCATAGCTATTCTCCTGCACCACCTTCTGCAGCATGGCTGGATACTCCTTGGCTGCAGCTGTGTTTGCAGCAGCTGCCTCACCCTGGATGTGCACATTGTGCAGACCAGCATGCCCTTTGAATCTGGTAAACCAGCCATTGCTTGCCTTGAAGGTGGTGGTGGTGATGGTGGCCGTAGTTGTGGTGGCGTGTGTGGTGGCAGGCGAAGGTGGCGCTGATGGTGTCGCTGCGGAAGTGGATGGCTGCGGCTCGTCCGCTTCAGCCAAACTCTCCTACAGTGACATTGCCTTGTCACAAATAGGAGCCTGGCTAAGAGGCTGACAGCACTGAGTCCTGTGCTTAATCCACGCACTCAGCATGGTCTCCATCTTCTCCATGCGGCTGTCCTTCATCCTGATGACTTTGAGCCTGTCACCAAACACAGCAGTCTTGCTTAATGCCTCGTACTTCTCCCTCTTGCTCCATACAGTGGTGATGGTCGACAAAGCCAACTTCTGCTCCTTACGGCAGACATCCTGGCACCCTGCTGCATTCAGTGCATGATCTTCATCTTGGCTTGGAGATCGAGAGCCTTGTGCGCCTTCTTAGGTGCTGAAGGTGGCTTGGATATCATGGCGGTTGCACACAGGGAGAGGTGGGTTGAGCAGAGTGGAGCAGGAGCAGCACGTCTTGTCGCTGTGCGAGGTGGAGCGCAAGTGGGCAGACAGAGCGGTGCATGTATAGTATGTACTGTGGCCTTGCACCAGCAGCGGCACTGCAGAGGATCAGCATTGGCTTTTAAAATATTTTTGGTTGACAGTTGTAAGTGCGTTCATTCTTTTTTTTTTTTTGTCGTACCTCTGGGGCATTTCCTACATTTTCAAATGTCGCAAGAGCAAATTGTCGTGCATTGGGGTGTCACAATGTGAGGTATCCCTGTATGTGTGTGTGTGTGTGTGTATATATATATATATATATATACAGGTAGTCGTCGACTTACGACCGAGTTCGGTTCCGACAGACAGGTCGTAAGTCGATCTGGACGCAAGTCGGTCTATATATATATACAGTATATATTACCCTTTATATAATATATATATATATATATTGTATATTTAGCATACTGAAATAATCTTAGCATCTTTGAACTATGTTGTATAGTATTTTTAACCTTTTTATAATTTCATCTGATTTTCTTTGGGAAACGTAGCCTAGGCCTAAGCATATTGAATAAAATCCTATCATCTTTGACCTATGATATTTAATACTGTATTTGTTAACCTTTGTATTATTTTACCATCAGACTTTCTTTAGGAAACGTATCATACTGAATAAAATCTTATTATCTTTGAGCTACGTTAACTTTTTATCATTTTCATTAGGAAACGTAGCCTAGGCCTACGCATACTGAATAAAGTCCTGTCATCTTTGACCTGCAAATCCTTTTTTGTTGGTTACATTAAAATCATTGTAAAGCAAAATTAGGAAAAACATATTTCGAAACACATTCTTTTCGTTTACGTACTGTACCGAAAATATTGTTATCAACAACAGACTAGGCATAAACAAAGTTTACTGTTACATTTTATTAATTGCAAAACATAAAAATACAAAATGCTGTGCCAAACATTTTGTCATCGACAACAGACTAGGCATAAAAAAATAGTTACATTTTATTAATTGCAAAACATAAAAATACAAAATGTAAGGCAAAATTAGGATTTTTTTCATTTCAACTAAACACATTCTTTTTGTTTAAGTACTGTACCGAACATATTGTTATCGACAACAAACTAGCCTAGGCATAAAAAGTTTGTTATATTTTATTAATTGCAAAACATACAAAAATACAAAATGCAATGCAAAATTAGGAAACATTTTACTTCAAACAAACAAAATGAAAGAATATTTAGCTGGCTGGGATGCTGACGCTGCCGGCAGCCTGCAAAAACTATCGTACTCGCGTCTCGCAGCGTGCGGAGTAATGTACTGCACTGCCAGGCATAACATTGCAATTCTATTACTCTATTAAATGTTAGATATCATTGCACCATCTCGTGGTCGTAAAGTCGATCAGTCGTAAGTCGCATAGGTCGTAAGTCGACGACTACCTGTATATATATATATTATATATGTGTATATATATATATATATAACTATATACATATATATATGTATATACAAATATATATATATATATATATATTGACTATATTATGACAAATAAAATTGAAGGTGAAAGAAGTTGATGAGGAGAAATGGGAGAATTTTACGCCTTAACGTTTCGACCCGCAGGGTCTTGGTCACAAAGCTAACAACTCAAACGTAACCGGATATTTTATACACGGACGGGTCATCTTATGGGACGCTTCGGAGAGCTTGTTATTTTATCTGCGTATTCTTTTATTATTAATAAGCTTGTGGCTTTTGCTAAACATATATATATATATATATAAAAAAATATATATATATATATATATACATTCATGAAGAGTTGGAGTCCAGGAACATTTTTATTTTATCTTTATTTATTTATTATTATTATTATTATTATATATATATATATATATATATATATATATACTTTGAGTACTCCTTATACAGTAATTCTTTATCCGGTAAATTCACAGTTACAGTATTTGCTAATTACTACCTTCGATTCTATTTATGGTAAGAAAAGTTCTGATACAGTATCCGCTCGTGTTTTGTTTACACCGTACCATAGCACCACCACAGCATGCGGCTACCACAACAATCAGTCTCTTCCCACTTTCAGTATATGGTAATATCAATTTGTGGAGGTTTTCAGGAATGCATATGTATCGTATGAGGACTTACTATATATATATATATATATATATATATATATATATATATATATATATATATACATATATATATATATATATATATATACATACATATATATATATATATATATTTTTTTTAAGAAAGCACACACTGGACTCATTGTTTGAAGTTTAATCTCACATTTCAAACCCTGTCTGGGGTTCTGCTTTAGGGTAATACAGTGTCAGCAATAAGAAATCCATAAAAAGGAGCATACCTGGTACACTAGGTTAGGAACTCCCATTAACCATTACACTAAAAAAAAAAAATCAAGTAAAATGCAGTCATAAGAAAGACACATCCCAAAGATTAAAAGTAGCATAACCAAAAATACCTGAAAATACTTCCAGATGGGCATAATTCACAAATCAATATTGGTATTGAAGGAAATTAAAAAAACAAAAAAACAAAAAATGTGACCAGAATTATGTGACAAAACCCCCTCAACTCCAAATATAAACCCATAAAGAAAATAGGAGAGTGGCCTACAAAAGATGAACCAAAAGTCTACATGCCAATATTCACAATACACTGTTAACATAAAGCTGGAATGTACCATGTAGGATGAAATAAGCACACAACTAAGGACAGAATCATAACAAAATCAACTGCACTGCTAATTCACTCAGAAAAACACAGCTATGACCTAAAAAATTGAAATACTTCCTGATGGGCACCATATCACACAGTTCACAAATGCATATTGGTATAAACATGAAATGGAATAATAAATGTCATCCTTTAGACTAAACAATTAAAAAAAAAAGAGAGAACAAATATACATAGGAGTGATAAACCACATATGGACAAAGTGTCCACCTGACAGAATGCCCTGAAAAAACTATTATTAAATACTGGAAATTTACAACATAGTAATGAAATAAACATATGTAAGGACACAATCCGACCAATTAGCAACACAGAACAACTGTACCATTAACTGATAAAAACAAATCACATCCAAAATTATATACAGTATTACTATCACAATGAACGAATCTTCTCCAGCTGTCCTTGGCTCACTTGTAAATCAGGTTCAAAGTGACGCACAAAGGTGATGTTGAATTACACATTCTAAATTATGTTCTGTATCACATACCTTAAGGCTAGACTCATTCTGTATGGAAAGGGTGCGAGATCATGCATTTGGCAATGCTGTTGGTGCCCAGTTCAGGCAAGAATGCTAGGCTTGTCAGTCCCACGCAGCGAGCTTATCAGAAGGGTTTATGATTTCCCCCCTTCGAAATAATTAATTCATATTTATGTGTGATGTGATATAATAGACTCATGTCTCATATACACTGATAAACAGTCATATGCGAAATTATAGATGAGTGATGTGTATTGTGAAAATATTGTGTTCTGAGAAGTGGTTGTGTGGGGAAGGTTGTTAAGCTAGACATTCTTATGTCCTCTCTATCATGTTATGTCATAATGTACTTTGTTTCATTTAGGCTGATGCTGCTTTATGTAATGATTTTTTTTCAGTTATGTATGGTGGTGGAAGTTTAGTAGTTTAAAATAAATATCAATGCAATCAAAGAAGTCTATCCACTACAGCTTAAACAAATGAACACCTCAAGGCATTACAAGGATGGATAAGTTCCTGAATCCAGGCATCTGGGACACTGATCCAGTCATTAGCAGCAACTGATGAGTGGGACATGTGGAGCTCCAACTTCAAGGCATTTGTCAATGCGATAGGTCCTACTCTACACCCAGACAAGCTGAAACTCCTTCAAGCATGTGTCAAGCTGCATCTTCAGGCTCATCAAGACTGCGACTATTTATAAGGCAGCAGTAGACATACTGAAGGCATGCTTTGTTAAGCCAAAGAATGAAGTCTAAGCGAGACATTGCTTGGCTACTCACAAACAACAGATGGGTGAGATGTTGGACCAATTTTTGGAGAAACTGAAGAGCCTGACCCAAGACTGCAACTTCAAAGCTACTACTGCTGAACAGGTTAAAGAGTTGGCTATCAAAGATGCCTTGATAAAAGCCACGGCATCAAATGTCATTTAACAGAGACTTCTGGAAAACCTTGAGCTAGACCTCAACACTGCTGTGAAACAGGCCCGTACACTCAAAATGGCCCAGCTACACTCTGAGGCATATTATACACAGTCTTCTCTGACCGCAGCTACCAAATCAGAGACAACTGGGAAGTCAATAGCCAAAAGGGTAGAACAGGATGAAAAGCCAACCCTGAATGCAACAGTCACATATTAAGAAATGTTTCTTCTGTGGAGGGGATTTTCAACCTAGGAGGTTGTGCAAGGCATTATTATTATTATTATTATTATTATTATATATATTAATACGATAGCGTGTGTGTTATTTATTTATGTTGTGTGTCACGCAAAACTGAATGGTTGAAAAAAGGCATTTTTGTTCCGTAGACTATATTGTTGTTATTATTATTATTATTATTATTATTATTATAATACGATAGCGTGTGTGTTATTTATTCATTTTGTGTGTCACGCTTACATAAAAAGCAACGACCTTCCATGGTGTCGAAGTTCTCGAAGCTGCCGAAGTTCTCGAAGGTGCCAAAGTTCTCGAAGGTGCCGAAGTTCTCGAACGTGCCGAAGTTCTCGAAGGTGTCGAGGTTCTCGAAGTTCTCGAAAGTGCCGAAATTGTCGAAGGTGCCGAAGTTCTCAAAGGTGCCAAAGTTCTCGAAGGTGCCAAAGTTCTCGAAGGGGCCGAAGTTCTCGAAGGCGCCGAAGTTCTCGAAGTCGCCGAAGTTGTCGAAGGTGCCGAAGTTCTCGAAGGTGCCGAAGCTCTCGAAGGTGCCGAAATTCTCGAAAGTGCCGTAGTTCTCGAAAGTGCCTAAGTTCTCGAAGGTCTGGTAGGTCTCGAAGTTCTGGAAGGTCTCGAAGTTCTGGAAGGTCTCGAACTTTTGGAAGGTCTCGAAGATCAAATGAAAATGAAGAAAGAAAATATGGACAGCTCTATATAATTGAAACAAATGAAGCATTAAATCTGAGGTCAAATGCTAATCAAAATTCTAATTGCTTATATTCAGTTTTCGAAAAAATATCTCAAGCAATGGTCAATAATCTTTATGTAGGGGCATATAAAAACATGAGAACTGTCGAACTTGAAGAGCAACAGAGAGCTACATTACAAAATATCCCTCCCAGAAAAATAACCATGCAATTTATTGCCGGCCCTGATGCAAGGAGATATAATAATCCAACAAATGATGAAATTGCAGCAATATTTGTCGGTGATGATGGAGCACCTCCTGTCCAGCGTGACATTGTAGTGTACCCTGAAGGACAACAGAGGGAGAGGATATCCTACCTCTCTTGCCATCTTGATGCAATGATTTACCCTCTTCTCTTTCGTGTAATTTACACGGGTTCCGCAACAACCTTCCGAATATTTGTTCAAAAAGTTCAATTACTTTGTATGCTACTCATAAATTGGAGCCAATTTTAATCTAAAGCATTTACAAAGTAAGGTATAGTCGTCGAAATCGGAATTAGTCGATCGATCGAATTGAGAAAAAAGTCTGACGGTTATTAATTGTTCCTTATTTGTTTACCTTCAGTATGGACGAACGAAGAAGGCAGCGAAGAGAGGCAGCCAGGGAACGACAAAGAAGGAGACGGGAGCAGTTCAGAGAGGATGAAAGACAAGCCCAACGAAATAGAAACAGAAAACAAATACGAAGAACGAGGAATCAAATGAGCGAAGAGGAGAGAAATGCATTTAATAATCGTAGTAGAGAACTAATGCAAGGAAAAATGAATCAAATGAATGAAGAAAGAGATTTGCATAACACTCAAGCAAGAGAATGGATGCGAGCAAGAATAAATGAAATGAATGAAGAAGAAAGAGAACTGCATAACACTCAAGCAAGAGAACAGATGCGAGCAAGAATAAATGAAATGAATGAAGAAAGAGAACTGCATAACACTCAAGCAAGAGAGCAGATGCGAACAAGAAGAGATGCAATGGATGAAGAATAAAGACAATCGCAACGAAGCATCAACAGACAACAGATGAGAGTTAGAAGAAACAACATGACTGAAGAAGAACGACTGATGAACCTTGAAAATAGGAGAAATAGAAATAAAATACGGAGAAATAATGCAGATGGTGTCCAATTTATAAATCCTGAGAGATTCTATATTGGGCCAATGAATGTTATTTGTGAACACTGCCAGGCTCTCCGATTTCAGGGAGAGCCTCTGAATTGTTGTCATAATGGAAAAGTATCACTTGAGCCCCTCCAAGAATATCCAGTCATTCTAAGGAAATTGTTCGAAGGAAATGACAGGGATTCAAGCAACTTTAGAAACAACATTAGGAATTATAACTCCTCCTTTACCTTTGCTTCCTTCGGCGCTGAAGTGAAGCCACCTCCAGGACATGGTCCATATTGTTTTCGATTGCAAGGACAAATATATCATTATGCAACAAATTTACATCCAAATGAAAATGAAGAAAGAAAATATGGACAGCTCTATATAATTGAAACAAATGAAGCATTAAATCTGAGGTCAAATGCTAATCAAAATTCTAATTGCTTATATTCAGTTTTCGAAAAAATATCTCAAGCAATGGTCGATAATCCTTATGTAGGGGCATATAAAAACATGAGAACTGTCAAACTTGAAGAGCAACAGAGAGCTACATTACAAAATATCCCTCCCAGAAAAATAACCATGCAATTTATTGCCGGCCATGATGCGAGGAGATATAATAATCTAACAAATGATGAAATTGCAGCAATATTTGTCGGTGATGATGGAGCACCTCCTGTCCAGCGTGACATTATAGTGTACCCTGAAGGACAACAGAGGGAGAGGATATCCTACCTCTCTTGCCATCTTGATCCAATGATTTACCCTCTTCTCTTTCCTCATGGTGAATTCGGATGGCATATAAACATTCCTCATGTAGAAAATAGGCAAACTAGAGTTCGTAACAAGGTTACTATGCAGGAATTTTATGCATATCGTCTAGCTATACGAGGTGGCTTCAGTCCAATACACAGTGGTGGAAAACTATTTCAGCAATATATAGTTGATGCTTATGTTAAAGTAGAGGGTTGTCGTTTGAAATTCATTGCAGAAAATCAAGCACAACTAAGAGTTGCAATGTATTCAGGTTTGATGGATCACCTTGCAAGAAATAATGAAAATGAAGATCCTGGAGTACCTGTCATTTTGCCATCATCCTTCACAGGGAGCCAACGAAATATGCAACAATGCTATCAAGATGCAATGGCAATAGTTTGCAAGTATGGAAGGCCTGATTTATTTATAACATATACTTGCAATCCAAAATGTCGAGAAGTAACTGAAAACTACACAGAACAGACCTGATTTGTTGGCACGAGTTTTCAAACATCTCAATGAATTAATGATTGACATAAAGGACAGACATGTACTTGGGGTACCTATTGCTGCGATACATGTTATTGAATTTCAGAAAAGAGGTCTCCCACATTGTCACATGCTAATCATGCTGCGTGAAGAAGATAAAATTAGAACTAAAGAACAAATTGATAATATTGTTTCAGCTGAATTACCATCAGAACATGATCCAGAATTGAGAGAATTAGTGAAAAAACTCATGATTCATGGACCCTGCGGTACATTTAATCCCAATTCAATCTGTAGGGTAGAGGGAGAGTGTCAAAAGAAATTTCCTATGCCATATCAGGAGGAGACTATAACAAATGTTTCTGGATATCCTCTTTACAGACGCAGAAATAATGGAGATTCTGTTAGAGTGGGCGTCCATGAGGTTGACTGCAGGTTTGTAGTACCATATAATAAATATTTACTCAGAAAATATGGTGCTCACATTAATGTAGAAGTGTGTATATCGGTAAAAAGTGTGAAATATCTTTTCAAATATGTCTATAAAGGACATGATTGCGCAATGATGGAAATGAATATGAACAACAATCAAACTAATGAAAATGAATATAATGAAATTAAACAATATATTTCGTGTAGATACATATCTCTGCCTGAAGCATTTTGGCATTTGTCAGAATATAAAATGTATGGACAGTCGCACACAGTTTACCGACTGGCACTCCATTTGCCTGACCAGCAACAAGTTTATCATAAACCGGGCGAACAAAGACAGGCTGCTGCCCGTGCATGATATTATGAATAATAATAGCATATTTGGTGGTAAAGTCATCATATTAGGAGGAGACTTCAGGCAAGTTCTGCCTGTGGTTCCTAGAGCTCCACCTGCTGCAGTATTGGATGTATGCCTAAAGAAGTCTCCAATGTGGCACAATTTTCATCAACTTAAACTCTCTCAGAATATGAGGACTAATGAAAAAGAACAAGTTTTCTCACAATGGCTCTTACAAATTGGAAATGGTCGAGTGCAGAGTTCATTTGATAACGTTTCTGATGTTACGATCGATATCCCAGAACAATGTGTATGCATTGACTCTTTAGTATCAGACATATTTGATAATTGCACCCAAGACGAAATGAAAAGTAGAGTTATTTTGTCACCAAAAAATGTAGATTGCTTGAAAGTTAATGAAGATATTCTACGAAGACTACCAACTGAGAGCAAAACATATCTAAGTATAGATTCAGTATCATCAGACAATGAAATGGAAGCCAATAATTATCCAATCGAATTCATAAATTCACTTACGCCTTCGGGAATGCCTCCTCATCGTCTCAATCTTAAAGTTGGATCTATTATTATGCTGCTTCGAAACCTGTCAATAATGCAAGGACTATGTAATGGAACGCATTTAGAAGTATTGGAGCTTCATAACCACAGTATTCTAACTTCAATCATGAGTGGATCTCATGCTCAGGAGCGAGTTTTAATTCCAAGAATTAAACTTAATCCCAGTGACGTAAATATTCCATTTGTTCTGCACAGGACTCAATTTCCCGTCCGCCTATCATATTCAATGACCATTAATAAAGCTCAAGGACAGACTTTCGATAAGGTTGGGATCTACCTACCACAACCTTACTTTACTCATGGACAACTTTATGTAGCCTTCTCAAGAGCAAGGTCTATGAACAGTGTAAGAGTGAAAATTTGTCCTCAGAATGATTCTACTCATGGCCAGAGAAGAGGAACTACCTTCACAAGAAATATTGTATATAAAGAAGTTTTGTAAATTGTTTCATGTATTGCTCATTTTTTAAAATAAATATACAATTCAAATCTTATCACATTTTATTCAAACATGTATAGGTTAGGAACAAGATAATTAGTATTGAAAATATCATTTCATGTAACTTACACGGGTGCCGAAGTTCTCAAACGTGCCGAAGTTCTCGAAGGTGTCGAGGTTCTCGAAGTTCTCGAAAGTGCCGAAATTGTCGAAGGTGCCGAAGTTCTCGAAGGTGCCAAAGTTCTCGAAGGGGCCGAAGTTCGCGAAGGCGCTGAAGTTCTCGAAGGCGCCGAAGTTCTCGAAGTCCCCGAAGTTGTCGAAGGGGCCAAAGTTCTCGAAGGTGCCGAAGTTCTCGAAGGTGCCGAAGTTCTCGAAGGTGCCGAAGCTCTCGAAGGTGCCGAAGTTCTCGAAGGTGCCGAAGCTCTCGAAGGTGCCGAAGTTCTCGAAAGTGCCGAAGTTCTCGAAAGTGCCGAAGTTCTTGAAGGTCTGGAAGTTCTCGAAGTTCTGGAAGGTCTCAAAGTTCTGGAAGGTCTCGAACTTCTGGAAGGTCTTGAAGATCAAATAAAAATGAAGAAAGAAAATATGGACAGCTCTATATAATTGAAACAAATGAAGCATTAAATCTGAGGTCTCCCAGAAAAATAACCATGCAATTTATTGCCGGCCATGATGCGAGGAGATATAATAATCCAACAAATGATGAAATTGCAGCAATATTTGTCGGTGATGATGGAGCACCTCCTGTCCAGCGTGACATTATAGTGTACCCTGAAGGACAACAGAGGGAGAGGATATCCTACCTCTCTTGCCATCTTGATCCAATGATTTACCCTTTTCTCTTTCGTGTAATTTACACGGGTTCCGCTAGTCATTATTATTATTATTATTATTATTATTATTTTTTTTTTTTTACTATATAACTACATGGTGTCCCAAAAAAATGTACTCAATTTTTGACAGACTAATGTATCCCAAAAAAATATACTCACTCTTTGACTTCTCAGTACTCATGCATTTTGTATTCAAGTAGGTGTTTATCGACATAGATACAATCCAAAGGGATTAAATTAAATTCAGAAAAATAAAATGTTGTAGAAATGATTATTTAATGTCATTTAGAATTATTTAATGTTCTCTCTCCTTCTTGCATGTTCACAAATGTTAAACTGGTTTCCATTATTTTCCAAACGTACAACAATGGATTTGACAAACATTTATTTTGGAATTGGAAGACATTGTCTTCAGATTTCATTTTTCAAATCATCGATTGTCACTGGTTTTGTAGCATAAACCTTATCTTTGAGGTATCCCCATAAAAAGAAATCCATTGGCGTGAGGTCTGAGGAACGTGCAGGAAATTCAATGCTAACTCATTTACCAATCCATTTGTTTGGATGTGTTGCATTAAGGTAAGCCCATACATCACGATGGTAGTGGGGAGGCACTCCATCTTGCTGGAAGTAAATCTCCTCATCCCCAAACATCTTTTCAATTCTTAGACCGACATTTTCCATCAGTAAATTTAAGTAAAATGTGGATTTTCAAGGGCCCAGTATGTGCAATTATGTCGGTTAACTGACCCAGTTGCACACTCTGGGCCCTTGAAAATCCACATTTTACTATGGAACACATTTGAACTTACCAGGAGTTACAGTGTGGTGTGGGATGTCAACACTAGGCATCATTGGACTATTTTTTTTTTACCAAACTCTCAGTTTACTTAAATTTACTGATGGAAAATGTCGGTCCAAGAACTGAAGAGATGTCTGGGGACGAGGAGATTTTTTTCCAGCAAGATGGAGCAACAATCTTCTTTTTGAAAAAACAGCCGTTGGGACGACAAGGACATTGAAAAAGACTTCAAGCAAGGTATTATCTTAGATTTCACTGCGTCCACATCCTTGAGGAGACTGTCCATTCTGACATAGTTTAATGAGTTGAAGAAGATGGACAACATCATCATTACCACAGCTGACAAAAGAGGAGGCATTGTGATCCTAGATACAGATGATTACACTAAGAAGATGCTTGACCTCTTAGCCAACAGGTCCACATATTTTAGACAACCCCGTGGCAGAGCAGAAAAGGAGGCAGAGTTATTTGACAAAGGAGCCAGATACCTACTGACCAAGACGGAATGACTAAAAAAGTTAACACACCTGATAGAAGAAGCCCCTGATACACCATCCATACGAGGTCTACCCAAGTTACACAAACCAGATATCCCATCACAACCCATCACCTCTGTGATTGGCAGTGCACCCAAGGTTTTAGCCACCCTTCTTTCTGCGGCTTTGGGCAGACTTAGCCAGGCACATCTTAGAAACTCAGCAGACCTTAAAAGAGGCTACAAGTAGTGAACTTTAAAGCAAAGAAATTGGTGAGCTTTGATGTAAAAAGTCTTTTCACTAATGTCTCAACTGATGGAGCTCTAGATGCAGTAAAGGAGGTCCTAGATAAGAGATTACCCATGTGCAAACACAATTATTTTAAATAATTATCCATGTGCGACAGGATCAGTGCTTTTGAATTTAACGAAGTAGAGTACCACCATCGTGCAGGTTTAGTGATAGGTTCCCCCCTCAGTGTGGTCATGGCTTCACTTTTTATGGAGATGCTAGAAAGGTTTTCCTCAACATAGTGTCACAAAATACAGTATGGTTAAGATACATATATGATGTACTTGTGATCACCCATTCCAATACAAACATTGAAAATTTACTAAGCTCAACAGTGTGAACATTAATAATCAATTTACGGTTGAAAGTGAGTTACACAGACAATTACCTTTTCTAGACACCATGATAAGGTCAGGATATAATGTTAAATTTAAAGTTTACAGGAAACTGACAAATAAAAATGACTTCATTCATTTTTACAGTGCACATGATAGGAGGCAAAGACAGGTGTGGTGATAGGGCTTTTTCAGAGAGCATTTCAAATTTGTAGTGAGGAATTCTTAACAGAAGAAATACATTTAATAAAGTCGGCTTTTGAAAGACTCAAGTACCCTAAAGGATTACTTTGCATTCTGGAAGAGAAAGCCTGTAACATCTTACGTAACAAAGGAGAAAAAGCCAACAATAAGTAGTGGGTGGTCCCAAACTCTATTCTAACACGAGACCTTGACGAATTTACGTCATCCTCTAACATTTAGCTTGCAATATCCAATAGTACAAAAGTGAAGGACCTTTTAACAAATAAACCAGACACCACAAAAAATAAGAACAGTTTAGTTTATGAAATTCTGTGTGGTAGATGCGATAAGAAATACTTTGATGAAACTAGCAGGGGCCTGGACACTAGGCTAAAAGAACATAGAGCAGATATTATACACCACAGAATAAGCAATGCATTAGTTAATCATGATGATGAACAAGGTCATTTACCGAAGTGGGATGATGCAAAAACATTAGCAGAGAATCTCACTAGGCGAGAAAGAAAAGTGATGGAGTCTATTTTCATCACCAACTAGAAAAACATCTACAGGATTGGGGATTTGGTATGGGGTAAAGCATCAGCATGCATCATTATCATGAACAAAATACATACAGCCCCTGACCCAGGGGGATGACTCAACCACGAGACAACCAGCAGACGGATAATTCATCCACTGACAGTGGCAACCGAGAGGTGGACAACTCATTCCACCATACAGGCGACATTGATTGGTGTTACAAGACAAGTTGTCGCGTTCCTTTCTCGTTTTGTATAAATTGGCCAGCTTGACTTTGAGCATTATTCCTCTGAAGCCACTCAGGCAAAACTAGTTAGGAATAAAAGCGTTTCCCTCAGCCCATGTTCCCTTTATCACCTATCCACATTCATCACAATGTTCACACATTTATTCACTATATTAAATATAGGAAACATAACATAGGCCAACAGAAACATAGGCAAACATGGCAATTGCTGCACATCCACTACTAGAGAACTGGTGACATCACTTGGTAGAAGGCTGTGAAGCAGTTCCTCATGTCCAACAGGCGCAGGGTGAAGTGGTAACTGTCACACATTCATAGGGACCAATCACTGTTCCCCTTCGTGCTGCAGTGTTTATAGATCTGCTGCATGGTGACAAATTGGGGCATTTGCTGGGTGGACATGTTCTGTTATTCACTGGGAGATGGAAGGATTGCCCTCTGTCCTTGCTTTGGTAAAGGTATTGCCAGTGTGGGGTAAGCAGAACTGCTAGCACTTGGGACAAATACATTGGTGCACTTCATGAAGTGGGAGATGTCCAGGTGGATGTTTTTCAGAGGCAATGATTTTTCTCTAAGGATCTCGGTCTCACTTGTACATGATCCATGCATTGCAAATGAAGATGTCAGTAGCATACCCAAACAGCCTCATGAACCACCTCCAGGATTTCATAGGTGTAAAGGTGTGTTAGCATGTCACTTTTGTCAATGTCCCCCAACCTCCCATTGTACACCGTTATGACATCTTGGTATGTCAACTCCTTTTCCTTGGTCTGCCTGTTGTACTGGGGCATAGAAGATTTGGAGTTAATGACAGCATTAGAGGAGAGTATATACTTAACTACCTTCTCTTTCCAATGGGCAGCATGTATTCCATTGAATGAACAGTAAGTCAATGATTCCATGGGGTGGTGCCTTTTTGTCCATTCTTTCACAAACATCAGAGGGGGAGTCTTGATGATGTTGACTCATGCTGTCTCAACATAACAGCAGCCATATGTGTCCTTCAAGCACTCCACCAAACCAAAGCTGGTGAAGAAATTGTCCACATACACTGCAGACTTGTTGGGCTCCTTGAAGGTCTTCACTAAAATGTACACAGTCTTACTGCTGACATTCATATCCTCCTGCTCACTGAGGGCTATGTGGTGAGCTTTCCTTGATACATGAGGAAGTTGTGGACAAAACCATTGATACTACCCAGGCAGAATAACTTGTATCCCCACTTGTCTGGTTTCATCTTTATGTGCTGTTGGAGTTTCCCAGCCCTCTTCCCTTTGTAGGCCACCATTACCGATCCCCATTACCTCTTCAATGGACTGGATAGGAGTAGCACTGACTTTCAGGAACCACCTCATGATCTAAGATATCACAGGCCATATCTTGAAGAATCCATCACAGAATGATCAAGCCAGATGGTTGTTGTTGAAATGCCTAAAGCTGCCAGAATCTTTTAGAGGACATGACTTCATCTCTTGTCTCCATAACCCGGGAGTCCCCTGTGCTTGGGAAGCTGGAGATGCCCATGTAATCAAGGACTCAAAAAAACACCGTGATCTCATGTTTGTCCATGCTGAAGTTGGTATTCTTGTCCTTTTGCCAAGCAGAGATTCTTATGATACACAATGATCTCTGTCAACTCCAACAAAAAGAGGCTTTTGAAGTACCCGAAAAGAATGCTGATGGATGTTGGTGCTGGATGAATGTATTTGAGGAGTGGTAGGATGTTGATGTCCTTCTAGTCCCCTTGGAGTAGCAGTCTGCTTCACTTGCTTCCTCACAGGTGGTACACCATCATTGACCTCTCTTCCTCCAATGAGTTGTCGGACATATCTTGTGGCCAAACAACATTCACACCTACAGACAAAAGATTGGTGTTGAGTAGTTCATTGTTCCCAGTGGTGGCCAGGAAGTCAGGGTCAATGGTGTCATCGTGAGGTCTAAGCTGACCTCAATGTTGCTGTCAGCGCTGGTCTTTGGTGCCACTCAGACCTGTACCTGGCCTGCTGGAAGAATCTTCCCACTAAGGTCTGAAAAGAACAGAAAAAATTGGATTCTCCCTGATTTTGTAATTCTATAATCTACATCACAAAGATCACAGGAGTGCTTTAAACAGTAAGTTTCTCTGTCCCTTTAAAAAGGGATATGTTTAAATCCAAATGCTGTTAAAAATTGTCTTTAAAACCACACTTGTTTATAAATGGTTAATCTCTATACTGTTTAGATCCTATTTCATTTAAATGATGATGATAATGATAATAATAATAATAATACCTTTATTTCACCATTTGAGGTGTAATTATATACATACATATAACAAGGGTTTTTTCCCCCTTACAAGAGAAGTAGCCAAAGTCAAATAGTATAATTTCACTCCCCACCCACTCTCCCCTGCCTTCCCCCCCTCTTTTCTCATCTCCTCCTGAATGACAGGTCATTCCTGCATCTCACCCATTGCCTTAGGTCAGAAGCAATGCAGCAAGACACACCACATCCACAGCAAGACAGCTTCACTCAATTAGCAACCCCCCTCTCTGTCCCCTCATGCAGAAAAAAAGACAGGGAGAAATCACTTCGGGATGCATCAAAATATCATTCACACATAACCACTCTCTAGCACCCCTATCCCCCACCCATTCCTTTCCATGCATCACAGTATCATCCATATATGTAGGAGTTTTTATTGTGAGAGCTGGCAACTGCGAGTCACACTCGTAGAGACTACCCCAAGCGCGGGTAGTCATTCACCCGCCAAGAGCCCTATTGTAAGCAGGCTTAAATGAAAACCTAACATGGTGCAGTGATAATCCTTCCTACGCATCTACGATGACCACCCCGAGACGCCCTAGGCTCCTTGCCACATCAGGTAGACGGAGGGAAGGAGGAAGCCTCCTAGCACAGGCTCAGACGCTCTTACTGTCCCAGCAGGGAGCCATAGCGGCTTTGCAGCGAGACATGGCGGCGATGGGGACACCAAGCCGCAAGGCCCTTAGCACAGCTGGGTTGGAGAAGTGCGACCTGGACATGACTGCAGCAGACTTCAGGTCATGGCGTCGGTCTTTGGAGGATTGGATCGAGCTCAACGCTGTCGGCGACGGTGACGCCGCGCGCTACATCCGGCTTTTATGTACCCCAAGGCTCCAAAAGGCGCTCGACGCCAGGTTCCCCAAGGCTCGTTGGGACACCCTTCCCGCTGCCGAGGCCCTGGAGAACGTCAGCTTTTTAGTGTTGCGTGCGGCGAACCAGGCAGTACAATGGTCGGACTTCTTTAATGTCAAGCAGGCCTCGGGGGAGTCGGTGGGCGATTACTTCACGAAGTGTTCCCAGATGGTGTTAGATTGTGCTTTTCAGTGCCCAAGCTGTGACGCGAGTTTAAGTGAATATATGTTAGTGCGGAAGCTCATTGCTGGGTTGCGTGAACCAACCCTAAGACGCGAGGTATTACAGTGCTACGCTCAATTCAAAGAGGTTGACAGCCTCAGATCTTACTGTGTGGCATTTGAAGCGGCTCAGAGGGACGCGCACGATTTCCCGCCAAACCGCCATCCCGAGGCTGCCGCTGGTGACGTCATGCACGACGCTGCGAGTGACGACGACGTCATCGCTGCTACTGGTCCCGGGAAAGCCCGCCACCGCCCTTGTTGGCACTGCGGTGACCGACACCAGCCCGGTAGGGCAGCTTGCCCGGCAGCAAACGCAACGTGTCTTGCTTGTGGAAAGCTGGGCCACTTCCAGAAAGTGTGCAAAGGGGGTAAGAAATCTACGAAGAAGGACGCTGTGGCCAGTGCTGTGGTAGCGACCGCCGGGGTGATGAGCCAGCCACGGCTTCAAGTCATCGTCTCCGGGCCGGATGGCGACACACAGCACTCCACCACAGCCATCGCAGATACAGGCGCGCAGGTATGTGTAGCGGGACCCAAGCTGTTGAAAGCTCTGGGCCTCTCGCCAAGGCAACTTAAGGGACGCACTGCTGCGCGGCCTCGCCAACATTAACCTACCAACATTGGGGACCATAACCTGCCACTTTAGCATCCCTGGCCGCTCCACCCAACAGGAGGCGTATTTCGTACGGTCTGTACGGCAGGTCTATCTGTCCCTCGCCGCCTGCAAGGATCTGGGCCTGGTACACGAAGGCTTTCCGCATCCGCCAGTACCGACCATAGCAAGCGTGGGCGGGGGGAGCAGCGACAGCCGGGGTCCGCCACCCAGACCAGCAACCATGCCTTTCCCTCCTCTCGAGGAAAACGTGCCGAGGCTACAAGAATGGCTGCTCGGCCACTTCTCGACATCGTCCTTCGACACCGACAGGTACCCGCTGCTGCCGATCATGGCGGGGCCCCCTCATCATATCCACCTATCACCCGACGCTGTCCCTTATGCCTGCCACACTCCCGCCCCCGTCCCGAAACATTGGGAAGCGGAGGTCAAGCAAGCAACAGCTGGATGAGGACGTCCAGAGAGGCGTGATCCGTCCTGTCCCCGCGGGAGAGGCCACAGAGTGGTGTGCCAGGATGGTCGTGGTGGCAAAAAGTCTGGCAAGTCGCGCCGCACGGTCGACTTCCAGAAACTCAACGCATGCTGCCTACGAGAGACTCACCACACCCCTGCCCCGTTTGACATGGCCTCTGGGGTCCCGGCACACTCCTACAAAACCGTGGCAGATGCGCACTGGGGATTCCACCAGGTGGAACTGGACGAGGAGAGCAGGCGCCTCACTACGTTTATCACACCGTGGGACAGGTACCAGTATTGCCGAACGCCCATGGGACACTGCGCAGCGGGGGATGCATATACCAAAAGATTCGACGACGCCATCATCGACCTGCCGCGGAAATACAAGTGCGTGGACGACACACTCCTCTATGACGCAGGCATAGAAGAAGCCTTCTGGCACGCCTACGACTTTTTGGAAGTATGTGCCAAGGCTGGAGTGACACTAAAGCCGGAGAAATTTCGCTTCTGCCAGAGGAAGGTCGACTTCGCTGGCTACCACTTGGATTGGGACACATACAAACAGACTACAGAGCGCCTTACTGCCATCAGGGACTTTAAGATGCCAGAAAAACCGTCCATCACAAACGTGCGCTCCTGGTTTGGCTTTGTGAACCAACTGGCGCCCTTCCTGGCCACTGCCCCTCTTATGGCGCCCTTCAGGGATCTGCTGAAGAAACCAGCAGGTAAGGTTGTCTACTGGGACGAGTGTCTCCAGAATAGATTCACACAAGCCAAAGATATCATCTGTCAGCTAGCCAAACAGGGGTTAGCATACTACGACATGACCCGACCTACCATCGCCATCACGGACTGGTGCAAGGACGGCATCGGGTTCGTGGTGATGCAGCAGTACTGCTCATGCCCGCCAGCCACTGCTCCACACTGCTGCAAGGGAGGCTGGCGCCTGGCATTATGCGGAAGCCGGCACCTTACCCCGGCCGAGTCGGGATATGCACCGGTGGAGGGGGAAGCTTTGGCAGTAGCGTGGTGCCTGCGTAAAGCCCGGCTTTTCCTCCTGGGGTGCCCCAACCTGGTTATCGCCACAGACCACCGGCCCCTAGTTAGGCTCTTTGGCGACAAGGCCCTCAAGGACATCACCAACCCACGGCTGTTTCGTCTGAAGGAGCAGACCCTGCAGTACAGGTTCACCATGCGCTTTCTGCCGGGGAAACACAACGCGGCAGCCGACTTCCTATCCAGGTATCCCGTGGCCAAGTCTAATCCGGACGAGATGGATGAAGAACAAGACGTCGCTATCGCCGCAGCCATGTCAGCAGCTACTGTAGCTGCCCTTGACCTGAGTGGGTGCGCCACCATCGACGAAGAGATGATGCTGCAAACGGCCCTTGAGGACCAAACATACCAGTCACTGGTGTTAAGAGTGAGCAGCGGCGACTGGGGGTCCCACAGATCACGGGAGCCTGCCTGCCTGCGGCCTTTCTACGGTGTACGAGACAGACTGGCAGTGTCCCGTGGCCTAGTCACCTATACCTATGATCAGGGATGTGTGCGGCTTGTCATCCGTGAGGCTCTGCGACAACGAGTGGCAGCTAGCCTTCACGCCAGCCATCAGGGCCTCGACTCCATGCTAAGAAGAGCCAGACAGACGGTGTACTGGCCTGGAATGGAGGGTGACCTGCAGCATTACAGGGCCACATGTAACTCCTGCAATGCCAACGCGCCGTCACAACCACCTGAGCCCCTCATTCTCACCCCACCCCCCGATTACCCCTTTCAGCAGACGGTGGCAGACCTATTCCAGCTGGCAGGTCAAACATACCTAGTCTACGCCGACCGACTCACTGGCTGGCTAGAAGTTGCGCACCTACCCTCGGGTGCCACGTCCAGCGAAATCATGAAGCACCTAAGGCACTACTTCACCAGATGGGGGGCCCCAGAACAACTCTCTACTGACGGAGGTACGAACCTAGTGAGTGGGGAAATGACCGCTTTCCTCATGAGATGGGGCGTCACAACCCGCCTCTCCTCCGCTCAGTACCCTCAGTCCAATGGCCGAGCCGAGGCCGCCGTGAAGACAGCCAAGAGGATTCTGCGAGACAACACAGGGACCAGCGGCAGCCTGGACAACGACAAGGTGTCACTTCCCCTCCTCCAATACCTCAACACCCCTCTACGAGAAGGAAACGCATCCCCCGCACAATTGACAATTGGCAGACAGCTACGTGATGGAGTCCCCACGGTCAAACAGAACTACAAAGTCAAATGTGAGTGGCAGCGGACCCTGGAGGAGAGGGAGACTCAGATGGCGCAACATCATGCAGAGATACGACAGAATAGCACGGGCCAGCAACGTCGACGGCGCCGCCTGCAGCCGGGAGCCCGTGTGTGGGTTCAGGACCAGACTACTAAGGCATGGAGCAAGTCTGGTACCGTAGTCGAAGTCCACCCACACCGCCAGTATGCAGTGAGGATGGACGGAAGCGGTCGCATCTCACTGCGCACCCGCGGCCATTTGAGAATGGCCGCGCCACCACGGGGGCCATTATCCCCCGGGGGTTCACCCGAGCCGCAACCACCGACCCAGGGGACGCCTCCGCCTGCTTCCCTGAGAAGGGAACGTCCTCAAAGGCTCAGGTCTCAGCCGAGATGGCTGGACGACTACATAATATAGCTGTTCAATTTTGTTCATATTGTATGTCATTGGAATTACCATTTATATTGTTTTGTTCAATGTAATCAGATTGTCAAGGTATTTGTTTTGTTTTTCCCTCACAATCTTGAGGGGGAGATGTAGGAGTTTTTATTGTGAGAGCTGGCAACTGCGAGTCACGCTCATAGAGACTACCCCAAGCGCGGGTAGTCATTCACCCACCAAGAGCCCTATTGTAAGCAGGCTTAAATAAAAACCTAACAATATACAACAATTCTCCACTCAACCCTATCATCTGTCTTCTCCCTTCAACAGACATCACCCTCTTTCTCAATGCCCCTTTTACCCCATCCATCCATCTCATCCTTAGTCACCCCCTCCCGTTCACTCCATCACTATTCACTCCAGCCTTTATATTAATAATAATAATTATATACAGTAAATAATACACTCACAAAATGATATACACAAATTTAAGAGCAAACTAGACACTGCAAGATAGAAAGACAGGACACCACGAGCATAGCTCCCCTTCCTGTAAGATACAACTAGGTAAATACACACATTTAAATGCCCATGTGTTTAACAGTCTGTTTAAATCCCTACTAGTTTAAAGAGATATGCTGAATTGAGGAGCAAATATAGCCAAATTCTTTGTGAGCACATGTAATACTCAAGAAGATAAATATACCGGTAATCAACTTTGACTATCAAATATCCCCTCTAACCATATATGTACGCTGGTTGCATGGTTACTCATAATATAGCAAGAGGCCTGCCTGGGCTGAGTATGGTTCCCTATAAATAGGGCAAGAGAACCCACCAAGGCTGAACATGGTTCCCTGTATCAATGGCATAGAGCCCATGTGGGCCACACACTTCATTCTGCACCAATTATCTCCTATTTCCTGTAACACCACACTTATTTCACACATATTAGTACATACTACAACTATTTAGCTATGTGCTATCAAGTTTTGATAAACTTACTTGCACTGTATGATATGTGAGGGTCTTGAGATGAAAGGTAAGTTGACACATGTCCGACCAATTTAAACTCTCTGCTAGGTATGGCTCGCTTTCCTCCCTCCACTTCAGCTCCCATGCTGGCTACTGGGCTGTGATTGGCTTGAAAGTGATGACAAAATGTGCCCCAGTTGGCTGGTGCTTACTCACACCATATACACCATAATCTTGCCACGAAATAAACATCTAAAATCACACTTTTATGTATCCCATGCTGGCCACCCATTAAAGGTAAAGGAACTTGTACGTAGTTTATAGAGAATAAAACTAACACAAGAAATATAGATGAATGCAGAGTTTTGTTATATAGTACAAAATCAGTTTAAAAAAAAATCACATGTGCATATGAGGGGGGAGGAGATGCCAAGAATCCACCAAGAAGCCAAGGGCATGTCAGCCTGGAAAAATGTGGGAACCACTTTGTTAGCCAAATAGCTGATGTAATGTATTCTTGCATACAGTGCTGTCAACCTGAATTGTGAAAAATATTTGATGGTGAATGAAACACCACCATTTTAGAACCCACATAGTTTCCTTCCTGTGGAATAACAAACCACTTGGGAAACCATCACTGAACCATGTAAGTTGAACTATCATTCAATTATCACTTAGCATAGTGAGAAATTTTGTTTCAATATCGTAAGTCTGACTTAATACTGTAACAAAATAGGGTGAGTAAAAAATCAATACAAATACAAAAGTAGACCCCTACTTGGTGCTGCCTTTTGAGGGAGTTGGATGGGAGTCCAGGTGTTTGTGAGTCCTGTGTGCAAATATTCCAATCCTGCCATCCCTCACTTTGAGAACTTCTGCCTCTGTATGGAAATTAGTGTTCATTCACATTTTCTAATTTTCTATATGTAAATACAAAATCAAAATGAATAGTGGGGTCCCTCTATAGTACAAGCTTGATGTAATGAATTAATGCAGTCAAGCCAAAGTTCAATATAAAGAAATATTCACAATATAGAGAATTTGTTGATGATCCCTCCCACACACCCCATATCATAATATCAAAAAGAATACAGTGGTGACCCTGTACAGTAAAAGGTTGCTATAACAAACTGTTTCACCCAAGGTCAAGTTCAGTATAGAGAAAAGTTTTCTATATAGAAGGATTCTTATTGATTCTTTACCCCTGTCAGCTCTAGTTTAAAATAGTTTCTACTATATTTAGCATGTTTCAAGTACATGATGCATAAGATTAAAATGGCTTTTCATTGTATGGATAATGAAATGATGAAAAACTCATAAAAACACTGATCTGACCAAGACTGGAATATGCATCAGTGATATGGTCCCATACAGAGTGAAGGATACAAGCAAGACCAAGAAATGTAGTATAATGAAATTTGGAAAAAGTAAAACCAGAATATCGAGAGATTATAAAATTGGTGAAGAAGAGGTAAAAAAAGTAAACTCAGAAAAAGACCTTGGAGTGATGATCAGCAAAGACATGACACCGGATAAGCATAAAAATAGTCGGAGAAACCTATAATTTATTGAGGTCAATAAAAGTGGCATTTGCCTATTTGGATGAGGAAATGATTTCTTTTTTAACTACTGTACACTAATAAGACCAAAACTCGAGTATGCAGCATCACTAGACTTGCAAAAAGCCTTTGACAAAGTACCACACAGAAAACTACTAAAAAAACTGGAACACATAGGAGGAATACAAGGAAACCTACTAAAATAGATAGAGGACTTTCTGACTGGTAGAAAGATGAGAGTAGTGCTCAGAGAAAAATATTCAGATTGGAAAGAGGTGATCAGTGGAGTACCGCAAGGATCTGTGCTGGCACCAATAATGTTTGCTATCTATATGAATGACATGGACGAGGACGTGAACTGCTACATGAGCTTCTTTGCCGATGACGCCAAACTGCTAAGGAAAATAGAAACTGATGAGGACTGTGAAGCACTGCAAGAAGACCTAAATAGGGTATGGAACTGGAGTCAGAAATGGGAAGTGGACTTTAATACTAAGAAGTGTAGCATAATGGAGTTTGGAAAAAGCAAAAACAGAATATCAGGAAAATGTACAATTGGAACCAAAGAAGTAAAGAAAGTAGGATCCGAAAAAGATTTGGGAGTAATTATCACGAACGACTTGTCCTATGATATACAGATTAACAAAATTGTCGGGGAGACTTACAACTTGCTAAGATCAATAAAAGTGGCGTTTACATACTTGGACGAAGACATGATGAAAAAAATATTGGTTACATTGATAAGGCCTAGATTAGAGTATGCGGCGACATTGTGGTCCCCCAGTACCAAAAAGGATATAAAGAAAATAGAAAGAATCCAAAGAGCAGCTACAAAAATGGCACCTGCACTTGCAAACCTATCATACGAGGAGAGATTGGCTAAACTGGAGTTACCGACACTGGAGCAAAGAAGAGAGAGAGGTGACCTATTGACCATCTACAGAATCATGAGAGGCACAGAGGTACTCAATAGAGAGAACTTACTTAACTGGGACAAAAGAAACACAAGAGGACATGGAAAGAAAATAAAAAAACATAGCTATAGAAGAGAACTGAAGAAAAACAGTTTTCCTCATAGAGTTTTGGACACTTGAAACAAACTGGACAATGAAATAGTATGCGCAAAAACCATTCATGAGTTTAAAAACAAACTAGACACTGCGAGATACAAAGGCGGGACATCACGAGCATAGCTCCCCTTCCCGCAAAATACAACTAGGTAAATACAACTAGGTAAATACTATGGACACCCAGTACAAAAAAGAATATAAAGAAGTTAGAAAGAATACAAAGAGCAACAACAAAACTGGCACCAACTCTTTCCAAAATGACATATGAACAAAGACTGTCCAAATTAGAATTACCAACTCTGAAACAAAGAAGGGAAAGAAGAGACTTACTATCTATAGAATTATGAAGGGAATGGAAATCTTAGATAAGAATGACTTATTGAAATGGGACAATGGAAAAACAAGAGGACACGAAAAGAAACAAAACAAAAAAAGATGATTACAGAAGAGATCTGAAAAAAATAGCTTCCCACACAGAGTGATAGATACTTGGAACAAATTGGACAAAAAAAAAAGTGTGTGCAAACACTATTCAAGATTTTAAGAAAAAACTTGATGCTGAGAGATACAAAGATGGGTCACCATGAGCACAGCTCCCTTCCTGTATAATACAACTAGGTAAATACAAAAGGAAGTAATCAAACTGGTTCCCAGCCTGGCAGATCAACCATAAGAGGAGAGACACTGGGTCTGTCAACTTTGAAAGATTGAAGATAAAGGTTACATGATTACAGTATGCAGGTTGCTAAAGGAAATAGAATAGATCTCTTGATTAGGGATAGGAGGACTTTAAGAGGTCATGAGAACAAATTGTGAAAAACTATGAGACATTGAAAGGGAAATGAGTGACAATAGAAAATGGTGGGAGAACAAAATCACTTAATTAAGGAAGGAGATTATAGAACTAATGGAATGTTTAGCCCAAGCTAACAACAAAATACCTGATCTGAAGAAATCAAACTCTGAACTTAGGAACAAACTCAAGATAATGAAAAATTATATAATGCAGTTAAATGTGAAAATGAAAAAAATGAAGATTTATGATACTATCAACAGTGAGAAATAAAAAAAAAAGAGGTAAATAACGAAATACAAGAAATGAATGAAAAAAATGAAAAAAAAAATTTAGGTGAGGAAAGAATGTAAAATAATAACAAATGGAGTGAAAACAGAGAAAATTAAGAAATTGCCTTTAAAGAAATAGTACAATAACAGATGCAGGAAAATGCAAAGGATACAATCATTCAAGTAATTAAAGAAAAGGCAAATTGGGTTTGAGATACAGTGGATAGAAAAAATGTATAGTGGTATATGGACTAAGGGAAAAATATAGTTTGGTGAGGTACATGAGAGAAAAAGTAGAAAAAGAAACAGAAATATCAATTCTAAAATAAATACAAGATGGTAACCTGGAAGTAGAGAAAGACATAGAAGTGTATAGAATAGGACAATATTCTAAGGAAAGAAATTGACCACTAAAAATAAAACTAAGATCACAAATAGTAATAGAAGATGTATTAGAAAAAGCAAGTAGGCTAGCAAGGAGTGAACACTATGACAAGATATGGATAAAAAGAGAGATGAGTGTTGAGGAAACAGAAAAAGAGAAAATAATAAAAGGTGAAGCTATGGAAAAAATGCGAAGAGAACAAAACCAGAAAACAAGATAAAGAAAAAAACTAAAAGTAGCCTATACTAACATTGACTGATTAATCTCAGGATTAATGAAGTAAATGATTACCAGTCAGATAGCAGACATAATCGGAATTGTGGAGATGAAATTAAGAGGTCCAATACCACCTAATAGTGTTAGACATGGATTATACAATTATTGGATTAAAAACAGAAACGATAAACAGCAAGGAGGAATCATGTTCTTGGCCAAGAAAAACTTGAATGTGACAACGGTTCCTGAGGGTAAAAACAATGTAGAAATGATCATGATAAACATCAAAGACAGAGACATGAAAAGTAGAAAGTTTGTGGTGACTTATGCGTCCCCAAAAACAGGCTCTTATAAAGAGAACAAACATTCAACAATGTTAGAAGATACAAGGCATTCATTATATGAGATACTAAAGGATGGAGGTAACCTGGTACTTATGGGGGATTTTAACTGCAAAGAAATCTGTTGGGAGGAGATGACAGTGAAGGACAGAGAGGACCTATGGGGAAATATATTATTGGATACGACCATGGAATATACAATGAGACAATGGGTCAATGAAAATACCAGATACAGAAGCAATGAAGAACAGTTGAGACTGGATTTACTATTTACAACAGACCATGAAATTGTAGATACAATTTAATACAAAACACCATTTGAAAAAGAGTGACCACATACTAAAAGAGGCTGAACTAAAGGAAGAAATATATATGGAGAGAAATGCAAAGTACAGTAAAGGAAGATAGATGTACAACAAAATGGACTTTGAAAAACTAAAAAAATTCTTTCAAAATGCAAATTGGGAAAAATTTTACATTGAAGAGACAAAAGTGGAAGACAAATGGGCAATCTTGATGGAAATCTATAATGGAGTGAATAGGTATGTACCAAGACAAAAACAAGATAGGGTGTACGTTAAATGCTGGTTCAATAGAAGATGCAGTGAGGCAAAAGACAAAAGAGACATAGCTAGGAAAAGATGGAGAAAAGATAAAAAACCTGTAAAATGGCAAATACATATAAACCATAGAAATGAATATGTGAAAGTGCATAGAGAGGAAAAAAGAAACTATGAAAAAGACATCATAGAAAAATGCAAGGATCAACCCAAACTGTTCTATAGATATGTGAAGGGTAAACTTAAAAAACAAACAGGAAATGGTGAAAGTACACCAAGGAAATATAGAATAAACAGAAGATCTAGAAATGGCTGAAGTCATGAACAATCACTTCAAGTTAGTTTTCACTAGAGAAAAAGTAGAGCATTGGGACAAAGGAAGCAAAGTGCGATCTCCCCCCTGTGAGCAAAATAATAATAACACAAAAAGAAATAATGGAGCAATTAACAAACCTTGACATTAGGAAATCGCACGGCCTGGATGGAATAACAAACTGGATACTAAACGAATGCAAAGAACTAATGGGCAAAATATACAAAATAATAAAATGCTCACTCAAAGAAGGAAAAATACCAAAGGACTGGAAAAATTCCAACATTGTATCAATACAGTTGAACCTCGAAAGCCCGGACCCCGAATGCCTGGACCCTCATATGACCGGTCGAAATGAACAAAGGGCAGACTTTTCAAGCAAAGTTCCCTATTTGTCCGGTAGGTGGCAGCGACAGCAGTACACAGGTACTCAAACCCGACCCAGTCAAGCCGCCACCAGGGCTGCCGTTTCGTAGAATTTTGTACCAAAACATAGTAAAATAGCGGCATGTGGCAACTGCGCAATTTTTTTTCTACATATGTGGGCTGTTAAAAACATTAAAAAAATCAAACTTTTGTTTAAAAACATAGAACTAGTTATCAAAGAATAAATGGTACATCAAAATATGACTTTTATTGGTAATTGTGTTACTTATAAAATATTATACCCCAAAAGATACGTTTTTATGGTGTAGAAAAAAATTCTACACTAAAGTTTCAGCTTTCTTTTAGCACCAGGGCTGCCGTTTCGTAGAAATTTGTACCAAAACGTAGTAAAATAGCTGCATGTGGCAACTGCATAAGAACATGAGGAATTTTTTCTACATATCAGCGGGCCGTTAAAAACATTCAAAAACTCAAACTTTTGTTTAAAAATCACAGAACAAGTTATCAAATAATAAATGGTACATCAAAATATGACTTTTATTGGTAATTGTGTTACTTATAAAATATTATACCCCAAAAGATACGTTTTTACGATGTAGAAAAAAATCCTACGCTAAAGTTTCAGCTTTCTTTTAGCGATAATAAAATTTTTTTTTTTTTTTTATTACTGAATATGTTAGGGCATGGGGGCCTTATATACATTCAAGAATAAAAAAAACTAGAACCAACATTTTGTCAAAGTTTGACAAGTATATCTTGCTATGAAAGTCTGCACACGCCCGAGAAAAAAGTATGCGCCGGTATGGCAACACTCCCATTCTACACGGCAACCCTGGCCGCCACCACTGTCCCGCGTGCATACCTTCCGATGTTTACAGTGTACGTAATAAAAAATACAGTACAGTACACTGTATGCTAATAAGAACACGGGTACGTGTGTTCACTTATGCAAAGTAGACCACTTGGAAAAAGAAACTAACGAAGCAGAGCGCTTTCATATATTACATCTTCAGTGCAACAAGTACATAGTAATAGAAATGCATAGATAATATATACATGAAACAAAGGAACAAGGACAGTACACTGTATGTACAGTTCATTTACATGCCTGTATTACGGTTATTACAGAATTATTAGTATTATAGTATTATTATTACAGTGTTAGAGTATTATTCTTATGTGTTTCTATGCCGTATACCGCTATGAAAATCTACGGGTGTTAGGGCAACATTTTCGATGACCGGACTTTTGGCATGACCGGACCGCCCTTCTCCCCAATTAGTCCAGGCTTTCGAGGTTCGACTGTATATAAAGGGGGAAACAAAAAAGAACCAACTAATTACAGACTAGTCTCCCTCACAAGCACTGTAGCCAAAATTTATGAAAAAATGATCAAGAATAGATGGGTCTGGAAGAAAACCTGGAAGAAAACGATATATTAACATAAGACAATTTAGATTCAGACAGGGAAGATCATGTACCATAAGTTTAATCTGTTTTTACTCAAGACTAATAGATATAATACAAGGGATGGATGGGTTAATTGTGCTTTCCTAGACTTACAGAAAGCCTTCAACAAGGTACCACATAAAAATTATTAAAAAAAAAAAAAAAAAAAAAAAAAAAAAAAAAAAAAAAAAAAAAAAAAAATGGAAAACATAGGAGGGATGCAAGGCAACCTACTAAACTGGATGTAAGAATTCCTGAATGGTAGAAAAATGAGAGTAGTACTCAAAGAAAAGTATTCTGGTTGGAAGGTGATTAGTGGAGTTCCGCAAGGATCTGTATTGGCTCCAATAATGTTTGCTCTTTATGAGAATGACATGGATGATGATGTGGAATGTTACACGAGCTCCTTTGCAGACAATGCTAAATTGTTGAGGAAAGTGAAAACCAAAATGGTCTGCAAATAACTACAGAGAGACCTGAATTAACATGGTTTGGAAATGGAGTCAGAAGTAGGAAGTGGACTTCAACATTAAGAAATGTAGCATAATGGAGTTCAGAAAAAGTAAAAAAGAATATCAGGACAATATACAATTGGAACTAAAGAGGTAAAGAAAGTGGGATCTGAAAAAGACCTGGGAGTAATTATCTCAAATGACATGTCCTCTGATAAACAAATATACAAAATTGTTGGAGAATCCTATAACTTGCTAAGATCAATAAAAGTGGCATTTACCTATTTGGATGAAGAAATTATTAGAAAAATATTAGTCACATTAATAAGTCCTAGACTGCAGTATGCTGCAACATTATGGTTACCCAATACCAAAAAAAAATGTAAAGAAAATTGAAAGAATACAGAGAGCAACCATGAAAATGGCCCCAGCACTTTCAAACTTGTCATATGAAGAGAGACTGGCTAAATTGAAGTTACTGACTTTGGAACAAAGAAGAGAGAGAGGTGACCTACTGACCATCTATAGAATCATGAAAGGCATGGAAATACTTGATAGAGAGGACTTACTAAATTGGGACAAGAGGACATGGAAAGAAACTCAAAAAGGATAGTTATAGAAGAGATCTGAAGAAAAACAGTTTTCCACACAGTGTTGGACTTCTTTGCAGATGATGCTAAATTGTTGAGGAAAGTGAAAATCGAAATGGACTGCGAATCACTACAGAGAGACCTGAATAAGGTTTGGAAATGGAGTCAGAAGTGGGAAGTGGACTTCAACATTAAGAAATGTAGCATAATGGAGTTTGGAAAAAGTAAAAAAAGAATATCAGGACAATATACAATTGGAACTAAAGAGGTAAAGAAAGTGGGATCTGAAAAAGACCTGAGAGTAATTATCTCAAATGACTTGTCCTCTGATAAACAAATAAACAAAACTGTTGGAGAATCCTATAACTTGCTATGATCAATAAAAGTGGTGTTTCCCTCTTTGGATAAAGAAATTATTAAAAAAAATATTAGTCATATTAATAAGTCCTAGACTGGAGTATGCTGCAACATTATGGTCACCCAGTATCAAAAAGAATATTACGAAAATTAAAACAATACAGAGAGCAACCACATAAATGGCTCCAGCACTTTCAAACTTGTCATATGAAGAGAGACTGGTTAAACTGAAGTTACTGACTTTGGAACAAAGAAGAGAGGTAGCCTACTGACCATCTATAGAATCATGAAAGGCATGAAAATATTTGATAGAGAGGACTTACTAAATTGGGATGAAAGAGACAAGAGGACATGGAAAGAAACTCAAAAAGGATAGTTATAGAAGAGATCGGAAGAAAAAGTTATCCACACAGCGTGGTGGGCACTTGGGACAAACTGGACGAGACAATAGTGTGTGCAAAAACCATACATGAATTTAAGAGCAAGATACAAAGGTGGGACACCACGAGTGTAGCTCCCCTTCCTGTAAGATACAACTAGGTACAACTAGGTAAATATACAAACAAAATCCAATGTGATATTCATACTCAGAAACCAAAGCCCTCCCCATAGAACAGCAAACAAGAATAATTCTATGCAATAGCCCTCCAACCAACTCACGCACAGCACCACACCACATAAGTATGGCTCACAGTATGCAACAAGAGATCTACCCTAGCAGAATACTACATAAATAGCTGTAATATCCTATTCTAATACTCCAAAATAGTCCAAAAATACATACAAACACACATATCAGGGCTTTGCCCCCCTTACAAGAGAGTGGCATAGCCAAAGCATACACCCATCCCACATCCATAAAAAAAACCTCATTCATTGTCCCTATCATCTCAGCACATCATGGATGAATTATCCCTATTCCCAATCACATTTCTAAAGACAAGAACTGGGACTCGTTTACCTCCACCACTTTGTTATATGGCAACACCCTCTCCTCCACTCAACTCAAAACATGTACAGAGCAGACAAGAACATCCCTTCAGGGTGTGTCAATTCCTTTTCCACTTACAACCACTCTCCATTTACTATCTTATGTGCTCTCTTCCTTGCTTGACAAACACCTCTTGCATCCAGTGACCCCTTCGCCCATTCTCATTCTTGGTCTTCCCCCTTCAAATTATCTTCATTCATTTCCAATTCCCTTTTTTATTATTTCCTCACTCATTCTTTATATGCAGTCTCCTGCACATAAGTTAGTTATAGAGTTTGGGAAGGTTTGCAAAAGATGGAAGTTGAAGATAAATGTGGGTAAAAGTAAGATGATGAGATGTACAAGGAGAGAAAGTGGCAGTAGACTGGAAGTGAGTATTATGGGAAAGAGACTGAAGGAAGTGGATAGTTGATACTTGGGCACGAATGTGCTGGGAAAGGGAGAAGTGGAGGTGGAAGGAGAATGTAGATTGAGAGAAGCAAGTAAATGCCTTGGGGGATTAAAAAGTGTAATGAGAAATAGACATTTGGGAATGGATGCTAAAAGGAAATTGTATGAAGGAGTGATTGTGCTGACAGCACTGTATGGGGCAGAAACATGGAACATAAGAAAGGAAGAGAGGAGGAGTTTGAATGTGTTTGAGATGAGGTGCCTGAGAAGTATGATAGGGGTTACTAGGCTGGATAGAGTGAGACACAAGGAGGTGAGGAGGAGAATGGGGTGGAAAGGGAGTTGGGAGATAGGGTTGATGAAAGAGTATTGGGATGGTTTGGACACATGGAAAGAATGAGTGAAGAAAGACTAGTAAAAGAGTTGTGAAAGGCAGAGGTGGAAGGAGTGAACATGAGGGGCGACCTAGGATGAGATGGATGAATGGAGTAAAAGAAGCATTGGGACAGAGGGGAATGTCTGTTGAGGAAGGACAGGAGAGGACAGAAGATAGGGGTGAATGGAGAATGGTTGTGTATGGATGATGCTATGATGCATGAGGGGGAGTGGGTGGGGGATGGGGGGTGAGGGAGTATGTGTGAGAAATAAATTGACACAGCCCAAAGGGATTTTTTGCAGTCTTATCCTTTTCTGCATGAGGGGATGGAGAGGGGGGTTGCCGATTTAATGAAGCTGCCTTGCTGTGGATGTGCTGTGTCTTGCGACACTGCTTCTGACCAAAGGGCAGTAGGCAAGATGTAGGGATGACCTGTCACCCAGGAAGTGCCAATAAAAGCGAGAGGGAAGGGGGTGGAGAGGAGTGGAGTATGTTGGGGATGGAATGGGTGGGAGTGGTTTATGCCTTTGTTTTGTTTATTCCAAACTCCCTTGTAAGGGGGAAAAAACCTTTCGTATATATATATGTATTCTTTATATATATACCAAAACCATATAATGGTGGGGTAATGAAAGTTGTAATACTTTTCCACAAGTATTATGATTACAAAAGTCTGCCACGATACAAAGCGAACGTTGGCTCTCAATCGCGGTTGGAACAATACTGATACTACCCCTGGCGTTAGGCTCACTCATCCGCATGAATACAAATTCATTAGCAAGAACCCCCTAGATGATTCTTACACAAATATACACTGGTACATATCTATATAATATTACACATATAATACGTTAGCAGGAACCTGCTCCCACTACAATCATCCCAACAATCTTTAACCAACCCTATCTGCCAGCTCTCTTCCCATCCCTGATCTTCACTTCACTTCTATATTCCTCACTCTATCCATCCTTATAACCACTACCATATTTTCAAACACTTTATCAAACACAACTTCTTGGCTCTTCTTCTCTTATTCCTAATTCCAATTCTCTGCTCCATACAGTTGCGAGCCAAAATGCCGTCCGGGGGGGGGGGGGGAGTGTGTTATATTGCCACTTACAGGCTATCATGTTTGAACACTTCACCCATTAAACAATATCTAGCACCTATCCATGTCTTACCCCACCTTCATAGTGATCTACACCAGCTCCCCGTTTGTATTCATTGCAATAAAGTACTGATCAGGATAGGATTGAACATAATTTTTATATGAATATTGTGATGGGATCATACAGATGCTGAGTATATATGTTGTATTGTTACAAACATATCGCTGGTAAAAGCCAGCATGGCACCACATGGTATGTGTCACAGCACAGGGAAGCCACTGGAAAAGCCAGCGGCGCCAAATAATAAAGACAATAAACATGACGCCTTCATTAACATCCAATATCAATGAGTATCAAGAGCATGCAGCTCTACAAGGCTTTTCTGCTCGTCTTTGCTATAGAAAAGGTCGAGTAAAATAATGTCACGTGTGAGAATAAACATTCCTGTAATAAACCTCCTCCTGATAAACTCGGATATAAGAAAAATGAATACATCAGTCTTTTGTGCTTCAGAATTTTCAGTGCACCAGCTGCACCTTACAAATGAAAGTTTTCATATTTTGTAGAGAGGTATCCATATAGTACCCCAAATGCATTTTTATGACCTTAGCAACCCATTGTTAATGTGCCGCCTGGGGTGGTCTGCCCTCCTCGCCCCGCCCCCCACCTCCTTGCTACGCTACTGCATACAATGTCGTGGGCACAATCACTTTTTCATGCAACCTTCGTGTTCATCCCCAGACAGTTCTTTCTCATGACATTTCATTCCCCTCAGATACTTACTTGCTTCCCCTACCCCATAACTTACCTCCACTTCTTTATTCACACACGAATCACTGAAGATATCTGGTAAACAGAACAGACAGTAACACAAGGATCGAAATTAATCTTAAGTCACAAACGGACACTAGCACGCCTGCGATCAGCTAACTCAATACAAGTTCCAGCACAGAATTGGACTGGCACTAGAATCTCCCATATATATATATATATATATATATATATATATATATATATATATATATATATATATATATATATATATATATATATATATATATATATATTATATATATCCGTGGTCTACGGGGATGATACCGTCTCAGACCTCAACCTCGCCGGTGGTCCGCACATGAACGCGAATGCCGGGGACGGACGATGTTGTCCACTCTCTCCACGGTGGGTGCCACTGCAGTGACGATACCCGGAGGAGGAAGCTGACGCATCACACTCAGTTTTGTCCAAGTCACCTCAATTGAGTCCAAAGGTAAACACCACTCGGGGGGCATTACTCCGAGCGAATACCCTTCTTATCGTCTGCGCCGCGTCCAGGATTCGAACAAACGCCGATTTCACCACGCGGTTACGGACGCGCGCTCTGCCAACCGAACCATGGCGCTGTCCCCCATACAAGTCATCATCACACGTCATCTTACAACGCCCTACACTTACATCACAGATAATTCCATAACCTCTGAGACGTGACCCGGTGGTTGTCCTGGGGGGGGGGGGATTTGAAGGTCGACGGATTGGATTACTATCCACTTTCGCTGGCAACGTACACTCAAACCAGGCATGCCTGGCTCGACTTTATTGACACAAGTGCGTTTCGTGACACGAGTTGGACTAGTCGTATTAAAATACTTTTGCGAGGGTTCAATTCACAATAGTTAAGCCGTAGGAATTTTTCTTTTGTAGCTGGTGGGGTTGGCTTCCATGTCTCCTTGCGTAATGTTTGCAAATTCACCAACTCTGGCTTTCTACTGACTCCTTCGATACAACGTCTGCTTACGAGCATTATTCGCGTTCTTTCCGGTCTTCCTCGCAGTCTTGGATCGTGCAGTGACGACTAGTAATTCCTTTTTTTCCAGTTCGTTATCTCAATATTTGGTAGATATTACGTTTTACCCCCATCTCCATTCATAAAATTATGTCAACATGAAAATAGAGTACTAGATTTTTTTCTGTCGTCGACCATTGTCAAACTCATGAACACAATCATCATCAGCCAGTAGTATGGATAGACCTGCGTGCTTGCAGTTTGCTGACGAATTCGTGGTTTTGTGGTTGAAAATACCCGCCCAAACATTGTTATAATACTTCACCCGGGCAAGTCCCCCCACCCCAACCCCAGAGGTTTGGGAAAACCAATGGGGGACGGAACGGGCGAACATGTTCGATTCTCCTGTGTGTGTGGGGGGGGGGGTCAAACTTTGTCGAAGTCTTGGGAAAATTAGTGGTCTATCTCTCCGTGTTTTTACAATGCCTATTTATTCGCTTATTTATTGTCATTATTTGAACAGGTGGAGCTTAACAAGCTATTATGCGTCAAGGTTCGAAGGGACGTTACTGCCAGCCTGAGGTGTAACGGAAAAAGCATTCATAATAACAACAGCAGAATGTTGCGTAGAGAGCTGGATGACACTTGTCCGATAAAGATGTTTCACAAGAAAAGTGTATTGGGCCATAGAAGACTCTATTGACTATAATTATTTTACTGGCCGGTGTGGTTGGCTCGTTCTGGGCCCCGTTCCACTATTCTCGTCTTTTCAAATTATTAGTTGGGAACTCTGTCGTGGCGAGCAGCTGAAGCTTATTGTTGTTGAAGCAAGAGGCACTGGCCGGTCAAGCGGGACACTAGTGCTGGGCAAATACCGCTAATTTCAATACCGGAATTACCGGTAAACAACAATGCCGTTACCGGAATTACCGGTAATTTACCGGTAAAAGACTCGTGAGGTAGTAGTGACGTCCCAAGTTCGAGTCGCCTTTATGACTTAAATCTAAACAAATTTCATCCTACTATGGTGTGTAGTCACAAGTTTTGTAACGTCGTCACTATAAAAATCCTGCGCTCCGAGTGTAAGGTCACAGCATTACCTCCTCTCCCTCAGTGCATAGGCCTACGCACCAATCCCCCCTCCCCCTCTCACACCCCACTTCCGTCTCTATGTAAGTGCAATTTCATACAAAGAATATATTTTTCACATAGAAACACAATTTCATAAAAGAAAAATAATTACATGCATCATTTTTACACATTACACATAAACATTCATTTCCAAAATCACCCATTTTTCATTTAGTCAGGACAAAGTTTTTTTGTACAATTGAGGTTTTAAAGGTTTTGTGCGAGATGAATTGACATACGTAGGTCATTTTCATAATGTTTTTTTTACCAAGTTCCTCTTATATTAGGCTCAGGAACACAATCTCAACCCTTTGAATTTCTGTCAAAGTTTTTTTCAATTGTTCATAGTTGCCATTTTTTATATTGGAATTACGTTAATTTTGTATTAGCAGGACTCTACGATCCCTATATTTATATTATAGTACCTTTAAATGGACAAAAAACACACGCATATGTTTTATTTTAATTTTTTATTCTGTGCATCCATTTGGATACATGCCCACCGGAACATAGGCTGACTAATCGAATACGTACATTTTGCACTGAACCTCTGCGGGCCGAGATGCGAACAAAACGATCTAGCACGACTGTTAATTTTCATATTCGAATACGTACATTTCGTACTGTGCATCTGTGGGCCGAGAAGGGAGCAGGACGATCTAGCACGTTGAATACGTTCCTGTTAATTTTCATCCTACGTAGGGCCGTCAGTACTGTCTCTCAGTACCACCAAGCCGAAACGTGCTTACCGCTCTCTGAGTATTATGGGATAGCTTATCGGAGCCTAAACGGTAGCAGATTTTTTGCTGGTAAGCTACCGTCAAGGTTGTTACCGATAAAACCCGTAACTACCGGTAGCTGCCCACCACTACCGTCACTCAGTACCACCAAGCCGAGACGTGCTTACCGCTCCACGAGTGTTTGGTATAGATTATCGGTTAACGGAACCTTAACGGTAGCAGAATTATTGCCGGTAAGCTACCGTCAAGGCTGTTACCGATAAAACCGGTAACTTTACCGGTAGCTGCCCACCACTACGGGACACTACGGCGAGTATACAGCAATCCCCCAACGACACGCACTAATCCTTCACGATCCTCCGCCCCGACCCTCATGTCACACACAGACACACACATTACTAAAGAAAGTAAGTACGGAAAAAGATTGTGAATAGCTAGAGATCTGAACAAGGTCTGGGAATGGACTCAAAAGTGGAAAGTGGACTTCAACATTAAGATATGTCGTATAACGAAATTTGGAAAAAAAAAAAAAAAAAAGTAAAGACAGTTGGTTCCGAAAAGGACCTAGGAGTAATCATCACCAAAGACATGTCCCCAGGCAAACAGATAAACAAAATAGTCGGAGAAACCTACAATTTGTTAAGATCAATAACAGTGGCTTTTAATTACTTGGATGAAGAAATGGTAAAGAAAATACTAGTCACATTGATAAGACACAAGTACAATAAGACACGAGTACACAACAACACTATGGACACCCAGCACCAAAAAAAAAAATAACAGTGGCTTTTAATTACTTGGATGAAGAAATGGTAAAGAAAATACTAGTCACATCGATAAGACACAAGTACACAAGTACAATAAGACACGAGTACACAACAACACTATGGACACCCAGCACAAAAAAAAAAAAAAAAAAATACAAGGAAAATAGAGTGTGTCCAAAGAGCAATGACAAAGATGGACCCAACACTTTCAAATCTGACATATGAGCAAAGATTGTCTAAACTGGAATTACCAACCCTGGAACAAAGAAGAGAAAGAGGCGATCTATTGGACATTTACAGAATTATGAAAGGCGTGGAAGTCCTTGACAGAGAAGACTTATTAAAGTGGGATAGAAGAAAAACAAGGGGACATGAAAAGAAACTCAATAAGGACAGTTATAGAAGAGATATAAAGAAACAGCTTTCCACACAGTGGTTGATGTCTGGAACAAATTGGACGAAACAATAGCTTGTGCAAACATCATACATGAATTTCAGAAAAAAACTACATGTTATGAGATACAAAGACGGGACACCACGAACATAGCTCCTCTTCCTATATAATACAACTAGGTAAGCACACACACACACACACGACTTGATGGCACAGTTGTTAGAGTAACCGGCTGCCACTACGGTGGTCCGGGTTCGAATCCCGCCCAGAGCTGGTATAACTTCAGTATCACTGTGCTGCGAGTTGTTACTCCAACTCTCGTAGGAGGGGAGTTGGGTGTGTGTGTGTAAGGTAGCATTACCCATACATCGGTAATATATTAGCTCTCTTCCGGGAGGGAAATAGCTGTCGATCACAAGTCCAACACGTGATCCAAGACCATGGTAGTGAATAACACACACACACATACCTGATCACAGCGCGTTTGGCAGGGTTTGTTGGTCTTTAACGTCCCGCCGCGCCGCGCCGGGTTGGTCCAATTTGGGTTGTTGGGCCCAAGTATCCTACATGTACTTACAATTGTACTGGGACATAAAATACATATTTTATGTACTTGTAGTTTGAAAATTCAATGGTGCTTGTAGCGTACTTAGACCCAAAGTACTTGAAAAATAAAGTACATTCAAGTACAAACAAGCAGTCTGTCTACATAGTATTAATCAAAAGTTAGATAATATAGGTTGTAGTAAACTTCGCGATGGTATTTTTGGGTAAATGTATATATTTGTTGTTTGTAGTTATAAAACCACCGGGTATATTATTAATATAGAACAAGGGACCATTTAAATTTCCTGATAATTACCCTTATATTCTGCACCAAATCTAGTTTTATTATTGATATGAGAAATGTGTAGATTGTCTTTCATTTGCGGCATAATAGGGAATACTACTTATTCAAGTTATTCATAACGTGTAAGTTCTTGTTTTGCTATTCTGCGATAAAAGCAGTGATGTGCTACAATAAAGGTAGAATTTCCATTTACTTTTCTATATATATCGAATCTCCCTATCAGTATGCTCATTAATGTGTACATACGAAAACGACTAACTTTTGTGCTTTACGAATCTCTGGCAGGAATTTTTTCCATCGCATCAAGTACTTAATCCCAATGGTATGTACTTGGACTTAGGTACATAGCAAAATAGCTGTTCTTGCACTTGAAAAGATATCCAGGTACTTGTACCTGTACCGTCAAGTGTACTTGGACCCAACCCTGGAGAGCGTTTCTGCCGTGTAATCCCACCGTCATGCCGACGTGGCACGCACGACGACGCATGCTGGTTGCCACGTGGTGCTGCATCTCTTGCAATCGCTGCTGTCCTTACAGAGGAGGCAGTGCACCATAGTTGGGCTGTGACACGAGCAATGCTTCAAGAGACAGCAATATATGATAACGCGGTAAGCTCAAGTCCCCTTCATCTCCTCGTGAAGACCTGATATACCGTATACACTAATACAGGTTGTTTACAAAATGTTCCAAGAATGAATTCAGGGGGCAATGGCTTACAATACGAGGCTGTCGACGCCCTCCTAATCTCACACGTCACGAGAAGAGGTATAACTGCGTGCACATCCACAAACCTCTAATACAACTTGTGACACCAATTTTTGGTAAGGTAGGACTGTTCGTATCAAATAATGTACACGATTCATGGTGCAACTGAACTGGTCCTACCACGGCTCTCTCTACTTTTTATTCCTTCCGTATCACTATTTGGTTGCTACTTTAGTGATTGTGTTCTGCCTAACGGTGCATGACTATTCGGCTTAAAACCTGCCAAATGTGGTTTGTCCATTGGGAAATAGGAGACTCGCCAATGCCAAAAATGACAAAGTATACAGACATATCATACGAAGACGGACACAAATATAATGAAATCAATAAATAGGCACATACTAATTACCCGGGATCTATTTCGGATTAATTAATCTAAAAAAATTTACTGCAAAATAAATGAACAAACGAATAAATATATGTAATAAACTAATAAAACATAATAGTAATAATAGTAACAATGACAACGATAAGACTGTTCGAAGGATGTTGCGAAATTTGTTTGCACAAATGCGTTGATCTGTTGAACACGTTAGGTAAAAATAACCAAACAACCCAGGCGATCAACGTAAATATATCTATGATAGTTTGGCAAGTGGAGGCAGACGTGACACTGCGATCATGCTCCAATTCTGTACATTGTACTGCAATTAGGTAAATATACAAATAACGTAATCCTAAGATTCTCAAAATATCAAAAAACAGTTTAATGAAATAGCCTGAAAAAAAAGGTACCACTCAGCACAGGAGTGGGTTTGGGACCTAACCTAACTGCAGCACAGCATTATCTAATACCCAAACGAGTAACAACTTCGACCTGTACTACATTCTATAGCATGTCCGGAAACTCTGCCCACACTATGCGGTTGATGAAATAATTTCCACCTAATTCACGGGCCAATCCGCGTCCTGGCAGCCATTTTTTTTTTTTATCTGTGATTCAGTGACTAAACATTTTCAATTCTGATGCCAGCGATTCCCGTTTATCCTGCCCTTGCGCTTTACAGCTTCAGCTGACACAAGGTAGCCTACAGTTGAAAGGCACGCCCCTCCGTAGCCAGGATTCAATTTTACCTCAAACCTATCTCCACTAACCCTAATGCTGCTTAATTAAAGGGGTTATCACACTGGGCTATCCCCACCCCCATCCTACTTCTAAGCTCCGATTTCATCCAGTACAGCCGACACCTCCTCGCGGACACGTTTAACTTGATCTTCAGCTCCAGCAACGATGGCCGACCTCTTTAGGACGACGGGCTCTGTTCGAGAACTAGTGACGCCGCAGCACTCTTGGCTATATCTTCACTGGAATAATAATAAGCTCATAGCCAAGTGCCCGTGTGGAGGCGGCAGTGGGTGGCTTGCAAGGAGAAACAGAGAGAGAGAGAAATGGAGTTACCAGCAGACTCATGCGAGAGAGCTTCCTCTGGAGTCTAGACTTACAGGGGTTCTCAACCCCCAGGGGGTTCGCGGGACGGTCCCAAGGGGTTCCTTAGATGACTATACTCGGTGCATCGAAAACTGGCCGTTAGGGCGGAGCACGGGGATACTCCCTGTGTTGCCACATATAATTATTTTATAATTTTATTTCATTTTAAATGTTCTAATTTTATAATGTTGCCACATATAATTATAATTTTTTGTCACACATCACCATTGAGGTAAAACTCAAAGCAATGTTTTCTATACAAAGGTTTCGTTTCCTCGAGTCGTGGACATGGCATATGAGCGAAAGAGAGCAACGTTGCCACTCCATCCCTTCTCTGGCCACGCCCCCACACTGCATTCAGAAATCATTGCATCCACACGCACGTTCTCGCCATGGATAAATATATATATATATATATATATATATATAGAGAGAGAGAGAGAGAGAGAGAGAGAGGGGGGGGGGCGGGCGATCCGTGGGAGCCGTGTTATCTGTGGAGATGTAGCAACACCGGGAAATTCCCTAACCCTGCCTTAGCGGCCAATTCTCGTTGCGTCTATAGCGAAAGATGCCTTAAACGTTTAAAATCTGCAGAGAGAACATTGTACTTTGTTTCTTATCTAGTGTTTAACTGATGAATAAAGTCGTAACAATTCAAATCATTTGGTATTCATTGTATATTTAATTAGTCTAAATATGTTACCATTCTATATTCTGTGTCAGGCTAATGGGGTGCACGGGTCGATGGTCTGAAGAGTCTTGGGGTACGTAGTAAACGGGAAAAGGGTTGAGAACCATCCATGGGTCGAGAGAAAAGCCAGGGCGGCTACATGTACTGGTTTACATCAGAAGTCAACTGATAAGTTGTTCTATTTTTATTTTCCTTATTCAAAATCCTTATTCTATTGCAGGTCATGCAAGAAATAAAATCGCTATGGATTGTCGTTTGGCTTCGATTTTTTTTTTTTTTTTTTTTCAGCGTATCAGATTCCTTCCCGCAAATTGTGAGCTGCTCATCCGCTCCAACAGTCGGCGGAAAAGTGCCGGAGATAGGCGGTAGCGCCCATTAATCGGAGGTTGAAGGGAGAGTCCAGTGTGATAACCTCTTTCCATAACTATTGTTGCTGCTGCCCGGCGACTTTCTTCAGCTGACGGGCCCCACAGGCATGCAGGCCAAGGGTTTCAATCCTTAACACCTGTATCAAGTCTGCAGATTGTAGGTGATTTCCATGCGATTCGTTTATTTTGTATCAATTTAGTACCTCGCTGATGATATTATAAGCCACCGCGGAAACAGCATACAATTCCAAATATGTGGGACTAAAGATCTCCACAACTAGCGGACGACAGATTTCCGAGGCAAAATACGGTGGGCCATTATTAAGCTCCGGTCACACGTGCGAGGGTTTCGCCTGTTGTCGACAACCTAACGCAAGCCAAAAGTGTCTTCGTGTACACAGAGCCTTTACGTGCCTAAGTGCCCCCCCCCCCCGGAGCCAAAGTTCTCAGTGACGCCCCCCCTCCCCATCACCACTTCCCATTTCCACCATCCTTTACAGCCTCTTTTAGCGATTCACTTACGAAATATACGGATTCTAAAACCTGTAATGTTACTGTTGCAGAAAGTAAAAGGGAAAAATGTTTCATATTCTGTTGATTCTGACGCAAAATTCGTATATTACGGTAAAATATTCAGGATTCCTTTGACCTTTTTTTATTATAATTATTCTGTCAGCCTTGTGGGCAGCATGTCCAGACTAGAATTGCCCCCCCCCCCATGTGGGCCCTGCGTGTACACAACTCAAAAAGCTATTCGGTAGCACATTCTAAGAATCTAGTAGACTGATAAGGTAACGGCAAACACATTCTCAGGTTTCACTTCTGCAGCATACGACATTGCATCCTGTACCCTGACCACACATTTCATATGTTAATAGTGTCAGACCCGGCGGCTGGGTGCCTAAGGGACCCCAGGATATTATGGATGCAACTAAGGTTTCTTATATACATAAATCAAGAGATTTTCCCCCCTTATAAGGGAGGTAGCCAAGTCAAAGGCACATACCTACTCCCACCCATTCAACTCCGCTCCACCACCCTTTCCTCCCTCTCATCTTAGCTCCTTGTGGATGACGGGTCATTCCTGTATCCCACTGCCCTGGGTCAGAGGCAATGTAGCACGACACAGGGTCTCTACAGTAAGGCTGCTCCACTTAATTGGCAACCCTCCCCCCCCTTCTCCATCCCCTCATGCAGTACTAGATGGAAAGAAATCCCTTCGGGCTGCTGCGTCAAAATATAATTCACGCATAAACACCCCCCCTAACCCTCGCCCCTTCCTATCCTTGCGTAACAGTGACATCTACACTTATTCCTATCTCAACACATTTCCCTCTTTCTCAACGACCCCTTCACCTTATCCATCTGGGGTATTGGATACATGTTATTGTGCGAAATAAACTGTGCAGTAGCATACAATCGATACTTTAGGGACTATACGAGGTGCCCCTACGGACCAGAACCACACATAATTTTGTCTATATTGAAAGAAATTTCTAAGCAGAGGAATTGTGCTACTTTATTGTAACGAGATCGTCTCTCCGTTATACTGTCCCAACCCACTCTTAATACTGTCTTGTACCAATTCATTGAGTATACGATTATATCTATATTTCTTTCTTGGCCTCTCCCCTGTTGTAGGAAAAAGAATACTGCCCCTAAGTATCTCCACTCGCATCGTAAAGGCTGCTAAAACGGGATGGAATGTGGGACTAGGCCTACTGCTCTCTGTAACCCTATGGATACATTCCTATGATATGTCAAGTTTTACATAGCTAGAGCCACTATTTTATTCATTCATAAAGTTGTGTACGTGGATTACCCTTTTCTTCTTGTCTTTTCTCTAGTTTTTCCCTAATCAGTACCTTTTTTATTGTAGGCACTGGAAATAATGGGGTATTGGCGGAATCGTTTACAAAAGTTGACAAAGTTAAAAGAAAACGTCATCCCTTTCTATGACCACAGATAACCGAGGGCGGTCGTACAAATACACACACACACACGCAAAGTATACACTTTGGGTGCTCCTGCAGAGTTGCTGTGTCTGATAGGGAACGTCACTGGAAAGCTGGCGCAGCCTGGGAATCGAACCCAGGACCTCCCTCCCTCCCGCTGTCCGGGCAGACGTGTAAACCGACTACACCACGGTCGCCTCCAGTGATGACCACCCGCACATCTCCCTTCTATGGGCCCCGCCAGTCCAGGAATGTGCATCGCTGCGGGGATCCTGCTCACTGCGCCATGTGTGATGGGGAGTGTCAATGAAAAGCTGGCATCTCCCAGGAATCGAGCTCAGTGCCAGCACCTCAGCTATCCAGTATATTGAGGTGGGGACCCCCTAACGCTTGCTGCCCCGGGGCGCCGCAATGGCTCTTGACGGCTCTGAGTAGTGTTAATTGTATATATTCGAAGATATTGAGTTACGGATCCAGGTTTATCTTACCAGTCTATTAATCCAATAAAAAATAGATACCTAGCCTATGTACAGCGAGATGTGGTTTGTTGGGAAACATACGCCAAATTAATAGATATTACACATGAAATATACATACTGTTAGAACGTAGGGGATGTGGGCCTGGTTGAAGGAAAAATCTGGAAAGTTGGGCGCCTAAGAATAAATGCTTGGTTCTGGCCGCGAGAGGAGCGGGTGGGGGGGGGGGAGACGGCGATACTCATCCGGTGACCCTCCGAGGTGGTCTGTCCTCGACGGGTGAATTTCCGGTGGGTGATACACGGCCTGGTTCTAGACGGGTAGTGCCGGAGGTAGAGGGAGATTGCTTCCTCAGTTCCCGAGGTCATCTGTCAGACGACGGCAGAGTTGATGTTCACAGTGGTGTTCCGAAGCAGTATGTAGGTTGATACACGACCTGGGTCCTCAACGGGTAGTGCGGGTGGCGAGATGCTCGTCGAGGCGCTCCCAAGGCCATCAGTGTCACGGAATGGGAGATGTCGGGAGATTGCTCCCTCGGTTCCCGAGGCCGTCTATCCACAATGAACTCCCGGTGACCCTTATATTCACAGGGATCATGTTATGGCCCTCGCGTTAACTGTCACTTGGGAGACCCTCAGCCCAGCTGAGGGCTGCTGGTGCTCCAGAAGACTCGTTTTGTCCGACCCGTCGCGGTGAGTCGGACCCCAGGGGCCCGTTTTGTCCAAACCGATGCGGCCGGGATACGACCTCAAGACAGCCAGTGACTGTAAGGTGTTCGGCCCCTGGGGACCTTCGGAGGAGCCAGCGTGTCGATGCTGATGGCTACGCGTCGCCAGCGAGTGCAACTGCCTCACACATACATATACCAACCTGCACTTTCTCCCTTACGAGGAAGGTGCCCAGCCTTCACTCATCCACTACTTGGTTTTTCAACAAATGAGGACTGTGACTCATTACACATTACAATCAGACCTGGACACAATCTGGAAATGGACTCAAAAGTGGGAGGTGAACTTTAATATCAAGAAGTGTAGCATACTGGAGTTTGGTCAAAAGCAAAAACAGAATTTCAAAAAAAGAGCACTCGGAAAGGGACCTTGGAGTGATAATCAGCAATGACATGACACTGGACAGATATATAAACAAAATAGTAGGTGAAACATACAACATACTAAGGTCAATGAAAGTGGCATTTGAATACTTGGATCAAGAAATGATCAAAAAAATATTAGTCACATTGATTAGACCAAAACTGGAATATGCAGCAACACTATGGACACCCAGTACTAAAAAGAATATAAGGAAACTAGAAAGAATACAGAGAGCAACAACAAAGTTGGCATCAGCTCTTTCCAAATTAACATACAAAGATTATCAAAGATGGAACTACCAACACTAGAGCAAAGAAGAGAGAGGTAATCTACTGACTATATATAGAATCATGAAAGGAATGGAAATCCTTGACAGAAATTATTTACTAAAAAATGACAATGGAAAAACAAGAGGTCATGAAAAGAAACTCAAAAAGGACAACTATAAAAGAGATAGGAAAAAGAATAGCTTCCCACACAGAATGCTGGATATATGGAATAACTTAGATGAAAAAAACAGTGTGTGCAAATACTATTCACGATTTTAAGAATAAACTTGATGCTGAAAGATACAAAGACGGGTCACCACGAGCATAGCTCCCTTCCCATATAATACAACTAGGTAACAAAAATTGTCGGGGAGACTTACAATTTGCTAAGATCAATAAAAGTGGCGTTTACATACTTGGACGAAGACATGATGAAAAAAATATTGGTTACATTGATAAGGCCTAGATTAGAGTATGCAGCGACATTGTGGTCCCCCAGTACCAAAAAGAATATAAAGAAAATAGAAAGAATCCAAAGAGCAGCTACAAAAATGGCACCTGCACTTGCAAACCTATCATACGAAGAGAGATTGGCTAAACTGGAGTTACCGACACTGGAGCAAAGAAGAGAGAGAGGTGACCTATTGACCATCTACAGAATCATGAAAGGCACAGAGGTACTCGATAGTGAGAACTTACTTAACTGGGACAAAAGAAACACAAGAGGACATGGAAAGAAAATAAAAAAACATAGCTATAGAAGAGAACTGAAGAAAAACAGTTTTCCTCATAGAGTTTTGGACACTTGGAACAAACTGGACAATGAAATAGTATGCGCAAAAACCATTCATGAGTTTAAAAACAAACTAGACACTGCAAGATACAAAGGCGGGACAACACGAGCATAGCTCCCCTTCCCGCAAAATACAACTAGGTAAATACACACACACACACCTGGATGAAGAAATGGTGAGGAAAATCCTAATCACCCTGATAAGACCAAGATTGGAATATGCAGCAACGATATGGTCACCAAGTACAAAAAAATGTATAAAAAAACTTGAAAGAATACAAAGAGCAATTACAAAATTGGCACCAACACTCTCAAAACTATCATATGAAGAGAGACTACAAAAACTTAAACTACAGACACTAGAGCAAAGAAGAGAGAGAGGAGATTTGATAGCTATTTACAGAATCATGAAAGGCATAGAAATTACTGATAGAGAGAATCTGATAAAATGGGATGACAGAAATACAAGAGGACACGGAAAGAAAATAAAAAAAGACAGCTATAGAAGAGATTTGAAAAAGAACAGCTTTCCTCACAGAGCAATAGACAGTTGGAACAAGTTAGATGAGAAAGTGGTGTGTGCAAAAACAATACATGAATTTAAAAATAGTTTAGATAAAATGAGATATGAAGACGGGACCCCACGAGCATAGCTCCCTTCCCATATAATACAACTAGGTTAATACACAGAAGTGAGATGGCTATACCACGAGTGGGTGTTTTCATGGTTTTATGAACTAAGGGAGGAGTTTCTTATATTTTTGACATCAGAAGAGTCTGAGCTGACTGAACTGCTCAGTACTGCAATGGTGCAATGAAGTTGGATTCCTGGCTGATATATTCCAATCCTTGAACACTTTTAATAAGAATATGCAAGGGAAGAATGAAAATATCCTGACATGTACTGACAAAGTTAGCTATTTTAAGGAAAAACTGACATTGTAGGGAGCAAAAAGAAAGAAAAAAATTAAAAAGTTTGTACTTACAAAAAAATTGCAGACTGGACAAAAATCTTGTCAGTTTAATCCTACAAAGTTTGTCATTACTAAGTAAAAAAAATTGAAAAGTATTTCCTATCACTTAATGTAGCTTCCTTGGACTGGGTGAGAGATCCATTTGTGTTGAGTGTCTGTAAGTCAGCAGTATTAACTGTTGCCGACAGAGGACTGAAACTGAAGCACCTATCAACAGATATGACTTCATTCTAGTTGTCCCTCCAAGAGGAATACTCCATCATTACAAAAATGGCAACTGAAGTACTTCTTCCCTTTTCAACAACATATCTGCGTGAGGCTCGCTTCTCTGCTATGACCACAATGAAAAGCAAGACCAGATCATGGCTTCTGACACTGGAGGAGGACCTAGCAAATATGTTCCAGTTTGGTGGAATGACCAAATACACAGACTCCTGAGGAATACAACCATATGGTTGAAGGCATTAAAAAAAAATAACCAACAAGACTTTTTCAGGTACAAAAGAGCTATAACAGAAGAAAGAATACAAATATGCTCAGCCTTAGGGAGATATAAAAGTAATATTACCGACAAAATTAAAAATGATCCCAAAGCATACTATAGATACTTTAATTAAAAGTAAAATAATAATAAAGTATAGGAGTGGTCCACTGATCAAGCCTAACAATCAAAAAATGATAGTAGATACATGAGACATGACAGAAATGCTCAACAATTACTTTAACACAGTATTTATAAAAAACTAGAGCCTTTACATGCCTAAGTGCCACCCTGGGGCAAAGTTCTCTGTGATGCCCCCACCCTCCACCCCATCACCACTTCTCACCTCTGCCAAAACTGCAAATCAACTGAGTATGGGTAGGAAAGAAAGAAAAGAAAAAAAGAAAGAAATAAAATCAGCATGGGTAGGAAAGAAACAAAAGAAAAAAAAAGAAAAGAAAAAACTGAGTCAAACTTAACTAAACTTTCATGTAAACATTTTAGCTATTGGCTTGTGAAATAATTTAACCGATTTAAAATTCTGTATTCAATGTCCCTATTGCAGAAAGGATAGGGGGGGGAATACTTCATATTTTGTCAATTCTAACATAAAAATTGTCAATTACAGTAAAATATTCAGGGCTCTTTGGCCTCTTTTTATTTATCATTATCTTGTTAGCCTTGTGGGCGGCAAGTCCAGGCTAGAATTGCTGGCCCCTGCCATATGCAACCCTCCCATGTGAAGGCTCTGTAGAAGATCCAGATCCAGTACAGGTACACAGTGAAACAAATTACCTGACAGTAGACATCTCAATTTGAGAAAATAACAGAAAAATTAAAGAAATTAAAGCCAGAAAAATCACCAGGAAATGACAGTACATATCCAGTTGTTCTGAGAAAGCTAAGAGGTACAGTAACTACACCCACCCCAACAAAAGGTATTCAACAAGACCTTAGACAATGGAGATGTTCCACTGTGAGGAAAGACTGAAGGTACTGCATCTGCCAATCTTGAAGATCAAAGAGAAGGAGGCGACATGATTACAGTGTTCACGTCACTAAAGGGGATAGATTGCATTGATAGAAGAGATCTAATGATTAAAGATAGGAGGGCTTTCAGAGGTCATGGAGGTAAATTAAGAAAGACTACATGTCAAACGGATGAGAAGAAATACAATTTTCCATATAGATGTGTAAATATGTGGAATAGCTTAGGTTATATAGCCCAAGCTCGTACATGAGTTCAAATCTAAATACAATAATTGGAAATCAAAGATATACATTAAGATGGAACCATACATGAATTTGGGTCTAGGTATCTTAGAAAATTTGAGAATAGGAGACGGGCCTCAACAAGTGTTCCTCCCTTTCTGTATACTACATTTAGGTAAATACAAGACTGGAGAACTGCTAATGTGACACCAATTTTTAAAGGAATCGAGGGCCTTGTAAGCAAGCAATAGTATTGCATCCACATCAAGACATGCCAGTCTTTTTTTATTAGTCCCAGCATTGAACTGGCCTTTGCTACCTGTCAGGCTTGAGATCACTAGTAATGACAACTCCCAGATCTTTTTCCTCTTGCAATTCCTACGGTACTTTCCGTCCCAAACAGTACTTACATCCAGTTTTTTTTTTCCTCCAATATGCATAACTTTACATTTCTCATTAAACTGAAGCAACACTTTTGGCTCCATTCCTTCAATTCTTGTTGTAGGGTCATGCCATCTTCTCCAGTTCTTATCCAATAATAATGTTTTTCATCAGCATCAGTTTTCTATTTGACTGGACATTATCTCACATGTCGTTTATGAATATTACGAATAGTCAATAGTACCGGACCTGATACACCCCTGTGAGACGCCAGTCCACGCTTACAGGCATTCCAAGGAGGTTCCCCTGACACATACTCTTTGCTGTCTATAATCTATTTCCAAGAAAACCCTCTATCCACCTATATATTTCTCCTCTCGCTCCTAGATCTTCCAATTCAGCCAAAAGTCTGCTGTGGGGGAGAGTATTAAATGCCTTTCGGCAATCAAGATAAATAACAACTGCATTATATTATAGCCATCATCCACCACATTTTCTCTTCCAGATATTCTAGCAATTGGGTCAGGGCCATGCTATAAACCCGTGTTGGTAATTCATTAGCATGTGATTTTTTTTACCTAGGTGCTCTACTTGCCTTCATTTTCTAACCGATCGGTCTTCACCCTGCACAAAATCCGAATATGCGATACGTCCATAAGCAATTTCACGAAGTGGATGTGTAAAAAATAACGCCCAAGATAACGAAACTCGCGATTTTAGTATTCATTTTTTTGACCGGCTGACACCTTTTCAAAGTTGGATAATGTATAGTTTCTTTCTTTCTAATGCCGTTCTTATTCAGGGAAGGTGGAAATTTCCTTCTCACACATGGTATCCCTATGCTAGGTATTATATAATTATTATATTATTCTGTTTATCTTTTTTCAGATGTTATGTAATAGTACAGAATAAGCTAAACAATGTCTGAAATATATAGATAGTATTATTGTTACAGCTCATAGTTCACAAGGGGGCAAATGATGCACACTTTTCTCTTTTGACATCCGTGAGAATTTCCATCCTGTTAGACTTACGTTACATGTTGAGAGACGACGTTTCTCGATGATGATCTAGAATACATCCAGCACGTTTACTGTTGACCCCAGTAACCTGGGATATCACACCTACAAATGAAAACATTATTTAATAAGTTACATTAGGCTTCACAATAAATAAAATCTAACGAACATTTATACTCTCACATTTTAGTTGATCCAACAGAAGGAAGACTTACTGCATGAAATCCAATCCGATCTAAATTCACCAGCGTGGGACCCAACAACAAGCAGCGGTGTCATTAGTCTCTTCTACAAAAGCAAAAAATATTTCACATAAATAATGTACGAAAGTACTGATTGACTGGATAAATTAAAATAAAACATGAACAGAGAAATAAGAATAATGCTTAAATAATACTGTATTTGACTCTACAATATATATATATATATATACATACATATATATATATATATATATATATATATATATATATGTGTATATATATATATATAAATATATATATATATATATATATATATATATATATATATAATTACCATTTTGTTTTAATCAGTAATTATTTTTTCACATAAATCATATATATGTTGCATTCATCATGCTACATTCCAACAATAAATTTGTAAGATCAAAGTTGTTGTTTTTTATTATTATTATTATTTATTCGGCGTAAGAGGCTTTACACATATCAGTGCGTGGCCGGAGGCTCTTTGAGCTAAGCGAAGGCCAACAGTGTTTCCCTCGACCCTTCCAAATGGTGATATCTTATTATTGTTATTATTACTGATTTCTTGTAGGCTACACGTAATTTTATCTATGATCAAGAATTGAAAATTAGGAACGATTACAATTAACTGTATGGCAAGCCTAGATAATGTCAAGGCGTAAAAAAATAAAAACAAAAAATAAAAGAAACCGAAAGAAATGTCAAGAAATCGAAACAAACAAGCTAATAAAGCTGAGAAGGAGTCCCACATCTCCAGAGGAGGGTGACAACAAAATTCCAGCCGTAGTATCAAGAATATGAGTTGGACTGTAGCTCAGCTATACCATGTTACATTGCAAAAAAAAAAAAAAAAAAAAAAATGGTGCGCCCCTTCCCTTGATGCTCTTTTGGTGACGTTGTCTCAACCGCCGACGCCGGCTACACCGGAGATGTCTGCTTCCCTGGCCGGTCCAACTCCAATTTTTGTCTTATCAAAGTGATTAGTATTTTCTTCACCATTTCTTCGTTTAGGTGTGTAAATGCAGCTTTGATTGATCTTATTGAATTATAAGTGTCTCGATTTTTTTTTCATATGTTTCGCAGGGGACATGTTATTCATAATAATGACTCCCAGGTCCTTCTCTTTTTCCACTTTTTTAATTTCTTCCTCTCTCAATGTATATGATCCCATTATTCTTTTTTTGCGTCTTCCAAATTCCATAATACTACACTTCTTAATGTTGAATTCCATCTTCCACTTCCTACTCCATTCCCATACTTTATTGAGATCACTCTGCAGCGACTCACAATCTTCTTCGGTGTTCACTTTTTTCAACATTTTTGCATCGTCTGCGAAGAAGCTCATATAACTTTCAATTCCTTCATCCATATCATTAATATATATATATATATATATATATATATATATATATATATATATATATATATATATATATATATATATATATATAGCAGACATTATTGGGGCCAAAACTGTTCCTTGCGGAACTCCACTAATCACCTCATTCCAATTGGAATGTTTGTCTCTTATCACCACTCTCATTTTCCTTTCATGCAAGAAGTCTTCCATCCACTTAAATAGTTTGCCCTGTATCCCTCCTACACTTTCTAATTTCTTTAGCAATTTCTTATGTGGCACCTCATCAAAAGATTTTTTCAGGTCTAGAAAGGCACAATCAGCCATCTCTTTCTTGTATTATATCTATTAGTCTTGAATAGAAACACATCAAGTTTGTTACACATGATCTTCCTTGTCTAAATCCAAATTGCCTCAGAATCAGTACATTTTTTTAATGCTTTACCCATCTAATTTTGATAATTCTTTCACAAATTTTAGCTACCGTACTTGTAAGAGAGTCCGGTCTATATTTTGTAGGATCTTCTTTGTTTCCCCCTTTATATATTGGTACTATATTTGCTCTTTCCCAATCATCTGGAAATTTCCCTTACTTAAATGAACTGCTTATTAGACTAGGCATTTTGTCTGTTAGTTCATTCCTCCATTCTCTCAATATCCAGTTTGCCATTTCATCTGGACCATGCGATTTTCTAAGATCGAGATTACTCAAGTAGTTTATTATTTCATTCTTTGTTATTTCTATCTCTTTCATAGGGGGGATTTTCCCCTCCCACTCGACATCTCTAAGTTGTATGTTCTCTCTCGTAAACACTGATTTAAAATGATTGTTCATAATTTCTGCCATTTCTATTCCTCTGTGTATGCTATTCCTCCCTATAGTTTCACTAATTCTTGTTTGTTTTTCAGTTTGTTGTTTACAAATCTATAAAATAGTTTTGGTTGATCTTTACATTTTTCTATGACATCCTTTTCATGTTTTCTCTTTTCTTATCTACGCACTTGTACATATTCATTTCTATAACCAGTAGACATTTTCCATTTTTCGCTTTTTTTTTCCTCCATTTTATCCAAGCTTTATCCCTTTTATCTTGTAACTCGCTACATATTTTGTTGCACTACCATTCTACATATAATTTTTCTTGATTTTGTCTTGGAACATACTTTTTCACTCCTTCTTTATAATTTTTGTCAAGATTTTCAATTTCTCTTCTCTTGTTGTTTCCTCTTTGTAGATCCTTTCCCAGTCTGCTTTTTTGAGAAAAAAATAATTGTATCAAAAATTGTTTTTCCATACACCACTCTTCCCTTTCTATATTGTTTATTTTCCCATGTATTTTTCTTCGTTTCGCCCTAGTTCAACTAATATGTGGTCACATTTACTTAGTGGTGTCTTATATTCAATCTTGTCCACTATTTCAGGTTCTGATGTGATTATTAGGTCTAGTTTCGACGGCTCTTCCTCATTTCTATACCCAGTATTCTCTTGTATCCATTGTGTCATTGTATGTTCTATAATCATATCAAGTAGTACATTTCCCCATAGGTCGTCTCCACCCTTCACTGTCATATATTCCCATCAGATTTCTTTACAATTAAAGTCACCCATTATAACTATTCTTCCTCCATCTTCCATTATCTTATTTAGTGTTATCCTTGTGTCTCCTAACATATTCTTGTTTTCTCTCTCGTCCCACGAAGACATTTTAGGAAGCACATAATTTACTACAAATTTCCTGTTATTCTTGTCCTTGTCCTATATATCCATCATAATCATTTCCACTCTATTCTTTCCATATGTAACATTCCTCACGTTTATATCCTTTTAAGTCAGGAACATAACTCTACCACCTTGTTTTACTTCTCTGTTTCTAATCCAATAATTATATACACCATGTCCTACACTGTTAGGTGGTAATAGACCTTTCAATTCCCATTATGTCCAGTTCTTTTTCCTTCAGGTAATCATTCAGTTCATCCAAGCCGGTTATTAATCCATCTGTATTTGTGAAGGACACTTTTAATTTCCTGTTACCTCCATCCTGTTTTCTGTTTCCCTTCCGTTTTCTCTCCTATGAACCATTTCCTCACTTTCATATCCACTACTCTCCAATAGAATTTCTCTTTGTCTGACTCTGTTCTGTTTTCGTTTTTTTTTCTTTAGCTATGATTTTTGTTGTTTTTTCTTCCTCTCTTTCCTCTTTATTAATCTCTTTTTATCCATACCTGTTTGTAATGATCACTTTCTGCTAGTTTCCCGGTGTTTGATGAGACATTCTCTGTTGTCGTTTGTGACCTGAATTTAACCTTAATTAGTCTGGTCTTGTCTATACTGCATTTCCCTAGTCTATATATTTCTTAAATTTCTTTCCCTATTTCCTGTTCACCTTGAAATATTCTAAAACCTTGTTTACCTTTTCTTTCTCATCTCTTACTCTTGTAGTCCTATTTGGATTGTGCTTCTCTTCCATTTCTAATTTAATTATACATTTCTTTTTATCTGCAAAGTCTCTTACAAGTCTCCTTCTCTCTCATCACTTTAATAACTGTGTCCTTAGTGTGTTCCTTCATCTGTTGTTTCACTATGTCTCTAAATTCAATTTTATTATCCTCTTGAACTTTTCTCCAACCCTTTACCTCTTATGCTATGGACTCCTTATTCTCTTTATTATTCCTCTTTAATTCCTCATTCTCATATTTTACTTCTTTTAACTGTCTTTTTGATCCTTCTATTTCTTGATTTAGGTTTTTGTTCTCCTTCTTTAGTTCTTCCAATTTATCGACTCACTGTGTAATTAGCGCGAGTTGGCTAAACTTAACCTCCCATGATCCGTTCATTTTTGTTACTTTTTTCCTCTAGACTTGCTAATCGGGGGAGGTTGTCGTCTCCTCCCTCGTTAAATCCATAGAAATAATCTCAATTTTCTATTGAGTTGTTCTTACCAATATTTCTATTTTACGGGAAGGGGAGCTACGCTCGTGATGTTCCGCCCTTGTATCTCGCAGTGTCTTGTTTGCTCTTAAACTCATGAATGTTTTTTGCGCACACTATCTTTTCGTTCAGTTTGTTCCAAGTGGCCACCACTCTATGTGGAAAACTTTTTCTTCAGATCTCTTCTATAACTATGTTTTTTTTTTTCATGTCCTCTTGTGTTTCTCTTGTTCCAGTTTAACAAGTCCTCTCTATAGAGTGCTTCTGTGCCCTTCATGATTCTGTAGATGGTCAGTAGGTTGCCTCTCTCTTTCCTTTGCTCCAGAGTCGGTAACTCCAGTTTAGCCAATCTCTCCTCATATGACAACTTTGCAAGTGCAGGGGCCATTTTTGTGGCTGCTCTCTGGATTCTTTCTATTTTCTTTATATTCAATTTGGTATTGGGTGACCACGATGTCGCCGTATACTCTAGGCCTTATCAGTGTGAACAATGTTTTTTTTTTTTTTAATTTCTTCGTCTAAATATGTAAATGCCACTTTTACTGATCTTAGCAAATTATAGGATTCTCCGACAATTTTGTTTATCTGTTTATCATAAGACAAGTCGTTTGAGATAATTACACCCAATTTTTTTTCGGATCTCTCCTTTACCTCCTTAGTTCCAATTTTATATTGTCCTGATATTCTATTTTTACTTTTTTCCAAACTCCATTATGCTACACTTTTTGATATTGAAGTCCACTTCCCATTTCTGACTCCAGTTCCATACCCTATTCAGGTCGTCCTGTAGTGATTCGCAATCCTTTTCAGTTTTTACTTTCCTTAACAGTTTAGCGTCGTCTGCAAAGAAGCTCATGTAACATTGCATATCATCTGTCATTCAAATAAATAGCAAACATTATTGGAGCCAATACAGATCCTTGCGGAACTCCACTGATCATCTCTTTCCAACCTCAATATTTTTCTCTGAGCACTACTCTCATCTACCAATCAGGAAGTCCTCCATCCATTTTAGTTGGTTCCCTTGTATTCCTCCTATATGTTCCAGTTTTTAAAATAATTTTTTGTTATGTGGTACTTTGTCAAAAGCTTTTTGTAAGTCCAGGAAGGCACAATCAGCCCATCCATTCCTTTTTTTGCACTATGTCTATTAATCTTGAGTAAAAACATATTAAGTTCGTGTGCATGTGTATGTAGTATATAATTCAATATGACTTAAGGAAATTATCTTGCCGCGCTACTTCAACATTAGACCGCACGACCAAGCGGCTAGAATCAGACAGTCTGCCCTTGAACTCCAGGAAGATCTTAGTCGAGGAAAAACTGCAAGAAAAAAAAAATCGTTTGGTCGATTACCTGTCAGGAGGTTGATACTCAAACCCTGTTATGGACCAATACTAATGCCGCTGTCAAGACCAAAAAAGCTGCTGAACGAGGGCCCCCAGCGTACCTTAGGACTCCACACCGAGGCCACCACATGGAGGATGACTAGGAACTTCGCCAGCCTTAACGGCGGACCCATGGGGATCCCCCACCCGATGGAAGGATATGTGAACCTGACCGACCGCAGCCCTACTACACCTGGCGAGGAAGAACTGTTGGGGCTCTGCGTGAACTGCCCCATCATGGCCACCCCCCCCTCCCCCTCCCCCTGGTGAAGTGCATGGAGATCGAGGTCCTCCTCGACCAAATTCACCGAATAACGGACAATGGAAAAGCTTCCGTCTCTCCAGAATTACAGCCCCTACTGATCACTGAATCTTTCAGCTCCAGAAGAACCTTCCATATCCGGCTCCTGAAACCCCGGACACTACCAAGCCGCCAAGAACCTAACGTAACAACCTTGACTCAACCATCAGGAGGGCAGACAAAGCCGCACTGTTCATCCTCATCCCCTCCGAGCAGTGATTCCCCAAACTGGACTCCATCCAATGTGAATCCAACAAGTTCCAGCGGATCACCCATGACCACATCCTCCCCATCATCAGGAAGGTCAATAAGATCACTGAAGCTGTCAGCGCCCGGCGAGATGACTTGCCTCTTCAGAAGATCGTTGATGACTTCCCCCGGATACATGCATGGTAGCGTCAAAACACAAAATGACAACCTTGCAACCTATCACTTCCCAAATTCCCACCCCTACTTATCACCTAGGCAGTGATGATCATGCACCCAATTGATGATTAATTCATAAAATTTCAGCCATGTCCAGAATAACAGAGTAGTTTGAAATTTCCCTTAAGACATTATAACACTGGGCTATTTATACTCCGACTGTTGGAGCAGATTTGCAACGCGCAGATTTCGGGCTGCAAATCTCTATTCCATGTATTTTGTCCAGAAAAAAAGAAAGAAAAAAGAAAAGAGTGCCATAGCGATTTTACGGGGGGAAATTCCTGGGTGTGGGCGGTACCGCCGATTAATCGGAGGTTGGAGAAAAAATAGTCCGGTGTGATAACCCCTTTAATTAGATTACTTAGTCGTTATTATTTTTTCATGAAGACTAATACCACGATAACCTCACCACACTTATGCACACTGCACATATTACCATAATTTTCTATTTTTCCTAAACATAATTTTATAAACTTTATTTACCGGTATTTTCCTTATTCAGCCTCATTACAGATCTCAACAAAGGTCCTGAGAGTTTTTGCTTACATATTTTTTTTTCGTGACTTCGTATCCGCTCGGACTTCAACCTTGCAGGTGATTCGGAACAATTCATACATGAACAGAGGGTGGTCCACGAATATGCCACTGCAGTGACGAAACCCGGAGGGAGTCGACATATACAGCGATGTCAAAGAACACCCTTCCTTTCTTCCTTACCTTTGCACCGCGGGCAGGATTCGAACAGATGCCAACGGTCATGTTAATTTTAATTTTTACTTTCGTCACTGGTCCTCTTGTTATTGATGGGTTTCGTATTTCATTGAACCTTGTGTATTGCCACATTAACCCGTTAGATCTCAGTCTTCACTGTGGAATAAAGTCATATGGCAGAACAAAATCTCAGGTGACATTAAACTTGTGGGATCAATCGAGACTGGTCGGTTGTTTTTAACCCGTTACATCTCAATGGTTAGATTAAAATGACGTTGGTATAAAATAATTTTACAAGTAATACAAATTAAATAATCAACAAATGTAAAGAATATAAACTCAGCCACAGGTAAGAACACAATAATATTCTGAGGGTACCAAAAATACGGGCCTGATCTTCGAGCACCCTTAACTGAACTAAATCATTTGGTTTCGGTCAGAACTTAATATTGAAAGAGAACACGAGGTTAATGTTACACCAATTGGTCTTCGACATGTAATGTGCACTGACAAGCCTCAACGAGTTCTCGCTTACTTGCTGTACTACTTTCAATTTTCAGGTTGAACCATGCTTGGTAGATAAACAAAATTTGAATAACCGTATGGCAATAATTCTATATATATATGTACATAATATGAATTTTTGTTGGTATGAATATATATTGTACGAAGAGCTTCTATATCACAGCATCTGGCAACTCTTGAATAGGTCGCACGCCAAATAAACGAACTGAATGCTGATGTTAGGATAGTCTGGAGGAGTGTGGGTTGCTGACTGAGTAGCGCTTGTAGTACCCCTCGTGCAATCATGGCTGATAACCCTGCCCTTGAACAGTGCTTGATTGATTTGCACAAGATCGGTGTAATTAAATTTGGAGACTTCACTCTAAAAAGTGGTATGCAATCTCCTGTCTACTTTGATCTTCGCATAATTGTTTCATTTCCGAAGATTTTGGTAAGTAGTATGAAGGCTGTTTGTTAATTATTAGGCCTATACACTCGTTTTCTGAAATCAGGCGGGTTATATAATTTAGGTCGTGAGTTATTTGGCATTTACATTTCACCAAATGAGATAAAAACAGGAATACGGCAATGAAATGAAAATCTGTAGGTATTATTTCCTCGCCTTAAGTTGAGTACCAGATCAATAGATTGCTCGTACTCCTCGTCTTACAATTTGACGAATTTTCATCACAAGTTATGTAAATATGTGCAACTTGTTACCTGGCATTTCTTGTAATCGACACATTTAAGTGAATTTGGAACCCCATATTGGAGGTTTACTGTGATTATGTTCCCTAACTCTTTCTCGCTGGCATATACTTGTGCTACACATTGTGCATCTTCTAATCAGTTTCTTAGCTTATCAGTTATGATGGCAAATATTTAGGCTGGCGCCCAAGCAGTGTCACCACCTGCCGTCCAATGCATGCATGGGGAGGCTCAATAGGTGAGATAACCAGGTGAAGTAGGGGTGCATTATGATCCTTGGTAGTCTGAAAATAAGCACAAAGTTTAGTTAAATAAAGTATATTAGAATAAATAGGGAGAAGAATATAGACTATAATGCTTTCATTTTACCCACTTAATCACTCCTGATTGAGCTGTTTTACCGTCCGGTGATTATATTAATATATAAAGACTATTTTCACCGTATGGCGAATATTAGAAATTGAGTGTCAGACTTGGTTGGGAATGTCGTCTTCCGTTTTGATTGTACTTGTTACTTTTCTTGACACGACCTTGCAGATCAGAAATATATTAGTGGCTTATTTCAGGATGAATTTCAGATGTACTTGCAGATGATGATATCGCCATCGTCATGCCGGCTTTTGGCGGAAATATCGCCAGAAACAAACTACTTCTCGTCTTTTCGCCAATAATAAGGGCCGGTGGTCATATTTCCATGGTTAAATATAATGCAATGTTTTAAAATTAGCATAACCTAACCTATTTTGTTAAGGATAATCTAATCTAAACAGGAAAAGATATTCTAAATTTTCTTCCTAAAACGTCGTATTTCTTCCACAAAGCAAGTTTCAGTGACCAATCGTCGGAAATGAAAACATTGCTTAATATTTAGAGTAATAAAACAAGTGCCATTTGTTAGGAGAAGGGCTAATTACCTTGAATTTGACCTAAACTAGGACGTGTCACTGTGGAGAAGGGTCGTCCATGTTCCTCACTCGTTATGTCTTCGTTGAAAAACTGAGCGGGTAGCTGAAAGTACGATGGAAAGGATAATCTCAACACGTATTCGGAACCAATGCAATGTACACGAACCTATTCTAATATGACGTAAACTTCTTTGATACTGAAAAAATATGGACAATTACGTCAAAATATCACTAGAAATACAAGTACGTCAAAATATCGCAGAGAAAAAGTGGACGTCTCCATTATAATGGGAAAAGATCCGAAGTAGCTGAAGTATGAAAGAAAGCATGAAAGGG
>NC_134801.1:25733377-25773239 GCF_046742065.1 Oratosquilla oratoria
GAGGAGGTTAGGGGAGCGATTGTGACAGGGAGAGGTGCCATGATAATTACTGTGATGGGAAAAGAATATAAGGAGGCTATAGGAAAAGATGAGACATAAAGAGCATTGAAAGTAATGAAAGCTGGATAGGTACCTTGGTTGGATGGGTGTCATGCTGAGTGTCTGACAAAGAGAAGAGCTGTTATTGTGGATTGGCTAGTGAGGTTGTTTAATGTGCACCTAAGGGTAGAGGACTGGAATATTTACCTAATCACTTCTAAATTTCCTTTCAATCGGCTTTGTTGTGTGTGAAAAGTGTCCTCTAATAGATTTTCCATTTATTTTGCTTAGAGTCAGGTTATTGTTGAAGTTATTGTTTTTGAATGTGGCCTACATGATTTATTTTTCCAAAGGATTTGCCAATGTTGGTAAGAAGAAAGGAAAAGAAGAGTTATGGGACTAAGAAGATGGTGGAAGGAATATACAAAGCAGGAGAAAAGTGCCTGATGATTGAAGATGTCGTTGTATCTGGAGCTTCAGTGTATGAAACTGTTCTGGTATGTGAACTTGATAGTTACATTCTTTGCATGTGACTATATTTACTGTTGTATGTTGGTAAGTCTTTGTTTTGTAAGTTCATATGTGTATGTATATAATAGTGTGTGTACATGTATGTATTTACTTAATTGTAGTGTGCAAGAAAGGAGCAATGCTTGTGGTGTCTGAAGGAATTTCTCCTCACATTCTTTATTTTTGTATGAAGAGATGAGGGAGGGCCACTGTGTAAATGAAGTGGCTGGCTGTATTTACGTAGTTGTATTTTGTGGGAAGGGGAGCTATGTTCGTGGTGTCCCGCCTTAGTAACTCGCAGTGTCTAGTTTGCTTTTGTTGTAGTAGACTGTTTCTTGCTACATTGTTTATGACCTGGTCAATGAGCAGGAAACAGGAATGACCCTTCATTCAAGAGGAGCTAAGATGAAAGGGAAACAATTGGGTGACTGAGGAGAGTTGAATGAGTATTTTCCTAATTGTAGTATACAGGAAAGGAGCAAAGCTTGTTGGGTCCCATCTCTGCCAGTTTATCATACCTAGCCTCAAATTCATATGAAGTTCCAACTGAATCTATATCCTTGATTTCCCATTGTCATGTTAATATTTGAATTCATGGGTTGTTCGAGCTTGGCCTATATCACCTTCCAAGCTATGCAAAGTATTTATGCATGTATATGGAAAATGCATTTCTTCATGTCCTTTAGATGTGGTTTTTCTTAATTTGTTCCCATGATCGCCCTTCCATCCTTAATAAAGAGATGTCAATGCAATCTGTCCCAGTAAGTGACCTGAATATTGTAATTATATCACTTTTTTTCTTCAATCTTTCTAAGTTGGTAGATCAAGTGCTTTTAGTCTTTCCTTGTATGGTTTATCTGCCAGGCTGGGGACCAGATTGGTTGCTGCCCCATGTATTCTCTCTATTTTACTTATATCCTTCATACTGTGGGGATCATACCACTGATGCATATTTCAGTCTTGGAAGGATCAAGGTGTCAATGACTTTTTTCATCCCTTCATCCATACAGTGAAGAGCCACTTTAATCAACAGCAGTAGTCTATATGTCTTTTCCACAATCATGCTGATATGTCTGTCAGGTGACAGGTTGTCTTTTATCAACAGTCTCAAATCATTCTCTTGCTTTTGTAATGAAATCTTCTCTTGAAGAATAGTTTGATGGTCTTTTGCCACATTTGCACATTTCAATACCTATTTCAGTACTCTTTTCTCCATAAAAAATAGTGTAGATCTTTTGGCAGTAGTCTTAAAATCTCATTTTTCATTCTGTTCATGATTTTTGCATCATCTGCAAACGTGTTGGCAAAGCTTGTACCTTTTATGTCATTGACATAGACACGTTATTGGTACAAACGCTGAATCTTGTGGAACTCTGGTTATTACCGTTCTCCATCTTGACATCTTGTCCTATACTACTATTCTCATGTATCCTCCTTTCAAAGATTCTTTCATCCATTCTATTAGTTTGACTCTCAGTTCTCCAACATGCTCCAATTTCCACACAAGTTGAATGTGATGTACTTTATCAAAAGCTTCCTCTAGGTCAATGGTACACACAGTCCACATGCCTCTCTCTCTTGCAGCACATCAGTCATTCTAGTAAAAGCTTGAAAGGTTTGACATACACAATCTTCCATATCTGAAGCCAAAGTGACTGTCATGATATTCATCTCTTAAAGATATTTGAAGCATCAATATTTCACAATCTTTTCATATAATTTTAGTATTGTGGTGTCTTCTTATTCCACCTTTGTGTGATGGTACCACATTTGCCCTTTACCAATCAAATGGCATTATGTGTTCTTTCAATGAATACATAATATGACTGTGAATATTGTCTGCTAGTTGTTCCCTATATTCTTTGATTATCCTGTTTGAGATCTTGTCAGGTCCTGAAACTTTTGTCACATCCAATGATCCTAAAAGGTTGAGCACTTACTTCACTTCTACATTTATATCTTCTAAACCTGAATTTTTGCTCCCTTTGTTTTCCACCAAAAATTAAATTTTTGTGAAGACTGGAAAATTTTAATTATTTCTGCCTGAGCTGAGGCCTCCTCAAAGATCTCATAACTCATGATTTACTTGGAAGTTATGCATCAGTGTCTCAATTTACCATTTACAAACCTGTAAAACCGTTTTGGTTCATCTTTGCATTTATCTACTACACCTCTTTCAAAACTGCTTTCTCCCTCCCTGTGAATTCTTGTATAGTCATTTCTAGCTTGTTTATCAGCTTCATTTTGTTTTACTGCTTCTTCTCTTCCTCCAATTTGCCTGCCCAAGCAATGTCCCTGGCTGTATTTGTAATCCTGCACCTTTTGTTAAACCAGTCCTGTTTCAGCTTCTTCACTCTACTCAAACTCGACATCCCACTACCATGAAGTGGTAAGTGAGAAGCCCCTGGTAGGGCAAACCCTGTCAGTTGCAGCATACCGCTGGGTTTGTTAAGCCAATGTTGGGTCACCTTCCCACCTGGCTAGGACTATTGAGAACCAATGCTACAAAGCCTGCAGCAGGTCCCAGTAATTGAATTCAAAGTAAAGATTTCCCATTTCCTCCTTAATCCTGTGGTATTTATCAATTCCTCCCAGTTTGCCTCTTCAAAGAATTTTTTAACCCTAAGTAATCTGCTTTCCTAAAACTCAATCTCCTTTGCCTGTGTGATTCATTGCTTGGCTCTTGTTCCTCATCCTCCAGCTGAAATTCGGTTGTTACATGTATTCCCTGTGGTGGGGGAAAAGAATACTGCCACCAAGTATTCCCACTTGGATCGTAAGAGGCGAGAAGAAAGGGACGGGGATTGGGACTAGGCATCCTTCTCCTTGTAGCCCCACAGGGCACATTCCTAAAAGTCAGAGCTGGGATTCTGTGGAAAAAATCTACCACCGGTATCGGTAGTTGGTAGCGAGCCGCGTCCAATCGGTATCGGTAGATCGGTAGATCGGTAGATTTTCAGAAATCTACCGACTGAAGGCGGTATTCGGTAGATTCGGTATTGGTAGATTAAAAAAGCTCTATATATAATAAAGAAATGCTTTTAAAGGCCCATAACACACTTTTTAAGTTATTTCTCTCTTATTTAGGTTAACTTAAGAATAGATGTAAATTAGAGTCTTTTAATACATTATTTATGTTCAAAAATACATAACTTATTTAATAAATGAATTTCTCTCTCAAAAAATAAACATCAAACTGAAAAAAGTTAAATTTAAACAAACTAGACAATACAGCATTATTTATTAACTTTTAAACATTTGATTAAAACACTAGGCAATGAGGCTGAGCACGTGGTCGAGAGCGTAGGAGCTAGAGTGTAGGTGTACTCGCGTTGGCAGGCCAAACGAGAGTGGGGCTCCCGCCAAAACTTTTGGTGGGAGCAAGAATCTGCAAGGTCGTGGCGGCCTCTGATTGGCTGAGAACGCCCAGAACGGCCGGTGACTGGCTAAGCGTGATGACGTCAAAGTAATTCCTGGAATTTCCTGCTAACTGCTTCCCATAGATGTGCTCGAACGTGTTGAAACTTGTCCGTTTCATTTTGCCGGGGTCGTCTTCTCTTAAGTCTTAACAAAAAAGTCCCGCGCTCACTTTTTCAATCTACCGATACCGATTGACTGCCAATCATGCAATCGGTAGCGGTATTCGGTAGTTTCTTCAAAATACCGAATGATCGGTATCGGTAGCAGAAATCTACCGCCGGTAGTACTGATCTACCGACTACCGAATGTCAATCGGTAGTCCCAGCTCTGCTAAAAGTAAAAGCAAAGGCATATGAGGGTCTGGAAGTTCTCGGACCAGCACCCTAAGGTTTGGGTCTTTTAATGTGCGTGGATGTGGTACAGATGAGAGTAAATGGGAAGAGATAGGTAGTATGTTTGTGAGAAGAAAGATGGATGTGTTGGCTTTGAGTGAAACTAAGCTGAAAGGGAAGGGCGATTGTAAGTTTGGGAGTGTAAGTGGGAGGTTATCAGGAGTGAAGAGAGGGCGAGGGAGGGAAGGGGTGGCTATATTAGCAAGTGAAGAGATAGGTAAACGTGTAGTGGAGTGGAAGGAGGTTTCCTCAAGGATAATGTGGATGAAGGTGAAACTGGGAAAGGAGATGTGGGTTTTTGTAAGTGCATATGGGGCTGGCAGTGAGAAGAGTGTAGAAGAAAGGGAGGCCTTTTGGATAGATTTAAATGAGTGCATAGAGGGTTTAGGGAGAAGTGTAAATGTAATAGTATTGGGAGACCTTAATGCTAAGGTAGGAAATGAACCAAAAGATGGAGTGGTTGGGAAATGCGGAGTTACAGGAAAGAATCGTAGTGGAGTGTGAATGGTGGAGATGTGTCTAGGGAGTTGATAATAGCAAATACTGTGTTTTGGAAGAAAGTCTAGCATAACTACACATGGGAGAGGGTGGTGAATGGAAGGGTGGTAGATAGAGCGTTGATGGATTATGTAGTGGTAAATAGGACTATGATAGGAAGAGTTAAGGATGTACATGTGCTAAGGGGAGAGGGTGGGGAAATATCAGATAATTTTTTGGTGGAAGGTAAGTTGAGAGTGGAGGATAGATGGAGAAAGAGGAAAGGGACAAAAGGTAGGGAGGTGCTTAGAGTGAACTCTTTAAATGAAAAGGAAAAGGAGAAGGAGTACAAGAAGAATCTGAAGGAGGAGTGGGAGGGAGTGAAGGATAGAGTAGAGCTAGGTGTGGAGGAGGAATGGGGATGGTTCAAGGAGGGAGTCACAAAGTGTGCAAGGATGGTGTGTGGAACAAGAAGGACAGGAGGAAATAGAAGGAAGGGTAGTGAATGGTGGGATGAGGAAACAAAGAAGGTTGTAGAAGAGAAGAAGCGAGCTTTCACAGATTGGTTACAAAATAGGACGAGGGAGTCATATAAGAGGTACAAATAAAAGAAGAGGGAAGTAAAGTAAAAGGTAAAGGAGGGAAAGAGGAGAGCAGATGTGAAATGGGGTAAGAGTATGACAGAAAATTTTGAAAGTAATAAAAAGATGTTTTGGAAAGAAATTAACCACTTCAGTACGGGACTTAAATCTCGCGGGCAGCAACCAATGCCAGACGTATGACGTAACGAAATAATATTCGCATCATAAAATATAGTCGCCGCTTATATCGATCGTTCTCTCTTTCACCCGCGAATTTTGAAAACCACAGAGAATGGGATTCTGGGCGCATTTGGGAGAATGTAAAAACACAGGGGCGACTACAATAAATATAATCAAGACGCCGATATGGCAGCGTCGCGAATCCACTTGCTCCTCATGACGCCTACGTGTGCGGCACCGTATGGAAGGGGTTAAGAGAGGAAGAGGAGGCGAATCAAGTAGAGAAGAAAAGGTAAAAGGTGCAGATGGAGAGATGATAATGGAAGAGAAGGCAGTAAGGGGAAGATGGGCAGAATATTTTAGGGAGTTGCTAAATGTGAAGGAGGATAGGGAGGGAAAGATAGTTGCAGTGGGAAATGCGAAGAAAATGAGAGTGATGAGTGAGGAAAATGGAGGAGAAATAAGGAAGGATGAAGTCGAGGCAGTTGTTAAGATGATGAAAGCAGGTAAGGCACCTGGTCTGGATGGATGCCATGTAGAATGTCTAAAAAAAGGAGGTACAGTGATGGTGGACTGGCTGGTGAGGTTATTTAATGTTTGCTGGAGAGTGGGTAGAGTGCCAGAGGACTGGAGGAGTGCCTGTATAGTTCCACTTTACAAGGGAAAAGGGGACAAGTGTGAATGTAGTAGTTTCAGAGGGATTAGCTTGTTAAATGTAGTTGGGAAGGCTTATGGGAGGATCTTGATTGAGAGGATTAGGAGAGGAACAGAGGGAGTAATTGGTGAGGAACAGTGTGGATTTAGGACGGGTAGAGGTTGTGTAGATCAGATCTTTGTGGTAAGACAAATATGTGAGAAAGCCATAGGAAATGGGAAGGATGTTTTTTTGGCTTTTATGGATCTGGAAAAGGCTTACGATAGGGTAGACAGAAAGGCACTGTGGGAGGTTATGCAGATATATGGGATATGAGGAAAGCTTCTCGGAGCTGTCAAGAGTTTTTATGAGAGTAGTAGAGCTTGTGTCAGGATTAGAAATGGAGAGAGTAAGTGGTTCGAGGTAAAGGTGGGACTTCGTCAAGGATGCGTTATGTCACCCTGGCTGTTCAACTTTTACATGGATGAGGTAGTGCGAGAGGTAAATGCAAGGGTGGTGGGTCAGGGATATGAGATGGTTAAAGAAAATGGAGAAAAGTGGGAAGTGAGCCAGCTGTTGTTTGCTCATGACACTGCGCTTGTGGCAGGATCGGGGGAGGGACTGAGGAAGTTGGTGACAGAGTTTGGGAGAGTATGTGATAGAAGAAAGCTAAAGATAAATGTGGGTAAAAGTAAGGTGATGTGATGTACAAGGGGTGAAAGTGGCAACAGACTGGAAGTGAGCATTAACCTCTTCCATACGGTGCCGCCTACGTAGGCAGCATGAGGAGCAAGTGGATACGCCAGGCTGCCATATCGGCATCTTGATTATGTTTATTGTAGTTGTCCCTTCATAATTGACATACTCTCTAAACTGGCTTCATCACATTTTCTATGGTTATCAAAATTCACGGGTGAAAGAGAGAATGATGGATATGAGCATTGACTATTTTTTATGGTGCGAGTATTATGACGCAACATCGTACGTCTGGCAGCTAATGCTGCCCACGAGATTTTGGCCTGGAGTGAAGTGGTTAAGGGAGAGCGACTGGAAGAAGTGGATAGTTTTAGATACTTGGGTGCAAATCTGACAGGAAAAGGTGGAGTGAAGGTGGAGGTAGAATGTAGATTGAGAGAAGTGAGTAAATGCCTTGGTGGATTAAGGAGTGTAATGAGGAATAGACATTTAGGAATGGATGCTAAGAGGAGACTGTATGAAGGAATGATTGTGCCAACAGCACTGTATGGAGCAGAAACATGGAACATAAGAGAGGAAGAGAGAAGGAGTTTGAATGTGTTTGAGATGAGGTGTCTGAGAAGTATGATGGGGGTTACTAGGCTAGATAGAGTGAGAATTGAGGAGAAGAACGGGGGTAGAAATGGAGTTGGGAGATAGGGTTGATGAAAGAGTATTAGGATGGTTTGGACACATGGGAAGAATGAGTGAATAAAGACTAGTAAAAAAGGTATGGAAGGCAGATGTGGAGGGAGTGAACATGAGGGGACGTCCTAGGATGAGGTGGATGGATGGGGTGATGGGGGCTTTGGGGAAGAGGGGAATGTCTGTTGAGGAAGGACGGGAGAGGACAGAAGATGGGTGAATGTAGAATGGTTGCATATGGATGATGTTGTGATGCATGAGGTGGAATGGGGGGTGAGGTAGTATGTGTGAGCAAAATTTGATGCAGCCTGAAGGGATTTCTCCCCGTCCTCTCCTTTTGTGCATGGGGTGATGGAGAGGGGGGTTGCCGATTTAATGAAGCGTCCTTGCTGTGGATGTGCTGTGTCTTGCGACACTGCTTCTGACCCAGGGCAGTGGACAAGATGCAGGGATGACCCGTCATCTAGGAGGTGCTAAGATAAGAGGGAGGGTGGAGGGGTGTGGAGTGTATTCAGGGATGGAATGGGTGGGAATGATTTTATGCCTTTTCCTTTTTGGCTACCTCCCTTTTAAGGGGGAAAAAGCCTTGGTATATGTATGTATGTATTTTACCTAGTTGTATTTTGCGGGAAGGGGAGCTATGCTCGTGATGTCCCGCCTATGTATCTCGCAGTGTCTAGTTTGTTTTTAAACTCATGAATGGTTTTTGCGCATACTATTTCATTGTCCAGTTTGTTCCAAGTGTCCAAAACTCTATGAGGAAAACTGTTTTTCTTCAGTTCTCTTCTATAGCTATGTTTTTTTATTTTCTTTCCATGTCCTCTTGTGTTTCTTTTGTCCCAGTTAAGTAAGTTCTCTCTATCGAGTACCTCTGTGCCTCTCATGATTCTGTAGATGGTCAATAGGTCACCTCTCTCTCTTCTTTGCTCCAGTGTCGGTAACTCCAGTTTAGCCAATCTCTCCTCGTATGATAGGTTTGCAAGTGCAGGTGCCATTTTTGTAGCTGCTCTTTGGATTCTTTCTATTTTCTTTATATTCTTTTTGGTACTGGGGGACCACAATGTCGCCGCATAATCTAATCTAGGCCTTATCAATGTAACCAATATTTTTTTTATCATGTCTTCGTCCAAGTATGTAAACGCCACTTTTATTGATCTTAGCAAGTTGTAAGTCTCCCCGACAATTTTGTTAATCTGTATATCATAGGACAAGTCGTTCGTGATAATTACTCCCAAATCTTTTTCGGATCCTACTTTCTTTACTTCTTTGGTTCCAATTGTATATTTTCCTGATATTCTGTCTGCTTTTTCCAAACTCCATTATGCTACACTTCTTAGTATTAAAGTCCACTTCCCATTTCTGACTCCAGTTCCATACCCTATTTAGGTCTTCTTGCAGTGCTTCACAGTCCTCATCAGTTTCTATTTTCCTTAGCAGTTTGGCGTCATCAGCAAAGAAGCTCATGTAGCAGTTCACGTCCTCATCCATGTCATTCATATAGATAGCAAACATTATTGGTGCCAGCACAGATCCTTGCGGAAGTCCACTGATCACCTCTTTCCAATCTGAATATTTTTCTCTGAGCACTACTCTCATCTTTCTACCAGTCAGAAAGTCCTCTATCCATTTTAGTAGGTTTCCTTGTATTCCTCCTATGTGTTCCAGTTTTTTTAGTAGTTTTCTGTGTGGTACTTTGTCAAAGGCTTTTTGCAAGTCTAGGAATGCACAATCAGCCCATCCATTTCTTTCTTGCACTATGTCTATTAGTCTTGAGTAAAAGCATATTAAGTTTGTGGAGCATGATCTTCCTTGTCTGAATCCGAATTGTCTTGGGTTTAATATGTCATTGTCTTCCAGATGTTTTACCCATCTATTCTTGATTATTTTCTCACAAATTTTGGCTATGGTGCTTGTTAGTGATACTGGCCTATAGTTGGTGGGTTCTTCCTTGTTTCCTCCTTTGTATATTGGTACAATGTTAGCGTTTTTCCAGTCCTCGGGTATCTTTCCTTCTTTGAGTGAGCTGTTTATTAAGATGTGTATTTTGTCTGTTAGTTCTTCTTTGCAATACCATCCGGGCCATGTGATTTTCTGACATCCAGCCTTGTTACATGTTCTGATATTTCCTTTAGTGATGCTGTAAACTCATTCATGAGGGGAGATTTCTTGTTTTTATCTATGTCACAGTTTGGTATTTTCTCTCTGGTGAAAACATATTAAAAGTTATTGTACATGACTACGGCCATCTATAAATCTTATGTGGAATCTATGATTCCTTGGCATAGTATCACCATATCCTGATTGTTTTTAAGTTTACCATTCACATACCGATAGAATAGTTTGGGTTGCTCTTTGCATTTGTCTATAATATCCTTCTCATGGTTCCTTTTTTCCTCTCTTCTCACATTAACATACTCATTTCTACAGTTAACATAAATTTGCCATTTGCTTTGTTTTTTGTCTTTTCTCCACTTTTTCCAAGCTTTGTCCCTTCTGTCTTTTGCCTCACTGCATCTTTTGTTGAACCAACATTTAATGTACTCTCTCTCTCGCTTTTGTCTTGGTACATGCCTGTTTACACCATTGTAGTTTTCCATCAATATATTCCATTTCTCTTCCACTGTTGTCTCTTCCCTGTAAAATTTTTCCCAGTTTGCATTCCGGAAGAATGTCTTTAGTTTTGTAAAGTCTGTTTTGTTGTACATCAGTCTTCCTTTCCTATGCTTTTCGTTCCTCTCTATGTCTATTTCTTCCTTTAGTACAGTTTCGATGAGTACATGGTCACTCCAATTGGTGTCTCGTACTGGACTTTATGCACTATTTCAGGTTCTGTTGTAAATATTAGATCTAGTTTCGATGGCTCTTCATTATTTCTGTACCTTGTGTTTTCACGGACCCATTGGGTCATTATGTACTCCATGGTCATATCTAGCAGTACATTGCCCCACGAGTCATCTCCTCCTTGCACTGTCATGCTGTCCCAACAAATTTCTTTGCAATTGAAGTCCCCCATAATTACCAGATTACCCTTACCCATTAGTATCTCATTTAGTGATTTTCTTGTATCATCTAGCATTTTTGTATGTTCGTTTTCTTTCCAAGCACTTGTTTTTGGAGGCACATAAGTCACCATAAACTTTGTATGTATATATGTGTATATATATATACATACATATATATATATATATATATATATATATATATATATATATATATATATATATATAAATATATTCTAAGAGTTGTGTCCAATAACATTTCATGATATTCAACTTCATTCCAAGCTCTTGTCCGGGGGGGGGGGGGGGGGATATAAGCAACCACGAACTCACTTAAGTTCTGCCTTTTGGTTAGAATTTTTAGGTTGATTGCTTCAGCCTTACCTTTACTCAGATTTGTTTCTTCCCTTCCACCTTTGTCACTTCTCACCACAATCATTATCCCTCCATCTGTTTTATCTTCTGTCTCTTCTCCAGGAGGTGTATATATTGTTCCCCAACTGTAGACAAACATTTCTGGGGAGTTTGGTCTCTACTAAACACAAAATATCAGGCTTGTTTATCCTCAAGTAGTCATTTCTCCAACCTGGCCAAGAGTAAACCATCAACATTAATGGAGAGGGGGTGCATGCCTTGGCTGGCTACCTGCCTTATAAGGATGATGAGGATGACGTTCCCTAGACTCTGGTGGAGCAGTTCAGTCTCCCTGAGGAATGCCCTGGATGGAATGAGGCTCTCCCATAAGTCTGTCATAGTATATATGTTGTGTTGTTGGCATGCATAATTGTGCACAATGTTTTCCATAATATGTTGAATAGTATGTGTGAAATGTTACATCCTGGACAATTATCTACAATGCATTCAGTCATCTGTCTCTGGGAATTTAGAAAGGATGGATGGTAGCCTTGCTGTAGCTTGGCCAAGTGGACTTTGTTCCTCTAGGGAGAGAGATGATTCAGAGTGAAGGATGTTGGGGAGAATGGCATGCAGTAGTTTGTTGTTGTTGTGCTTGCTGTTCTCTAGACTGTCTGGCTCAGCAGTCCCATCTCTCTGAGGAATGCCATGGCTGGAACTGGGTTTTCCTTCAAATCCTTTATAGAGTGTAAATTGTGTTGTTGTTGTTGTTGTTGTCGTTCCCTAGACTGTCTGTCCGAGCAGTCCCGTCTCCCCAAGGAAGGCCACAGCCGAAACTGGGTTTTCCCACAAATCCTTTATAGAGTGTATGTTGTGTTGTTTGCGTGCATGATTGTGTATAATGCAGTCTTCCATTATGTGTTGTATGGTATGGGGTGAAGTGTTACATCCTGGGCAGCTGTTCACAACACGGTCATCCAGCCTCTTCTGGTAGCTTAGAAGTGCTGGGTGGTGACCGCATCGCAGTCTGGCCAAGTGGACTCTGTCCTTACGTGGGAGAGAGGATTCAGAAGGGTGGATATCAGGGGGTCTGGCATGCAGCAGTGTGTTGTCTTTCAGTGTGTTAATGGAGCAGTGAGTGATATGATTATGAATATGTTTCCGGAGGCTGGTATTTGGTGGTTTTGGAGTAAGAGAAGAGAGTATCTGTGTGTAATAAAGGTCTATGGGTGTAGTTTTAATGTTTCTTGGTGTGTGTGGGTGTTCTGCTATGTAGTGTAGCGGGTGTGATGTGTTTGTGGTGGCTGCAGCAAGTGTTTGTGTGCCTCTCATGTCGAGGTGGTCCTTGACTTTGAGGACTTTTGTTTCATGGTGTAAATGGTCTGTAGGTGATGTATTTGTGCAGCCTGTAATTGTTTTTAGGGCTTTGTTTTGTATGATTTGAAGGGTGTTGTGGTGTGTCTCACTGAGATTAGGAGCCCATGCAGGACTCGCATAATTCATCACTGAGCGTATGCATTGTTTGTATATTGTTATATTAGTTTCTTTGTTTTGTCCAAATGTTGTTCCAGTGATTGACTTAAGTGCGTTAAGTCTAGGTGTGCATTTGTTTTTTATGTTTGTGAGGTGTTGTTTGAAAGACATGGATGTATCGTATGTTACACCAAGAATTTTCGGTGTGTTTGTGTGTGGTATTAGAGTGTTGTTGATGTAGAGATGAGGTATGTATTTGTGTTCTTTTGTCCAGTTGGTGAGAAGTGTTGCTGTAGATTTGGTTGGAGCTATTTTGAGTCTGTTTGTGATGAACCATGTGTTGAGTGTGTCAAGGTAAGGCTGGATTATTTCTGCAGCTTTGTCTGTGTTACGATGTGTGCATGTGATTGTTATGTCGTCTGCGTAGGAAGAGATTTGTATTTCTGAGGTGTCTGGCGTGGGTAAGTCATGCATGTATAGATTAAATAATGTGGGGGATAGAACTGAGCCCTGTGGTACTCCGTTCTTAATGTTTCTGATGTGCGATGATTGGCCATTATATGACACATGAGCATTCCTGCCTGCCAGATAATTGGCCAGCCATCTTTTGGTGTTATTGTGCATGTCTGTGTTATATATTTTATTTGTTAGGTTGTGGCGGGGGATAGCATCAAAAGCTTTACTAATGTCCAATGTTATAAGAAGTGTTCTGTGGTGGGGCCTATCTGAATTGATGCCATCTAAAATTCTTTGTGTGAGGTTTGTCAGAAGAGTGTTTGTGGAGTGTAGTGGCCTAAAACCGTGTTGTGAGTCAGCAAGGGGAATATATGGTGTGACAAGTTTAAGTATTAGGCGTTCAATGACTTTAGAGGGGGTGCAGAGAAGTGTGATTGGGCGGTGCGATGTTGGGATTGTTGGGTCTTTGTTCGGTTTTGGAATGGTGATTATTTTACCATGCTTCCAGATGTCGGGTATAGTGTTGTGTGAATAGCTGTAGTTTGCAATGTTTGTGAGTGCGTGTATACCTTGTGGTCCAATGTGTTTTAGGTGGATGTTGCTTATGTTATCAGGGCCACAGGCAGATGAGTGCTTAAGACTATGCATTATGAGTTTTGTCTGACTGTCTGTGAAGGGTGTATAGTCTGAGTCTGTGGGAAAGTCTTTCTTACGTCGAATGGTGCGTCGGTCGTCAGGGTGAGATGTAAGATGGCTCGTCTGTGCAAAATGACGTATGAGTGCGTTTGCTTGTTGTCTGTTTGAGGGTAGATTATCTGTTGTTGTGATTATTGCTGCGTGAGAGCGTGTAGTGTTAGTGTTGGATAGTGTGATGCTGTTGAGTGTTTTGTACAATTTGCTGGTGTTTGTTTTGTGATCAAGTGTATTGATAAAGTTTTGCCAATTTTGTGTTTTTTGTTCATGTATTTTATTGGCAATCACAGTGTTTAGTGTTTGTATTTGGTCTGCTATGTTTTGAGGGATAGGTGTGGGGGTATCGTGTTTAAGCGTGTCACGTTGTCTGATGAGGCCTTGGATTTCTGGTGTGAAGTTGGGGTTGTGTGATTTTCTGTTGCCTCTAGGGATGTATCTCTTGTCTGCGTTTTGTATGATTGTATTAAAAGCGTGCACAGCATTGTTTATGTTTGTGATTGGTGTACTGTTAAGTGTTTCAAAATGTTGTTCTGTCTCTTCAGTAAAGGCTTCCCAGTTAGCTCTCTTGTAATTGGTGTAAGTGTGTCTGTGGCCAGCTGGGGTGCATCTTGTTTTGGTGGTGATGATGATTGTATATTTTCCTGATATTCTGTTTTTGCTTTTTCCAAACTCCATTATGCTACACTTCTTAGTTGTTGGCATGTGTGATTGTGTACAGTGCAGTCCTCTATAATGTGTTGTATAGTATGGGGTGAAGTGCTGCATCCTGGACAGTTAAAGTCATCCAGCCTCTTCTGGTAGCTTAGAAGGGCTGGATGGTGGCCACACCACAGTCTTGACAGGTGGAATATATCCTTTTGGTAGAAAGTGGATTCAGAGAGATGGATATCATTGGGTCTGGCATGCTACAATATACTGTCTTTCAGTTTGATGATGGAGTGCACGATATGATTATGGATATACCTCTGGAGGCTGGTGTCTGGTGGTTGTGGAGGAAGAAAAGAGATTATTTGTGTGTGATATAGGTATTTGGGTGATTTCATGTTTCTTGGTATATGTGAGTGTTCTGCTATATAGTGTAGTGGATGTCTGTGTTTGTGGAGGCTGTGGCAAGTTTATGTGTGCCTCTCATGTCAAGGTGATCTTTGACTTTGAGGAGCCTATTTTCATGATTTAAATGGTCTGTAGATGTGCTTGTAGCAGGATCAGAGGAATTAAGTTAGTGATAGTTTGGGAAGGTGTACAAAATAAGAAAGTTGAAGATGAATATGGTGCTCAGATAAGAGGGAGGGTGGAGGGGTGTGGAGTGTATTCAGGGATGGAATGGGTGGAAATGATTTTATGCCTTTCCCTTTTCGGCTACCTCCCTTGTAAAGGGGAAAAAGCCTTGGTATATGTATGTAAAAGTAAAATGATGAGATGTACAAGGGGAGAATGTGGCAGCAGATTGGAAGTGAGTATTAAGGGAGAGAGACTGGAGGAAGTGGAGAACTTTAGATACTTGGGTGTGAATGTGTCAGGAAAGGGAGAAATGGAGGTGAAGGTAGAATGTAGATTGAGAGAGGAGAGTAAATGCCTCGGTGGATTAAAAAGTGTAATGAGAAATAGACATTTGGGAATGGATGCTAAGAGGAGATTGTATGAAGGAGTGATTGTGCTGACAGCACTGTATGGGGCAGAAACATGGAACATAAGAAAGGAAGAGTTTAAATGTGTTTGAGATGAAATGCCTGAGAAGTATGGTAGGGGTTACTAGGCTGGATAGAGTGAGAAACAAGGAGGTGAGGCAGAGTGGGTGTGGAAAAGGAGTTGGGAGATAGGGTGGATAGAAGAGTAATGGGATGGTTTGGACACATGGAAAGAATGAGTGAAGAAAGATTAGTGAAAGAGGTGTGGAAGGCAAAGGTAGAGGTAGTGAACATAAGGGGGCAACCAAGGATGAGATGGAGGGATAGGGTAAAAGGGCATTGGGATAGAGGGGAATGTCTGTTGAGGAAGGAAGGTAAATGACAGAAGATACGGGTGAGTGGAGAATGGTTGTGTATGGATGCATGGAAGTGGGTAGGGGATGGGGGTTGAGGGAGTGTGTGTGTGTGAATGAAGGGAATGTCTGTTGAGGAAGGAAGGGAAAAGACAGAAGATAGGGGTGAGTGGAGAATGGATGTGTATGGATGACTATGATGCATGGAAGGAAGTGGGGAGGGAATGGGGGTTGAGGGAGTGTGTGTGTGCATGATATTTTGATGCCGCCCGAAGTGATTTCTCCCCATCCTCTCTTTTTCTGCATGAGGCCTTGCTGTGGATGTGCTTTGTCTTGCTACATTGCTTCTGACCCAGGGCATTGGGCGAGATGCAGGGATGACTTGTCATCCAGGAAGAGCCAAGATAAGAGGGAGGGAGGGGGGCAAATGGGAGTGGAGTACGTGGGGATGGAATGGATGGGAGTGGATTTTATTCCTTTGTTTTTGGCTACCTCCCATTTAAGGGGGAGAAAGCCCTTGATATATATATATGTATTTTAATTTAAAACCTGTTTTTACTTTGATTTTAAATATTTTTTTATTATTTTTAGACACTTCAAGAGTTGGAGTTAGATGTAACGGATGCAGTTGTGTTCCTTGATCGAGAGCAAGGTGGGCCAGCAAATTTACATGCTTTAGGAATCAACGTCATTGCTGTTGTTACCATCACTGAGGTTAGTGGATGTGTTTACCTAGTGTGTAACTAGTTGTATGTACCTAGTTGTATTTACCTAACTGTAGTATACAAGAAAGGAGCAATGCTTGTTGGATCCTGTCTTCTATTCTCTCATTTTTTATCATAATTAGCCTCAAATTCATGTACAGTTCCAAATTAATCTATATCCTTGATTCCCAATTCTCATATTTAGATTTGAACTTGTGTATTGTTTGAGGTTGGGCTATATGACATCCTGAACTATTTCAAGTATTTGTGCATCTATATGCAGGGCTGTGGAGTTGGGGTTGTAGTTATGGAGTCAGAGTTGGAAGCAATTATGGAATTGCTAGAGTTTGTTGGTAAAAATATACTGACACAGACTTGGACTCCAGTTAAATTTGCACTTTATATGGCCCTGGTTTAGTATGTAGTTATATAGTACACACTCCATGTAAGTTGATAATATATATATATATATATATATATATATATATATATATATATATATTTTAATTGTAATGTATTGATGGAGGAATGGAGGTGGAAGTAAATGTAGATTGAGAAAAGTGAATAAATAGCTTGGGGGATTAAAAAGTGTTATGAGAAATAGACATTTGGAAATGGATGCTAAGAGGAGATTGTATGAAGAAATGATTGTGCCGACAGCACTGTATGGGGCAGAAACATGGAACATAAGAAAGGAAAAGTTTAAATGTGTTTAAGATTAAATGCCTGAGAAGTATGGTAGGAGTTACTAGGCTGGATAGAGTGAGAAACAAGGAGGTGAGGAGGAGAATGGGGGGTGGAAAGGGAGTTGGGAGATAGGGTGGATGAGAGAGTATTGGGATAGTTTGGACACATAGAAAGAATAAGTGAAGAAAGATTAGTAAAAGAGGTGTGGAAGGCAAAGGCAAAGGTAGAGGGAGTAAACATAGGGGGAGGACAAAGGATGAGATGGATGGATGGGGTAAAAGAGGCATTGGGAAAGAGGAGAATGTCTGTTGAGGAAGGAAGGGAAAAGACAGAAGATAGGGGTGAGTGGAGAATGGTTGTGTATGGATGATGCTGTGATGCATGGAAGGAAGTGGGTATGGATGGGGGTTGAGGGAGTGTGTGTGTGAATGATATTTTGATGCAGCCTGAAGTGATTTCTCCCCATCCTCTCTCTTTCTGCATAAGGTCACTGATTAAGTGAAGCAGCCTTGCTGTGGATGTGCTTTGTCTTGCTACATTGCTTCTGACCCAGGGAAGAGGGTGAGATGCAGGGATGACTCAGCATCCAAAAGCCAAGAAAAGAGGGATGGGTGGTGAATGGGGGTGGAATATGTGGGGATGAAATGGGTGGGAGTGGATTATGCCTTTGACTTTGGCTACCTACCTCCCTTGTAAGGGGGAAGAGGCCCTTGGTATATGCACATATGTAATAAATCTCCTCTTATCTTCGTGGCCATTCCTCTAAACCCCCAAAACCTCTTTGCATAACCCTCGGTTTCAAATTAATGCATGAACCAATAGAAATATCCATTGTGTTCTTTGAATAAATTGGTTAAACAACTCCACATTTTGTATTCTGTTTTAGCACACAGTCTTGAGAGCTATAATATTCCTGTCAAGTTCCATGTGCATCTTTTCCATCACCACCAGTTTGACTGCTTCTCCCATTGCTTTGTTGCCAAACAGTTAGATAATTGTTTTCAGCTGTAGACTAATACAAAATACTATTTCTTTTCCCCCCTCTTGTTTTCCTCTCTAATATCTAATATTGAAACAAGGCTATTAAGAGTAGAAACAATTCCCTAACTTCTTCAATACGAGTCGCATTCATGTGTGCAGCAATGGATACCTAATCTATGATGCATCACACTACTCATGTTATGAAATATAAAGTCACTGCTGTATTACTTGTTCTCTTTCACCCTGAGTAATAATAAACACACAAAACACGATCAAACTAGTTCACAGAATTTGGGGGTAACTACACTGGCTTACTTGTGTTCAGGCCACCATCCAGCATTGAAACAATAGGCTTAGCCACAAATTCTAATTGCCCCAGATGCAAACACCACTAAAAGGACAAAACTCCTTGTATTACAATGTTCCACACAAAACTCCTTAAATAATGCAATATATCCTCTCTTAGTGACTTATGGATTCGCCCAGAGGCTGTTGCTATAATATCATTGTTATTATCATTATCATTTACTTAAAAGGGGATGAAGGGGCAGAGGCACCATGTAGACAAAGGTTCATTTACATGGCTTCAGCTGTTGGGCCCTGTTCAGGTGCTGTGTCTTGCTACATTGCATCTGACCCAGGCAGTTGATGGGGGACAGGAATAGTAATAATGATAATAATAATAATTAATAATTAATGATAAATTGTCGTCATCATCATCATCATCATCATCTTTTTCTTTTTCTTCTTTTTCTTCCTCTTTTTCTTCCTCTTTTTCTTCCTCTTTTTCTTCCTCTTTTTCTTCTTCTTTTTCTTCAATTGGGAGTGGAATATCACTTGCACAGGCTTTGTTTGAGATATTTTAAAAGAGAAACAAATGGGTGGAGGGTGGATGGATGCATGCATGCCTTGGCTGGCTACCTCCCCTCTGAGGGCGAAGAAATCTTATGGTATACAGATAAACTATACCATTATTTCTTTATCATCCACAATGGAAATAAGCTTACATGCTTTTTTGTGTTATCCTCGGCAACTATAATTGTTATTTCGAACTATGTGTTCTTTTCTTTATCTGCACTTCATGTATATGTATTCAGTGCCAAATAAAATTAATTACTTATTTGGTTTGGGGAAGAAAGAATACTGCCAGAGTCTTCCCACTTGGCTTGGATTGTAAAAGGTGGATAAAACATGATGGAGGACTTCATGGGACTAAGTATCCTGCTCTTTGTACCGTATTTTTCGGACCATAAGGCGCGGGCAAAATCCTTAAAATCGGCTAAAATCGGGTGGTGCGCCTTATCGTGAGGTGCGCCTTATGTGTGGCTTCAGTGCAAAAAAATGCCTTGGACAGTGACATACTATTTTGAAACGTTTCGTAGCTAGCCTGCCGACAGCGACATTGCATAGGCCTAGTAAAAGTTACAACCAAGTTATAACCAAGATGCATGTATCCTGACAAGAAAATTGCGAAAACTTCGACAGTTTTCGAGTCCATACCACTGCATTCATTCACACTATCATGGCTATGACATAATAGCGTCTACAACACAGACAGCCATTTTGCATTGGTCTAGTCTCACTCCACTCTGACTTTAGTCATTTGGGTATTTTTATAGTTTCGACCATGGGCGCGATATAGCAATAGAAAATTATTTATTAATTTTGTAAATTAAAATGTATCAACGTAATATGCAATTTTGTGGGCGGAAATGAAAATAAAAGATACCTTGCTACAAGCAAATATGCTAATGAACGAAGTCGGTAGCATAGAATCAGGACGCCATCTTGTCATCTGTCAATTGACAGCCTCGGTACTTCCGACAGTATCTTGCCAGATACATTTTCTTGAAGGAATGTTATGGAGCGGAGATACATGCATTCCTTGAAGCTGCAAGAACTTTGTATACCCCGCAAGCAGAGTGGTTGAAAAGCCCGCCAACATCTCTCACGACGACGACAACGAGGACGAGCTGGATGACATTTAATTTGCAGGTAATGATTTATTAAACACAGGTTAGGTTAGGTTAGACAAATATATCATCCTTTCATTTCTTCGACGTCTGCATCTATCATAACAAACATGGCGTACCATTCATCTGATACGACTTCGTTACTTACGAAATCTGTTTTAGCACCTTTTTTGTTTTTAATTTCCGCTCACAAAATTGCATATTACGTTGATACATTATAATTTACAAAATTAATAATTAATTTTCTATTGCTATATTGCGCCCATGGTCGAAACAAAAAATTCACCGTCATATGTAATAAATCTTGTGTTTTTAAGTGAATAGAGAATTCCGGGAATAAAACTGCTAATGTTGGTTTTATTCCCCACAATTCCCGTAACGTGTTTATGTTGTTTTTTAGGGGTATTGGCAGGGCAGACTGTCCATGGAGGTGGTCTGATTTCACTGACCAAAATAAAAAAAATATATAATTTTTGTAATTTTGCTAAATCCCAACCAATTTTTCTCATTCAACAATGAAAATGTTCAGTTCTGAATGCCCTCACATATGCATGATTATCCGATGACGAGACCAGGTGCGCCTTATGGTCAGGCGCGCCTTATGTAAGGACGTGGAATAGCAAATTACGGGTGGGCCTTATGGTACGAAGCGCCTTATGGTCCGAAAAATACGGTAGCTTTATTCCTACGAGAAGTTGAGGCATAAGAGGGTCTGGGAGGAGTTTTCTAACCAGAACCCTAAGGTTTGGATATTTTAGCGTGTGTGGGTGTGGTACAGATGAGAGTAAAAGGGAAGAGATAGGCAGTATGTTTATGTAAGCAAAGGTATGATAGGGGTTACTAGGCTAGATAGAGTGAGAAATGAGGAGGTGAGGAGAACAGGGGTGGAAAGGGAACTGGGAGATAGGGTTGATGAAAGGGTATTAGGATGGTTTGGACACATGGAAAGAATGAGTGAAGAAAGATTAGTAAAAGAAGTGTGGAAGGCAGAGGTGGGAGGAGTGAATATGAGGGGGCGTCCTAGGATGAGATGGATGGATGGGGTGAAAGGGGCATTACAAAAGAGAGGAATGTCTGTGGAGGAAGGACGGGAGAGGACAGAAGATAGTGGTGAATGGAGAGCGGTTGTGTATAGATGATGCTGTGATCAATGAGGGGGAGTGGGTGGGAGATGGGGGGTGAGGAAGTATGTATGAGAAAAAAATTTGACGAAGCCCGAAGGGATTTCTCCCCGTCTTCTCCTTTTCTGCATGAGGGGACGGAGAGGGCGGGTCGCCGAATTTATGAAGCGGCCTTACTGTGGATGTGCTGTGTCTTGTGACACTGCTTCTGACCCAGGGCAGTGGACAGGATGCAGGGATGACCCATCATCCAGGAGGTGCCAAGATAAGAGGGAGGGAGGAGGGGGGAGGGGAGTGGAATATATAGGAAATGGAATGGGTGGGAGTGGTTTCTATGCCTTTTTCTTTTTGGCTTCCCCCCATGTAGGGGGAAAAAGCTTTTGGTATATGTATGTATACTATCTGTAATGATTCACAATCCTCCTCTGCTTTTACTTTCTTGACTATTTTTGCATCATCTGCAAGGAAATTCATATATCACTCCACTTCATTCATATTGCTTATATATATGGCAAACATGATTGGAGCCAGTACCAAACCTTACGGGACACCACTTATCATTTCTTGCCAATTCGAGAATTTGTCTCAAATTACTACCCTCATTTTTCTCCAAGTCAGGAAGTCTTCCATTCATTCCAGTAATTTTCCTTTGATGCCATCAATGGGACTCTATGGGGCAGAGACTTGGAATTTAAAAGAGGTAGAGGGGAAAAACTTGAATGTATTTGAGATGAAATGTCTGAGAAGTATGGTAGGGGTTACTAGGTTAGATAGAATGAGAAATGAGGAGGAGAGTTGGGGTGGAAAAGGGGATTGCAGGTAGGGCTGATGAAAAAGTATTGGGATGGTTTAGACACAGGAAAGAATGAATGAAGAATAATTAATTAGTAAAAGAGGGGTGGCAGGCAGAGGTGGAAGGATTGAACTTGAAGGGATGACCAAAGATGAGATGGGTGGACGTTGCCAAAGGGGTTTTGAGCAAGAGGGGAATGTCTCTTTTTGGAAGGAAGGTAGTAGATAGGGGTGAGTGGAGAATGGCTGTGTATAGATGATACAGTACTGTGATGCAAGGAAGGGAGGGGTAGGGGATGAGGAGGTGAGAGAGTGGTTATGTGTGAATGATATTTTGATGCAGTCTGAAGGGATTTCTTCCATTTCTTCTTTCCCCATACTGGTGTATTGACTGCATGGTAACTTGCAGCTAATACTTTAGGGACTATTGTGGAAGTACCCATACTGACCATGGCAAAATATTATTTGTCTGTCAGTTTAAAATATCTCGGGAATGATGGTACTTTGTATGACTGCTGTCCCTCCTTTATGCTTTTCCTTTGATCCTGTCCATCTGTGACTCTACCTCTTCCTGATTCTTCTAGGATGAGAGAAAAGAATTCTGTCACAGTTTTTCATGAATGTCATAAAAGGCAACTAAATGGGATGGAGTGAGGGGACTAAGGATCCTCCACTCTTGTGTTTTTCTCCATTGATAAATCAATGTTCGAAGATCTGAGAGGATTCCAACCAGAACCCTATCAGTTGGGTCATTGATTGAATGTGTTCATGGTCCAGATGAGAATGGGAGGAGGAGATTGATGGTACATTTGTTAGAAGACAGGTGGATATGTTTTAAGTGAAGAATTGTTGTTGGGGAGGGGTGGGTTAAAATTTGGGAGTGTTGGAGATGAGGAGTGGGTGGGGGAAGGGGAGTATCTCTGCTGGTGAGTATTGAGATGGGAGGGTGTATGGGCAAGTGTCATCAAGGATGGTGTGGGTGATAGTGAAATTGGGATGGGAGAGTTCATATGATCTTGATAATGGAAAAAATTAAGAGGTAGACTTTGTGTTGAATTAAACAAGTGTATAGAGTTTTGAGAGGAATGTAAATGTAGTATTGGAGGATCTTGATACTAAAGTTGGATATGAGGAGCTGATGGATGGAGTGGTGGGAAGGTTGAGGGTGTCAGGTGGGAACTGCAGTATAGAGGGAGGATGCTGGGGATGTTTAGAAAGGGAGTTGTTGGTGGCATGTTGTGTTTGAGAAGTGACAGGCATGGTTAAATATGGGAAGGTTGTTGGAAGAGATAGTGGTTGAGAGGGCATTGATGGACTAGGTAGTGGTGTCCAGACGGAGGATTAGAAGAGTAATTTTTGTAACCTTTTAGATTATGTCCACAAATATTGGAATTGATTTATACATATACTAAAAGGCCTTTTCCTAACCAAAAAGATGGCTGATTCAAAGCATACTCATTCTACACCCACTCCACAAGACCAAAAATCCATTTGTTGTTCCCATCTTAGCACAGAGATGAAGGGTCCTGTCCCCTGCCCCACTGTTGTAGTCAAAAGTAATTCATCAAAACGGCACTTTCACAGCAGTGCTCAACAGCTGGAAGTGGTTTTACCCCCTACCACTTCATTATGTGGCAGACCCCTTCCTCGTCTACTTGAAAAATATATGGAACAAACAAAAGAACATTTTTCGGAGCTGCATCATTTCATCATCCATTTACAACCAATCTCAATTCACTCCAATCTTTGCACTCTCTTACTTGCTTGGCCAACATTCCTCTTGCATCCAATGTCCCCTTCATCAAATCTAAATACTTTATCCTTGATCTCATTTTCCCATCATCCACTAATGCTTTCCACACTCTTTTAGCTTGTCTATTGATTTGATAGGAAAAACAATAACTTGTCTTTCCTGTCTTTGAACAGATGATGGCTATTCTTTTGAAGCACAGTCGCATCAACCAAGCAACTGCAGATTCTGTCATAGAGTTCATAAACTGTCATAATGAGACGTCCATTGTTGCAGATGGTAAAGCAACCTTCAGAAAAAGTAAGATTTAATTCGGTACTTTTTAACATGAATGGATTGTACAGGTGAATAGTTTTCGTTGTACTGCATGTGTAGTCCCTGTACTGAGGTATTGATTCATGGTAACATGCACCCACAGGACTGTTTTGGGATGCCTCTATAGACTGGAGATGCACATCATTTGTGTATGTTAGAGTAAATTCTCTACTCATAGAGAAATGATGCTATTTTTGTACTACAGCTATCCCTCCATTATGCTGTTCCTTTGAAATTATCCATTATTATTTGTGACTCCACCACTTCCAGTACCTTGTGGGTGGAAAGAATTCTGTGGTAGTGTTTTCTATGCACATTATAAAAGGCAACTTAATGAGACTGAGTGATGGGACTAGGGATCCTGCTCTTTGTATACTTATCCTAAAAGTCTGGGAGTAAGAGGGTCTGGGAGGACTCCAACCAGAATCCAAATAATTGGGTCATTAGATGTGTATCATTGTACATACATATACCAAGGCGTTTTCCCTCTTACAAGGGAGGTAGCCAAAAAGGAAAAGGCATAAAATCATTCCCACCCATTCCATCCCTGAATACACTCCACACCCCTCCACCCTCCCTCTTATCTTAGCACCTCCTGGATGACTGGTCATCCCTGCACCTTGTCCACTGCCCTGGGTCAGAAGCAGTGTTGCAAGACGCAGCACATCCACAGCAAGGCTGCTTCATTAGATCGGCGACCCCCCCTCTCCATCCCCCCATGCACAAAAGGAGAAGACGGGGAAAAATCCCTTCGAGCTGCGTCAAATTTTGCTCACACATACTACCGCACCCCCCATCCCCCTGCCCATTCCACCTCATGCATCACAACATCATCCATATACAACCATTCTCCATTCACCCCTGTCTTCTGTCCTCTCCCGTCCTTCCTCAACAGACATTCCCCTCTTCCCCAAAGCCCCCTTCACCCCATCCATCCACCTCATCCTAGGACGTCCCCTCATGTTCACTCCCTCCACATCTGCCTTCCATACCTCTTTTACTAGTCTTTCTTCACTCATTCTTTCCATGTGTCCAAACCATCCTAATACTCTTTCATCAACCCTATCTCCCAACTCCCTTTCCACCCCCGTTCTCCTCCTCACCTCCTCATTTCTCACTCTATCTAGTCTAGTAACCCCCATCATACTTCTCAGACACCTGAACTCAAACACATTCAAACGCCTTCTCTCTTCCTCTCTTATGTTCCATGTTTCTGCCCCATACAGTGCTTCATCATTGTGGTATAGATGTTTCTGCTCCCATACAGTGCTGTATCATTGTGGTATAGATAAAAAGGAAGAGGTTGGCAGTTTGTGATGAGGATGGATATTGGATGTGTTAGCTATAAGTGAAACCAAGTTGAAGGGTAGGTGTGAGTTTGGGAATGTGGTGGAGTGTTAGGAGTGATGAGGGGACAAGGGAGGGCTCTGTCCAGTGACAAAGGGAATTTATTTATCTTGTAGATTGGACAGTAAGGTGTAATGTGTGTCTGAGGGAGGGGAGCGTGCCAGAGGACTGTCTCTAACTTCCTCAATCCCTCCTCTGATCCTGCCACAAGTGCAGTGTTGTCTGCAAACAACAGCTGGCTTATCTCCCACTTTTCTCCATTTTCTTTAACCATCTCCAATCTCTGACCCACCACCCTTGCATTTACCTCTTGCACCACCCCGTCCATGTATAAATTGAACAGCCAGGGTGACGTAACATATCCCTGACGAAGTCTCACCTTTACCTCAAACCACTCTCTCCATTTCTAATCCTGACACACACACTATTACTCTCATAAAAACTCTTGACAGCTCCTAAAAGCTTTCCTTGTATCCTGTACATCTGCAATACCTCCCACAGTGCCTTTCTGTGTACCCTATCATAAGCCTTTTCCAGATCCATAAAAGCCAAAAAAACATCCTTCCCATTTCCTATAGCTTTCTCACATATGTCTTACCACAAAAATCTGATCTACGCAACCTCTACCTGTCCTAAACCCACACTGTTCCTCACCAATTACTCCTTCTGTTCCTCTCCTAATCCTCTCAATCAAGACCCTCCCATAAACCTTCCCAACTAAACTTAACCACCTAATCCCTCTGAAACTACTACATTCACATTTGTCCCCTTTTCCCTTGTAAAGTGGAACTATACAGGCACTCCTCCAATCCTCTGGCACTCCACCCTCTCTTACATATATACATACATACATACACCAAGGATTTTTCCCCCTTTCAAGGGAGGTAGCCAAAAAGAAAAAGGCATAAAATCATTCCCACCCATTCCATCCCTAAATACACTCCACTCCCCTCCACCCTCCCTCCCATCATAGCACCTCCCGGACGACTACCCTCTCTTAAACAAACATTAAATAACCTCCCCAGCCAGTCCACCATAACTGCACCTTCTTTTTACAGACATTCTGCATGACATCCTTCCAGACCAGGTGCCTCACCTGCTCTCATCATTTTAACAACTGCCCTCACCTCATCCTTCCTTATTTCTCCTACATTTTCCTCACTCATCATGGTCATTTTCTTAGCACTTCCCACTGCAACTACCTTTCCCTCCATATCCTCCTTCACATTTAGCAACTCCCAAAAATACTCTGCCCATCTTCCCCTTACTGCCTTCTCTTTCATTATCATCTCTCCATCAGCACCTTTTACCTTTTCTTCTCTACTTGATTCACCTCCTCTTCCTCTTTTAATTTCTTTCCAAAACATCTTTTTATTACTTTCAAAATGTTCTGTCATACTCTTACCCCTTTTCACATCTATTCTCCTCTTTGCTTCCTTTATCTTATGCTTTACTTCTTTCTTTGTACCTCTTATATGATTCCTTTGTCCTATTTTGTAGCCAATCTGTGAAAGCTTGCTTCTCTTCTACAACCTTCTTTACTTCCTCATCCCACCACTCTACCCTTCCTTCTATTTCCTCGCATCCTCCTTTTTCCACACATCATCTTTGCACACCTTGTCATGTCCTCTTTGAACCATCCCCATTCCTCCAGTCCTAGTTCTACTCTATCTGTCACTCTCACTCCTCTCTGTTTCCTCTTGTACTCCTCTTTTTCTTTTTCATTTAAGCAGTTCACTCTATTTAAGCAGTTCACTCTAAGCACCTCCCTACCTTTTGTCCTTTTCCTATTTCTCCATCTATCCTCCACTCTCAACTTACCTTCCACCAGAAAATGATCTGATATCCCCCCACTCTCTCCCCTTAGAACATGTACATCCTTAACTCTTCCTATTATACTCCTGTCTATCACTACATAGTCCATTAACATTCTATCTACCACCCTTCCCTCCACCACCCTCTCCCATGTGTACTTGTGCTTGACTTTCTTCCTGAACACTGTATTTGCTATCATCAACTCTTTCTAGACACATCTCCACCATCAACTCTCCACTACAATTCTCTCCTGGAACTCCACACTTCCCAACCACTCCGTCTATTGCTTCATTTCCTACCCTTGTATTAACCCATTCAACTCCGATGACAAGATGTCTTGTCATTTGGTCAAATAAAACAAAAAATCATAAAACACCAAAATCATTTAACAAACACCAGAAAAATACGACGTCAGTCCTCGCTTCGCACGCGCTACGCTGCGAGCGAAGCGAGGACTGACGTCATATTTTTCTGGTGTTTGATCAAACATTTTGGTGTTTTATGATTTTTTGTTTTATTTGACCAAATGACAAGACATCTTGTCATCGGAGTTGAATGGGTTAAGGTCTCCCAATACTATTACATTGACGTTCCTCCCTAATCCCTCTATGCACTCATTTAAATTCATCCAAAAGCCTCCCTTTCCTCTACACTCTTCTCACTACCAGGCCCATATGCACTTACAAAAACCCACATCTCCTTTTCCAGTTTCACCTTCATCCACATTAACCTTGAAGAAACCTTCTTCCACCCCACTACATGTTTACCTATCTCTTCACTTACTAGTATAGCCACACCTTCTCTCTCTCATCCTCCTGAGAACCTCCCCACTACACTTCCAAACTCACACTTGCTCCTCCCTCTCAATTTAGTTTCACTCAAAGCCAACACATCCATCTTTCTTCTCACAAACATACTGCCTATCTTTTCCCTCTTACTCTCATCTCTACTACACACACACACATTAAAAGACCCAAACCTTAGGGTACTGGTAGTGAACTCCTAGACCCTCTTATGCCTTTACTATTTTTAGGAATGTCCCCTTTGGGGCTACAGGAGAAGGATTCCTAGTCCTAATCCCCGTCCCATTTTTCTCACCTCTTATGATCCAAGTGAGAATACTTGGTAGCAGCATTCTATCTCCCACCACAGGGTAGGCAAAAAAAGGAAATGAATATTCAGAGAAATGGTACAGGACAGTAACAAGGGATTGGGGGACAGCATAATGGAGGGACATTCACAGTATAATAAAAGTGTCGTCATTTCTCTGTGAACAGAGTCCTTCTCTATCACAGACAAAATGTGTGGCTCTGGTCCTTAGGGGCACCCCATATAGACCTTAAAGTATCAACTGCATGATACTTTACCACAATAACATCCAACCAATACCCCAATAACATTTCTTGATATTCAGCTTCATTTCAAGCTCTTGTATTTACATAGTTGTATTTACGTTGTATTATATGGGAATAGAGCTATGCTTGTAGTGACCAGTCTTTGTATCTTTCAGCATTTAGTTTGTTCTTAAATTGTTGTATTGTTTTTGCACACACTGTTAACTCATCCAATTTGTTCCAGCTATCTACCACTCTGTGTGGGAAACCATTTTTTTTTTTAGATCTCTTCTATAACTATCCTTTTTGAGTTTCTTTTCATGTCCTCTTGGTTTTTCTTTTATCCCACATTAGTAAATCTTCTCTGTCAAGGACTTTCATCCCTTTCATAATTCTTTAAGTGGCCAGTAGATCTCCTCTTTCTCTTCTTTGTTCCAGGGTTGGTAGTTCCAGTTTGAACAATCTTTGTTCGTATGTCAATTTAGAGTGTTGGTGCCATCTTTATTGTTGCTTTTTGGATTCTTTCTAATTTCTTTATATATATTTTTTTTTTATTGGATGTCAGTAGTCACAGTGTACTCCAGTCTTGGTCTTATCAATGTGACTAATATTTTCTTTACAACTTCCTCATCCAAGTAGTTGAAGGCCACTTTCATTGATCTTCGTAAATTGAAGGTTTCGCCTACTATTTTGTTAATGTGCTTGTCTGGTGATGTAATTTAGCTAATAATTACTCCTAGGTTCCTTTCTGAGCTAACTTTTTTTTTTACTTCTTTTGTACCATATTTATATTGCCCTGAGGAAGTTGGTGACAGAGTTTGGGAGAGTATGTGATAGAAGAAAGCTAAAGATAAATGTGGGTAAAAGTAAGGTGATGAGATGTACAAGGGGTGAAAGTGGCAGTAGACTGGAAGTGAGCATTAAGGGAGAGCGACTGGAGGAAGTGGATAGTTTTAGATACTTGGGTGCAAATGTGGCAGGAAAAGGTGGAGTGAAGGTGGAGGTAGAATGTAGATTGAGAGAAGCGAGTAAATGCCTTGGTTGATTAAAGAGTGTAATGAGGAATAGACATTTGGGAATGGATGCTAAGAGTAGACTGTATGAAGGAGTGATTGTGCCAACAGCACTGTATGGAGCAGAAACTTGGAACATAAGAGAGGAAGAGAGAAGGCGTTTGAATGTGTTTGAGATGAGGTGTCTGAGAAGTATGATGGGGGTTACTAGGCTAGATAGAGTGAGAAATGAGGAGGTGAGGAGAAGAATGGGGGTGGAAAGGGAGCTGGGAGATAGGGTTGATGAAAGAGTATTAGGATGGTTTGGACACATGGAAAGAATGAGTTAAGAAAGACTAGCAAAAGAGGTATGGAAGGCAGATGTGGAGGGAGTGAACATGAGGGGACGTCCTAGGATGAGGTGGATGGATGGGGTGAAGGGGGCTTTGGGGAAGAGGGGAATGTCTGTTGAGGAAGGACGGGAGAGGACAGAAGACAGGGATGAATGGAGAATGGTTGTATATGGATGATATTGTGATGCATGAGGTGGAATGGGCAGGGGGATGGGGGGTGAGGTAGTATGTGTGAGCAAAATTTGACGCAGCCCGAAGGGATTTCTCCCCGTCTTCTCCTTTTATGCATGGGGGGATGGAGAGGGGGGGTTGCCGATTTAATGAAGTGGCCTTGCTGTGGATGTGCAGTGTCTTGCGACACTGCTTCTGACCCAGGGCAGTGGACAAGGTGCAGGGATGACCCGTCATCCAGGAGGTGCTAAGATAAGAGGGAGGGTGGAGGGGTGTGGAGTGTATTCAGGGATGGAATGGGTGGAAATGATTTTATGCCTTTTCCTTTTTGGCTACCTCCCTTGTAAGGGGGAAAAAGCCTTGGTATATGTATGTACAGTATGTATGTACTTTTTCCAAACTCCATTATACTACATTTCTTGATGTTGAAGTTCACTTTCCAGTTTTGACTCCATTCCCAAACTTTATCCAGGTCTCTCTAGTGATTCATAGTCTTCCTCAGTACTTAATTTCATTAGTAGTTTTGCATCATCTGCAAAGAAGTTCATATAACATTCCACACTTTGTGATGCAAAAAAAAAAGTTTTTTTTAATTGCAAGTTAAAAAAAACTTGTTTTTTATTTTATTTTATTTTTATTTCTTTTTTACATGTCCAAATTTGTTCAGATATTAAATATCAAGTATATGAAAACCGGTGTAAGTACTTGATTCATCCCTCCACATATGCGTGTCTACCTTATCCAAAGAGACATCAGACACAGTATAAAAATAAACAAGTAATTGACCTTTTTAGTCAGAACCCAGATGCTGCAACAAGTGTAGATACTGCATATGGGCCAGTATGGCTACCTTACAAAATTTACTCTTAGTATAATCTTCAAAGATTAAACACTCCAAATTTCCTCGTCATGAATGGTTAAACATACACATAAAATAGGATATACAATAAGGTATGCACAGATTAATCATGGTCTATGGGCCTGGAAAAATCAAGAAGAGAGTACAAGGAGCCTTCTGTCATGGCCATCCCCTGGAGGGGTGGTGGTTCCTAGGAACAGGCATCAGACTCGGACATTGTAGATATAGTAGGCTCTGAACTTCTGACTCCATCAATCCAAGTCCTGAGGTTCCTCCTTTATATCAGATGGGGAAATCTGAGCCCTCAGAATATTCCATTTCTGAATCATCCAACTCAAGCTGGAAAGTAGGGATGTTGCTTGAAGCAGTAGAATCCCTGCTGGTTGATGGCTGTGGTTGTAGTAGTGGTGGATAAGTGGCAGGAGCTGCATAAAACAAAATATTAAAAAAAGACGAAAAAAAGAAAATATCCATTTTATTTATTTATTTATTTATTTATTTATTTTTTGTCAATTTTTTTTCTATAAAACATATTTTTTTATATATATATAAACACTTTTTTTGAGTTGCATCTATATCCATACCTTCATCCATTTCATTTATATATATGGCAAACATTATCAGAGCCAATACAGAACCTTGTGGGACTCCACTTATCATTTCTTCCCAGGTCGAGTTTTTGTCTGTAAGTACCACCCTCATTTTTCTCCCATGCAGGAAATCTTCCATCCATTTCAATAACTTTCCTTGTACACCACCTATTATTTTGAGTTTTCTTAGTAGTTTTTTGTGTGGTACTTTATCAAATGCTTTTTGTAAATCTAGGAAAGCACAATTAGCCCATCTGTCCCTTTCTTGCACTATTTCTACCTTGAGTAAAAGCAAATCAAGTTGGCACATGATCTTCCTTGTCTAAAGCCAAATTGTTTTGGATTCAGTATGTTATATTCTTCCAGATATTAGTCCATCTACTTTTGATAACTTCACATATTTTAGCTATTGTGCTTGTAAGGGAGACTGGTCTATAGTTTGTTGGGTTTTCCTTATCCCCCCTTTATATAATGGTACAATATTCGCATTTTTCCAACCCTGTGGTACCTTTCCTTATTTGAGCGAGTAATCAATTATCTTACGTATTTTGTCCATTAGTTCGTCTATACATTCTTTCAGTATTCAATTTGCAATTCCATTTGGACCATGTGAATTTCTGACATTAACCCCTTCCATACGGTGCCGCATACGTAGGCGGCATGAGGAGCAAGTGGATACGCGAGGCTGCCATATCGGCGTCTTGATTATATTTATTGTAGTTGCCCCTGCGTAATGACATACTCTCTAAACTGTCTTCATCACATTTTCTATGGTTATCAAAATTCACGGGTGAAAGAGAGAACGATCGATATAAGCGGTGACTATATTTTATGATGCGAGTATTATTACGGCACATCGTACGCCCGCGAGATTTTGGCCCGTACTGAAGAGGTTAAGGTTTATTATATGGTCCCATATTTCCTTCTGTGTCACAGTTATTTCTTTTATTGGGGGGGGGATCTTTCTGTCCTTCCTCCCAACTATGTGTACTTTCAATTGTGAATACAGATTTAAAATGTTTGTTCATAATTTCAGCAATTCCTACATCTTCTATATATTTGTCATTCCCTTGATGCGGTTTTGCTATATCTTGTTTATCTTTTAATTCGCCATTCACATACTTGTAGAATAGTTTAGGTTGGTCCTTGCATTTGTCTATTATGTCTTTTTCATAGTTTCTCTTTTCTTCCCTGCATATTTTTATGTATTCATCTCTTAGTTTGATATATGTTTGCCACTTACTCATTTTATTTTATTTTTGCCAATCATTCCCAAGCTGTCTCTTTTGTATATTTGGCCTCGCTATATTTTTTATTGTACCAGCACTTAATGTACGCAGTTTCTTGCTTCTGCTCTGGTACATATTTGTCTATTCCTTCATTATAAATTTCTTTTAATATATTCCATTTCTCTTCTATCTTTTTCTTCATTTAAGAAGTTTTCCCAATTTACATTTTGTGAATACAGATTTGAAAGGTCTGTTCATAATTTCAGCCATTTCTATATTTTCTATATATTCTGTATTTCCTTGATGTATTTTCACTATTTCCTGTCTATTTTTTAATTTACCATTTACATACCTGTAGAATACTATAGGTCGCTCCTAACATTTGTCTATTATGTCTTTTTCATAGTTTCTTTTTTCTCCCCTATGTATTTTTACATAGTTTGAAGGAGTTTGAATGTGTTTGAGATGAGGTGTCTGAGAAGTATGGTGGGGGTTACTAGGCTAGATAGAGTGAGAAATGAGGAGGTGAGGAGGAGAACAGGGGTGAAAAAGGATTTGGGAGAGAGGGTTGATGAAAGAATATTAGGATGGTTTGGACACATGGAAAGAATGAGTGACGAAAGACTAGTAAAAGAGGTATGGAAGGCAGATGTGGAGGGAGTGAACATGAGGGGACGTCCTAGGATGAGGTGGATGGATGGGGTGAAGGGGGCTTTGGGGAAGAGGGGAATGTCTGTTGAGGAAGGAAGGGAGAGGACGGAAGACAGAGGTGAGTGGAGAATGGTTGTATATGGATGATGTTGTGACGACATGAGGAGGAATAGGCGGGGGGGTGGGGGGTGGGGTAGTATGTGTGAGTAAATTTTGACGCAGCCCGAAGGGATTTCTCCCCGTCCTCTCCTTATATGCAAAGGGGGACGGAGAGGGGGGGTCGCCGATTAAATGAAGCGGCCTTGCTGTGGATGTACTGTGTCTTGCGACACTGCTTCTGACCCAGGGCGGTGGGCAGGGTTCAGGGATGACCCGTCATCCAGGAGGTGCTCAGATGAGAGGAAGGGTGGGAGGGGTGTGGAGTGTATTTAGGGATGAAATGGGTGGGAGTGTTTTTTATGCCTTTTCCTTTTTGGCTACCTCCCTTGTGAGGGGGAAAAAGCCTTGGTATATGTATATGTATGTATGTATGTATTTTTACATATTCATTTCTTAGTTTGATATGTTTGCCACTTATTTTTTTTTTTCCATCTTTTCTCAGCTCTCTTCTATCTTTTGCCTCGCTATTTTTTTTTTTTTCCATCTTTTTTCAGCTCTCTTCTATCTTTTGCCTCGCTACATTTTTTGTTGCAGCAGCACTTAATTTATACCTTTTCCTGATTTTGTTTTGGTATATATTTATCCACTCCTTCATAGATTTTTTTTAATATCCATTTATTTTCCTATGCTTCTTCGTTAAAGAAATTTTCCCAACTTGCTTTTTGAAAGAATTTTCTGAGTGTCAAAATCCTTTTTGTTATATATCAGTCTTCCTTTTCTGTGTTTCTCTTTTCTTCCCAGATAAATTTCCTTTTTTAGTTCAAGCTCAAGTAGTATGTGGTCACTCTTCCCAAGTGGGGTCTTGTATTCAATAATATCCACAATTTCAAGCTCGACATAAATATTAAGTTTAGTCTCGACTGTTCTTCATTATTTCTGTATCTGGTATTCTCTTTTACCCATTGAGTCATTATTTATTTAGGGTCACATGTAGTAGGGAATGGAGAAGTGGGTGTGGAGATGGGGGGGGGAGAAATTATCATGAGAAAGGTATATTGGGATGAATGCAACACTGTATGAGAGGCAGACATGGGATTTAAGAGACAAAATAGATTTAAGTGCCTAAGAAGTATGGTTGGGGTTACAAGGATGGATAGAGTGAGAAATGAGGTGATGAGGAGAGCAGAGGTAGAAAGGGAGCTGGCAAGTAGGGTTGATGAAAGATTAGAGTATATTTGGCACATGAAAAGAATGAGTGAGGAAAGATTAGAACCTAAGAACATAAAGGGGAGACCTAAATTTATCCAATTTAAATCTATTACTAAAAGTACTACCCTGCTGCCTTAATATGATGACCTTACTTGCATCACCTTTGTCATAGCCCTTGACCTATTTGAATACCTTTATTAGATCGCCCCACACTCTTCATCTTTCTGAAGAGTGTAAATTAAGATGCCTAAAGCACGGTTCACACAAGCAATGTTTTGGCACCAAGTTTGTTTTTTCTGCAGCTTTTTCTCACTTTGCTTGAGCAAGGGAAAAGCTGTTGTGAAAATGGGAATTGGGTGCCAAAACATTGCTTGAGTGAACCATGCTTAAGCCTGTCTTCATATGGTAAATTTCTAAGTCCCTGTATTAGCAAATAGTGTGGAAAGCAGAGATGGAGTGAACTTTAGGGAAAGGGTGAAAATGAGATGGATGGATGATTGTGAAAGGGCCTTTGAGCCAAAGGGGAATATCTGTTGAACAGGGAAGGGAGAAGGGAGGAGATAGGTGTGAGTGGAGAATGGTTGTGTATGGACAATAATTTGATGTGGCCAGAAGGGATTTCTCCTCATCTCCATTTTTCACATGAGGGGATGAGGAGGGAAGGTCACTCTGTAAATGAAACTGTTGGCCCTGGTGTGGATGTACTCTATCTTGCTTCTGACCTAGGCAGGGACAGGGATGACCCTTCATTCATGAGGAACTAAGAGAGGGAAACAAATGGGTAATGGATGGGAGTGGAATGGGTGGGGTAGGTGCATGCCAGGACTGACCTCTTCTCTTGTAAAGGGGAAGAGGCCCTTGATATATAGGTAGATAGACCACCAGTACTACACAAAACATCCACACAAAAACACACACACTCGTTTGACTAAACAAGCCTGTCAAGACAGATCACCAAACTCTCTACTCCACCAACAACATTCAGACATAAATTCTCACAGAAAAAACTTTCCCACAGCATTACCCAAAGATCAGGACATATAAGAGCTCCAAGTTCTTATCCAGGAGGGTAATAACTGTCAGACAAGAATTTAACATATGATTCAAGACCATGATGAGCGTGGTGAAACATTTGGTAAAAAATGCACATTCACAACACCATCCAACATTTAGTACCAACACAGAGTAGGTTTGGCCTTAGATTCAAATTGTCCAGATGAAACCACCACCCAAAAGACACAGAACACCTCGTACTACAGTGCCCCACACTAACAGTCCTAAACAACAACATTGTATATTTTCCTTGTGTGACTTATGGATCCATGCAGAGGCTGTTGCTGATTAATTACCTGAAGGCTGTAGGCCTTTTGCAAGAGACCAGGGGGAGTGGATTGTTTGATTGTATTTGCTGTACATGTTTATAGGCTTGGGATGGTTTCTCTATCTAGCTACTAGCAAGAGTTTTGGGAGTGTAGGGACTAGGGTAGTCCTTATGTGAAAAGAACTGAAATAAGAGACAATTTCTAAGTGATAAAGTTTCCAACCAGTCCAAAGACCATGTACTGGCCCCTCTTGGCTGCACCTTATTATGGAGGTAGGGTTGGTGTGTCCTCTTGCACAGGGTGGTGTCAAGCTCAGTGGAAGGTTGTTTTTCTTTGGATCCTCCTCCTTTCTCTGATGGTGGAAAAACCTCTTGCTGGCAGGACGTGGTATCTCCAGTGTACTTCCATATCTTGTGTTGTTAATTTTTGAGGATACATTATCAGAAACTCCAGACCCAGGTACTCAGTCCACCCACCCACCCATCCATTCACCCATCTGTCATGCAGTACATTGACTGTTATTTGATGCAATGTTTCTAATTGTTTCTTCCTCCCATAGACTCACTTTCCTATGTAAATATAGACTGGAAATTTTTATTCATGATATCAACTTGTATTTCTGCATCTTCCTGGACTATTCCATTATCTTTCATCTTGGTCATTCCATCCCTGTGTCTCTGTTTGCCAATAAAACAATAATTTTGCTCTGTTTACATTGATCAGTGGTATCCTTTCCCAATTTCCATTCTTCTCTTTCCTCATTCTATGTCTTTGCCACTGGTTGATAAGAGGGAAACTGTTATTAGTTGTATGAAAAAATGGAACCAAGATACTTGAGTTGATAACTTGGGCCAAGTACAAAGGCTTAAGTGCAAGCCCCTTTGGATGACAAGTTCAGGTAGTGAAATTGACCTAATTCTAGTATACAGGAAAGGAGCTACACTCACAAGATTGCAACTCTTGTTCACCATTTCATACCTATTTCTAAACTTTTTTTGTGGTTCCAGCTTGGACAAAATCATCTTTTAGCCTATTCAAAGTGTCAATGAAATTGATTCTTTCACAGTGTTTAGCATGAATTTGTATACAAGTGACACCAGTTTGCATTGCAGTGGGTCCATCCTTGTTACATTTGACATACTGTTAGAAGTATATGATTTATATTTTGTTTGAGGTTGGGGGGTTCTAGTTATTAATTTTAAGTGTGTGTGAAAGTCCTCTTATAATATTTTGGTATCACTATTTGAGTGCAGCCCTTGTACAGAAAAATAGGACAGAGATGAGCTTTGGTTCAAGAATACAAACAACTGTCCACCCTGTGGCTCAGAAACTGTTAGCACTCATGGTGAAGAAGAAATCGAATCTTTGTGTAGCTGCTGATGTTGACACCTCTGCAAAACTTTTGGAATTAGCTGAAAAGGTTTGAGGTTATGTATTGGTATTTGTAGATTTGATTAAAAAAAAATATATATGACATAACTTTTCACTATTTTAAAATCTTGTCATACCTTTATTGTAGGTAGGTCCATTTATTTGCTTGTTCAAAACTCATATGGATATCATCAAAGACTTCTCAAAGAGCACCATTAGCAGCCTAAAGGACCTGGCAGTTAAACATGATTTCATCTTATTTGAAGACAGGCAAGTAGTTTAAAGATTAATTTTATATTTACGTAATTGAATAGTTTCACTGACTGGAAATCTCTTGCCCCACAGTGGTCTTTGGCCCTCCCACACAAGAAAATTGGACTGTTGTATCAGTGTGGGACTGTTATTGTCACAAACATTTAATAGTAGGAGGATGAGGGGACCAATCTCCTTTTGTCAACTTTCTTATATGAAAAGGTGGTGGAAATACAGTTGAAGTTATAGAAATCTTAAGCTCAGTCCAAAGACTGTCAACCCTTTGAGGCTGAACCCCCACATAGGGGGGATGGGTGAGGATGTTAACCACATCTATACAATGACCTTTGTGGGCATTATGAGGCATGAGTGGGTATATGAGGATGCCAGTGTCAGCATCTTGATTATATTTATTTTGTAGTTGTATCTGAGTGACCCTTGTATTGTGAATTGGGTTGATTGTCTTTTCTGTGGTTATTGATATTCATAGTGAAAGAGAACAAGTAATACAGCTGTGACTTTATATTCTATAATGCCAGTATTGTGATGCATAATTGAATCATAATGCATCAGGCATTCGATACTGTATGTGAGAATTTGGCTTGTATTGAAGAGGTTAATGGATTTTTGAAGATGGACAACAGGGAAGGTTCTCTCTAATATCCATCTGACAGGACTTCCACATACAGGTACCCAACATAAGACCTGTCGGAATGTAATGTACTGGAAACCAGGTACAGTTCTGATTAACCAACTATCACAGGACTTTTCCATTGCTAAATCAAATATGTCATTTTGGGTCATGCACTTGGAAAAAGTATAAAACCATCCAAAACCCTTTATTTTCCTACCTAAGCCTCAAAGATAATATAAACATGATAACAAACTACAGTTGTATAAAATAGTGTTCCTATCTTATTTTTCCAAATGAGACTACAAACAAATGAACACACTTTTAATGAAAAAATTGCCTGCACACAACTTTTTTTTTTTACATTTCTGTTTTATCATTTTATTGCATTTTCTTTTCTCTTACTATATCCTACAAACAAATGAACTCTTAATGAATAAGAAATCACTCACACTATTTTTTACATTTTCTGTTTTATCATATTTTGCATTTCCTTTGTTTCTCTTAGCCTAAATTAAACACACTTATTCAGAGTTGGAAGAGTAAAGCAAGGGGTGGGACACTTCCTTAACGGCAAAAAAGTACTCTCTTAAATTTTCTCCGTGACTGCTAGGTGAGCACTATTTTCATATTGTTGGAATTGAATCACGACACACTCAAAAGATATAGATCCAATTTGAAGATGTTATGTCACTAAAATCACTGCTTGAAGATATGTAAATGTTGCTCAGTCTCATTGTTTTCAATAGTTCTAAGTATTGTAGGGTTATTCATTATTAGTGTCCAAGAGTTCACACACAACAATGAGTTTTTTTTTTTTTTTTTTTTTTAATCTTCCATCATACTTTTCAATAAGGACATCAGTCACAATTCTAAGATTGATTGTTATGTGCTTCATATGTTTTTAGTAGGGTTTTGGTAGTATTTCAAGTGCCAAACCATTGTATTTTGCTGGAAAGGCCTAATAGCCAAGATGTAGACATTGCTATGAGTAATTTCTGTAAATCTGTAAAAAAAAATATATATAAGATGACACATTTTAGAATGGTTTTAGACTATATTTTAATTCTTTATATTCTATGAGGCTCATTAGTAAACCATAACAACCAATTACACACACACTTCTGTACCAACATGTAGATCTAAACTACAACTATCTGTGCAGATTCTGTACAAGTAGCAACATGTTGCAAAAATCGCTAGATTGTTTGGGACTTATGAATTGACAAAAATTTGTAAATACAAGGTGTTCACTTATAAGTTAATTACATGAAAATTACAAAAATAAACAACCTTTATTTGTTTGTTGTTAGCTCTGAAGTCGAAGATGGCCATGACATTGCCTTTTATTTATTTTTTCTTTTCAATTTATTTTTGTTTTGATGTCCCCTTTTTTATATATAATAGCCTAGTGATGTACTTTTATTTATTTTTATTTTAATAAAGGTAGATTATGAGCTTTAAGTGTGAAAAATGTTTACATTTTATGGAAAATTTATAAATATGGTGTTTGCCTTTTTTAATTATATGAAAGATACTAGCATAAACAAACTTTTTTTTTTTTTTTTTTTTTTTTTTTTTTTTTTTACTGATTCCAATAGACAGAGCTTATGTCTTAATATTTCTCATCTATAAAAATTTGCATCACACAATTTGATATCCCCAGGGGTTGAATCTGGACCTCAAATTTTTTGCCCAAGTTGGATTTTTTTTTTCCTCAAACCTAGAGTTTCTAAAACTCTGAT
>NC_134801.1:25773739-25778739 GCF_046742065.1 Oratosquilla oratoria
GAGTTGGCTAAACTTAACCTCATGATCCGTTCATTTTTGTTACTTTTTTCCTCTAGACTTGCTAATCGGGGAGGTTGTCGTCTCCTCCCTCGTTAAATCCATAGAAATAATCTCAATTTTCTATTGAGTTGTTCTTACCAATATTTCTATTTTACGGGAAGGGGAGCTACGCTCGTGATGTTCCGCCCTTGTATCTCGCAGTGTCTTGTTTGCTCTTAAACTCATGAATGTTTTTTGCGCACACTATCTTTTCGTTCAGTTTGTTCCAAGTGGCCACCACTCTATGTGGAAAACTTTTTCTTCAGATCTCTTCTATTACTATGTTTTTTTTGTCATGTCCTCTTGTTTCTCTTGTTCCAGTTTAACAAGTCCTCTCTATAGAGTGCTTCTGTGCCCTTCATGATTCTGTTGATGGGTCAGTAGGTTGCCTCTCTCTTTCCTTTGCTCCAGAGTCGGTAACTCCAGTTTAGCCAATCTCTCCTCATATGACAACTTTGCAAGTGCAGGGGCCATTTTTGTGGCTGCTCTCTGGATTCTTTCTATTTTCTTTATATTCAATTTGGTATTGGGTGACCACAATGTCGCCGTATACTCTAGGCCTTATCAGTGTGACCATTTTTTTTTTTTTTTTTTATAATTTCTTCGTCCAAATATGTAAATGCCACTTTTATTGATCTTAGCAAGTTATAGGATTCTCCGACAATTTTGTTTCTGTTTATCATAATACAAGTCGTTTGAGATAATTACACCCAAATCTTTTTCGGATCTCTCCTTCTTTACCTCCTTAGTTCCAGTTTTATATTGTCCTGATATTCTATTTTTACTTTTTTCCAAACTCCATTATGCTACACTTTTTGATATTGAAGTCCACTTCCCATTTCTGACTCCAGTTCCATACCCTATTCAGGTCGTCCTGTAGTGATTCGCAATCCTTTTCAGTTTTTACTTTCCTTAACAGTTTAGCGTCGTCTGCAAAGAAGCTCATGTAACATTGCATATCATCTATGTCATTCAAATAAATAGCAAACATTATTGGAGCCAATACAGATCCTTGCGGAACTCCACTGATCATCTCTTTCCAACCTCAATATTTTTCTCTGAGCACTACTCTCATCTACCAATCAGGAAGTCCTCCATCCATTTTAGTTGGTTCCCTTGTATTCCTCCTATATGTTCCAGTTTTTTAAATAATTTTTTGTTATGTGGTACTTTGTCAAAAGCTTTTTGTAAGTCCAGGAAGGCACAATCAGCCCATCCATTCCTTTTTTTGCACTATGTCTATTAATCTTGAGTAAAAACATTAAGTTCGTGTGCATGTGTATGTAGTATATAATTCAATATGACTTAAGGAAATTATCTTGCCGCGCTACTTCAACATTAGACCGCACGACCAAGCGGCTAGAATCAGACAGTCTGCCCTTGAACTCCAGGAAGATCTTAGTCGAGGAAAAACTGCAGAAAAAAAATCGTTTGGTCGATTACCTGTCAGGAGGTTGATACTCAAACCCTGTTATGGACCAATACTAATGCCGCTGTCAAGACCAAAAAAGCTGCTGAACGAGGGCCCCCAGCGTACCTTAGGACTCCACACCGAGGCCACCACATGGAGGATGACTAGGAACTTCGCCAGCCTTAACGGCGGACCCATGGGGATCCCCCACCCGATGGAAGGATATGTGAACCTGACCGACCGCAGCCCTACTACACCTGGCGAGGAAGAACTGTTGTGGCTCTGCGTGAACTGCCCCATCATGGCCACCCCCCTCCCCCTCCCCCTGGTGAAGTGCATGGAGATCGAGGTCCTCCTCGACCAAATTCACCGAATAACGGACAATGGAAAAGCTTCCGTCTCTCCAGAATTACAGCCCCTACTGATCACTGAATTTTTCAGCTCCAGAAGAACCTTCCATATCCGGCTCCTGAAACCCCGGACACTACCAAGCCGCCAAGAACCTAACGTAACAACCTTGACTCAACCATCAGGAGGGCAGACAAAGCCGCACTGTTCATCCTCATCCCCTCCGAGCAGTGATTCCCCAAACTGGACTCCATCCAATGTGAATCCAACAAGTTCCAGCGGATCACCCATGACCACATCCTCCCCATCATCAGGAAGGTCAATAAGATCACTGAAGCTATCAGCGCCCGGCGAGATGACTTGCCTCTTCAGAAGATCGTTGATGACTTCCCCCGGATACATGCATGGTAGCGTCAAAACACAAAATGACAACCTTGCAACCTATCACTTCCCAAATTCCCACCCCTACTTATCACCTAGGCAGTGATGATCATGCACCCAATTGATGATTAATTCATAAAATTTCAGCCATGTCCAGAATAACAGAGTAGTTTGAAATTTCCCTTAAGACATTATAACACTGGGCTATTTATACTCCGACTGTTGGAGCAGATTTGCAACCCGCAGATTTCGGGCTGCAAATCTCTATTCCATGTATTTTGTCCAGAAAAAAAGAAAGAAAAAAGAAAAGAGTGCCATAGCGATTTTACGGCGGAAAATGTTCTGGGTGTGGGCGGTACCGCCGATTAATCGGAGGTTGGAGAAAAAATAGTCCGGTGTGATAACCCCTTTAATTAGATTACTTAGTCGTTATTATTTTTTCATGAAGACTAATACCACGATAACCTCACCACACTGCACATATTACCATAATTTTCTATTTTTCCTAAACATAATTTTATAAACTTTATTTACCGGTATTTTCCTTATTCAGCCTCATTACAGATCTCAACAAAGGTCCTGAGAGTTTTTGCTTACATATTTTTTTTTCGTGACTTCGTATCCGCTCGGACTTCAACCTTGCAGGTGATTCGGAACAATTCATACATGAACAGAGGGTGGTCCACGAATATGCCACTGCAGTGACGAAACCCGGAGGGAGTCGACATATACAGCGATGTCAAAGAACACCCTTCCTTTCTTCCTTACCTTTGCACCGCGGGCAGGATTCGAACAGATGCCAACGGTCATGTTAATTTTAATTTTTACTTTCGTCACTGGTCCTCTTGTTATTGATGGGTTTCGTATTTCATTGAACCTTGTGTATTGCCACATTAACCCGTTAGATCTCAGTCTTCACTGTGGAATAAAGTCATATGGCAGAACAAAATCTCAGGTGACATTAAACTTGTGGGATCAATCGAGACTGGTCGGTTGTTTTTAACCCGTTACATCTCAATGGTTAGATTAAAATGACGTTGGTATAAAATAATTTTACAAGTAATACAAATTAAATAATCAACAAATGTAAAGAATATAAACTCAGCCACAGGTAAGAACACAATAATATTCTGAGGGTACCAAAAATACGGGCCTGATCTTCGAGCACCCTTAACTGAACTAAATCATTTGGTTTCGGTCAGAACTTAATATTGAAAGAGAACACGAGGTTAATGTTCACCAATTGGTCTTCGACATGTAATGTGCACTGACAAGCCTCAACGAGTTCTCGCTTACTTGCTGTACTACTTTCAATTTTCAGGTTGAACCATGCTTGGTAGATAAACAAAATTTGAATAACCGTATGGCAATAATTCTATATATATATGTACATAATATGAATTTTTGTTGGTATGAATATATATTGTACGAAGAGCTTCTATATCACAGCATCTGGCAACTCTTGAATAGGTCGCACGCCAAATAAACGAACTGACTGCTGAGGTTAGGATATAGTCTGGAGGAGTGTGGGTTGCTGACTGAGTAGCGCTTGTAGTACCCCTCGTGCAATCATGGCTGATAACCCTGCCCTTGAACAGTGCTTGATTGATTTGCACAAGATCGGTGTAATTAAATTTGGAGACTTCACTCTAAAAAGTGGTATGCAATCTCCTGTCTACTTTGATCTTCGCATAATTGTTTCATTTCCGAAGATTTTGGTAAGTAGTATGAAGGCTGTTTGTTAATTATTAGGCCTATACACTCGTTTTCTGAAATCAGGCGGGTTATATAATTTAGGTCGTGAGTTATTTGGCATTTACATTTCACCAAATGAGATAAAAACAGGAATATGGCAATGAAATGAAAATCTGTAGGTATTATTTCCTCGCCTTAAGTTGAGTACCAGATCAATAGATTGCTCGTACTCCTCGTCTTACAATTTGACGAATTTTCATCACAAGTTATGTAATATGTGCAACTTGTTACCTGGCATTTCTTGTAATCGACACATTTAAGTGAATTTGGAACCCCATATTGGAGGTTTACTTTGATTATGTCCCCTAACTCTTTCTCGCTGGCATATACTTGTGCTACACATTGTGCATCTTCCAATCAGTTTCTTAGCTTATCAGTTATGATGGCAAATATTTAGGCTGGCGCCCAAGCAGTGTCACCACCTGCCGTCCAATGCATGCATGGGGAGGCTCAATAGGTGAGATAACCAGGTGAAGTAGGGGTGCATTATGATCCTTGGTAGTCTGAAATAAGCACAAAGTTTAGTTAAATAAAGTATATCAGAATAAATAGGGAGAAGAATATAGACTATAATGCTTTCATTTTATCCACTTAATCACTCCTGATTGAGCTGTTTTATCGTCCGGTGATTATATTAATATATAAAGACTATTTTCACCGTATGGCGAATATTAGAAATTGAGTGTCAGACTTGGTTGGGAATGTCGTCTTCCGTTTTGATTGTACTTGTTACTTTTCTTGACACGACCTTGCAGATCAGAAATATATTAGTGGCTTATTTCAGGATGAATTTCAGATGTACTTGCAGATGATGATATCGCCATCGTTATGCCGGCTTTTTGGCGGAAATATCGCCAGAAACAAACTACTTCTCGTCTTTTCGCCAATAATAAGGGCCGGTGGTCATATTTCCATGGTTAAATATAATGCAATGTTTTAAAATTAGCATAACCTAACCTATTTTGTTAAGGATAATCTAATCTAAACAGGAAAAGATATTCTAAATTTTCTTCCTAAAACGTCGTATTTCTTCCACAAAGCAAGTTTCAGTGACCAATCGTCGGAA
>NC_134801.1:25783739-25838739 GCF_046742065.1 Oratosquilla oratoria
AAGGCAGTAACTGGAAGAATGGAGAAAGTATTTTAGATAATTGCTGATTATGGAGGAGGTTAGGGGAGCGATTGTGACAGGGAGAGGTGCCATGATAATTACTGTGATGGGAAAAGAATATAAGGAGGCTATAGGAAAAGATGAGACATAAAGAGCATTGAAAGTAATGAAAGCTGGATAGGTACCTTGGTTGGATGGGTGTCATGCTGAGTGTCTGACAAAGAGAAGAGCTGTTATTGTGGATTGGCTAGTGAGGTTGTTTAATGTGCACCTAAGGGTAGAGGACTGGAATATTTACCTAATCACTTCTAAATTTCCTTTCAATCGGCTTTGTTGTGTGTGAAAAGTGTCCTCTAATAAATTTTCCATTTATTTTGCTTAGTCAGAGTCATGTTATTGTTGAAGTTATTGTTTTTGAATGTGGCCTACATGATTTATTTTTCCAAAGGATTTGCCAATGTTGGTAAGAAGAAAGGAAAAGAAGAGTTATGGGACTAAGAAGATGGTGGAAGGAATATACAAAGCAGGAGAAAAGTGCCTGATGATTGAAGATGTCGTTGTATCTGGAGCTTCAGTATATGAAACTGTTCTGGTATGTGAACTTGATAGTTACATTCTTTGCATGTGACTATATTTACTGTTGTATGTTGGTAAGTCTTTGTTTTGTAAGTTCATATGTGTATGTATATAATAGTGTGTGTACATGTATGTATTTACTTAATTGTAGTGTGCAAGAAAGGAGCAATGCTTGTGGTGTCTGAAGGAATTTCTCCTCACATTCTTTATTTTTGTATGAAGAGATGAGGGAGGGCCACTGTGTAAATGAAGTGGCTGGCTGTATTTACGTAGTTGTATTTTGTGGGAAGGGGAGCTATGTTCGTGGTGTCCCGCCTTAGTAACTCGCAGTGTCTAGTTTGCTTTTGTTGTAGTAGACTGTTTCTTGCTACATTGTTTATGACCTGGTCAATGAGCAGGAAACAGGAATGACCCTTCATTCAAGAGGAGCTAAGATGAAAGGGAAACAATTGGGTGACTGAGGAGAGTTGAATGAGTATTTTCCTAATTGTAGTATACAGGAAAGGAGCAAAGCTTGTTGGGTCCCATCTCTGCCAGTTTATCATACCTAGCCTCAAATTCATATGAAGTTCCAACTGAATCTATATCCTTGATTTCCCATTGTCATGTTAATATTTGAATTCATGGGTTGTTCGAGCTTGGCCTATATCACCTTCCAAGCTATGCAAAGTATTTATGCATGTATATGGAAAATGCATTTCTTCATGTCCTTTAGATGTGGTTTTTCTTAATTTGTTCCCATGATCGCCCTTCCATCCTTAATAAAGAGATGTCAATGCAATCTGTCCCTGTAAGTGACCTGAATATTGTAATTATATCACTTTTTTTCTTCAATCTTTCTAAGTTGGTAGATCAAGTGCTTTTAGTCTTTCCTTGTATGGTTTATCTGCCAGGCTGGGGACCAGATTGGTTGCTGCCCCATGTATTCTCTCTATTTTACTTATATCCTTCATACTGTGGGGATCATACCACTGATGCATATTTCAGTCTTGGAAGGATCAAGGTGTCAATGACTTTTTTCATCCCTTCATCCATACAGTGAAGAGCCACTTTAATCAACAGCAGTAGTCTATATGTCTTTTCCACAATCATGCTGATATGTCTGTCAGGTGACAGGTTGTCTTTTATCAACAGTCTCAAATCATTCTCTTGCTTTTGTAATGAAATCTTCTCTTGAAGAATAGTTTGATGGTCTTTTGCCACATTTGCACATTTCAGTACCTATTTCAGTACTCTTTTCTCCATAAAAAATAGTGTAGATCTTTTGGCAGTAGTCTTAAAATCTCATTTTTCATTCTGTTCATGATTTTTGCATCATCTGCAAACGTGTTGGCAAAGCTTGTACCTTTTATGTCATTGACATAGACACGTTATTGGTACAAACGCTGAATCTTGTGGAACTCTGGTTATTACCGTTCTCCATCTTGACATCTTGTCCTATACTACTATTCTCATGTATCCTCCTTTCAAAGATTCTTTCATCCATTCTATTAGTTTGACTCTCAGTTCTCCAACATGCTCCAATTTCCACACAAGTTGAATGTGATGTACTTTATCAAAAGCTTCCTCTAGGTCAATGGTACACACAGTCCACATGCCTCTCTCTCTTGCAGCACATCAGTCATTCTAGTAAAAGCTTGAAAGGTTTGACATACACAATCTTCCATATCTGAAGCCAAAGTGACTGTCATGATATTCATCTCTTAAAGATATTTGAAGCATCAATATTTCACAATCTTTTCATATAATTTTAGTATTGTGGTGTCTTCTTATTCCACCTTTGTGTGATGGTACCACATTTGCCCTTTACCAATCAAATGGCATTATGTGTTCTTTCAATGAATACATAATATGACTGTGAATATTGTCTGCTAGTTGTTCCCTATATTCTTTGATTATCCTGTTTGAGATCTTGTCAGGTCCTGAAACTTTTGTCACATCCAATGATCCTAAAAGGTTGAGCACTTACTTCACTTCTACATTTATATCTTCTAAACCTGAATTTTTGCTCCCTTTGTTTTCCACCAAAAATTAAATTTTTGTGAAGACTGGAAAATTTTAATTATTTCTGCCTGAGCTGAGGCCTCCTCAAAGATCTCATAACTCATGATTTACTTGGAAGTTATGCATCAGTGTCTCAATTTACCATTTACAAATCTGTAACAGTTTTTGTTCATACTGTATTTGCACTTATCTACTACACCTCTCTCAAAATTGTTTTTTTCCTCCCTTTGAATTCTTCTATAGTCATTCCTAGCTTGTTTATAAGCTTCATTTTGTTTTACTGCTTCTTCTCTTCCTCCAATTTGCCTGCCCAAGCAATGTCCCTGGCTGTATTTGTAATCCTGCACCTTTTGTTAAACCAGTCCTGTTTCAGCTTCTTCACTCTACTCAAACTCGACATCCCACTACCATGAAGTGGTAAGTGAGAAGCCCCTGGTAGGGCAAACCCTGTCAGTTGCAGCATACCGCTGGGTTTGTTAAGCCAATGTTGGGTCACCTTCCCACCTGGCTAGGACTATTGAGAACCAATGCTACAAAGCCTGCAGCAGGTCCCAGTAATTGAATTCAAAGTAAAGATTTCCCATTTCCTCCTTAATCCTGTGGTATTCATGAATTCCTCCCAGTTTGCTTCTTCAAAGAATTTTTTTAACCCTAAGTAATCTGCTTTCCTAAAACTCAATCTCCTTTGCCTGTGTGATTCATTGCTTGGCTCTTGTTCCTCATCCTCCAGCTGAAATTCGGTTGTTACATGTATTCCCTGTGGTGGGGGAAAAGAATACTGCCACCAAGTATTCCCACTTGGATCGTAAGAGGCGAGAAGAAAGGGACGGGGATTGGGACTAGGCATCCTTCTCCTTGTAGCCCCACAGGGCACATTCCTAAAAGTCAGAGCTGGGATTCTGTGGAAAAAATCTACCACCGGTATCGGTAGTTGGTAGCGAGCCGCGTCCAATCGGTATCGGTAGATCGGTAGATTTTCAGAAATCTACCGACTGAAGGCGGTATTCGGTAGATTCGGTATTGGTAGATTAAAAAAGCTCTATATATAATAAAGAAATGCTTTTAAAGGCCCATAACACACTTTTTAAGTTATTTCTCTCTTATTTAGGTTAACTTAAGAATAGATGTAAATTAGAGTCTTTTAATACATTATTTATGTTCAAAAATACATAACTTATTTAATAAATGAATTTCTCTCTCAAAAAATAAACATCAAACTGAAAAAAGTTAAATTTAAACAAACTAGACAATACAGCATTATTTATTAACTTTTAAACATTTGATTAAAACACTAGGCGATGAGGCTGAGCACGTGGTCGAGAGCGTAGGAGCTAGAGTGTAGGTGTACTCGCGTTGGCAGGCCAAACGAGAGTGGGGCTCCCGCCAAAACTTTTGGTGGGAGCAAGAATCTGCAAGGTCGTGGCGGCCTCTGATTGGCTGAGAACGCCCAGAACGGCCGGTGACTGGCTAAGCGTGATGACGTCAAAGTAATTCCTGGAATTTCCTGCTAACTGCTTCCCATAGATGTGCTCGAACGTGTTGAAACTTGTCCGTTTCATTTTGCCGGGGTCGTCTTCTCTTAAGTCTTAACAAAAAAGTCCCGCGCTCACTTTTTCAATCTACCGATACCGATTGACTGCCAATCATGCAATCGGTAGCGGTATTCGGTAGTTTCTTCAAAATACCGAATGATCGGTATCGGTAGCAGAAATCTACCGCCGGTAGTACTGATCTACCGACTACCGAATGTCAATCGGTAGTCCCAGCTCTGCTAAAAGTAAAAGCAAAGGCATATGAGGGTCTGGAAGTTCTCGGACCAGCACCCTAAGGTTTGGGTCTTTTAATGTGCGTGGATGTGGTACAGATGAGAGTAAATGGGAAGAGATAGGTAGTATGTTTGTGAGAAGAAAGATGGATGTGTTGGCTTTGAGTGAAACTAAGCTGAAAGGGAAGGGCGATTGTAAGTTTGGGAGTGTAAGTGGGAGGTTATCAGGAGTGAAGAGAGGGCGAGGGAGGGAAGGGGTGGCTATATTAGCAAGTGAAGAGATAGGTAAACGTGTAGTGGAGTGGAAGGAGGTTTCCTCAAGGATAATGTGGATGAAGGTGAAACTGGGAAAGGAGATGTGGGTTTTTGTAAGTGCATATGGGCCTGGCAGTGAGAAGAGTGTAGAAGAAAGGGAGGCCTTTTGGATAGATTTAAATGAGTGCATAGAGGGTTTAGGGAGAAGTGTAAATGTAATAGTACTGGGAGACCTTAATGCTAGAGTAGGAAATGATCCAATTGATGGAGTGGTTGGGAAATGTGGAGTTCCAGGAAAGAATCGTAGTGGAGAGTTGATGGTGGAAATGTGTCTAGAGAGTTGATGATAGCAAATACAGTGTTTCGGAAGAAAGTCAAGCATAAGTACACATGGGAGAGGGTGGTGGATGGAAGGGTGGTAGATAGAGCGTTGATGGATTATGTAGTGGTAAATAGGACTATGATAGGAAGAGTTAAGGATGTACATGTGCTAAGGGGGGAGGGTGGGGAAATATCAGATAATTTTTTGGTGGAAGGTAAGTTGAGAGTGGAGGATAGATGGAGAAAGAGGAAAGGGACAAAAGGTAGGGAGGTGCTTAGAGTGAACTCTTTAAATGAAAAGGAAAAGGAGAAGGAGTACAAGAAGAAGCTGAAGGAGGAGTGGGAGGGAGTGAAGGATAGAGTAGAGCTAGGTGTGGAGGAGGAATGGGGATGGTTCAAGGAGGGAGTCACAAAGTGTGCAAGGATGGTGTGTGGAACAAGAAGGACAGGAGGAAATAGAAGGAAGGGTAGTGAATGGTGGGATGAGGAAACAAAGAAGGTTGTAGAAGAGAAGAAGCGAGCTTTCACAGATTGGTTACAAAATAGGACGAGGGAGTCATATGAGAGGTACAAAGAAAAGAAAAGAGAAGTAAAGTAAAAGGTAAAGGAGGCAAAGAGGAGAGCAGATGTGAAGTGGGGTAAGAGTATGACAGAAAATTTTTGAAAGTAATGAAAAGATGTTTTGGAAAGAAATTAAGAGAGGAAGAGGAGGCGAATCAAGTAGAGAAGAAAAGGTAAAAGGTGCAGATGGAGAGATGATAATGGAAGAGAAGGCAGTAAGGGGAAGAAGGGCAGAATATTTTAGGGAGTTGCTAAATGTGAAGGAGGATAGGGAGGGAAAGATAGTTGCAGTGGGAAATGCGAAGAAAATGAGAGTGATGAGTGAGGAAAATGGAGGAGAAATAAGGAAGGATGAAGTCGAGGCAGTTGTTAAGATGATGAAAGCAGGTAAGGCACCTGGTCTGGATGGATGCCATGTAGAATGTCTAAAAAAAGGAGGTACAGTGATGGTGGACTGGCTGGTGAGGTTATTTAATGTTTGCTGGAGAGTGGGTAGAGTGCCAGAGGACTGGAGGAATGCCTGTATAGTTCCACTTTACAAGGGAAAAGGGGACAAGTGTGAATGTAGTAGTTTCAGAGGGATTAGCTTGTTAAGTGTAGTTGGGAAGGCTTATGGGAGGATCCTGATTGAGAGGATTAGGAGAGGAACAGAGGGAGTAATTGGTGAGGAACAGTGTGGATTTAGGACGGGTAGAGGTTGTGTAGATCAGATCTTTGTGGTAAGACAAATATGTGAGAAAGCCATAGGAAATGGGAAGGATGTTTTTTTGGCTTTTATGGATCTGGAAAAGGCTTACGATAGGGTAGACAGAAAGGCACTGTGGGAGGTTATGCAGATATATGGGATATGAGGAAAGCTTCTCGGAGCTGTCAAGAGTTTTTATGAGAGTAGTAGAGCTTGTGTCAGGATTAGAAATGGAGAGAGTAAGTGGTTCGAGGTAAAGGTGGGACTTCGTCAAGGATGCGTTATGTCACCCTGGCTGTTCAACTTTTACATGGATGAGGTAGTGCGAGAGGTAAATGCAAGGGTGGTGGGTCAGGGATTGGAGATGGTTAAAGAAAATGGAGAAAAGTGGGAAGTGAGCCAGCTGTTGTTTGCTGACAACACTGCGCTTGTGGCAGGATCGGGGGAGGGACTGAGGAAGTTGGTGACAGAGTTTGGGAGAGTATGTGATAGAAGAAAGCTAAAGATAAATGTGGGTAAAAGTAAGGTGATGTGATGTACAAGGGGTGAAAGTGGCAGTAGACTGGAAGTGAGCATTAACCTCTTCCATACGGTGCCGCCTACGTAGGCGGCATGAGGAGCAAGTGGATACGCGAGGCTGCCACATCGGCATCTTGATTATATTTATTGTAGTTGTCCCTGTGTAACTGACATACTCTCTAAACTGGCTTCATCACATTTTCTATGGTTATCAAAATTCATGGGTGAAAGAGAGAACGATCGATATGAGCATTGACTATTTTTTATGGTGCGAGTATTATGACGCAACATCGTACGTCTGGCAGCTAATGCTGCCCACGAGATTTTGGCCTGGAGTGAAGTGGTTAAGGGAGAGCGACTGGAAGAAGTGGATAGTTTTAGATACTTGGGTGCAAATCTGACAGGAAAAGGTGGAGTGAAGGTGGAGGTAGAATGTAGATTGAGAGAAGTGAGTAAATGCCTTGGTGGATTAAGGAGTGTAATGAGGAATAGACATTTAGGAATGGATGCTAAGAGGAGACTGTATGAAGGAATGATTGTGCCAACAGCACTGTATGGAGCAGAAACATGGAACATAAGAGAGGAAGAGAGAAGGAGTTTGAATGTGTTTGAGATGAGGTGTCTGAGAAGTATGATGGGGGTTACTAGGCTAGATAGAGTGAGAATTGAGGAGAAGAACGGGGGTAGAAATGGAGTTGGGAGATAGGGTTGATGAAAGAGTATTAGGATGGTTTGGACACATGGGAAGAATGAGTGAATAAAGACTAGTAAAAAAGGTATGGAAGGCAGATGTGGAGGGAGTGAACATGAAGGGACGTCCTAGGTTGAGGTGGATGGATGGGGTGAAGGGGGCTTTGGGGAAGAGGGGAATGTCTGTTGAGGAAGGACGGGAGAGGACAGAAGACGGGTGAATGGAGCGTGGTTGCATATGGATGATGTTGTGATGCATGAGGTGGAATGGGGGGTGAGGTAGTATGTGTGAGCAAAATTTGACGCAGCCGGAAGGGATTTCTCCCCGTCCTCTCCTTTTGTGCATGGGGTGATGGAGAGGGGGGTTGCCGATTTAATGAAGCGTCCTTGCTGTGGATGTGCTGTGTCTTGCGACACTGCTTCTGACCCAGGGCAGTGGACAAGATGCAGGGATGACCCGTCATCTAGGAGGTGCTAAGATAAGAGGGAGGGTGGAGGGGTGTGGAGTGTATTCAGGGATGGAATGGGTGGGAATGATTTTATGCCTTTTCCTTTTTGGCTACCTCCCTTTTAAGGGGGAAAAAGCCTTGGTATATGTATGTATGTATTTTACCTAGTTGTATTTTGCGGGAAGGGGAGCTATGCTCGTGATGTCCCGCCTATGTATCTCGCAGTGTCTAGTTTGTTTTTAAACTCATGAATGGTTTTTGCGCATACTATTTCATTGTCCAGTTTGTTCCAAGTGTCCAAAACTCTATGAGGAAAACTGTTTTTCTTCAGTTCTCTTCTATAGCTATGTTTTTTGATTTTCTTTCCATGTCCTCTTGTGTTTCTTTTGTCCCAGTTAAGTAAGTTCTCTCTATCGAGTACCTCTGTGCCTCTCATGATTCTGTAGATGGTCAATAGGTCACCTCTCTCTCTTCTTTGCTCCAGTGTCGGTAACTCCAGTTTAGCCAATCTCTCCTCGTATGATAGGTTTGCAAGTGCAGGTGCCATTTTTGTAGCTGCTCTTTGGATTCTTTCTATTTTCTTTATATTCTTTTTGGTACTGGGGGACCACAATGTCACTGCATACTCTAATCTAGGCCTTATCAATGTAACCAATATTTTTTTCATCATGTCTTCGTCCAAGTATGTAAACGCCACTTTTATTGATCTTAGCAAGTTGTAAGTCTCCCCGACAATTTTGTTAATCTGTATATCATAGGACAAGTCGTTCGTGATGATTACTCCCAAATCTTTTTCGGATCCTACTTTCTTTACTTCTTTGGTTCCAATTGTATATTTTCCTGATATTCTGTTTTTGCTTTTTCCAAACTCCATTATGCTACACTTCTTAGTATTAAAGTCCACTTCCCATTTCTGACTCCAGTTCCATACCCTATTTAGGTCTTCTTGCAGTGCTTCACAGTCCTCATCAGTTTCTATTTTCCTTAGCAGTTTGGCGTCATCAGCAAAGAAGCTCATGTAGCAGTTCACGTCCTCATCCATGTCATTCATATAGATAGCAAACATTATTGGTGCCAGCACAGATCCTTGCGGTACTCCACTGATCACCTCTTTCCAATCTGAATATTTTTCTCTGAGCACTACTCTCATCTTTCTACCAGTCAGAAAGTCCTCTATCCATTTTAGTAGGTTTCCTTGTATTCCTCCTATGTGTTCTAGTTTTTTTAGTAGTTTTCTGTGTGGTACTTTGTCAAAGGCTTTTTGCAAGTCTAGGAATGCACAATCAGCCCATCCATTTCTTTCTTGCACTATGTCTATTAGTCTTGAGTAAAAGCATATTAAGTTTGTGGAGCATGATCTTCCTTGTCTGAATCCGAATTGTCTTGGGTTTAATATGTCATTGTCTTCCAGATGTTTTACCCATCTATTCTTGATTATTTTCTCACAAATTTTGGCTATGGTGCTTGTTAGTGATACTGGCCTATAGTTGGTGGGTTCTTCCTTGTTTCCTCCTTTGTATATTGGTACAATGTTAGCGTTTTTCCAGTCCTCGGGTATCTTTCCTTCTTTGAGTGAGCTGTTTATTAAGATGTGTATTTTGTCTGTTAGTTCTTCTTTGCACTCCTTTAGAATCCAATTTGCAATACCATCCGGGCCATGTGATTTTCTGACATCCAGCCTTGATAGATGTTCTGATATTTCCTTTAGTGATGCTGTAAACTCATTCATGAGGGGAGATTTCTTGTTTTTATCTATGTCACAATTTGGTATTTTCTCTCTGGTGAAAACAGATTTAAAGTGATTGTTCATGACTTCGGCCATCTCTAAATCTTCTGTGTATTCTATGTTTCCTTGGCATATTTTCTTCATTTCCTGTTTGTTTTTAAGTTTACCATTCACATACCGATAGAATAGTTTGGGTTGCTCTTTGCATTTGTCTATAATATCCTTCTCATGGTTCCTTTTCTCCTCTCTTCTCACATTAACATACTCATTTCTACAGTTAACATAAATTTGCCATTTGCTTTGTTTTTTGTCTTTTCTCCACTTTTTCCAAGCTTTGTCCCTTCTGTCTTTTGCCTCACTGCATCTTTTGTTGAACCAACATTTAATGTACTCTCTCTCTCGCTTTTGTCTTGGTACATGCCTGTTTACACCTTCATTGTAGTTTTCCATCAATATATTCCATTTCTCTTCCTCTGCTGTTTCTTCCCTGTAAAATTTTTCCCAGTTTGCATTCCGGAAGAATGTCTTTAGTTTTGTAAAGTCTGTTTTGTTGTACATCAGTCTTCCTTTCCTATGCTTTTCGTTCCTCTCTATGTCTATTTCTTCCTTTAGTACAGTTTCGATGAGTACATGGTCACTCTTTCCAATTGGTGTCTCGTACTGGACTTTATGCACTATTTCAGGTTCTGTTGTAAATATTAGATCTAGTTTTGATGGCTCTTCATTATTTCTGTACCTTGTGTTTTCACGGACCCATTGGGTCATTGTGTACTGAGTACTCCATGGTCATATCTAGCAGTACATTGCCCCACGAGTCATCTCCTCCTTGCACTGTCATGCTGTCCCAACAAATTTCTTTGCAATTGAAGTCCCCCATAATTACCAGATTACCCTTACCCATTAGTATCTCATTTAGTGATTTTCTTGTATCATCTAGCATTTTTGTATGTTCGTCTTCTTTCCAAGCGCTTGTTTTTGGAGGCACATAGGTCACCACAAACTTTGTATGTATATATGTGTGTGTATATATATATATATATATATATATATATATATATATATATATATATATATATATATATATATATATATATATATATTCTAAGAGTTGTGTCCAATAACATTTCATGATATTCAACTTCATTCCAAGCTCTTGTCCGGGGGGGGGGGGGGGGGATATAAGCAACCACGAACTCTCTTCAGTTCTGCCTTTTGGTTCTAATTTTTAGGTTGATTGCTTCAGCCTTACCTTTACTCAGATTTGTTTCTTCCCTTCCACCTTTGTCACTTCTCACCACAATCATTATCCCTCCATCTGTTTTATCTTCTGTCTCTTCTCCAGGAGGTGTATATATTGTTCCCCAACTGTAGACAAACATTTCTGGGGAGTTTAGTCTCCACTAAACACAAAATATCAGGCTTGTTTATCCTCAAGTAGTCATTTCTCCAACCTGGCCAAGAGTAAACCATCAACATTAATGGAGAGGGGGTGCATGCCTTGGCTGGCTACCTGCCTTATAAGGATGATGAGGATGACGTTCCCTAGACTCTGGTGGAGCAGTTCAGTCTCCCTGAGGAATGCCCTGGATGGAATGAGGCTCTCCCATAAGTCTGTCATAGTATATATGTTGTGTTGTTGGCATGCATAATTGTGCACAATGTTTTCCATAATATGTTGAATAGTATGTGTGAAATGTTACATCCTGGACAATTATCTACAATGCATTCAGTCATCTGTCTCTGGGAATTTAGAAAGGATGGATTTGTTGTTGTTGTCGTCGTTCCCTAGACTGTCTGTCCGAGCAGTCCCGTCTCCCCAAGAAAGGATGGATGGTAGCCTTGCTGTAGCTTGGCCAAGTGGACTTTGTTCCTCTAGGGAGAGAGATGATTCAGAGTGAAGGATGTTGGGGAGAATGGCATGCAGTAGTTTGTTGTTGTTGTGCTTGCTGTTCTCTAGACTGTCTGGCTCAGCAGTCCCATCTCTCTGAGGAATGCCATGGCTGGAACTGGGTTTTCCTTCAAATCCTTTATAGAGTGTAAATTGTGTTGTTGGCAGGTGTGATTGTGTACAGTGCAGTCCTCTATAATGTGTTGTATAGTATGGGGTGAAGTGCTGCATCCTGGACAGTTAAAGTCATCCAGCCTCTTCTGGTAGCTTAGAAGGGCTGGATGGTGGCCACACCACAGTCTTGACAGGTGGAATATATCCTTTTGGTAGAAAGTGGATTCAGAGAGATGGATATCATTGGGTCTGGCATGCTACAATATACTGTCTTTCAGTTTGATGATGGAGTGCACGATATGATTATGGATATACCTCTGGAGGCTGGTGTCTGGTGGTTGTGGAGGAAGAAAAGAGATTATTTCTGTGTGATATAGGTATTTGGGTGATTTCATGTTTCTTGGTATATGTGAGTGTTCTGCTATATAGTGTAGTGGATGTCTGTGTTTGTGGAGGCTGTGGCAAGTTTATGTGTGCCTCTCATGTCAAGGTGATCTTTGACTTTGAGGAGCCTATTTTCATGATTTAAATGGTCTGTAGATGTGCTTGTAGCAGGATCAGAGGAATTAAGTTAGTGATAGTTTGGGAAGGTGTACAAAATAAGAAAGTTGAAGATGAATATGGTGCTCAGATAAGAGGGAGGGTGGAGGGGTGTGGAGTGTATTCAGGGATGGAATGGGTGGAAATGATTTTATGCCTTTTCCTTTTTGGCTACCCCCCTTGTAAGGGGGAAAAAGCCTTGGTATATGTATGTAAAAGTAAAGTGATTAGATGTACAAGAGGAGAGGATGGCAACAAATTGGAAGTGAGTATTAAGGAAGAGAGGCTGGAGGAAGTGGATAACTTTAAATACTTGGGTGTGAATGTGTCAGGAAAGGGAGAAATGGAGGTGAAGGTAGAATGTAGATTGAGAGAGGAGAGTAAATGCCTTGGGAGATTAAAAAGTGTAATGAAAAATAGACATTTGTGAATAGATTCTAAGAGGAGATTGTATGAGGGAGTGATTGTGCCGACAGCACTGTATGGGGCAGAAACACGGAACATAAGAAAGGAAGAGTTTCAATGTGTTTGAGATGAAATGCCTGAGAAGTATGGTGGGGGTTACTAGGCTAGATAGAGTGAGAAACAAGGAGGTGAGGAAGAGAATGGGGGTGGAAAGGGAGTTGGGCAATAGGGTTGAAAGAGTATTGGAATGGTTTTCATACATGGAAAGAATGAGTGAAGAAAGATTAGTGAAAGAGGTGTGGAAGGCAAAGGTAGAGGTAGTGAACATAAGGGGGCAACCAAGGATGAGATGGAGGGATAGGGTAAAAGGGCATTGGGATAGAGGGGAATGTCTGTTGAGGAAGGAAGGTAAATGACAGAAGATACGGGTGAGTGGAGAATGGTTGTGTATGGATGCATGGAAGTGGGTAGGGGATGGGGGTTGAGGGAGTGTGTGTGTGTGAATGAAGGGAATGTCTGTTGAGGAAGGAAGGGAAAAGACAGAAGATAGGGGTGAGTGGAGAATGGATGTGTATGGATGACTATGATGCATGGAAGGAAGTGGGCAGGGAATGGGGGTTGAGGGAGTGTGTGTGTGCATGATATTTTGATGCCGCCCGAAGTGATTTCTCCCCATCCTCTCTCTTTCTGCATGAGGTGATGGAAAGGGGGGTTGCCGATTAAATGAAGTGGCCTTGCTGTGGATGTGCTTTGTCTTGCTACATTGCTTCTGACCCAGGGCATTGGGCGAGATGCAGGGATGACTTGTCATCCAGGAAGAGCCAAGATAAGAGGGAGGGAGGGGGGCAAATGGGAGTGGAGTACGTGGGGATGGAATGGATGGGAGTGGATTTTATTCCTTTGTTTTTGGCTACCTCCCATTTAAGGGGGAGAAAGCCCTTGATATATATATATGTATTTTAATTTAAAACCTGTTTTTACTTTGATTTTAAATATTTTTTTATTATTTTTAGACACTTCAAGAGTTGGAGTTAGATGTAACGGATGCAGTTGTGTTCCTTGATCGAGAGCAAGGTGGGCCAGCAAATTTACATGCTTTAGGAATCAACGTCATTGCTGTTGTTACCATCACTGAGGTTAGTGGATGTGTTTACCTAGTGTGTAACTAGTTGTATGTACCTAGTTGTATTTACCTAACTGTAGTATACAAGAAAGGAGCAATGCTTGTTGGATCCTGTCTTCTATTCTCTCATTTTTTATCATAATTAGCCTCAAATTCATGTACAGTTCCAAATTAATCTATATCCTTGATTCCCAATTCTCATATTTAGATTTGAACTTGTGTATTGTTTGAGGTTGGGCTATATGACATCCTGAACTATTTCAAGTATTTGTGCATCTATATGCAGGGCTGTGGAGTTGGGGTTGTAGTTATGGAGTCAGAGTTGGAAGCAATTATGGAATTGCTAGAGTTTGTTGGTAAAAATATACTGACTCAGACTTGGACTCCAGTTAAATTTGCACTTTATATGGCCCTGGTTTAGTATGTAGTTATATAGTACACACTCCATGAAAGTTGATAATATATATATATATATATATATATTTTAATTGTAATGTATTGATGGAGGAATGGAGGTGGAAGTAAATGTAGATTGAGAGAAGTGAATAAATACCTTGGGGGATTAAAAAGTGTAATGAAAAATAGACATTTGGGAATGGATGCTAAGAGGAGATTGTATGAAGGAGTGATTGTGCTGACAGCACTGTATGGGGCAGAAACATGGAACATAAGAAAGGAAAAGTTTAAATGTGTTCAAGATGAAATGCCCGAGAAGTATGGTGGGGGTTACTAGGCTGGATAGAGTGAGAAACAAGGTGGTGAGGAGGAGAGTGGGGGAGTGGAAAGGGAGTTGGGAGATAGGGTGGATGAAAGAGTATTGGGATAGTTTGGACATATGGAAAGAATAAGTGAAGAAAGATTAGTAAAAGAGGTGTGGAAGGCAAAGGTAGAGGGAGTGAACATAGGGATGAGATGGATGGATGGGGTAAAAGAGGCATTGGGAAAGAGGAGAATGTCTGTTGAGGAAGGAAGAGAAAAGATAGGAGTGAGCAGAGAATAGTTGTGTATGGATGATGCTGTAATGCATGGAAGGGGATGGGGGATGAGGGAGTGTGTGTGAATATTTTGATGCAGCCTGAAGGAATTTCTCCCCATCCTCTCTCTTTCTGCATAAGGTCACTGATTAAGTGAAGCAGCCTTGCTGTGGATGTGCTTTGTTTTGCTACATTGCTTCTGACCCAGGGAAGAGGGTGAGATGCAGGGATGACTCATCATCTAAAAGCCAAGAAGAGAGGGATGGGTGGTGAATGGGGGTGGAATATGTGGGGATGAAATGGGTGGGAGTGGATTATGCCTTTGACTTTGGCTACCTACCTCCCTTGTAAGGGGGAAGAGGCCCTTGGTATATGCATATATGTAATAAATCTCCTCTTATCTTCGTGGCCATTCCTCTAAACCCCCAAAACCTCTTTGCATAACCCTCGGTTTCAAATTAATGCATGGACCAATAGAAATATCCATTGTGTTCTTTGAATAAATTGGTTAAACAACTCCACATTTTGTATTCTGTTTTAGCACACAGTCTTGAGAGCTATAATATTCCTGTCAAGTTCCATGTGCATCTTTTCCATCACCACCAGTTTGACTGCTTCTCCCATTGCTTTGTTGCCAAACAGTTAGATAATTGTTTTCAGCTGTAGACTAATACAAAATACTATTTCTTTTCCCCTCTCTTGTTTTCCTCTCTAATATCTAATATTGAAACAAGGCTATTAAGAGTAGAAACAATTCCGTAACTACTTCAATACGAGTCGCATTCATGTGCGCAGCAATGGATACCTAATCTATGATGCATACACTACTCGTGTTATGAAATATAAAGTCACTGCTGTATTACTTGTTCTCTTTCACCCTGAGTAATAATAAACACACAAAACACGATCAAACTAGTTCACAGAATTTGGGGGTAACTACACTGGCTTACTTGTGTTCAGGCCACCATCCAGCATTGAAACAATAGGCTTAGCCACAAATTCTAATTGCCCCAGATGCAAACCCCACTAAAAGGACAAAACTCCTTGTAGTACAATGTTCCAGACAAAACTCCTTAAATAATGCAATATATCCTCTCTTAGTGACTTAAGGATTCACCCAGAGGCTGTTGCTATAATATCATTGTTATTATCATTGTCATATACTTAAAAGGGGGCAGAGGCACCATGTAGACAAAGGTTCATTTATGTGGCTTCAGCTGTTGGGCCCTGTTAAGTTTCTGTGTCTTGCTACATTGCATCTGACCCAGGCAGTTGATGGAGGACAGGAATAGTAATAATGATAATAATAATAATTAATAATTAGTGATAAATCGTCATCATCATCATCATCTTTTTCTTCTTCTTTTTCTTCTTTTTCTTCCTCTTTTTCTTCCTCTTTTTCTTCCTCTTTTTCTTCCTCTTTTTCTTCCTCTTTTTCTTCTTTTTCTTTTTCTTCTTTTTCTTCTTCAATTGGGAGTGGAATATCACTTGCACAGACTTTGTTTGAGATATTTTAAAAGAGAAACAAAGGGGTGGAGGGTAGATGGATGCATGCATGCATGCCTTGGCTGGCTACCTCCATTCTGAGGGCGAAGAAATCTTATGGTATACAGATAAACTATACCATTATTTCTTTATCATCCACAATGGAAATAAGCTTACATGCTTTTTTGTGTTATCCTCGGCAACTATAATTGTTATTTCGAACTATGTGTTCTTTTCTATATCTGCACTTCATGTATATTTATTCAGTGCCAAATAAAATTAATTACTTATTTGGTTTGGGGAAGAAAGAATACTGCCAGAGTCTTCCCACTTGGATTGTAGAAGGTGGATAAAACATGATGGAGGACTTCATGGGACTAAGTATCCTGCTCTTTGTACCGTATTTTTTGGACCATAAGGTGCGGGCAAAATCCTTAAAATCGGCCAAAATCGGGTGGTGCGCCTTTTCGTGAGGTGCGCCTTATGTATGGCTTCAGTGCAAAAAAATACCTCAGACAGTGACGTACTATTTTGACACGTTTCGTAGCTAGCCTGCCGACGGCGACAGTGCATAGGCCTAGCAAAAGTTACAACCAAGTTATAACCAAGATGCATGTATCTTGACAAGAAAATTGCGAAAACTTAGACAGTTTTCGAGTCCATACCACCGCATTCAGTCACACTATCATGGCTATGAAATGATAGCGTCTACAACACAGACAGCCATTTTGCATTGGTCTAGTCTCTCTCCACTCTGACTGTAGTCATTTGGGTATTTTTATAGTTTCGACCATGGGCGCGATATAGCAATAGAAAATTATTTATTAATTTTGTAAATTAAGATGTATCAACGTAATATGTAATTTTATGGGTGGAAATGAAAATGAAAAATACCTTGCTACAAGCAAATATGCTAATGAACGAAGTCGGTAGCATAGGATCAGGACTCCATCTTGTCATCTGTCAATTGACAGCCTCGGTACTTCCGACAATACCTTGCCAGATACATTTTCTTGAAGGAATGTTATGGAGCGGAGATACATGCATTCCTTGAAGCTGCAAGAACTTTATACCCCGTAAGCTGAGAGAGTGGTTTTTCAAAAGCCCGCCAACATCTCTCACGACGACGACAATGAGGACGAGCCGGATGACATTTAATTTGCAGGTAATGATTTATTAAACACAGGTTAGGTTAGACAAATTTATCATCCTTTCATTTCTTCGACGTCTGCATCTATCATAACAAATATGGCGTACCATTCATCTGATACGACTTAGTTACTTACGAAATCTGTTTTAGCACCTTTTTTGTTTTTTATTTCCGCTCACAAAATTGCATATTACGTTGATACATTATAATTTACAAAATTAATAATTAATTTTCTATTGCTATATTGCGCCCATGGTCGAAACTAAAAATTTACCGTCATTTGTAATAAATCTTGTGTTTTTAAGTGAATAGAGAATTCCGGGAATAAAACTGCTAATGTTGGTTTTATTCCCCACAATTCCCGTAACGTGTTTATGTTGTTTTTTAGGGGTATTGGCAGGGCAGACCATCCATGGAGGTGGTCTGATTTCACTGACCAAAATAAAAAAAATATATCATTTTTGTAATTTTGCTAAATCCCAACCGATTTTTCTCATTCAACAACGAAAATGTTCAGTTCTGAATGCCCTCACATATGCATGATTATCCGATGACAAGACCAGGTGCGCGCCTTATGTAAGGACGGGAAATAGCAAATTACGGGTGGGCCTTATGGTACGAAGCGCCTTATGGTCCGAAAAATACGGTAGCTTTATTCCTACGAGAAGTTGAGGCATAAGAGGGTCTGGGAGGAGTTTTCTAACCAGAACCCTAAGGTTTGGATATTTTAGCGTGTGTGGGTGTGGTACAGATGAGAGTAAAAGGGAAGAGATAGGCAGTATGTTTATGTAAGCAAAGGTGTGATAGGGGTTACTAGGCTAGATAGAGTGAGAAATGAGGAGGTGAGGAGAACAGGGGTGGAAAGGGAACTGAGAGATAGGGTTGATGAAAGGTTATTAGGATGGTTTGGACACATGGAAAGAATGAGTGAAGAAAGATTAGTAAAAGAAGTGTGGAAGGCAGAGGTGGGAGGAGTGAATATGAGGGGGCGTCCTAGGATGAGATGGATGGATGGGGTGAAAGGGGCATTACAAAAGAGAGGAATGTCTGTGGAGGAAGGACGGGAGAGGACAGAAGATAGTGGTGAATGGAGAGCGGTTGTGTATAGATGATGCTGTGATCAATGAGGGGGAGTGGGTGGGAGATGGGGGGTGAGGAAGTATGTATGAGAAAAAAATTTGATGCAGCCTGAAGGGATTTCTCCCCGTCTTCTCCTTTTCTGCATGAGGGGACAGAGAGGGCGGGTCGCCAAATTTATGAAGCGGCCTTACTGTAGATGTGCTGTGTCTTGTGACACTGCTTCTGACCCAGGGCAGTGGACAGGATGCAGGGATGACCCATCATCCAGGAGGTGCCAAGATAAGAGGGAGGGAGGAGGGTGGAGGGGAGTGGAATATATAGGAAATGGAATGGGTGGGAGTGGTTTCTATGCCTTTCTTTTTGGCTACCCCCCATGTAGGGGGAAAAAGCTTTTGGTATATGTATGTATACTATCTGTAATGATTCACAATCCTCCTCTGCTTTTACTTTCTTTAGTATTTTTGCGTCATATGCAAAGAAATTCATATATCACTCCACTTCATTCGTATCACTTATATATATGGCAAACATGATTGGAGCCAGTACCAAACCTTACGGGACACCACTTATCATTTCTTGCCAATTCGAGAATTTGTCTCCAATTACTACCCTCATTTTTCTCCAAGTCAGGAAGTCTTCCATTCATTCCAGTAATTTTCCTTTGATGCCATCAATGGCACTCTATGGGGCAGAGACTTGGAATTTAAAAGAGGTAGAGGGGAAAAACTTGAATGTATTTGAGATGAAATGTCTGAGAAGTATGGTAGGGGTTACTAGGTTAGATAGAATGAGAAATGAGGAGGAGAGTTGGGGTGGAAAAGGGGATTGCAGGTAGGGCTGATGAAAAAGTATTGGGATGGTTTAGACACAGGAAAGAATGAATGAAGAATAATTAGTAAAAGAGGGGTGGCAGGCAGAGGTGGAAGGATTGAACTTGAAGGGATGACCAAGGATGAGATTGGTGGATGTTGCCAAAGGGGTTTTGAGCAAGAGGGGAATGTCTCTTGTGGAAGGAAGGTAGTAGATAGAGGTGTGTGGAGAATGGCTGTGTATAGATGATACAGTACTGTTATGCAAGGAAGGGAGGTGGTAGGAGATAGGGTGAGTAGGGAGTGGTTATGTGTGAATTATATTTTGATGCAGCCTGAAGAGATTTCTTCCATTTCTTCTTTCCCCATACTGGTGTATTGACTGCATGGTAACTTGCAGCTAATACTTTAGGGACTATTGTGGAGGTACCCTTGCTGACCATGGCAAAATATTATTTGTCTATGTCAGTTTAAAATATCTCAGGAATGATGGTACTTTGTATGACTGCTGTCCCTCCTTTATGCTTTTTCTTTGATCCTGTCCATCTGTGACTCTACCTCTTCCAGATTCTTCTTGGGTGAGAGAAAAGAATTCTGCCACAGTTTTTCATGAATGTCATAAAAGGCAACTAAATGGGATGGAGTGAGGGGACTAAGGATCCTCCACTCTTGTGTTTTTCTCCATTGATGAATCAATATTTGAAGATCTGAGAGGATTCCAACCAGAACCCTATCAGTTGGGTCATTAATTGAATGTGTTCATGGTCCAGATGAGAATGGGAGGAGGAGATTGATGGTACATTTGTTAGAAGACAGGTGGATATGTTTTAAGTGAAGAATTGTTGTTGGGGAGGGGTGGGTTAAAATTTGGGAGTGTTGGAGATGAGGAGTGGGTGGGGGAAGGGGAGTATCTCTGCTGGTGAGTATTGAGATTGGAGGGTGTATGGGCAAGTGTCATCAAGGATGGTGTGGGTGATAGTGAAATTGGGATGGGAGAGTTTTATGATCTTAGTAATGAGAAAAATTAAGAGGTAGACTTTGTGTTGAATTAAACAAGTGTATAGAGTTTTGAGAGGAATGTAAATGTAGTATTGGAGGATCTTGATACTAAGTTGGATATGAGGAGCTGATGGATGGAGTGGTGGGAAGGTTGAGGGTGTCAGGTGGGAACTGCAGTATAGAGTGAGGATGCTGGGGATGTTTAGAAAGGGAGTTGTTGGTGGCATGTTGTGTTTGAGAAGTGACAGGCATGGTTAAATATGGGAAGGTTGTCGGAAGAGATTGTGGTTGAGAGGGCATTGATGGACTAGGTAGTGGTGTCCAGAGAGAGGATTAGAGAAGTATTTTTTGTAACCTTTTAGATTATGTCCACAAATATTGGAATTGATTTATACATATACTAAAAGGCCTTTTCCTAACCAAAAAGATGGCCAATTCAAAGCATACTCATTCTACACCCACTCCACAAGCCCAAAAATCCATTTGTTGTTCCCATCTTAGCACAGAGATGAAGGGTCCTGTCCCCTGCCCCACTGTTGTAGTCAAAAGCAATTCATCAAAACGGCACTTTCACAGCAGTGCTCAACAGCTGGAAGTGGTTTTACCCCCTACCACTTCATTATGTGGCAGACCCCTTCCTCGTCTACTTGAAAAATATATGGAACAAACAAAAGAACATTTTTCGGAGCTGCATCATTTCATCATCCATTTACAACCAATCTCAATTCACTCCAATCTTTGCACTCTCTTACTTGCTTGGCCAACATTCCTCTTGCATCCAATGTCCCCTTCATCAAATCTAAACACTTTATCCTTGATCTTCTCATTTTCCCATCATCCACTAATGCTTTCCACACTCTTTTAGCTTGTCTATTGATTTGATAGGAAAAACAATAACTTGTCTTTCCTGTCTTTGAACAGATGATGGCTATTCTTTTGAAGCACAGTCGCATCAACCAAGCAACTGCAGATTCTGTCATAGAGTTCATAAACTGTCATAATGAGACGTCCATTGTTGCAGATGGTAAAGCAACCTTCAGAAAAAGTAAGATTTAATTCGGCACTTTTTAACATGAATGGATTGTACAGGTGAATAGTTTTCGTTGTACTGCATGTGTAGTCCCTGTACTGAGGTATTGATTCATGGTAACATGCAACCAAAGCTTTAGGGACTGTTTTGGGATGCCTCTATAGACTGGAGATGCACATCATTTGTGTATGACAGAGTAAAATCTCTACTCATAGAGGAATGATGCTATTTTTGTACTACAGCTGTCACTCCTTTATGCTATTCCATTGAAACTATCCATTATTATTTGTGACTCCACCACTTCCAGTACCCTCTGGGTGGAAAGAATTCTGTGGTAGTGTTTTCTATGCACATCATAAAAGGCAACTTAATGAGAATGAGTGATGGGACTAGGGATCCTGCTCTTTGTATACTTATCCTAAAAGTCTTGGAGTAAGAGGGTCTGGGAGGACTCCAACCAGAATGCTAGTAATTGGGTCATTAGATGTGTATCATTGTACATACATATACCAAGGCATTTTCCCCCTTACAAGGGAGGTAGCCAAAAAGGAAAAGGCATAAAATCATTCCCACCCATTCCATCCCTGAATACACACAACCCTCCACCCTCCCTCTTATCTTAGCACCTCCTGGATGACAGGTCATCCCTGCACCTTGTCCACTGCCCTGGGTCAGAAGCAGTGTCGCCAGACACAGCACATTCACAGCAAGGCCACTTCATTAAATTGGCGACCCCCCCTCTCCATCCCCCATGCATAAAAGGAGAAGATGGGGAGAAATCCCTTTGGGCTGCGTCAAATTTTGCTCACACATACTACCTCACCCCCCATTCCACTTCATGCATCACAACATCATCCATATACAACCATTCTCCATTCACCTCTGTCTTCTGTCCTCTCCCGTCCTTCCTCAACAGACATTCCCCTCTTCCCCAAAGCCCCCATCACCCCATCCATCCACCTCATCCTAGGACGTCCCCTCATGTTCACTCCCTCCACATCTGCCTTCCATACCTCTTTTACTAGTCTTTCTTCACTCTTTCCATGTGTCCAAACCATCCCAATACTCTTTCATCAACCCTATCTCCCAACTCCCTTTCCACCCCCATTCTCCTCCTCACCTCCTCATTTCTCACTCTATCTAGCCTAGTAACCCCTATCATACTTCTCAGACACCTCATCTCAAACACATTCAAACTCCTTCTCTCTTCTTCTCTTATGTTCCATGTTTCTGCCCCATACAGTGCTGCATCATTGTGGTATAGATGTTTCTGCCCCCATACAGTGCTGTATCATTGTGGTATAGATAAAAAGGAAGAGGTTGGCAGTTTGTGATGAGGATGGATGGATTGGATGTGTTAGCTATAAGTGAAACTAAGTTGAAGGGTAGGTGTGAGTTTGGGAATGTGGTGGAGTGTTGGGAGTGATGAGGGGACAAGGGAGGGCTCTGTCCAGTGACAAAGGGAATTTATTTATCTTGTAGATTGGACAGTAAGGTGTAATATGTGTCTGAGGGAGGGGAGTGTGCCAGAGGACTGTCACTAACTTCCTCAATTTCTCTTCTGATCCTGCTACAAGCGCAGTGTCGTCCGCAAACAACAGCTGGTTTATCTCCCACGTTTCTCCATTTTCTTTAACCATCCCCAATCTCTGATCCACCACCATTGCATTTACCTCTCGCACCACCCCAGCCATGTATAAATTGATCAGCCAGGGTGACATACATCCCTGACGAAGTCCCACCTTTACCTCAAACCACTCTCTCCATTTCTAATACTAACACACACTCTACTACTATCATAAAAACTCTTGACAGCTCCTAAAAGCTTTCCTTCTATCCCATATATCTGCAATACCTCCCACAGTACCTTCCTGTCTACCCTGTCATAAGCCGTTTCCAAATCCATAAAAGCCCCCAAAAAAATCCTTACCTTTTCCTATAGCTTTCTCGCATATCTGCCTCACCACAAAAATCTAATCAACACAACCTTTACCTGTCCTAAACCCACACTGTTCCTCACAATCACTCCTTCTTTTCCTCTCCTAATCCTTTCAATCAGACCCTCCCATAAACCTTCCCAACTAAACTTAACCACCTAATCCCTCTCAAACTACTACATTCACACTTGTCCCCTTTTCCCTCGTAAAGTGGAACTATACAGGCACTCCTCCAGTCCTCTGGCACTCCACCCTCTCTTACATACATACATTTACCCAGGATTTTTCCCCCTTTCAAGGGAGGTAGCCAAAAAGAAAAAGGCATAAAATCATTCCCACCCATTCCATCCCTAAATACACTCCACTCCCCTCCACCCTCCCTCTTATCTTAGCACCTCCCGAACGACTACCCTCTCTTAAACAAACATTAAATAACCTCACCAGCCAGTCCACCATAACTGCACCTCCTTTTTACAGAGATTCTGCATGACATCCTTCCAGACCAGGTGCCTCACCTGCTCTCATCATTTTAACAACTGCCCTCACTTCATCCTTCCTTATTTCTCCTACATTTTCTTAACTCATCATGGTCATTTTCTTAGCACTTCCCACTGCAACTACCTTTCCCTCCATATCCTCCTTCACATTTAGCAACTCCCAAAAATACCCTGCCCATCTTCCCCTTACTGCCTTCTCTTCCATTATGAGCTCTCCAGCACCTTTTACCTTTTCTTCTCTACCTGATTCACCTCCCCTCCCTCTTTTTATTTCCTTCCAAAACACCTTCTTATTACTTTTAAATTTTTGTCATACTCTTACCCCATTTCACATCTGCTCTCCTCTTTGCCTCCTTTATCTTATGTTTTACTTCTCTTTCTCTTTTCTTTGTACATCTCATATGATTCCCTTGTCCTATTTTGTAACCAATCTGTGAAAGCTTGCCTCTCTTCTACAACCTTCTTTGCTTCCTCATCCCACCACTTACCTTCCATCTATTTCCTCCCGTCCTACTTGTTCCACACATCACCTTTGCACACCTTGTGACTCCCTCCTTGAACTATCCTCATTCCTCCTCCACTCCTAGTTCTACTCTATCCCTTACTCTCTCCCACTCCTGTTTCAGCTTCTTCTTGTACTCCTCTTTTTCTTTTTCATTTAAGCAGTTCACTCTAAGCATCTCCCTACCTTTTGTCCTTTTCCTCTTTCGCCATCTATCCTCCACTCTCAACTTACCTTCCACCAAAAAATGATCTGATATCCCCCCACTCTCTCCCCTTAGAACATGTACATCCTTAACTCTTCCTATTATACTCCTGTCTACCACTACATAGTCCATTAACGCTCTATCTACCACCCTTCCATCCACCACCCTCTCCCATGTGTACTTATGCTTGACTTTCTTCCTAAACACTGTATTTGCTATCATCAACTCTTTCTAGACACATCTCCACCATCAACTCTCCACTACAATTTTTTCCTGGAACTCCACACTTCCCAACCACTCCGTCTATTGCTTCATTTCCTACCCTTGTATTAAGGTCTCCCAATACTACTATATTGACATTTCTCCCTAATCCCTTTATGCACTCATTTAAATGTATCCAAAAGGCCTCCCTTTCCTCTACACTCTTCTCACTACCAGGCCCATATGCACTTACAAAAACCCACATCTCCTTTTCCAGTTTCACCTTCATCCACATTAACCTTGAAGAAATCTCCTTCCACCCCACTACATGTTTACCTATCTCTTCACTTACTAGTATAGCCACACCTTCTCTCTCTCATCCTCCTGAGAACCTCCCCACTACACTTCCAAACTCACACTTGCTCCTCCCTCTCAATTTAGTTTCACTCAAAGCCAACACATCCATCTTTCTTCTCACAAACATACTGCCTATCTTTTCCCTCTTACTCTCATCTCTACTACACACACACACATTAAAAGACCCAAACCTTAGGGTACTGGTAGTGAACTCCTAGACCCTCTTATGCCTTTACTATTTTTAGGAATGTCCCCTGTGGGGCTACAGGGAGAAGGATGCCTAGTCCTAATCCCTGTCCCGTTTTTCTCGCCTCTTACGATTCAAGTGGGAATACCTGGTGGGAGAATTCTATCCCCCACCACATGGTAGGCAAAAAAAAAAGGAAATGAATATTCAGAGAAGTGGTACAGGACAGTAACAAGGGGTTGGGGGACAGCATAATGGAGGGACAGTCGTAGTATAATAAAAGTGTTATAATTTCTCTGTGAACAGAGTCCTCCTCTATCACAGACAAAATGATGTGTGGCTCTGGTCTGTAGGGGCATCCCATATAGACCCTAAAGTATCAACTGCATGCTACTTTACCACAATAACATGCAGCCAATACCCCAATAACATTTCTTGATATTCAGCTTCATTTCAAGCTCTTGTATTTACATAGTTGTATTTATGTTGTTGTATTATATGGGAATGGAGCTATGCTTGTAGTGACCAGTCTTTGTATCTTTCAGCATCTAGTTTGTTCTTAGATTCTTGTATGGTTTTTGCACAAAGTATTGTTTCGTCCAATTTGTTCCATATATCCACCACTCTGTGTGGAAAACTATTTTTCTTTCAAATCTCTTCTATAACTATTCTTTTTGAGTCTCTTTTCATGTCCCCCTTTTTTTTTTTTTTTTATCCCACATTAATAAATCCTCTGTTAAGGACTTCCATCCCTTTCATGATTCTGTAAATGACCAATAGATCTCCTCTTTCTCGTCTTTGTTCCAGGGTTGGTAGTTCCAATTTGAACAATCTTTGTTCGTATGTAAATTTAGAGTGTTGGTGCATCTTTTATTGTTGCTTTTTGGATTCTTTCTAATTTCTTTATATTCTTTTTTTTTTTTTTAACTGGATGTCAGTAGTCACAGTGTACTTCAGTCTTGGTCTTATAAATGTGACTAATATTTTCTTTACAAATTCCTCATCCAAGTAGTCAAGGCCACTGTTATTGATCTTAGAAAATGGAAGGTGTCTCCTACTATTTTGTTAATGTGCTTGTCTGGTGATGTCACTTAGCTAATAATTACTCCTAGGTTCCTTTCTGAGCTAACTTTTTTTTTTACTTTTGTACCATATTTATATTGCCCTGAGGAAGTTGGTGACAGAGTTTGGGAGAGTATGTGATAGAAGAAAGCTAAAGATAAATGTGGGTAAAAGTAAGGTGATGAGATGTACAAGGGGTGAAAGTGGCAGTAGACTGGAAGTGAGCATTAAGGGAGAGCGACTGGAGGAAGTGGATAGTTTTAGATACTTGGGTGCAAATGTGGCGGGAAAAGGAGGAGTCGAGGTGGAGGTATAATATAGATTGAGAGAAGCACGTAAATGCCTTGTGGATTAAAAATTATAATGAGAAAGAGACATGTGGGAATGGATTGTGCCGACAGCACTGTATGGGGTAGAAACATGGCGCATAAGAAAGGAAGACAGGAGGAGTTTAAATGTGCTTGAGATGAGGTGCCTGAAAAGTATGATAGGGGTTACTAGTCTAGATAGAGTTAGATATGTGGTGGTTTGGATAAGAACTGGGATGGAAAGGGAGTTGGGAGATAGGGTTGATGAAAGAGTATTAGGATGTTTGGACACATGGAAAGAATGAGTGAAGAAAGACTAGTAAAAGAGGTATGGAAAGCAGATGTGGAGGGAGTGAACATGAAGGGACGTCCTAGGATGAGGTGGATGGATGGGGTGAAGGGGGCTTTGGGGAAGAGGGGAATGTCTGTTGAGGAAGGACGGGAGAGGACAGAAGATAGGGGTGAATGGAGAATGGTTGTATATGGATGATGTGATGCATGAGGTGGAATGGGCAGGGGGATGGGGGGTGAGGTAGTATGTGTGAGCAAAATTTGACGCAGCCCGAAGGGATTTCTCCCCATCTTCTCCTTTTATGCATGGGGGGATGGAGAGGGGGGGTTGCCAATTTAATGAAGCGGCCTTGCTGTGGATGTGCTGTTACTTGTGACACTGCTTCAGACCCAGCGCAGTGGACAAGGTGAATGTATGACCCGTCATCCAGGAGGTGCTAAGATAAGAGGGAGGGTGGAGGGGTGTGGAGTGTATTCAGGGATGGAATGGGTGGGAATGATTTTATGCCTTTTTCTTTTTGGCTACCTCCCTTGTAAGGGGGAAAAAGCCTTGGTATATGTATGTATGTATGTACTTTTTCCAAACTCCATTATACTACATTTCATGATGTTAAAGTTCACTTCCCATTTTTGACTCCATTCTCAGACTTTATCCAGGCCTTTCTGTAGTGATTCACAATCTTCCTCTGTACTTACTTTCTTTAGTAGTTCTGCATCATCTGCAAAGAAGTTCATATAACATTCCACACCTAGTGATGCAAAAAAAGTTTTTTTTTAATCGCAAGTTGAATTTTTTTTTTTTTACACGTCCAAATTTTTTCAGATATTAAATATCAAGTATATGAAAACAGTTGTAAGTGCTTGATTCATCCCTCCACATATGCGTATCTACCTTATTCAAAGAGACATCAGACACGGTATAAAAATAAACAAGTAATTGACCTTTTTAGTTAGGAGTCAGATGCTGCAATAAGTGTAGATACTGTATATGGGCCAATATGGCTACCTTACAAAATTTACTCTTAGTATAATCTTCAAAAACTAAACACTCCAAATTTCCTTGTCATGAATGGTTAAACATACACATAAAATAGGATATACAATAAGGCATGCACAAATTAATCATGGTCTATGGGCCTGGAAAAAGCAAGAAGAGAGTGCAAGGATAGGGGCAAATGGAGCATTCTGTCACGGCCATCCCATGGAGGGGGGAGGGGAAGTTCCTAGGAACAGGCATCAGACTCAGATATTGTAGATCTAGTAGGCTCTGAACTTTTGACTCCATCAATTCAAGTCCTTTGGTTCCTGCTGTTCCTCTTCAGGCTCCTCAATATCAGAGGGGGAAATCTGAGCCCTCAGAATATTCCGTTTCTGAATCATCCGACTCGAGCTGGAAAGTAGGGATGTTGCTTGAAACAGTAGAATCCCTGCTGGTTGATGGCTGTGGTTGTAGTAGTGGTGGATAAGTGGCAGGAGCTGCATAAAACAAAATATTAAAAAAAAAGAAAACGAAAATATCCATGTTCTTATTCTTTCTATAAAACATGTTATATATATATATATATATATATATATATATATATATATATATATATATATATATATATAAACACTTTTTTGAGTTGCATCTATATCCATACCTTCATCCATTTCATTTATATATATGGCAAACATTATCAGAGCCAATACAGAACCTTGTGGGACTCCACTTATCATTTCTTCCCAGGTCGAGTTTTTGTCTGTAAGTACCACCCTCATTTTTCTCCCATGCAGGAAATCTTCCATCCATTTCAATAACTTTCCTTGTACACCACCTATTATTTTGAGTTTTCTTAGTAGTTTTTTGTGTGGTACTTTATCAAATGCTTTTTGTAAATCTAGGAAAGCACAATTAGACCATCTGTCCCTTTCTTGCACTATTTCTACCTTGAGTAAAAGCAAATTAAGTTGGCACATGATCTTCCTTGTCTAAAGCCAAATTGTTTTGGATTCAGTATGTTATATTCTTCCAGATATTAGTCCATCTACTTCTGATAACTTCACATATTTTAGCTATTGTGCTTGTAAGGGAGGCTGGTCTATAGTTTGTTGGGTTTTCCTTATCCCCCCTTTATATATTGGTACAATATTCGCATTTTTCCAACCCTGTGGTACCTTTCCTTATTTGAGTGAGTAATCAATTATCTTACGTATTTTGTCCATTAGTTCGTCTATACATTCTTTCAGTATTCAATTTGCAATTCCATTTGGACCATGTGAATTTCTGACATTAACCCCTTCCATACGGTGCCGCATACGTAGGCGGCATGAGGAGCAAGTGGATACGCGAGGCTGCCATATCGGCGTCTTGATTATATTTATTGTAGTTGCCCCTGCGTAATGACATACTCTCTAAACTGTCTTCATCACATTTTCTATGGTTATCAAAATTCACGGGTGAAAGAGAGAACGATCGATATAAGCGGTGACTATATTTTATGATGCGAGTATTATTACGGCACATCGTACGTCTGGCAGCTAATGCTGCCCGCGAGATTTTGGCCCGTACTGAAGAGGTTAAGGTTTATTATATGGTCCCTTATTTCCTTCTGTGTCACAGTTATTTCTTTTATTGGGGGGGGGATCTTTCTGTCCTTCCTCCCAACTATGTGTACTTTCAATTGTGAATACAGATTTAAAATGTTTGTTCATAATTTCAGCAATTCCTACATCTTCTATATATTTGTCATTCCCTTGATGCGGTTTTGCTATTTCTTGTTTATCTTTTAATTCGCCATTCACATACTTGTAGAATAGTTTAGGTTGGTCCTTGCATTTGTCTATTATGTCTTTTTCATAGTTTCTCTTTTCTTCCCTGCATATTTTTATGTATTCATCTCTTAGTTTGATATATGTTTGCCACTTACTCATTTTATTTGATTTTTGCCAATCATTCCCAAGCTGTCTCTTTTGTATATTTGGCCTCGCTATATTTTTTATTGTACCAGCACTTAATGTACGCAGTTTCTTGCTTCTGCTCTGGTACATATTTGTCTATTCCTTCATTATAAATTTCTTTTAATATGTTCCATTTCTCTTCTATCTTTTTCTTCATTTAAGAAGTTTTCCCAATTTACATTTTGTGAATACACATTTGAAAGGTCTGTTCATAATTTCAGCCATTTCTATATTTTCTATATATTCTGTATTTCCTTGATGTATTTTCACTATTTCCTGTCTATTTTTTAATTTACCATTTACATACCTGTAGAATACTATAGGTCGCTCCTAACATTTGTCTATTATGTCTTTTTCATAGTTTCTTTTTTCTCCCCTATGTATTTTTACATACTCATTTCTTAGTTTGATATACGTTTGCCACTTAATTTTTTTTTCCATCTTTTCTCAGCTCTTCTATCTTTTGCCCCGCTAATTTTTTTTTTTTCCATCTTTTCTCAGCTCTCTTCTATCTTTTGCCTCGCTACATTTTTTGTTGCAGCAGCACTTAATTTATACCTTTTCCTGATTTTGTTTTGGTATATGTTTATCCACTCCTTCATAGATTTTTTTCAATATTGTCCATTTATTTTCCTATGCTTCTTCGTTAAAGAAATTTTCCCAACTTGCTTTTTGAAAGAATTTTCTGAATGTCAAAATCCTTTTTGTTATATATCAGTCTTCCTTTTCTGTGTTTCTCTTTTCTTCCCAGATAAATTTCCTTTTTTAGTTCAAGCTCAAGTAGTATGTGGTCACTCTTCCCAAGTGGGGTCTTGTATTCAATAATATCCACAATTTCAAGCTCTGACATAAATATTAAGTTTAGTCTCGACTGTTCTTCATTATTTCTGTATCTGGTATTCTCTTTTACCCATTGAGTCATTATTTATTTAGGGTCATATGTAGTAGGGAATGGAGAAGTGGGTGTGGAGATGGGGGGGGGGAGAAATTGTCATGAGAAAGGTATATTGGAATGAATGCAACACTGTATGAGAGGCAGACATGGAATTTAAGAGACAAAATAGATTTAAGTGCCTAAGAAGTATGGTTGGGGTTACAAGGATGGATAGAGTGAGAAATTAGGTGATGAGGAGAGCAGAGGTAGAAAGGGAGCTGGCAAGTAGGGTTGATGAAAGATTAGAGTATATTGGGCACATGAAAAGAATGAGTGAGGAAAGATTAGAACCTAAGAACATAAAGGGGAGACCTAAATTTATCCAATTTAAATCTATTACTAAAAGTACTACCCTGCTGCCTTAATATGATGACCTTACTTGCATTACCTTTGTCATAGCCCTTGACCTATTTGAATACCTTTATTAGATCGCCCCACACTCTTCATCTTTCTGAAGAGTGTAAATTAAGATGCCAAAAGCACGGTTCACACAAGCAATGTTTTGGCACCAAGTTTGTTTTTTCTGGAGCTTTTTCTCACTTTGCTCGAGCAAGGAAAAAGCTGTTGTGAAAATGGGAATTGGGTGCCAAAACATTGCTTGAGTGAACCATGCTTAAGCCTGTCTTCATATGGTAAATTTCCAAGTCCCTGTATGAGCAAATAGTGTGAAAAGCAGAGATGGAGTGAACTTTAGGGAAAGGGTGAAAATGAGATAGATGGATGATTGTGAAAGGGCCTTTGAGCCAAAGGGGAATATCTGTTGAACAGGGAAGGGAGAAGGGAGGAGATAGGTGTGAGTGGAGAATGGTTGTGTATGGACAATAATTTGATGTGGCCAGAAGGGATTTCTCCTTATCTCCATTTTTCACATGAGGGGATGAGGAGGGAAGGTCATTCTGTAAATGAAACTGTTGGCCCTGGTGTGGATGTACTGTATCGTGCTTCTGACCAAAGCAGGGACAGGGATGACCCTTCATTCATGAGGAACTAAGAGAGGGAAACAAATGGGTAATGGATGGGAGTGGAATGGGTGGGGTAGGTGCATGCCAGGACTGACCTCTTCTCTTGTAAAGGGGAAGAGGCCCTTGATATATAGGTAGATAGACCACCAGTACTACACAAAACATCCACACAAAAACACACACACTCATTTGACTAAACAAGCCTGTCAAGACAGATCACCAAACTCTCTACTCCACCAACAACATTCAGACATAAATTCTCACAGAAAAAACTTTCCCACAGCATTACCCAAAGATCAGGACATATAAGAGCTCCAAGTTCTTATCCAGGAGGGTAATAACTGTCAGACAAGAATATAACATATGATCCAAGACCATGATGAGCGTGGTGAAACATTTGGTAAAAAATGCACATTCACAACACCATCCAACATTTAGTACCAACACAGAGTAGGTTTGGCCTTAGATTCAAATTGTCCAGATGAAACCACCACCCAAAAGACACAGAACACCTCGTACTACAGTGCCCCACACTAACAGTCCCAAACAACAGCACTGTATATTTTCCTTGTGTGACTTATGGATCCATGCAGAGGCTGTTGCTGATTAATTACCTGAAGGCTGTAGGCCTTTTGCAAGAGACCAGGGGGAGTGGATTGTTTGATTGTATTTGCTGTACATGTTTATAGGCTTGGGATGGTTTCTCTATCTAGCTACTAGCAAGAGTTTTGGGAGTGTAGGGACTAGGGTAGTCCATATGTGAAAAGAACAGAAATAAGAGACAATTTGTAAGTGATAAAGTTTCCAACCAGTCCAAAGACCATGTACTGGCCCCTCTTGGCTGCACCTTATTATGGAGGTAGGGTTGGTGTGTCCTCTTGCACAGGTTGGTGTCAAGCTCAGTGGAAGGTTGTTTTTCTTTGGATCCTCCTCCTTTCTCTGATGGTGGAAAAACCTCTTGCTGGCAGGACATGGTATCTCCAGTGTACTTCCATATCTTGTGTTGTTAATTTTTGAGGATACATTATCAGAAACTCCAGACCCAGGTACTCAGTCCACCCACCCACCCACCCATCCATTCACCCATCTGTCATGCAGTACATTGACTGTTATTTGATGCAATGTTTCTAATTGTTTCTTCCTCCCATAGACTCACTTTCCTATGTAAATATAGACTGGAAATTTTTATTCATGATATCAACTTGTATTTCTGCATCTTCCTGGACTATTCCATTATCTTTCATCTTGGTCATTCCATCCCTGTGTCTCTGTTTGCCAATAACACAATAATTTTGCTCTGTTTACATTGATCAGTGATATCCTTTCCCAATTTCCATTCTTCTCTTTCCTCATTCTATGTCTTTGCCACTGGTTGATAAGAGGGAAACTGTTATTAGTCGTATGAAAAAAATGGAACCAAGATACTAGAGTTGATAACTTGGGCCAAGTACAAAGGCCTAAGTGCCAGCCCCTTTGGATGACAAGTTCAGGTAGTGAAATTGACCTAATTCTAGTATACAGGAAAGGAGCTACACTCACAAGATTGCAATTCTTGTTCACCAATTCATACCTATTTCTAAACTTTTTTTGTGGTTCCAGCTTGGGCAAAATCATCTTTTAGCCTATTCAAAGTGTCAATGAAATTGATTCTTTCACAGTGTTTAGCATGAATTTGTATACAAGTGACACCAGTTTGCATTGCAGTGGGTCCATCCTTGTTACATTTGACATACTGTTAGAAGTGTATGATTTATATTTTGTTTGAGGTTGGGGGGTTCTAGTTATTAATCTTAAGTGTGTGTGAAAGTCCTCTTATAATATTTTGGTATCACTATTTGAGTGCAGCCCTTGTACAGAAAAATAGGACAGAGATGAGCTTTGGTTCAAGAATACAAACAACTGTCCACCCTGTGGCTCAGAAACTGTTAGCACTCATGGTGAAGAAGAAATCGAATCTTTGTGTAGCTGCTGATGTTGACACCTCTGCAAAACTTTTGGAATTAGCTGAAAAGGTTTGAGGTTATGTATTGGTATTTGTAGATTTGATTAAAAAAAAATATATATGACATAACTTTTCACTATTTTAAAATCTTGTCATACCTTTATTGTAGGTAGGTCCATTTATTTGCTTGTTCAAAACTCATATGGATATCATCAAAGACTTCTCAAAGAGCACCATTAGCAGCCTAAAGGACCTGGCAGTTAAACATGATTTCATCTTATTTGAAGACAGGCAAGTAGTTTAAAGATTAATTTTATATTTACGTAATTGAATAGTTTCACTGACTGGAAATCTCTTGCCCCACAGTGGTCTTTAGCCCTCCCACACAAGAAAATTGGACTGTTGTATCAGTGTGGGACTGTAATTGTCACAAACATTTAATAGAAGGAGGATGAGGGGACCAATCTCCTTTTGTCAACTTTCTTATATGAAAAGGTGGTGGAAATCTTAAGCTCAGTCCAAAGACTGTCAACCCTTTGAGGCTGAACCCCCACATAGGGGGGATGGGTGAGGATGTTAACCTCATCCATACAATGACCTTTGTGGGCATTATGAGGCATGAGTGGGTATATGAGGATGCCAGTGTCAGCATCTTGATTATATTCATTTTGTAGTTGTAGCTGAGTGACCCTTGTATTGTGAATTGGGTTGATTGTCTTTTCTGTGGTTATTGATATTCATAGTGAAAGAGAACAAGTAATACAGCTGTGACTTTATATTTTATAATGCCAGTATTGTGATGCATCATCGAATCATAATGCATCAGGCATTCGATACTGTGTGTGAGAATTTGGCTTGTATTGAAGAGGTTAATGGATTTTTGAAGATGGACAACAGGGAAGGTTCTCTCTAATATCCATCTGACAGGACTTCCACATACAGGTACCCAACATAAGACCTGTCGGAATGTAATGTACTGGAAACAAGGTACAGCTCTGATTAACCAACTATCACAGAACTTTTCCATTGCTAAATCAAATATGTCATTTTGGGTCATGCACTTTGAAAAAGTATAAAACCACCCAAAACCCTTAGTTTACTACCTAAGCCTTAAAGATAATATAAACATGATAACAAACTACAGTTGTATAAAATAGTGTTCCTATCTTATTTTTCCAAATGAGACTACAAACAAATGAACACACTTTTAATAAAAAATCGCTTGCACATAACTTTTTTTTTTATTTTCTGTTTTATCATTTTATTGCATTTTCTTTTTTCTCTTACCATATCTTACAAACAAATGAACTCTTAATGAATAAGAAATCACTCACACTATTTTTTACATTTTCTATTTTATCATATTTTGCATTTCCTTTGTTTCTCTTAGCCTAAATTAAATACACTTATTCAGAGTTGGAAGAGTAAAGCAAGGGGTGGGACACTTCCTTTGTTGTGGCTGAAGTCATCCTGATAGGGTAATACAGGCATTCAATAGTGAAGGTGATGAACAGAACCGGCTGCTGGATGATGTTTGTATTTATTTTCTCTCTCCGAATGAACAGCGCCACACACGGCATTATTGGTTACTAACAAAAACAAAGGAAAAAACAGAATTCTGTGATGCGTACAGTTACACATCCAAAATGTACATATTTTCTGCACTATAACAAAATAATTGCAAACTCCATAAACAAAATACGAACACACTTCTTTTATAACTGAACACTGATGCAAGTGATGAAAGTTTGTCATCCTTAACACCCCCCCTCAAACTGAAATCGCCCTCTGATTGTGCTAAACTTACACAAAGTACCCTTGGAGAGAGGTTTAGTAAACATATCTGCAACATTTTCATCTGAGGGTACATACACTAATTTGACAGATCCATTTTCGATCTGACTTCTGATAAAATGGTATCTGATGTCTATATGCTTTGATCTTTGATGATACACTGGGTTTTTAGCTAAGGCTATAGCACCTTGGTTATCTACAAACAGTATTATAGTGTCTCTCTGACATTCTGTTATATCTGCATAGAGTTGTGCTAAAAAATTACATTCTTGTACAGCATGACTGATAGCTACATATTCTGCCTCACAAGTGGAAAGAGCCACTACTCTTTGTTTCTTACACTTCCAGGATATAAGTGGACCATGGGCACTCATTTTGAAACAATAACCAGTAATACTATGGCGGTCCTCAGCAGACCCCCAGTCAGAATCACAGTAACCTGTTAATTTCAATCCTGCTTTTGATTTACCAAATTTCAAACCATAGTCAAGTGTTCCTTTAACATACCTTAAAACATGTTTAGCTAAACCAAGATGATTTACAGTTGGTTTTGACATATACTGTGATAACTTGGTAACCACAAAACATAAGTCGGGTCTGGTTGCAGTCATGATATAAATTAGACTACCCACTATTCTCCTATAGTGCTTAGGATTATCTAGTACATAGGATTCACAGTCTATTATTTTACAGATACCTGGATCACATGGGATACACTTCGGTTTGCAGTCTGACATATTGAATCGTTCTAGAACTTTCTCACAGTACCTCTTTTGATTCATTATTATACAACAGTCATTAAATACAAACTCAATGCCAAGGAACCATGATAATTTGCCCAAATCTTTCATTTTGAATCTCTTATTCATATTCATCTTGACAGAATTTAGCACCTTATTATCACTAGCAGCTATGACTATATCATCAACCCAAAACAGAATCCATACAGTAGATGTTTCATCTGTTCTCTGATATACACAATGGTCAGTTTGCGATTGTACAAACCCCTCCTCGGTTAGACTGCTATGCAATAATTTATACCAATTTCTGCCACTCTGTTTTAAGCCATACAGAGACTTCCTTAATTTACAAACTAGCTTATTACCATATTCATCAGTTTTTTACAAATCCTTCTGGTTGCTCAAGGTAAATCTCACAGTCAATATCTGCATTTAAATATGCGGTGCTGACATCCATCTGATGGATTATATAATCACTTTGTACAACTAATTGCAATAACATTCTCAATGAAGTAAGTCTGGCTGTTGGTGAAAATGTTTCATGATAGTCTATATCTTGAACTTGGGAAAAGCCTCTCGCTACGAACCTGGCTTTATATCTGTCACCACTATCTGGGTCATTTTTCACATTAAAAACCCACTTACCTCCTATAACTGATTTACCATCAGGTAACCTTACTAGATCAAAAGTGTCATTTTCTGTTAGGGCATCAATTTCCTCTTCCATTGCTTTTTGCCATAAATGTGACTCTGGGGACTGCATAGCTTCTAAATAAGTCCCTGGGACCTCACATACCTTATGACAATAATAGGTGGTGTATCCTGCTAAATTATAATCATCATCATCTTTCTCTACAACATAGTCATTTAGATACCTAGGTGGGTTCCTCACTCTTGGAGGATTTTTCCCTTCAATGTTTAGCTTACTAGTTTTGTTCTCATTCTTTGTCTGTTCAGAATCCTTTACTGCTGGCTGATGAACTTGTGATGTGGGACGACACGTCACTTCATCATCACTATCGCTTTCATAGATATTAGACTTTGGCATTTCTACTTCATGTTTATCCATAAATCTTACACATCTTACTCTCCTTACTTCCTCTTGGTCAGGAAAATACACAAGATAAGCAGGGCTCTGCCCATCATACCCCACAAATACCCCCCTTTTACAACGTGCATCTAACTTCTTACAATTTTGAATATATGCATAGCATATTGTGCCAAATACGTGCATGTTACTTAAGTTAGGTTTTCTCCCAGACATTGCTTCTACAGGTGTCTTCCCTACCCTTGAATTATAACACCGGTTCCTTATGTATGCAGAAGCTTTCAATGCATATGGCCACATTGTCTTGGGTAAATTTGCCTCCAATAACAAACATCTTGCCATTTCACAAAGAGTTCTCCATGAGCGTTCCGCTGTGCCATTTTGATGTGGGGAATAAGGGGCTGTGTATTCCTGCTTTATCTTGTGTTTCACCATCAAAGACTTAAACTCTTTAGATATATACTCACCACCATTGTCAGTTCTCATACGTTTGATTGAGCCCAAAGGAGCAGTATCAGCCAAATACCTTTCTGTGGCTGATAATGCATCTTTCTTGTCTTTCAATAAATAGACCATAAAGTTACCAGAGTAATCATCAACAAATGTTATAGCATATTTGAATCCGCCTTTACCAACTACATTCATTGGGCCAGTTATGTCACTATGTACTAATTCTAAACTATTTGTAGCCCTTGTATCAGGTTCCTTATTTCTAAATTTACTCATCTTGCCTAAAATGCAGGTTTCACAATTTACATCCTCTCTGTCACCTGAAATGTGCATACCATCGACTACCCCCTCAAGCTTCCGAACATCCTTCATATTACAATGACCAAGTACCTTGTGCCACTCTTCGGCTGTGCGGTTACTATGTTTCTGGGTATTTCCAACATAAACATTGTTAATAAAATACAGATTACCCTGCCGTTCCACGTTGAATATAGAGCCATCTGATGTCATGAGCTCTGCATGGTTTGGTTCAAAGTTTACACATACACCTTTTCTTGTGGCAGCTGGAACAGAAAAAATGTTGAATTTGTATGATGGGATATACAACACATCTTTCATAATCATTTCTTTTGGCTTCCCATTAATATCATTTAGCACTACACTGGCATCACCTTTGCCTAACACAGTCCCAATTTGCTTGCTACCGTCTGCAAGTTGCATTACTTGCTTATCTGGTTCAAAGTTTTTGTTGAACTTAATAAACTTAGATTTATCAGTTATAATGTGTACTGATGCACCACTGTCTACCAGTAATGTGCTGGTACCTGCCTTAATTCTAGTTGATTGAGTGCTGGTCTGGAATACGAAGCTGTGAGTGCCGTCTCCTTCGTCGCTACTGTCTCCTTCGGTTGTTCCATTTCCCTCACTGCTCACTGTGTGTGCTTTGGTTGCATTCTTCCTTTTGCACTGGTGTGTGTTGTGTGTATTAGATCTGCACAGACTGCACCACTTGCTAGGTTTCTTCTGGTCACCACTAGTTCGCCTGAGGCATTGATAGGCCTTGTGGCCTGGTCTGCCACATATAAAACATTTAAATATATACCTGCCTCTGTCACTGTTTGCATTCATCACGTTTTCTTCTTCGCGTGAGCTTTTCAACTTTCCTGATTCTTCATAGCTCATGAGTGCCTTCTTGAATTCTTGAAAAGTCATTTGTTTTTCTCGTTGCTCCATCACTGTGCTGATTGTGTCATATGCTGTAGGGAGTCCATTTAGCACCATGGCTATAAGCATGCTGTCACTTATATTTTCTTCTGCTTTCTTCAGTGCCGCTGTAGCTGCTTCAGCTCTTAAAATATAGTCTATTAACTCCTCATCACTAGCTAATCTGAGTGTCGTCAACTTCTTGTACAGAGAAATCACTCTCGGTTTACTTGCACCCAGATAGTAATTTCTTAAAATATCTAACGCTTCCTTGCCTTTGTCCGTTGCATCTCTAATAATAAGAGCTATGCTCCTATCATCCAGCAGTTGAATCAGCTCGGCATATACTTCCTTATTCTCGTCTGTACTCGGTGATGTCTTCGTCAACACGCTGTCCAGTTTCTTGGTTGTCAGGTAACCTTGGAATTTCGCTTCCCATACCTCGTATTTATCCCCATCACCGTCGAAAACGAGCCTGTGCCTGGGCCCATAACCTGTTGTGGCTGAAGTCATCCTGATAGGGTAATACAGGCATTCAATAGTGAAGGTGATGAACAGAACCGGCTGCTGGATGATGTTTGTATTTATTTTCTCTCTCCGAATGAACAGCGCCACACACGGCATTATTGGTTACTAACAAAAACAAAGGAAAAAACAGAATTCTGTGATGCGTACAGTTACACATCCAAAATGTACATATTTTCTGCACTATAACAAAATAATTGCAAACTCCATAAACAAAATACGAACACACTTCTTTTATAACTGAACACTGATGCAAGTGATGAAAGTTTGTCATCCTTAACATCCTTAACGGCAAAAAAAGTACTCTCTTAAATTTTCTCCGTGACTGCTAGGTGAGCACTATTTTCATACTGTTGGAATTGAATCACGACATACTCAAAAGATATAGATCCAATTTGAAGATGTTATGTCACTAAAATCACTGCTTGAAGATGATTCATATAAATGTTGCTCAGTCTCATTGTTTTCAATAGTTCTAAGTATTGTGGGGTTATTCATTATTAGTGTCCAAGAGTTCACACACAACAAGAAGTTTTTTTTTTTTTTTTTTTCAATCTTCCATCACACTTTTCAATAAGGACATCAGTCACAATTCTAAGATTGATTGTTATGTGCTTCGTATGTTTTTAGTAGGGTCTTGGTAATATTTCAAGTGCCAAACCATTGTATTTTGCTGGAAAGGCCTAATAGCCAAGATGTAGACATTGCTATGAGTAATTTCTGTAAATCTGTAAACAAAAAATATATAAGATGACACATTTTAGAATAGTTTTAGACTATATTTTAATTCTTTATATTCTATGAGGCTCATTAGTAAACAATAACAACCAATCACACACACACTTCTGTACCAACATGTAGATCTAAACTACAACTATCTGTGCAGATTCTGTACAAGTAGCAACTTGTTGCAAAAATTGCTAGATCGTTTGGAACTTACGAATTGACAAAAATTTGTAAATACAAGGTGTTCACTTGTAAGTTAATTACCGGTACATGAAAATTAAAAAAATAAACAACCTTTATTTGTTTGTTGTTAGCTCTGAAGTCGAAGATGGCCATGACATTGCCTTTTATTTATTTTTTCTTTTCAATTTATTTTTGTTTTGAGGTCCCCTTTTTTATATATAATAGCCTAGTGATGTACTTTTATTTATTTTTATTTTAATAAAGGTAGATTATGAGCTTTAAGTGTGAAAAATGTGTACAGTTGATGGACAATGTATAAATATGGTGCTTGCCTGTGTTAATTATATGAAAAATACTAGCATACTCAAACTTTTTTTTTTTTATATACTGATTCCAATAGCCAGAGCTTATGTCTTAATATTTCTCATCTATAAAATTTGTTCAATTTTGATATCCCAGGGGTTGAATCTGGACCTCAAATTTTTGCCCAAGTTGGATTTTTTTTTCCTCAACCTAGAGTTCTAAAACTCTGATATATGGATTCCTTGGTTTTTTTTTCTGAGTTTATATATATATATATATATATATATATATATATATATATATATATATATATATATATATATATATATATATATATATATATATATATATATATATATATATATATATAACATAAAACTATGACCTTTATCACCCTAGTCATTGGTGGTCGCCAAATGTTAGTGACCTCTCATATGACCCCAAAACATCTGAAGTCGTGTTACAAGAACTGTTGTTTGAATTAATTTTAAATTTTAGAAAGGTGTTTAGAGCCCTGAAACTACCTATAAACCAAATAGCAGCAAAATTGGAGAGATGAGGGTGTTAATTTGAATTGTTTTTTTCTTTATCTTGCAGAGAATGCCCCGCTATCATACTGGTCAGGGACAGTATTCAGTAGTTTAATAGTATCTTATCTCCTCCTTATTGTTGTTGAATAATGTCTAATAATTAATTGATTTGTTGCCCTTGGTGTGTCTTGCAGAAGACCCACAACCTCCAAGAATCTGGCAACAGTCTCTGATCATAACCATAAATCACTTAGGGAAGAGGTATTGTGTTGTCTGTGTATCTTGACACTGCCCAAAACATACATACATACATATACCAAGGCTTTTTTCCCCCTTACCAGGGGGGTAGCCAAAAAGGACAAGGCACAAAAACATTCCCACCCATTTCATCCCCGAAAACACTCCACTCCCCTCCACCCTCCCTCCCATCTTAGCACCTCCTAGAACACTCCACACCCCTCCACCCTCCCTCCCATCTTAGCACCTCCTAGAACACTCCACACCCCTCCACCCTCCCTCCCATCTTAGCACCTCCAAAACTTACAGTATGATAAACATGGAAACACAGCAATGCATTTACCTATTTATTTATTCTATTATTCATTCTTTTATAGTGATATCTGGGCCCAATCCAGAGATCAGGTTCTGAAGACTAGGTACCAGCCCCTTTGGGGCCACACCTTTGTGCAGAGATGGGGATAGTTTGATACCTTTACACCAGGGTTGGGGGAGGGGTCTAGTTTTTCTCTACAGGCAGAATTCTCAGTCCTCTTCCAGTTGGTAGTATTGCCTTTTTTCATTATTTTCTTTAATTAGCATTAATCCTGCAGGAAAAGCCCTCCCAACAGCAACAAGAACCACACTTGCATGACTGTGTTCAGGACACCATCCAGCACTAAGACTGTACCAGTATAGAACAAGTCTAGTCAGAGAAACAAACTGCCCAAGATGCAACCAGCTTATGAAAGACACTGAATCCATCTTACTCCCTCACCCTAGCCATACCCAGACAACACATTTCTTCCTTGAGGTACTTGTGAGCCAATCTAGTGGTTATTGCCAGTTATCTGGGAACCGTGGGTCTCCTGCAAGAGAGACCTGGGACCATGGGTTGATTGATTGGTTGTTTTAAGATGAGTCTTAATAAAGAAAATGTTGAATATGGATAACAAATGAAAATTAAATGATAAAAGTAGTATTGTAAATCTATATCTAAAAAGGCATCTTACCCCTCACAAGGGAGCCAACCAAGGAATGTACCTACACACCTGACACCCATCCATTATGTATTTATTTCCTGTTTCACATGTGGAGAGCTGACAACTGGCAACTGGTCTCCTGCTATTACTCTCAGCTGATGACATAGAAACAGTCCCACACCAGTACAACACAGACAAGACCAAAAATTCTTTCTAGAGACTGTGGCAGGGCCCAAGGACCATTGCCAACTGCTGTGGGGCTGGATGTTTTCCACTTGTCAAACTTGAAGCAACAATTATTATTTGATTTATAATCATTTACTTGATAGTGTCATGCATGCAGGGAGTGAATTAAACTCTCCTTGTTGGAAATACCACATGAACATTATTATGCCCACAAGAACTTGAGGCTAGGTATGATTAATTGGAAAATAGGAGGTGAGACCCAACAAACATTGCTCCTTTCCTGTACTTCACAATTGGATAAATACACACATGCTTTGTCATTAAAATTAAATTTATTTCCAACATTATAATTGCAATCTGTTGCCCCAAGTGTCTCTTAAATTACTTTGAATTGCATCTTGTTTCAGTGTACCTCACTACTCATATTTCCCTCTTTGTACCTTTCTCTATGACCCCCTTCCCACTTGTGGTGAAATGTTGACATTGCCCCCCCCCCCCATCTCCTCTTCCAATTCTCTCCCCAGTAAATATGCTTATTGGCAACCAGCACATACAAGATAATGTACACCTTATCCTTCACTGCCCACCACTAATAATCCCTAGATGACATTATAGTTCTTTCCTGAGTGTTGTATGACCACCCAGTGGATTTTGCTCGTTACTGGGGAGCTGTGGGTCTCCTGTGAGAGAGACCTGGGGCAATGAATTGATTACTTTCGTATTGGCAGTAGCCCCATTTACACACACAAACTAATCCCATGGGAATATGTTGTCTGACCTAGTTGAGCCCAAATTGTTGTAGCCACCCTTGTGGTCCTCACCTATGGATATGGCAACTCACTTTCTCTAGTTATAATCTTCTGTCTAGGTGAATCAAATTTCTCTTTTTTCTGTATCTTCTGTTAACTCTTATACACTGTACCCTCCAGAGTTCTTCCAAGGAATCCCCTGAGAGCACATATACAAGATCCTACATGAGCTTTGCAGTGATGTAGTGATTTCCTAAGGCCAATGATCTTTATATTTAGGATCCTCCCCAATGGGCATGCTCTTACATTCATGAACCAATTGAATTTTCTCCATTTCACCAATCAGATTCTTTGTTTTAAGTCTGTAAGGCAATATTGTTTACTTAGAATAATATTGAGTCTCTGCATAATATTTAGGTTATAAAGGAATGTCATATCAACAAAATACAAATATAGAGCTCCTGGGCTGTTGTTTACAAACTAATTTATTATCTACACAAAATGAAAAGGTGGATTCAGGTGGCTTGCTGGGGCTGTTATTTTCAAACAACATAACTATGAAATATGACAACTCATCTTCTACCCCTATTTCTACCCTCTTTTCTACCAGTCTCTTACATTGTTTTTTTACTCAAAGTTTTTGTATTTGGTGCATTAACTCTATTTTGAAATACAGGTAAAATGTTTGCTTTTCTCCTATTTCTATAGAAAGTTTGGAGACATTGGAAACACAGTAGCAAGTCAGTATGGAGGTGGATTGTATGATGTAGTTGACTGGGCAGATATCGTCACTGTTCATGGATTGCCAGGAGATGGTGTCATTAAAGGTTAGTTAATTTTCTTAAAATCGTTTGGTGAAAGGTAAAATTATTTAAGAATTACTTTCACATAGATAATAATGAAATCTGAAGTTCTTGTGATTCTTGTGATTATTATCATTATTATATCTAGTTGTACTAATCTCTGCAGCATTATGATATTGTCAGTCAGTCTTTTGGTCCATTGCCCCTGGTCTGTCTTGCAGATCTGCAGCCTCCAAATAACTGGCAATGGCCCTAAAGTAGGTCCATAAGTCACTTGGAGAAAATATTTTGTGTTGTAGGTGAGGAGCACTGTAGTTTAGCGTGTTGTTTCTTTTGCATGTTGGATGTATCTAGGGCAGTTTGAATCTGTGACCAGACCTACTGTGTTGGTAATGTTTCACCACTGGATGGTGTCTAGAATGTATGTGCACCATTGTATTTTCCTAGTTCTATTTTACAGGAAGGGAGCTATGCTTGTAGTGACCAGTCTTTGTATCTTTCGGTATCAAATTTGTTCTTAAATTCTTGTATAGTTTTGCACTCATTGTTTCCTCATCCAGTTTATTCATCCACTTGATGTGGGATGGTTTGGTCTGTAGGGATTATATCTTGGGAGTTGTCAGTGTTGTATTGAGGTTGATTGTGGAGTTTTTTATTTTTGACTGAGAGGATTAGGAGGGAGTAATTGGGGAGGAACAATGTGGGTTTAGGACAGGTAGGGGTTGCATGGATCAGATTTTTTGTAAGATATGTGAGAAAGCTTTAGCAAAGGATAAAGATGTTTTTTTGGGACTTTATGGATCTGGAAAAGGCTTATGACAAGGTAGACAGGAAGGTACTGTGGGAGGTTTTGCAGATATATGGGATCGGAGGAAAACTGTTAAGGTAGGTCAAGAAATTTTGAGAGTAGGAGAGACTGTTAGAAATAGAAATGGAGGTAAAGGTGGGACTTTGCCAGGGATGTGTCATGTTGCCTTGGCTGTTCAATTTATACATGGATTGGGTGGTGTGGGAGGTTAATGAAAGGGTAATGGACAGGGGATTGGAGATGGTTCAAGAAAATGGAGAAAAGTGGGAGATAAGCCAGCTGTTGTTTGCTAATGACACTATGCTAGTGGCAAGATCAGAGGAGGGAATAAGGAAGTTAGTGACAGAGTTTGGGAAGGTGTGCAAGAGGAGAAGTTGAATGTAAATATGGGTTACAGTAAGGTGATAAGATGTACAAGGGGAGAGGATGGTAGCAATTTAGAAGCGAGTATTAAAGGAGAGAGGAAGGAGGAAGTGGATAGCTTTAGATACAGTGAGTCCTCCTTATACAGTAATTCTTTATCCGGTAAATTCACAGTAAAGGTATTTGGTAATTGCTACCCTCGATTCTATTTATGGTAAGAAAAATTCACATACGGTATCCGTTCGTGTTTTGAAGAGGAAAGAGCAGGGAGAAGGTACGTCTGCCATATCCTATTATTACATGTTATAATGGGTTCGGTATATGGTAATTTCAATTTGCGGTAAGTTTTTCAGGAATGCATATGTACTGTATAAGGAGGACTTACTGTACTTGGAGTCACATGCAGCAGGAAAGGGAGGAGTGGAGGTGAAGGTAAATTGTAGATTGAGAGAAACAAGTGCCTTGGGGTATTAAAAAGTGTAATGAGGAATAGACATTTGGGAATGGATTCCAAGAGGAGATTGTATGAAGGGGTGATTGTGTCAGTAGCACTGTATAGGATGGAGACATGGAATATAAGAGATGAAGAGTTTAAATGTATTTGAGATGAGGTGGTTATGTATTTACCTAGTTGCATTATATGGGAAGGGAGCTATACTCGTAGTGATCCACCTTTGTATCTCTCAGCATCTAGTTTGTTCTTAAATTCTTGTATGGTTTTTGCACATAATATTTTTTCATCCAATTTGTTCCAGACATCTATCACTGTGTGTGGAAAATTATTCTTTTTCAGATCTCTTCTATAACTAACCTTTTTGAGTTTCTTTTTGTGTCCTCTTGTTTTTCTTGTCCCACTTTAATAAATCTTCTCTATCAAGGACTTCCATACCTTTCATGATTCTGTAAATAGCCAGTAGATCACTTTCTCTTCTTTGTTACAGGGTTGTTAGTTCCAATTTGGACAATCTTTGTAAATCAAATTTGAAAGTGTTGGTGCCATCTTTGTTGTTGCTCTTTGGATTCTATCTAATGTCTTTATATTCTTTTTTGTGTTAGGTGTCCATAGTGTTGCAGCATATTCCAATCTTGATCTTATTTTCTTTACCATTTCCTCATCCTTGTAGTTAAAGGTCACCTTTATTGTTCTTATTAAATTGTAGGTTTCATGTCTTTGTTAATAATTACTCCTAGATCCTTTTCCAAGCTAACTTTTTTTTACTTCTTTTGTACCAACCATATATTGCCCTGATATTCTATTCTTACTTTTTCCAAACTCCATTATACTGTATTTCTTGATGTTGAAATTCACTTACCACTTTTGGCTCCATTTCCAGACATTGTCCAGATCTCTCTCTGAAGTAATTCAGTCTTTCTCTGTACTTATTTTCTATAGTAGTTTTGCATCATCGACAAAGAAGTTCATGTAACATTCCACACCTTCATCTATGTCATTTATATATATGGCAAACATTATTGGAGCTAGTACAGAACCTTGTGGGACTCCACTTATCATATCTTTCCAGATTGAGTTTTTGTCTCTAACTACCACCCTCATTTTTCTCCTGTTCAGAAAATCATCCATTTCATTAACTTTCCTTATACACCAGCCCAAAGAGATTTCTCTCTGTCTTCAATGTTATTGCATGAGTGGCATCCACTGATATAATGAAGTGGCCTTGCTGTGGATGTGCTTTACAAAGGATTACAAAGGTGGAGCATGCCGACAGGAGACCCCCTGGTCCATATCTAGATCGGATGCGAAAAAAGAAAAATCATAATAATTAATAAATAAAAACTATAATAATGTAAATAACAAATAAAATACATAAATAAATGCATAGGTATAGTTAAATAATGAACAGGTAAATAGTAAATAATAATGAATTGACGTATAACTAATAATAAATGAAAATCAAAACAGACAAATGATAACAAAACAAAAACAAATAATATGAAATAAATTATAATCATTACAGCATCTTAGGTGTTTATCTAAATGATTCTTATAGCTTCAAACTGAACTACATTGCACTACCTGTGCAGAAAGTTTATTCCATTCATTAACTACACGGTTGGCAAAGTTGTTTCTACCTACTTCCAAATTGAATCTATTTCCGGACAGTTTGAGACCATTGTTTCTTGTCTGATTCTCATTCAATGTGAAAATGTTGTCACTTTTGATGTTGTCAATTACCTATAGAATTTTAAAGACCCGAATCAAGTCACCTCTGAGTCTACGCTTTTTTAGGGAAAACAGATTCATATGTTTTAGTCGATTTTCGTATGATTTATTTTTGATATTTGGAATCAGTTTTGTGGCTTGCCGTTGTACTTTTTCCAGTCTGTCAATGTCTTTAATGAGATACGGTGACCATAGGGAAACGGCATATTCCAAATGTGGACGAACTAACGATTCATATAGCTTGTTAATGAGTGATGGACTTTTGAAATCATAAGATTGCGCAATCAGTCCTAGAATCTTATTTGCTTTCTCAAAGGCTGAAATACACTGCTTGGATGATTTGAGATTGTTACTGATAATTATGCCGAGATCTTTTTCATTATCCATTTTTGTTAACGAATTTCCAAATAACTTGTAATCGTTTCTTACTGTTATTTTTACCTATGTGCATTACCTTGCATTTACTTGTGTTAAATTTCATTAGCCACTTTTCAGACCATTGCTGTAATTTATCTAAATCGCCTTGAATATCTAATTGGTTTAAGTGATCATTTGCCATTCTGCACAGTTTTGTATCATCAGCAAATTTGGAAACAGTAGATTTTAGTCCATGGTCTATATCATTTATATATACTATGAATAGAAGTGGCCCACGAACAGAACCCTGAGGAACTCCACTTGTAACATTTTTCCATCTAGAAGTTTTTCCATTTAAAACAACTGTTTTCGATCATTCAACCAATTACTAGTCCAACTTTATAGGCTACCACTTATTCCATGCGAAGCTAATTTAGTAAGTAGTCTTTCGTGTGGGACGGTATCGAAAGCTTTTGCAAAGTCTATTGAATCTATATTGTTTCTGTCATCATAATTTGAGATAACTGTGTTGTAGAATTAGAGTAAGTCACGCAAGAACGTTTCCATCTGAAACCATGCTGGCTATCATTTATCAAATGGTTACTTTCTAAATGATGTTCGATAGCATCTCTGATTATAGTTTCCATTATTTTTCCTACGATTGAAGTCAATAGTTATTTGGTTTCTTTTTGTCAATAATTATTTGGTTTCTTTTTGTCACCTTTTTTTGAATATGGGAGTAACGTTAGCTAGCTTCCATTCTCTTGGGACATCTCTGGATATGATGGATTTCTTGAAAATAATTTCTAATGGAACAACAATCTCATTTTTCATTTCCTTTAAGATTCTTGGATGCCAACCATCAGGCCCTGGTGTTTTATTAACTTTGAGTTTCTCTATACACCTTTTAATTTTTTCTTTTGTTATATTTACCGTAGTAAGTTTACCCTAGACTTTTCACAGGTTTCAGTTTGCAGTTCACTTTGAGGTGTTTCGTTTACAAATACTGAGCATTGCTTCTGGCCCAGGGCAATGGACAAGGTGCAGGGATGATTCATCCCAACATCCAGGTGGAGCCAAGATGAGAGAGAGGGAGGGAGGGGTGGTGAATGGGGATGGAATGGGTGTGAGTGGAATTATGCCTTTTGACTTTGGCTACCTCCCTTGTAAGGGGGAAAAAGCCGGGTGTGAGTGGAATTATGCCTTTTGACTTTGGCTACCTCCCTTGTAAGGGGGAAAAAACCCTTGGTGTATGTATGTACTATGTGGCACAGGTTGTGAATGAGTAGTGTGCCACTGATATGGTGTTTTTGTTACATTTTGGTGGTGGTGCTTCATTGATGCAGTGAAATGGGTGTGTGTGGTGGTCAGGGGTCTGGTGTAGAATTGTGTTCCATTCATGTTTAGAGAGGAAAAGGTAAAAGTTGCAGATGGAGAGACGATAATGGAAGATAGTGTATTTTTGGGAGTTGCTAAATGTGAAGGAGGATGGTGAGGGAAATGTAGTTGCAGTGGGAAGCACTAAGAAAATGACAGTGGTGAATGAGGAAAATAGAGGAGAAATAAAGAAAGATGAAGCGAAAGCAGTCATTAAAATGATGACAGCAGGTGAGGCACCTGGTTTAGATGGTGGACTGGCTGGTGAGGTTGTTTAATGTTTGTCTAAAAGAGGGTAAAGTGCAGGAAGACTAGAGGAGTGCCTGTATAGTTCCACTTTACAAGTGTGAGTGTAGTAGTTTCAGAGGGTAAGTTTGTTGAGGGTTTTGATTGAGAGGATGAGGAAGAGGGGGAATAATTGGTGAGGAACTGTGGGTTTAGGACAAGTAAGGGTTGCATGGATCAGAGTTTTGTGGTAAGGCAGATATGTGAGAAAGCTTTAGGAAAAGGTAAGGATGTTTTTTGGGCTTTTTTTGATTTGGAAAAGGCTTCTGATAGGGCAGACAGGAAGACATTGTGGGAGGTATTGCAGATATATGGGATAGGAGGAAAGCTGTCAAGAACAGCCCAGAGTTTTCATGAGAATAGAAGAACCTGTTTTAGAAATAGAAAAGGAGAGAATGAGTGGTTTGAGGTAAAGGTGGGACTTTGCCAGGGATGAGTTATGTTGCCTTGGCTGTTCAATTTATACATGGATTGGGTGGCATGATAGGTAAACACGAGTGATGGGCCTGGGATTGGAGATGGTTCAATAAAATGGAGATGAGTGGGAGATCAGCCAGTTGTTTGGTGACAACACTGTTCAGCCACATTGATGTGGTTGACTTCGTGGGAAGTTGCTGATGGCAATGCAGGGAGGAAATGATTTGCATAAATGATGTCATTTTGAGCAGGGTAAATGATTGTTGTTTTGCTTCATCAATGTTAAGCATATGAGGATATCAGCAGGAAAGTAAACATCAGCTATGTAGGTGGTAACTGGAAGCTAATGTCTAGGGAGGATTTACCAATGATAGGGAATGGTATGCTGTCTACATTGCAAAGGTTGATGTTGGGGGTTCCAAAATGGTGACCGGTTTTGTTTTAGTGCAGAATTTGTGGAAACTGTGTACTGACATGATGTTAACTGGAGAACCAGTGTTGAGAAAGATTGTCACTTTGGTGTTTCTAGACATGGTATTGAAATGTAAGGAATGGGAAGATGTGTCTGGGATATCCAGGTTATATACCGGTAGCATTGATGATTGAAAGTCTGGGTATGGAGTAACTGTCCTTGGTGTGCACAGAGTCTTTGTATTATGTAGTCACAAAGGAGATGTGTTATGTAGATACCTTGCAGGAGGTGTGTTATGTGAATGCCTTGCAGGAGATGTGGATGTGTTATGTGGATGCCTTGCAGATGTTATATGAATGTCTAGCCGGAGAGCGATCTGGGGATCCTTGTCCGTGTTGCCTCCATGCTAGCAGCACACAGCAACAATCACTCATGTGAAAACATGTACCGTGATGATTGCAATGTTTGTCTGGTTGTAACAGGTAACATGTGTTAACAAAGTGTCCTGGTTTGTGGCAGTATGTATAAAAGATTTGCGTTCTTGAAGGAGAATATTAGCATGAGTGATAAGTGGAAGATGAAGTTCTTGATCTCGTAATGTGAAGGTGACCATGTGACTTGGGCTATTGTGTGGGTGGGTGCAATGGGTACTGACTGGCTCTGTATCTGAGTGGTAGCTTTGTCCATGTCAGAGAATTTCTTGGAGAATGTGCCTAGTGTGATACCTGGTGTGAATGGAATTGTGCTACAGCATCAGCGACATATGTTGTATGCCACTAATGCTGTAGGGGTTAAAAATGGCGAGCACTATGGCTCTCGTTAGGATGTGGCTTATGGTGCCATACCCATGTCCTTTTGTGTCAATGATGCATCATGGAGCATGACAGGGACAATAGACTGTCCCTTGGGAGGATCCATGACAATAGATGGTCTCTGGAGAGTTGGTTGAAAGACAGAGACGATTGAGTACTTATGGCTCCATATGTATTTACCTACAGTAGTCGTATTATACAGGAAGGGAGCTATGCTCGTGGTGACCCGTCTTTGTATCTTTCAGCATCAAGTTTTTTCTTAAAATCTTGAATAGTGTTTGCACACACTGTTTCTTTATCTAATTTATTCCAGGTATCCAGTACTCTATGTGGGAAGCTATTCTTTTTCAGATCTCTTCTATAGTTATCCTTTTTGAGTTTCTTTTCGTGTCCTCTTGTTTTTCTATTGTCCCATTTTAATAAATCACTCCTATCTAGGATTTCCATTCCTTTCATGACCCTATAAATAGTCAGCAGATCTTTCTCTTTTTTGTTCCAGAGTTGGTAATTCCAATTTGGACAATCTTTGTATGTTAATTTGGAGAGAGTTGGTGCCAACTTTGTCGTTGCTCTTTGTATTCTAATTTCATTATATTCTTTTTAGCACTGGATGTCCATAGTGTTGCTGCATACTCCAGTTTTGGTCTTATTAGTGTAACTAATATTTTTTCAATCGTTTCCTCATCGAAGTAGTCAAATGCCACTTTCATTGATCTTAATAGGTTGAAGGTTTCTCTGACTATTTTACTGATATGTTTTATTGTGGACTGTAGTAATGTTACAAGAAACAATGGTTACAGAATAGTCTAGAAGAGAATAAGCACTAATAATTTGTTTTTTCTTTATTTTCTTGAACTGCATTATAAATGTTTGGAAAAGATTACTTGTTTGTGTAGAGAGTTCATATACAATTGACACTTTTTAAGAAAAATGTTTAGATAAATATATGGAGTCCAACTCAAATCTAACTTGTTTCTCAGCAGTGTGAGCTCGTATGCTTAAATCAAGTGAGTGGTTCTTAATAGTTTTCAATGTTTACATCCCCTTTCAATTCACTAGCAGCCATGTAATGACAAGAAGGTCTGTTGCTGTTTGCATCTCCTTTTTTATTCCATTTGTGTATTGAAAACTTTATTTCTTCACATCCTTGCTTAATTTGTTTTCATGATCTCTTAAAGCCCTCAAGTCCCTAATCAAGATTTCTTGTCATTATAATCTGTCCTCTTTAGCAATCTGAATACTGTGATCATATCACCTCTTTCACCTTCATCTTTCAAAGTTGGCTGGCACACCCAGTGTTTTTAGTCTTCCCCCATATGGATTATTATCTGCCAGGCTGGCTGGGGACCAGTTTGGTTGCTGCCCTTTGTATTAGCTGGCAGGGAGATGATTATCTCAATATGTCTTGAAGGATTGTTGCTTTGAAGTACCTATCATTGGTCCCGTAAGCATGGAGCTAGGTGAGCCTCAAAAAGGTGTCATCCAATCAGTATCACAATGAAAGGTTGGATTCATAGAAGAATTAAAGAAAAGATTTAAAGAGTAGAAAAACAAAGTTAAATGAGTAGAATTTATTCGAGTGGTAGATCATAAGAACCAGCAGCTACACTGTTTTAAAGTAGTCTTCATCATGACAAACATTTTGCAAAACTCTTTATTGCAATAGAACAATGCTAACACAGTGACCAATAATGGGTACTTTCTAGTAGTGGTCCTACGAGATGCCAAAGTTGATCTTGAAGCATCAATTTTTATTAATACCAACACAGTATTAGACTTGCCATAGACTTTACATGCCAAAATGCTTGCACCACACTGAAAATACAGAACATCCTCAACTTTCTCACTTACCCACAGTCAAACAAAAATATACATTGCTTCACTGAGAGATCTTTTGAGAGAACTAGAAGACTTGCCAGCTGCTTCAAATTTGAAGCCTGGAAAGAGAAACCCAAGGAAACAAGTAATTAAGATAAGGTAGTTGTATTGTGAAGTGGTGGTTGGTACCTTGTAACAATACAGTTGGAGTACCAAAACAGACTCAAATCTAACTCATACTATGCTTATCCATCAGGCCTTGTATCTGCTGTTAATGGCCAGGCAAGGGGTTGTATGATAGTTGCCCAAATGAGCTCTGAGGGATCTTTGACCTCCGAGTCCTATTCCAAAGGTATGGAAAATTTGTTCAGCATTTTTCATGTATGATGTATAATTGGAATGAATAGTTGAAAATCTAAATCTTTAATTTTTAATTTATCTTTTCTTGCTGTAGCTTGTGTTGAGATGGCAGAGGACCACACATACTTTGTAATGGGCTTCATATCTCAGGGTAATATTAGCCAAGACCCAAGGTTTCTACACTTAACACCAGGTGTCCAAATTGAGGGAGCTGCTGATAAACTTGGACAACAGGTATTTTTTCCATAAAGCTGAAGATTTACAATTTTTAGTCAGAATCTTTTGTCTTGTGTTTCTTAAGTCATGATCATTAAATGCAGTACTGTCTAGTATTTTCTATATACAGTTTTCTCCACCATCTTATGTATTGTAGTTACAGTTTTTGCATCTCATTCTTTATTTGTACATATTTGTAGAGTGTGAAACGGGGGGGTGGGGAGGAGAGCAGTGGTAGAGGGGAAGTTGAGAGGTAGGGTTGATGAAGGAGCATTGGGGTGGTTTGGACAGATGGTGGGAGGGAGGAAGTGAGTGAGGAGGGATTGGTGGAGGTGTGGAGGGCAGAGGTAGAAGTAGAGAACATGGGTGGGCAGCCAGGGATGGGATGGATGGATGGGGTGGGGAGGCATTGGTTGGGAAGGGAGTGTCTGTTAGAGGATAGGATGGGAGTGAGTGGAGAGTGGTTGTGTATGGATATGATGCATGGAAGGGAGTGGGTGGGGGAGGGAATATGTGTGAATGATATTTTGACGCAGCCTAAGGGGATTTCTTCCTGTCATCTCTTTTTCTGCTTGAGGGGACAGAGAGGAGGGAGTTGCTAGTTACATGAAGTGGCCTTGCTGTGGATGTGCTGTGTCTTGCTGCATTGCTTCTGACCCAAGGCATTGAGTGAGATGCAGGGATGACCTGTCATCCAGGAGGAGCAAAGAAAAGAGAGAGTGAGGAGTGGTGAATGAGAGTGAAATATGTGGGGATGAAATAGATGGGAGCAGATTAATGCCTTTGACTTTGGCTACCTCCCTTGTAAGGGTGAAAAAAACCCTTGGTATGTATATTTATACATTTTATGGTAGCAGTCAAATTTCTTGTTAAAATTCAATACAGCACATCATTCGGTGTTGGCCAGGGACTAAGAGGTATTCCAGTTACCCATGTGGGGGTAGGGAATGATAAGTTTTGTACAATCTATGTTATAGGGAGTATACTGACATGACCTGCTGCTAAGTGGCAGTATGGCTGACTGAAAGAAGATTTTGACACTTCCTTGATGCAAATGCATCACCACATCCCCACTTCTGCAAAGTGTGGTCCCAAGGGGCTATTACCTGATCTCCAGATTAAGCTCCAAAACACCACTATTACTTTATACTAGCCTGTGCCACCTCTATTGTTTATGTTCTCTCTCTCTCTCTCTCTCTCTCTCTCTCTCTCTCTCTCCTCTCTTTCTCTCCTCTCTTTCTCTCTCTTCTCTTTCTCTTGCTGTCCTCTCTCTTGCTCTCCTCTCTCTTGCTCTCCTCTCTCTTGCTCTCCTTTCTCTTCTCTCCTCTCTTCTCTCTCTCCTCTCTTCTCTCTCTCCTCTCTTCTCTCTCTCCTCTCTTCTCTCTCTCTCTCGCTCTCCCTCTCTCGCTCTCTCTCTCTCGCTCTCTCTCTCTCTCGCTCTCTCTCTCTCGCTCTCTCTCTCTCGCTCTCTCTCTCTCTCTCTCTCTCTCTCTCTCTCTCGCTCTCTCTCTCTCTCTCTCTCTCTCTCTCTCTCTCTCTCTCTCTCTCTCTCTCTCTCTCTCTCTCACTCTCCTCTCTCACTCTCCTCTCTCGCTCTCTCTCCTCTCCTCTCTCTCTCCTCTCTCTTTCTCTCCTCTCTCTCTCCTCTTTCTCTCCCTCTCCCTCTCTCACCTCTCCCTCACTC
>NC_134801.1:25843739-25866239 GCF_046742065.1 Oratosquilla oratoria
GAACCGCAAGAATCAAGGAGGAAAATGAAAGAGTAAACAGTTTATTAAAATTAGTCCAGGAAGATGAACCAGAAATTATAAAGGAAATTGAGGAAAAATTCAGACTCGGAAAATATAGTACAGATAAGACCAGACCAATTAAGATTAAATTCAGGTCACAAACAACGGCAGAGAAAATTCTATCCAAAACAGGGAAACTAGCAACAAATGATCAATATAAAAAGGTATGGATAAAAAGAGAAATGAATAAGGAGGAAAGAGAGGCAGAAAAGCAGAAAAGACTTGAAGCTAAGGCAAAAAACGAGAACAGAACGGAGTCAGAGAAAGAGAGATTCTATTGGAGAGTAGTGAACATGAAAATAAAGCAGTTCGACATACAAAAGAAAAACATAAGGGAAACAGAGAACACAATGGAAGTGGCAGAAAACTAAGAGTGTCTTACACAAATATAGATGGATTGATAACAGGATTGAATGAACTGAATGATTATTTGAAAGAAAAAGAACCGGACATAATGGGAATTGTAGAAACAAAATTAAAAGGCCCACTACCACCCAACAGTGTAGGACATGATGCATACAATTATTGGATTAGAAACAGAGAGAAAAAGCAAGGGGGTGGAGTTATGTTCCTGACTAAGAAGGATATAAACGTGAAAGGTGTCATATATGGAAAGAATACAGTAGAGATGATTATGATAGAAGTGGAAGACAGAGATAAGAAGAGCAGAAAGTTTGTGATCAATTATGTGCCTCCAAAAACAGCCTCATGGGAGGAGAGTGAACATAAAAGTATGTTAGAGGACACAAAGATAACATTAAACAAGATAATGGAAGAGGGAGGAAGAATAGTTATGATGGGCGACTTTAATTGCAAAGAAATCTGCTGGGAAGAAATGACAGTAAAGGGTGGAGACGACTCATGGGGAAACGCTCTACTTGAGATGATTATTGACCACACAATGACACAATGGATACAAGAGAACACTAGGTATAGAAATGAAGAAGAACCATCGAGACTAGACTTATTAATTACATCTGAACCTAGAATAGTGGACAAGATTGAATATAAAACACCAATAGGTAAAAGTGACCACATATTGATTGAACTGGAACTTAATGAAGAAAAATATATGAAAAGAAATGAACAATATAGAAAAGGAAGAATGATGTATGAAAAAACAAACTTTGATAAAATAAGAGAATTCTTTCAACAAGAAAACTGGGAAGAAATATACAAAGAAGAAACATCAGTGGAAGAGAAATGGAATATTTTGACAAAAATTTACAAAAAAGGAGTGGAAAAGTATGTCCCAAGACAAAAACAAGAAAAAGAATATGTAAAATGCTGGTACAACAAAAGTTGTAGGGAGTTAAAAGACAAAAGAGACAAAGCCTGGACCAGATGGAAAAAAGACAGAAGACCTGAAAAATGGAAAATATATACTGGTTATAGAAATGAATATGTACAAACGTGCAGAGAGGAAAAGAGAAAATATGAAAAAGACGTCATAGAAAAATGTAAAGATCAACCAAAACTATTCTACAGATTTGTAAACAATAAACTGAAAAACAAACAGGACTTGGAGAAATTAAGACAAGGGGGAGTTGAATACACTGAGGAAATGGAAATGGCAGAAATTATGAACAAACATTTTAAATCAGTGTTTACAAGGGAGAACATACAACCTGAAGAGATTGAATGGAAAGAGAAAGTCCCCCCTATAGAAGAAATAGAAGTATCAAAGAATGAAATATTGACACACTTGAGTAATCTTGATGTCAGAAAATCGCATGGACCAGATGAAATAGCAAACTGGATACTGAAAGAATGCAGGAATGAACTGGCAGACAAAATACATAGCATAATAAGCAGTTCTTTGAAAGAAGGAAAAGTTCCAGAAGATTGGAAAAAAGCAAACATAGTACCTATATATAAAGGAGGAAATAAAGAAGAACCTACCAACTATAGACCAGTCTCTCTAACAAGTACAATAGCAAAAATTTGTGAAAGAATTATCAAAAGTAGATGGGTAAAATACTTGGAAAAAAACAATGTACTAAATCCAAGGCAATTTGGATTCAGACAAGGACGATCATGCGTCACCAATTTAATATGTTTCTATTCAAGGCTAATAGATATAATACAAGAAAGAGATGGATGGGCTGATTGTGCATTTCTAGACCTAAAGAAAGCTTTGACAAAGTACCACATAAGAAGTTGCTTAAGAAACTAGAATCTGAAGGAGGAATACAAGGTAAATTGCTAAATTGGATGGAAGACTTTTTGCAAGAAAGAAAAATGAGAGTAGTGATAAGAGACCAGCACTCAAAATGGAATGAAGTAATAAGCGGTGTCCCGCAGGGAACAGTTCTGGCCCCAATAATGTTTGCTATATATATTAATGATATGGATGAAGGAATTGAAAGCTATATGAGCTTCTTTGCAGATGATACAAAACTACTGAAAAGAGTGAAAACTGAAGAAGATTGTGAATCACTACAGAGAGATCTAAATAAAGTACAGGAATGGAGTAGGAAGTGGGAGATGGAGTTCAATACAAAAAAGTGTAGTATAATAGAATTTGGAAAAAGCAAAAACAGAATAACAGGATCATATAATTTGGGAGAAGAAGGAATAAAAAAAGTAGAAAATGAGAAGGACCTGGGAGTCATTGTTATGAATAATATGTCACCTGAGAAACATATAAATAAGATTTTTGGAGAAACTTATAATTTAATAAGAACAATCAAAGTGGCATTTACATACCTGGATGAAGAAATGGTGAGGAAAATCCTAATCACCCTGATAAGACCAAGATTGGAATATGCAGCAACGATATGGTCACCAAGTACAAAAAAATGTATAAAAAAACTTGAAAGAATACAAAGAGCAATTACAAAACTGGCACCAACACTCAAAACTATCATATGAAGAGAGACTAGAAAAACTTGAACTACAGACACTAGAGCAAAGAAGAGAGAGAGGAGATTTGATAGCTATTTACAGAATCATGAAAGGCATAGAAATTACTGATAGAGAGAATCTGATAAAATGGGATGACAGAAATACAAGAGGACACGGAAAGAAAATAAAAAAAGACAGCTATAGAAGAGATTTGAAAAAGAACAGCTTTCCTCACAGAGTAATAGAACAAGTTAGATGAGAAAGTGGTGTGTGCAAAAACAATACATGAATTTAAAAATAGTTTAGATAAAATGAGATATGAAGACGGGACCCCACGAGCATAGCTCCCCTTCCCGTAAAATACAACTAGGTAAATACAACTAGGTAAATACACACACACACAAAGTGACCATATACTAATAGAGTTTGAATTATAAGAACAGAACAACATAGAAATGACTTAAGAAGGAAGATTTATGTAGAAAACAGACTTTGTAAAACTAAGGAAAATTTTCCAAAATGCAAATTGGGATAGGTTCTCTAAAGAGGAAACAAATATGGAAGACAAATGGAACATATTTAAAGAAAACTACAAAGAAGGAATTAACAAAAATGTACAAAAAAAAAAAAAAAAGAGGTTTATATAAAATGTTGGTTCAACAAAAGATGTAGTGAGGCTAAAGCCAGCAGAGATAAAGCCTGGAAAAAAATGTTCCAACTGTCTATTACTCTGTGAGGAAAGCTGTTCTTTTTCAAATCTCTTCTATAGCTGTCTTTTTTTATTTTCTTTCCGTGTCCTCTTGTATTTCTGTCATCCCATTTTATCAGATTCTCTCTATCAGTAATTTCTATGCCTTTCACGATTCTGTAAATAGCTATCAAATCTCCTCTCTCTCTTCTTTGCTCTAGTGTCTGTAGTTCAAGTTTTTCTAGTCTCTTCATATGATAGTTTTGAGAGTGTTGGTGCCAGTTTTGTAATTGCTCTTTGTATTCTTTCAATTTTTTTTTATAATTTTTTTTGTACTTGGTGACCATATCGTTGCTGCATATTCCAATCTTGGTCTTATCAGGGTGATTAGGATTTTCTTCACCATTTCTTCATCCAGGTATGTAAATGCAACTTTGATTGTTCTTATTAAATTATAAGTTTCTCCAAAAATCTTATTTATATGTTTCTCAGGTGACATATTATTCATAACAATGACTCCCAGGTCCTTCTCATTTTCTACTTTTTTTTATTCCTTCTTCTCCCAATTTATATGCTCCTGTTATTCTGTTTTTGCTTTTTCCAAATTCTATTATACTACACTTTTTTGTATTGAACTCCATCTCCCACTTCCTACTCCATTCCTGTACTTTATTTAGATCTCTCTGTAGTGATTCACAATCTTCTTCAGTTTTCACTCTTTTCAGTAGTTTTGCATCATCTGCAAAGAAGCTCATATAGCTTTCAATTCCTTCATCCATATCATTAATATATATAGCAAACATTATTGGGGCCAGAACTGTTCCCTGCGGAACACCGCTTATTACTTCATCCCATTTTGAGTGTTGGTTTCTTATCACTACTCTCATTTTTCTTTCTTGCAAAAAGTCTTCCATCCAATTTAGTAGTTTGCCCTGTATTCCTCCTTCAGTTTCTAATTTAAGCAACTTCTTATGTGGTACTTTGTCAAAAGCTTTCTTTAGGTCTAGAAATGCACAGTCCGCCCATCCATCTCTTTCTTGTATTATATCTATTAGCCTTGAATAGAAACATATTAAATTGGTGACGCATGATCGTCCTTGTCTGAATCCAAATTGCCTTGGATTTAACACTTTGTTTTTTTCTAAATATTTTACCCATCTACTTTTGATAATTCTTTCACAAATTTTTGCTATTGTACTTGTTAGAGAGACTGGTCTATAGTTGGTAGGTTCTTCTTTATTTCCTCCTTTATATATAGGTACTATATTTGCTTTTTTCCAATCTTCTGGAACTTTTCCTTCTTTCAAGGAACTGTTTAGTATGCTATGTATTTTGTCTGCCAGTTCATTCCTGCATTCTTTCAGTATCCAGTTTGCTATTTCATCTGGTCCATGCGATTATCTGACATCAAGATTACTCAAGTGTGTTAATATTTCATTCTTTGTTACTTCTATTTCTTCCATAGGGGGGACTTTCTCTTTCCGTTCGTTCTCTTCAGGTTGTATGTTCTCCCTTGTAAACACTGATTTAAAATGTTTGTTCATAATTTCCGCCATTTCCATTTCCTTAGTGTATTCAACTCCCTCTTGTCTTAATTTCTCCAAGTCTTGTTTGTTTTTCAGTTTATTGTTTACAAATCTGTAGAATAGTTTTGGTTGATCTTTACACTTTTCTATGATATCTTTTTCATATTTTCTCTTTTCCTCTCTGCACATTTGTACATATTCATTTCTATAACAGGTATATATTTTCCATTTTTCAGGTCTTCTGTCTTTTTTCCATCTGGTCCAGGCTTTGTCTCTTTTGTCTTTTAACTCCCTACAACTTTTGTTGTACCAGCACTTTACATATTCTTTTTCTTGTTTTTGTCTTGGGACATACTTTTCCACTCCTTTTTTGTAAATTTTTGTCAAAATATTCCATTTCTCTTCTACTGTTGTTTCTTCTTTGTATATTCCCAGTTTTCCTTTTGAAAGAATTCTCTTATTTTATCAAAGTTTGTTTTTTCATACATCATTCTTCCTTTTCTATATTGTTCATTTCTTTTCATATATTTTTCTTCATTAAGTTCCAGTTCAATCAATATGTGGTCACTTTTACTTATTGGTGTTTTATATTCAATCTTGTCCACTATTCTAGGTTCAGATGTAATTATTAGGTCTAGTCTCGATGGCTCTTCTTCATTTCTATACCTAGTGTTCTCCTGTATCAATTGTGTCATTGTATGGTCAGTAACCATCTCAAGTAGAGCGTTTCCCCATGAGCCGTCTCCACCCTTTACTGTCATTTCTTCCCAGCAGATTTCTTTGCAATTAAAGTCGCCCATCATAACTATTCTTCCTCCCTCTTCCATTATCTTGTTTAATGCTATCTTTGTGTCCTCTAACATACTTTTATGTTCACTCTCTTCCCATGAGGCTGTTTTCGGGGGCACATAATTGATCACAAACTTTCTGCTCTTCTTATCTCTGTCTTCTACTTCCATCATTATCATCTCTACTGTATTCTTTCCATATGTGACACACTTCACGTTTATATCCTTCTTAGTCAGGAATATAACTCCACCCCCTTCCTTTTTCACTCTGTTTCTAATCCAATAATTATATGCATCATGTCCTACACTGTTGGGTGGTAGTGGACCTTTTAATTTTGTTTCTACAATTCCCATTATGTCTGGTTCTTTTTCCTTCAAATAATCATTCAGCTCATTCAATCCTGTTATTAATCCATCTATATTTGTGTAAGACACTCTTAGTTTTCTGCCACTTCCATTGTGTTCTCTGTTTCCCTTTTGTTTTTCTCTTGTATGTCGACTTTCTTTAGTTTCATATTCACTATTCTCCAAGAGAATCTCTCTTTTTCTGACTCCGTTCTTTTCTCGTTTTTCTCCTTAGCTTCAAGTCTTTTCTGTTTTTCTTCCTCTCTTTCCTCTTTATTCATTTCCCTTTTTATCCATACCTTTTTATATTGTTCACTTGTTGCTAGTTTCCCTGTTTTGGATAAGATATTCTCAGCTGTAGTTTGTGACCTGAATTTAATCTTAATTGGTCTGGTCTTGTCTGTACTATATTTCCCGAGCCTGAATTTCTCTTTGATTTGTTTCATTATTTCTGGTTCATCTTCCTGAACTAATTCTAGTAAATTTCTTACTTTTTCATTTTCCTCTTTGATTCTTGTGGTTCTATCTGGGTTATGTTTCTCTTCCATTCCTAATATGATTATACATTTCTTTCTGTCTGCTAAGTCTCTTACTGTATTCTCCTTTTGTCTCCTCACTTTAATAACTGAGTCTTCAGTTTGTTCATTCATTTGCTGTCTGATTGTCAGTGAATGCAACTTTGCTATTTTCTTGAATTTTTTTCCAACCCTCCTTGTTCTCCTTATTATTCTCCTTTAAGACTTTATTCTCTTCTTTTACTTCTTTTAACTGTTTTTTTTAATTCTTCAATTTCCTTAGTTAAGTTTTTGTATGCCTTCTCTAGATCTTCCAATTTTTCAACTCTCTGCACAATGTTGTTAACGTGACCGAACTTAAATTCCCAGTGCTCGATCATCTTATCGAGTTTCTCTTCTAGTCTTGTTAATCGGGGGGGGTTTGTGTCCCCCCCCACCCTCTTTAAATCCCTGGAAAATATTCTCATCATCTACTGTATTGCTCATATCTATACTTCTAATCTTTACATTTTTGTTAGACATTTCATCATCGCTAAATTGGTCCGGCCCTCGTTTGTTTAGATTTCGTCTGCCTGCCTGGGCCAAGTCCTCACCTTCCTCATTTCCTTCCATTTCCCTCAGTAATCCCTCCCCTTCTCCTTTTTCCTTACTTTCCCTACACCACGAGCAATTTCCCCCCCACCCTGCAAATACAATAGGTACTTCCTTTGCTTTGGGATCCACGAAATTTCACTTTTTCTTCAGAACGTCGTCTATGCCGTCCGTTCGTTGAAGTGTGTGTGTGTGTGTGTGTGTGCACGCGTGTATGTGGTGTATGTATGTGGCGTTTGTGTGTATAAACGTGTGTGTATGTGGCGTATATGCATATGTATATGTGGCGTATATACATATGTGTGTGTATGTGGCGTATACACGTGTGTGTATGTGGTGTATGTACATGTGTGTGTATGTGGCATATGTATATGTGTGTGTATGTGGCATATGTATGTGTGTGTGGAGTGTGTGTGTGTGTGCGTGCATGTATGTGTCTGTGTTCACATGTACAAGTAATCATGTACGTGCGTGTGTCTGTGTTCGTATTTGTGTGTACACGCACATGCATTCACAACATACACTGGTTGTCTAACACGTGTCTGTGTGTGCATGTCTACACGTGTGTAAGCGTGTATATGTCTGTTTTTGATCTCCCAAGCCACCACCGCTAGTAACAAGAACCTCATAAGAGAAATTAAGACACGACAAGCACAGTCATTAATTATCAGACTTATTAGTTGTGTTCCAAACGAAAGAAACATTACACTTCAACAGGTTAGGGCGGTAAAATTTTCACGATAGCACGCCGCAGGTGGTGGAAGCGACAAGCTAAAGCTTGTTGGCTAGATAATGTTTAGATAATTTAATTGTCTTATTATCTCATCGTTAGTTCTGCATAAGTTTGATGCCTCAAATTGGAAAGCTTTGTGGTCTAGTTTTAAATCTATTCTTCTGCCAAGTTGTTGTCTTGATTCCTTATTGCCCTGTTAATCCTAGTATCTCTTTCCGTGTCAATGATTTTATCCATTGCTCCCCCCTTCCCTCTGAAATCCCGAAAATAACTCGGCATTGTACCTGTTAGTTGTCTTAGGAGTTATGCTAATACATGTCTTCTTTGGGATCACTCCCAGTGGCGACTCCATTCTAGTCATATCCAATCACCTCTTAGTTGGTTTGTTAATTCTTTTTTCATCTTTGCTACCTGCCATTCTTTGCTAAAAACTATGTTTTCCAAGAACTGGATTGGATATGTTACCGGTCACATGAAAACATATTACTACATCCCAAAAATAACAACAAGGCATTTTTCCTGATTCAGCAACAAAAAGCTAGGTCGGAGCTTGATGTTAGGACCTTCCTCTACGAGGACGTGTTGGTGTGTGCATGTAGTATATACACTTAACCCTCGATTTAATGGACAAATGCGTGCAGACCCTTGTCCATTAATTGCAAAAGTCCATTGTTTGAAAATCGGGTCTGTCCGTTACCAATACTGGATACCGGATACAAGTCCATTACATAGAAAATTGTCCGTTAGGTTTTGGCATACACATACGTATTAGATATGTAATAAAAAGCTACAGTACATATGTATAATGATGTACATTACATATAAAGAAGAAATTGAACAATGCCATTAGGTTTCAGCGTGCACATACGTTACTTCCGGACACCTATCGGACAAATTTTCATTTTATAGACTTCGTCCAGAATTTCACTGTTACTACCGGACACACTTTTTTGTCCGCTAAATCAAAAGTCCACAAATTCGAGATTCGCTAAATCGAGGGGCATGTAAAGAAACACAAAAAGGACAGTTGTAGGAGAGACCTGAAAAAAAAGGTTTTCCACACAGAGTACCGTATTTTTCGGACCATAAGGCGTGGGCAAAATCCTTAAAATTGGCCAAAATCGGGTGGTGCGCCTTATCGTGAGGTGCGCCTTATGTGTGGCTTCAGTGCAAAAAAAATGCCTCGGACAGTGACGAATTATTTTGACACGTTTCGTAGCTAGCCTGCCGACGGCGACAGTGCATAGGCCTAGCAAAAGTTACAACCAAGTTATAACCAAGATGCATGTATCTTGACAAGAAAATTGCGAAAACTTCGACAGTTTTCGAGTCCATGCCACCGCATTCATTCACGCTATCATGGCTATGATATGATAGCGTCCACAACACAGACAGCCATTTTGCATTGGTCTAGTCTCGCTCCACTCAGACTGTAGTCATTTAGGTATTTTCTTTTTTAGTTTTGACCATGGGTGCAATATGGCAATATAAAAATTATTAATTTTGTAAATTAAATGTATCAACGTAATATGCAATTTTGTGGGCAGAAATGAAAATAAAAAATACCTTGCTACAAGCAAATATACTAATGAACGAAGTCGGTAGCATAGGATCGGGACGCGAACATCTCTCACGACGATGACAATGAGGATGAGCCAGATGGCATTTAATTTTCAGGTAATGATTTATTAAACACAGGTTAGGTTAGACAAATTTATCACCCTTTCATTTCTTCGACGTCGGCATCTATCATAACAAACATGGCGTACCATTCGTCCGACACGACTTCGTTACTTACGAAATCAGTTTTTGCACCTTTTTTTTTCATTTCCGCTCACAAAATTGCATATTACGTTGATACATTATAATTTACAAAAAATTAATAATTAATTTTCTATTGCTATATTGCGCCCATGGTCGAAACTAAAAATTACCTTCATTTGTAATCTTGTGTTTTTAAGTGAATAGAGAATTCCGGGAATAAAACTGCTAATGTTGGTTTTATTCCCCACAATTCCCGTAACGTGTTTATGTTGTTTTTAGGGGTATTGGCAGGGCAGACCGTCCATGGAGGTGGTCTGATTTCACTGACCAAAATAAAAAAAATATATATATAATTTATTTTTGTAATTTTGCTAAATCCCAACCAATTTTTCTCGTTCAGCAACGAAACTGTTCAGTTCTGAATGCACTCACATATGCATGATTATCCGATGACGAGACCAGGTGCGCCTTATGGTCAGGCGTGCCTTATGTAAGGACGGGGAATAGCAAATTACGGGTGCGCCTTATGGTACGAAGCGCCTTATGGTCCGAAAAATACGGTATATCTGGAAGAAACTGGAAAAAACAATAGTGTGTGCAAAAACTATACTGCAAGATACAAAGACAGAACACCGTGAGCATAGATCCCTTTCCTGTAAGATACAACTCGGTAAATACACATACTCATACTTATCTCCTTTACTCTTCCAGTACTGCTCACCAAGGTCAGCTGTATTAGATAAAGGAGCAGACATCATTATTGTTGGGAGAGGCATCATTCAAGCAGAGGACCCAGCATTGGCCGCTCAAGCTTACCAGGAAAAAGCATATGCAGCTTATGTTACACGTATTGAGTAAGAAAGTAAGCATGCATGTCTCATTCTCTTTTACAATCTTTTTCAGTACATTATATTTGTTGTAATTTTATGCTTGTTGATATTTTTATCAGATAAAAGATGTCTAAACTTGTTCTATATCTTGTCAGTGGGCTTGTATCAGATACAAATGGAATTGGCTTAAGAATTTCACTTGGTTCTACTTTTCATGTTAGTGACAAGTGTGATAAGCTGATAAAGAAAGATACATTCCAGTAATATTCCAGTTATGTTTAAAACATTTTGTTCCAAGGTTGACATTGTGTATAGATAGGTCATAGATCTATGATGTATATATAGGTATGAGGTATTTTCATTGGGCATATGTGGTAATATTTTTTTCTCCATATAATATATATATCTATACTTTTTGTCATATGAAGTTAAGATGTATAGTTTTGTGAAGATGATTGGTTAATAAAAGTCCTGACACCTTAGAAGTAGTTTTAATTTGTAAACCATTTTTTTTACTGTTGAGTGAAGAATGTAAAATTTACTGACCCCCACAATCAGATTACCATTCAGAGTCCACTGCAAAGGCCTCTACCAATCTCTTCCACGAGTTGCATGACTGTGCCAACCTCTGCCTTGTCACGTTGTCACTCCTCTAAACTTTCCCATCTTTCATCACCTTCTCTATAGTCTTTCTCTATTACTACACTTCCCATTTTGTGGTATCCAGTCAGTGTACTGGCTTGTTGGTGTGGTGGTACTGCTAGTGGAGTAATAAGAGGGGACAGTCTGCCTCTGGCATCACTTGTTTGAATTTGTCTCTCTTGTAATACTGAACACTAATTTTAGAGTACTGAAGATCAAATTCTCAATTGAACGAACTGTAAATCAGAAAATATCCATAATAATACCATAAAAGAAATGAAAAAGAAAAGGCAATGAAGAAGAAATGAAATGAAAAATAAAGATAAAAATCACACTGGTATGCCTGTCCTCAGGACATCTAGCATTAAAACAGTATCATCGCAATATGCCTGGTCACAGATTCAAATTACCCAAGATGTAACCACCACACAGAAAACATAGAACACATCATACTTCAGTGCCCCACACTAACAATCCTAAATCCATCTTCCCCAACTGACTTGGCCCTACCTGGAGTCTGTTTCCAATTACCTTAAGGCTGCAGGTTTCCTGCAAGAGAGACCAGGGGCAACAAAGAAGTAAACCTTACCCTGCCCACAATAATCACTGCAACCATAACATTAAAAGTATATACAATCTGTAATTCATCCTATCTCATTACTAACCACACAATGCTAACTAAATACAAGCTTTCTAGATCTCCCAGTGTCCCATCAGACCCAAATGGAATGAATGAATATTGCCCAACACCCAGCCAAACCCTCACCTCAAAAGTGACACCCAAATATGTGGAAAAAACTTGTCACAAATCCTACACCAGTCTCCAAGGAAGCATCTAAAATCACACTACAGTGAAATTGTTGAGGACTAATCCTAAATAGGGAAAACATACAAAACAACACTATAAACTTGACTGCATCTGCCTTCAGGAAACACAGGTATATGCACACCCCCTAAGTTTTACCACATAACTGTGGTACATAATTATACCACATAGCTGTACCACACAACTATCACTACATCTTGCTACCCAAGCCAAATGTGGAGTTACAGGGCAAAATTTGGACAAATTGATGAGATTCACAGGATAGGCAAATATTCAAAAGAAAAACAACATAGACATTTGAAAATAAAACTAAGAACTCAAATGATAGCTGAGGAGGTACAATTGAATGTGGTTAAATTAGCAAACGGCGAGAAATTCATACATATATGGATAAAAAAGGAAATGAGTGATAAAAAAGAGAAAGACAAGGCTCTCAGAGTTGAAGGCAACAATAGAAATGAGAAAACAGACTGATTTTTTTCTTTTTTTGAGAGAGAGAGAGAGTGAGTACTGGACCTGAGACTGAAAAAATGGTACATCAGAAAAATGGAAACTTACCAAAAAAGAGAAGAAAATATGAAACTAAAAGTGATATACACAAAAATCTAGTGTTTGATCCCTGGAATTAATTAACTAAATGACTCTGGAAATAGAGAAACCTGACATTGGAATTGTGGAGACAAAACTGAAAGGCCCTCTATCAATAAGTATGGTGGGACAAGGTCTATACAGTCACTGGGCAAAAAATAGAACAGATAAATAGGGAGGAGGTGTGATGATATTGACCAAAAGGGGTCTAAATGTGACAAAGATAAATGAAGGTAAATATAATGTGGAATTAATTAGGATAGAAATTGTAAATAAAGATATGAAAAGTAGAGAATTTGTAGCAGTGTATGTGCCACCAAAAATACAGGCTTGGTCTGATAGTGATCATTCTAAATTACTGAAAGACACAATGAGTATACCAAATGAGTTGCTGAAAGAGGGTGGTAACATAACATAAGGTGATGAGATGTACAAGGGGAGAGAGTGACAGCAGGCTGGAGGTGAGCATTTAGGGAGAGCGACTGGAGGAAGTGGATAGTTTTAGATACTTGGGTGCAAATGTGGCAGGAAAAGGTGGAGTGAAGGTGGAGGTAGAATGTAATTGAGAGAAGCAAGTAAATGCCTTGGTGGATTAAAAAGTGTAATGAGGAATAGACATTTGGGAATGGATGCTAAGAGGAGACTGTATGAAGGATTGATTGTGCCAACAGCACTGTATAGGGCAGAAACGTGGAACATAAAAGAAGAGAGGAGTTTGAATGTGTTTGAGATGAGGTGTCTGAGAAGTATGATGGGGGTTACTCGGCTAGATAGAGTGAGAAATGAGGTGGTGAGGAGGAGATCAGGGGTGGAAAGGGAGCTGGGAGATAGGGTTGATGAAAGAGTATTAGGATGGTTTGGACACATGGAAAGAATGAGTGAAGAAAGACTAGTAGAAGAGGTATGGAAGGTAGATGTGGAGGGAGTGAACATGAGGGGACGTCCTAGGATGAGGTGGATGGATGGGGTGAAGGGGGCTTTGGGGAAGAGGGGAATGTCTGTTGAAGAAGGATGGGAGAGGACAGAAGACAGGGGTGAATGGAGAATGGTTGTATATGGATGATGATGTGATGCATGAGGTGGAATGGGTGGGGGATGGGGGGTGAGGTAGTATGTATGAACAAAATTTGGCTCAGCCCGAAGGGATTTCTCCCCGTCTTCTCCTTTTATGCATGGGGGGACGGAGAGGGGGGGTCACCTATTTAATGAAGCGGCCTTGCTGTGGATGTGCTGTGTCTTGCAACACTGCTTGTGACCCAGGGCAGTGGACAAGGTGCAGGGATGACCCGTCATCCAGGAGGTGCTAAGATAAGAGGGAGGGTGGAGGGGAGTGGAGTGTATTCAGGGATGGAATGGGTGGGAATGATTTTATGCCTTTTTCGTTTTGCCTACCTCCCTTATAAGGGGGAAAAATCCTAGGTATATGCATGTATGTAAGAATCCCTTGGTATACTGTGCGCACTAACGTCGGAACAGTCAGATTGCCCTGAGCTTAGGATGAAGAAGGACCTCTTTTTTTTGGAAGCCTCTAACCAAGGGATCACGTCTTCGGTTCAGAAGGCCTTCAAGAACTTTAGAATGTCTAAACTAACTACTTTTAGAGAATCTATGCAGGATAAAATAAAGGTGAACGGTGAGTTCTCAAATATAACTACTGAATTATTAAACCGTAGTTTTCATAGGTTTAATCTTCTCTAAAAGTAGTCAATTTAATCTTCTCTAATTTGATCATTTAATCTTCAATGTTTGAATTTAACTTATTTTTTTTTGCATGTTCCTTCCTTCTAACTCTAACAAATGGTCACATGCTCTTTCCATTCCTGCTACTGTACATAACATCCCTATATCTCTCTTCATAGATACTGGATCCCCTGTAAATATTATATCTTCCACCTTCTGCAAATTCCGCTTTTCCTATAAGTGTGTCACATTCTTGGAACCCCTGACTTACAACTTACTAACGTAGATGGTGCTCCATTTCCAGTTCTAGGTAAGATCCATCTTCCCATCAGTTTCCACCTTCAAAGTGAAGAGATTCAAATCCCCCTTTATGTGGCCGATGTACAGTTTCCTGCAGATGTGCTTCTGGGTCTATACACTATGCGGCAATTAGGCATTGTCGTCTACCTCCAATATCATGGCATTGCTTATGGACGTCATTTCATTCCTGCCCTACCATTCCCCCTTACCAAATGATGCCAGTTGTTTCAGTTCCCACCATTGCTGCTGCTAAACCCCCCCCCCCCCCCTCTGGACCAAGTTCAGGCACCTCCATCAGATAGTACTTCCTCCCTGCCTCCTCTAGATCCCACTTCCCAGGACACTGTACAGCCGTCGTCTGAACATTCTCTTCAGATTTCATTCCCTCCTGCCTTGATCAAGGCTTCTATTCGTACGAAGCGAATGTGTTCTTCTCGCATGTCAAAATCTAGGAATTGGAACACCAAATGCTCTTCTTCTCCGGAATTCTCTACAACTGAACACCATTTCTCTCCCTTAGATGAATTGGTAATTACCTCCTCCCCTGTTTCCGATGTGCTTTCCACCATGTGTTGTACAGTACTACTCATGCAGTGTTAACAAGATCCATGACTCTTCCACCACATGAGTATTGCAATGTGCAGCTTTGCATTTTCCTAGCTCAAGAATGCGATGTTCTCTGTATGCCAGAATCCACCCGTGTCAAAGGCATATCATTAAATTCAGCCTTATGCACTACCACCAAGAAAGGTCATACTTCTTTTCTAGTTGCCAATGACACTAATGCTTCCCTCCATCTCAAATTTGGTACAAATTTATGTGATTTTCTAGTATATCCTTCAAGAGTAAAAGTCATCGATGACCACAATTCTTCCTTGCCAGTTTGTACCATTAACTCCGATGTGCCTCATGCACAGGTTCCTATTGATGCATCTCACTTCAATTCCCTTAACTTCCCTGATGCTCAGCAGGATTTAGTTTCTTTGTGCAATGCCTTTCATCATGTCATTGCCTTGCCAGGTGAATCCCTAGGTTCTACTGACCTCATTCACCATCACATTCCCCTTTAAGATGGCTCCAAGCCTTGCTACATTCCGGCATATAGACTGCCACACAGTAAACGTAAAATTGTGGACAAGCTCATTGCAGACATGCTTGCCCAGGATATCACTTTCCTCCCTCAGCCAGTCACTCTTACTCATGCGCGTATTCATGCAGCTCAAAGATCCGACCCAATGTGGAAACGTGTGATATTTTCTCTCGAGTCAGGAGATACATCAGATCTTACAGACTTCCCTACCTCCTTGGAACATTTCAGACTCGTCGATGACGTTCTTTACCATGAAACCACACTTTCCAACAAGCATGAACCAAACAGACTTGTACAACAACTCGTAGTTCCTTCTGACTTAGTACCTGAAGTTCTGTTCCTTTTACATGATTCTCCACTTGCTGCACATCCAGGTAAAGACAAATGCTTAACACAGGCCAGACTTCAGTACTTTTGGCTTACTATGAGAAAAGATATCCATGCCTACATCGACGCCTGTCATTCTTGTGCTACCCATAAAGGTCATATTCACAGTAAAGTTCCCATTTTGAAATATCCAATCCCTAGCAAACCCTTTGATATGGTTGCGATTGACCTTCTCAAGTTACCACTCACTTCTAGTGGAAATCAGTACCTGTTTGTGTGTATGGACCATTTTTCCAGATTCTGTATCCTTGAACCTGTTCCCTACAAGACTGCTACAACAAAGGATTACAATGGCGGAGCATGCCGACAGGAGACTTTGGTCCATATCTTGGTCGGATGCGAAAAAAATCATAATAATATATTAATAAATAAAAACTATAATAATGTAAATAACAAAATACATAAATGCATAGGTATAGTTAAATAATAAACAGGTAAATAGTAAATAATGATAAATTGACATATAACTAATAATAAATGAAAAATAGACAAATGATAACAAAACAAAAATAATATAAAATAAATTATAATCATTACAGCATCTTAGGAGTTTAAATGATTCTTAAAGCTTTGAACTGAACTACATTGCACTACCTGTACAGGAAGTTTATTCCATTCATTAACTACACGGTTGACAAAGTTGTTTCTACCCATTTCCAAATTGAATCTATTTCCGGACAGTTTGAGACCATTGTTTCGTGTCTGATTCTCATTCAGTGTGAACATTTTGTCACTTTTGATATCAATTCCCTTTAGAATTTTAAAAACCTGTATCAAGTCACCTCTGAGTCATGCTTTTTTAGGGATTTATTTTTTATATTTGGAGAAAAGTGGGAGGTGAGCCAGTTGTTGTTTGCTGACGACACTGCGCTTGTGGCAGGATCAGAGGAGGGATTGAGGAAGTTATTGACAGAGTTTGAGAAGGTGTGTGAAAGAAGGAAGCTGAAGATAAATGTGGGTAAAAGTAAGGTGATGAGATGTACAAGGGGAGAGAGTGACAGCAGGCTGGAGGTGAGCATTAAGGGTGAAAGACTGGAGGAAGTGGATAGTTTTAGATACTTGGGTGCAAATGTGGCAGGAAAGGGAGGAGTGGGGGTGGAGGTAGAATGTAGATTGAGAGAAGCGAGTAAATGCCTTGATGGATTGAAAAGTGTAATGAAAAATAGACATCTGGGAATGAATGCTAAGAGGAGGTTATGTGAAGGAGTGATTGTGCCAACAGCAATGTACAGGGCAGAAACATGAAACATGATAGAGGAAGAGAGAAGGAGTTTGAATGTGTTTGAGATGAAATGTCTGAGAAGTATGATGGGGATTACTAGGCTAGATAGAGTGAGAAATGATGAGGTGAGGAGGAGAACAGGGGTGGAAAAGGGAACTGGGAGATAAGGTTGATGAAAGGGTATTAGGATGGTTTGGACACATGGAAAGAGTGAGTGAAGAAAGATTAGTAAAAGAAGTGTTGAAGGCAGAGGTGGAAGGAGTGAATATGAGGGGGCATTCTAGGATGAGGTGGATGCATGTGGTGAAAGGGACATTACAAAAGAGAGGAATGTCTGTTGAGGAAGGGCAGAAGAGGACAGAAGATAGGTGTGAATGGAGAGGGGTTGTGTATAGATGATGCTGTGATGCATGAGGTGGAGTGGGTGGGGGATGGGGGTGAGGAAATATGTATGAGGAAAAAAATTGACGCAACCCGAAGGGATTTCTCCCCGTCTTCTTTTCTACATGAGAGGACGAAGAGGGGGGGGGGGGGTCGCCGAATTTATGAAGCGGCCTTGCTGTGGATGTGCTGTCTTGCAACACTGCTTCTGACCCAGGGCAGTGGACAGGATGCAGGGATAACCCGTCATCCAGGAGGTGTCAAGATAAGAGGGAGGGAGGAGAGGAGTGGGAAATGGAATGGGTGGGAGTGGTTTCTATGCCTTTTTCTTTTTGGCTACCCCCCATGTAGGGGGAAAAAGCCTTTGGTATATGTATGTATGTATGTATGTATGGAATCAGTTTTGTGGCTCACTGTTGTACTTTTTCCAATCTGTCAATGTCTTTAATGAGATTCGGTGACCATACGGAAACACCATATTACAAATGTGGAGGAACTAACGATTTATATAGCTTGTTAATGAGTGATGGACTTTTGAAATCAAAAGATCGCTCAATCAGTCCTCGAATCTTATTTGCTTTCTCAGAGGCTGAAATACACTGCTTGGATGATTTGAGGTCGTTACTGATAATTACGCCGAGATCTTTTTCACTATCCACTTTTGTTAACGAATTTCCAAATAACTTGTAATCGTACTTACTGTTATTTTTACCTATGTGCATTACCTTGCATTTACTTGTGTTAAATTTCATTAGCCACTTTTCAGACCATTGCTGTAATTCATCTAAATCTTCTTGAATATCTAATTGATTTAAGTGATCATTTGCCATTCCGCACAGTTTTGTATCATCAGTAAATTTGGAAATAATAAATTTTAGTCCATGGTCTATATCATTTATATATACTATGAATAGAAGTGGCCCAAGAACGGAACCCTGAGGAACTCCACTTGTAACATTTTTCCATCTAGAAGTTTTTCCATTTAAAACAATTCTCTGTTTTCGATCATTCAACCAATTACTAGTCCAACTTAATAGGCTACCACTTATTCCATGCGAAGCTAATTTAGTAAGTAGTCTTTCGTGTGGGACGGTATCAAAAGCTTTTGCAAAGTCTAGATATATTAAATCTATATTGTTTCTTTTGTCATAATTCGAGATAACTGTGTTGTAGAATTCGAGTAAGTTAGTCACGCAAGAACGTTTCCATCTGAAACCATGCTGGCTATCATTTATCAAACAGTTACTTTCTAAATAATGTTCGATAGCATCTCTGATGATAGTTTCCATTATTTTTCCTACGATTGAAGTCAAACTTATAGGCCTATAGTTATTTGGTTTCTTTTTGTCACCTTTTTTGAATATGGGAGTAACGTTAGCTAGCTTCCATTCTCTTGGGACATCTCCGGATATGATGGATTTCTTGAAAATAATTTCTAATGGAACAACAATCTCATTTTTCATTTCCTTTAAGATTCTTGGATGCCAACTGTCAGGCCCTGGTGTTTTATTAACTTTGAGTTTCTCTATACACCTTTTAATTTTTTCTTTTGTTATATTTACTGTAGTAAGTTTACCCTAGACTTTTCACAGGTTTCAGTTTGGAGTTCACTTTGAGGTGTTTCGTTTACGAATACTGAGCTAAAATAGTTGTTTAAAATATTACACATTCCTTCATTTGAATATTCAAGTTGACCGTCAGCAGATAATAGTGGACCAATGTGATTCCTAACAACCTTTTTATCTCTAATGTAACTATAGAATTCTTTGGGATTCTTTTTGGATTTATCAGCGATATTCATTTCGTATTGTCGTTTTCTTTTTTTTTTATTGTCTTGTTTAAATCTCTGCATTAATACATAGTTTTCATAGTCATTAGATGCACCTGAGCACTTATATTTCTTATAAGCATGTCTCTTTTTAGCAATACTTTTTTCAGTAATATATATATTATATATGTTTATGTATATGTATATATATATATGTTTATATATGTATATATATACATATGTATATATATATATAAAAGTATATCTATGTATATATATATATATATATATATATATATATTATGTATATGTGTATATATATATATATGTAATATATATATATATATATATATATATATATATATGTATGTGTGTATTTACCTAGTTGTACCTAGTTGTATTTTACGGGAAGGGGAGCTATGCTCGTGGGATACCGTCTTCATATCTCATTTTATCTAAACTATTTTTAAATTCATGTATTGTTTTTGCACACACCACTTTCTCATCTAACTTGTTCCAACTGTCTATTACTCTGTGAGGAAAGCTGTTCTTTTTCAAATCTCTTCTATAGCTGTCTTTTTTTATTTTCTTTCCGTGTCCTCTTGTATTTCTGTCATCCCATTTTATCAGATTCTCTCTATCAGTAATTTCTATGCCTTTCATGATTCTGTAAATAGCTATCAAATCTCCTCTCTCTCTTCTTTGCTCTAGTGTCTGTAGTTCAAGTTTTTCTAGTCTCTCTTCATATGATAGTTTTGAGAGTGTTGGTGCCAATTTTGTAATTGCTCTTTGTATTCTTTCAAGTTTTTTTTATACATTTTTTTGTACTTGGTGACCATATCGTTGCTGCATATTCCAATCTTGGTCTTATCAGGGTGATTAGGATTTTCTTCACCATTTCTTCATCCAGGTATGTAAATGCAACTTTGATTGTTCTTATTAAATTATAAGTTTCCCCAAAAATCTTATATGTTTCTCAGGTGACATATTATTCATAACAATGACTCCCAGGTCCTTCTCATTTTCTACTTTTTTTATTCCTTCTTCTCCCAATTTATATGCTCCTGTTATTCTGTTTTTGCTTTTTCCAAATTCCATTATACTACACTTTTTTGTATTGAACTCCATCTCCCACTTCCTACTCCATTCCTGTACTTTATTTAGATCTCTCTGTAGTGATTCACAATCTTCTTCAGTTTTCACTCTTTTCAGTAGTTTTGCATCATCTGCAAAGAAGCTCATATAGCTTTCAATTCCTTCATCCATATCATTAATATATATAGCAAACATTATTGGGGCCAGAACTGTTCCCTGCGGAACACCGCTTATTACTTCATCCCATTTTGAGTGTTGGTTTCTTATCACTACTCTCATTTTTCTTTCTTGCAAAAAGTCTTCCATCCAATTTAGTAGTTTGCCCTGTATTCCTCCTTCAGTTTCTAATTTCTTAAGCAACTTCTTATGTGGTACTTTGTCAAAAGCTTACTTTAGGTCTAGAAATGCACAGTCCGCCCATCCATCTCTTTCTTGTATTATATCTATTAGCCTTGAATAGAAACATATTAAATTGGTGACGCATGATCGTCCTTGTCTGAATCCAAATTGCCTTGGATTTAACACTTTGTTTTTTTCTAAATATTTTACCCATCTACTTTTGATAATTCTTTCACAAATTTTTGCTATTGTACTTGTTAGAGAGACTGGTCTATAGTTGGTAGGTTCTTCTTTATTTCCTCCTTTATATATAGGTACTATATTTGCTTTTTTCCAATCTTCTGGAACTTTTCCTTCTTTCAAGGAACTGTTTAGTATGCTATGTATTTTGTCTGCCAGTTCATTCCTGCATTCTTTCAGTATCCAGTTTGCTATTTCATCTGGTCCATTCGATTTTCTGACATCAAGATTACTCAAGTGTGTTAATATTTCATTCTTTGTTACTTCTATTTCTTCCATAGGGGGGACTTTATCTTTCCATTCGTTCTCTTCAGGTTGTATGTTCTCCCTTGTAAACACTGATTTAAAATGTTTGTTCATAATTTCCGCCATTTCCATTTCCTCAGTGTATTCAACTCCCTCTTGTCTTAATTTCTCCAAGTCTTGTTTGTTTTTCAGTTTATTGTTTACAAATCTGTAGAATAGTTTTGGTTGATCTTTACACTTTTCTATGATATCTTTTTCATATTTTCTCTTTTCCTCTCTGCACGTTTGTACATATTCATTTTTATAACAGGTATATATTTTCCATTTTTCAGGTCTTCTGTCTTTTTTCCATCTGGTCCAGGCTTTGTCTCTTTTGTCTTTTAACTCCCTACAACTTTTGTTGTACCAGCACTTTACATATTCTTTTTCTTGTTTTTGTCTTGGGACATACTTTTCCACTCCTTTTTTGTAAATTTTTGTCAAAATATTCCATTTCTCTTCTACTGTTGTTTCTTCTTTGTATATTTCTTCCCAGTTTTCTTGTTGAAAGAATTCTCTTATTTTATCAAAGTTTGTTTTTTCATACATCATTCTTCCTTTTCTATATTGTTCATTTCTTTTCATATATTTTTCTTCATTAAGTTCCAGTTCAATCAATATGTGGTCACTTTTACTTATTGGTGTTTTATATTCAATTTTGTCCACTATTCTAGGTTCGGATGTAATTATTAGGTCTAGTCTCGATGGCTCTTCTTCATTTCTATACCTAGTGTTCTCCTGTATCCATTGTGTCATTGTATGGTCAGTAACCATCTCAAGTAGAGCGTTTCCCCATGAGCCGTCTCCACCCTTTACTGTCATTTCTTCCCAGCAGATTTCTTTGCAATTAAAGTCGCCCATCATAACTATTCTTCCTCCCTCTTCCATTATCTTGTTTAATGTTATCTTTGTGTCCTCTAACATACTTTTATGTTCACTCTCTTCCCATGAGGCTGTTTTCGGGGGCACA
>NC_134801.1:25871239-25873739 GCF_046742065.1 Oratosquilla oratoria
AGAGGAGGCGATATGTTGCTTTGTGCACATACATCGCAAACCTATGCCTCGAAGGAATTTTCGAGTCCCGAAGAGTTGCACTTTGCATAAAATCTCTTCTCGAAAAAAGGGATGAAGCTTCTCTTGAAGCCGTCTACGCTCTTCTCCAAACCGCTGGCCAAAAATTGGACCAGTCGGTGAAGAGGTCGCCCCTAGGGACTAAGGCCGTGAAGGACATCTACTTCATCATCAACGAGATCACGGAAAGAAAGTTGACAAGCCCCCGAATGAGATACCTTCTCTTAGACATCGTCGAGCTGAGAGATCGCGGATGGAAACCGCGAGTTCCAAAGGATATTCCTCAGAGTCGGAAGTAAGATTCCAGGCAAGGATCTGAAAAGCAAAATGAAAAGATGGGAAAATACGGCCAAAGATATGAAGGAAATATAGAAAGTATGTAAGAAATTATATAGAAATTATATAGAAAGTATATAAGAAAGCACACAGAAAGTATACAGAAAGTTTACAAGAAAGTATACAGAAAGTAATGATAATCCAGGGTCTCAAATTAATTGTTTCCCTCAGCTGAATAAGACAATTTAGCATTAAATAAGAGCAAAATCTGTAAATAGAGCAAAATCATCTCTATCGTTCCCGGAGCTTCCTCCCAGCTGAATAAAATCGTCTGGTAGAGTCCAAAACAAATGGACAAAAATGAATATAGGTGTGATATATAGGCCAAAGACATTATCATTAGCAGACGACAAACTGTTATTTCAAGAACTGTCTAGTTTCTGCAACCGGGATTTATTGATAATGGGTGATTTCAATTTTACTGACATTGATTGGATGACCCTTGAACATGGCCATATAGGTAGTCGCTTGATTGATTTTCTTGGTGACAATTACTTAATTCAGCATGTAAAAGAGCCCACAAGATATGGAAACTTACTCGATCTTTTGATCACTAGCCGCGAAAGCATGGTAACTGATGTAGAAGTCGGTGAATCTGTTGCAAATAGCGATCACAACTTAGTCAGATTCAAACTCCTAAACAATTTTAGAATAGATACTTGTGCTTCTAAAATACCCGATTTCAGTAAAGCTCAGTTCATAGGACTACGTCAGGAGCTTCAGCTTACAGATTGGGAGGTAAAATTAAACGAAAGGCCTGTAGATCAGATGTGGGAAATATTTCAAAATACGCTCACTAAGATGATTCAAACTTACATTCCTTTTAAGGACAGACGTCCCCCAAATCAGGCTCGCCCAAAGTGGCTCGACAAAGAAACTGAAAAAGTATTGCTAAAAAGAGACAGGCTTATAAGAAATATAAGTGCTCGGGTGCACCTAATGACTATGAAAGTTATGTTTCAATACAGAGAGATTTAAAAAAGACAATAAGAAAAAGAAAACGACAATACGAAATGAACATCGCTGATAAATCCAAAGAGAATCCCAAAGAATTCTATAGTTACATTAGAGATAAAAAGGTTGTTAGGAATCACATTGGTCCACTATTATCTGCTGACGGTCAACTTGAATATTCAAATGAAGGAATGTGTAATATCTTAAACAATTATTTTAGCTCGGTATTCGTAAACGAAACACCTCAAAGTGAATTCCAAACTGAAACCTGTGAAAAGTCGGGGGTAAACTTACTCACTACGGTAGCCTAAATATAACAAAAGAAAAAATTAAAAGGTGTATAGACAAACTCAAAGTTAATAAAACACCAGGGCCTGACGGTTGGCATCCAAGAATCTTAAAGGAAATGAAAAATGAGATTGTTGTTCCATTAGAAATTATTTTCAAGAAATCCATCATATCCGGAGATGTCACAAGAGAATGGAAGCTAGCTAACGTTACTCCCATATTCAAAAAAGGTGACAAAAAGAAACCAAATAACTATAGGCCTATAAGTTTGACTTCAATCGTAGGAAAAATAATGGAAACTATCATCAGAGATGCTATCGAATATCATTTAGAAAGTAACCGTTTGATAAATGATAGCCAGCATGGTTTCAGACGGAAACGTTCTTGCGTGACTAACTTACTCGAATTCTACAACACAGTTATCTCGAATTATGACAAAAGAAACAATATAGATTTAATATATCTAGACTTTGCAAAAGCTTTTGATACCGTCCCACACGAAAGACTACTTACTAAATTAGCTTTGCATGGAATAAGTGGTAGCCTATTAGGTTGGACTAGTAATTGGTTGAAAGGTCGAAAACAGAGTTGTTTTAAATGGAAAAACTTCTGGATGGAAAAGTGTTGCAAGTGGAGTTCCTCAGGGTTCCGTTCTTGGGCCACTTCTATTCATAGTATATATAAATGATATAGACCATGGACTAAAATCTACTGTTTCCAAATTTGCTGATGATACAAAACTGTGCGGAGTGGCAAATGATCACCCAAACCAATTAGATATTCAAGAAGATTTAGATAAATTACAGCAATGGTCTGAAAAGTGGCTAATGAAATTTAACACAAGTAAATGCAAGGTAATGCACAT
>NC_134801.1:25878739-25901239 GCF_046742065.1 Oratosquilla oratoria
CCTCTTCCTCTCTTAATTTCTTTCCAAAATATCTTTTTATTACTTTCAAAATTTTCTGGCATAGTCGTACCCCATTTCACATCTGCTCTCCTCTTTGCCTCCTTTACCTTTATGTATATATATATATATATATATATATATATATACATATCTATATATATATATATATACAGTACATATAAATATATATATATATACATATATATATATATATATATATATACAGTACATATAAATATATATATATATATATATATATATATACAAGCCGCGGGCTTCGCCCTCTCCGGCTTCGCCGGGGGCTTGGCTGCGCAAACAGCGGCCTACGGCCGCAGCTTTCCGCGCTCTAATCCCTCGTTTTCCCCTTCGGCCTCGGGGCGGAACCCCAACACGGGATCCCCAGCACGAAGAGCGCGAAGAAGAACGCGAAGAAGAACGCGAGGAAGAAGAACGCGAAGAAGAACGCGAAGAAGAACACGAAGTAGAATGCGAAGAAGAACGCGAAGAAGAACGCGAGGAAGAAGAACGCGAGGAAGAAGAACGCGAGGAAGAAGAACGCGAAGAAGAAGAACGCGAAGAAGAACGCGAAGAAGAATGCGAAGAAGAACGCGAAGAAGAACGCGAAGAAGAACGCGAAGAAGAAGAAGAACGCGAAGAAGAAGAAGAAGAAGAAGAAGAAGAACGCGAAGAAGAGGAAGAAGAAGAAGAAGAACGCGAAGAAGAAGAAGAAGAACGCGAAGAAGAAGAAGAAGAAGAAGAAGAAGAAGAAGAAGAAGAAGAAGAAGAGGAACGCGAAGAAGAAGAAGAAGAAGAAGAAGAACGCGAAGAAGAAGAAGAAGAAGAAGAAGAAGAAGAAGAAGAAGAAGAAGAACGCGAAGAAGAAGAAGAAGAAGAAGAAGAAGAACGCGAAGAAGAAGAAGAAGAAGAACGCGAAGAAGAAGAAGAAGAAGAACGCGAAGAAGAAGAAGAAGAAGAAGAACGCGAAGAAGAACGCGAAGAAGAAGAAGAAGAAGAAGAAGAACAAGAGGAGCGCGAAGAAGAAGAAGAAGAATACCTCATGACCCCGACTTACTCAAGCGCTTTTTCAAGAAAATTTTTAGGACAAAGTGTCACCGTAATACCACCTGTCCCCGATTTCCACAGCGTTTTTTAGAAGAATATTTTTATTTAGACTTTTATATATATATATATATATATATATATATATATATACAGTATATATATATATATATATATATACATATGTGTGTGTGTGTGTGTGTGTGTGTGTGTGTGTGTGTGTGTGTCATGTTATCTTTGTGTAACTTACGTAGTTTGTCCCTGTATCCTCACCAAGGCAGTGTTGTGCTGGTTGACTATATACAGTCTATGTTATTCTCCTCCATGTGGGTCGGACAAGGGGCAACAGTTGAATCACCACTAGAACCGCCCCGCTCCCTCCCCATATCATACGGCTGATAATGTGAATAATGACATATGTATATATTCAATTATTAGGGTGTTAGAGTATTTAGATTTAACATTACTGTGATCAAGTTGAACACTGATGTAATCATCCTTTGATTGATGTCCGAACCGTGAAACTTATTTATTTTTTTTTCATTCCCTTGACTTTTGGTATTGATTAATACGACATTCTGGTTAACTAGGCGCCACCAGAAGATTACATTCACCTCAAGTAAACTTCAGTTTCGTTCAGTACAGGGAAGAAAGAATCTGGACAAAGGTTCCCCTGATCGGACAGAGCAAACTTCATTCATTTATTCATTCATTCATTCCTTAATGAATGACACTTTGCCCTTTATTCCGGCAGCCCTCAGTCCGTTTTCTTCATTTCCGCGGCACCATTTTCTCAGTTACCCTTTCCACACAGTAGCAAATGCCCTAGGGTACGGCCACACTGTACGCGGTTTGCTGCGAGGGTAGAGAGTAGTGGGATGCCTAGCGGGTCAGAAGCAAGAACAAACACATATTATCTAATACGAGTGGCCATACCGGACTCGGGTAGCCGATTCCCTCAAAGCTTCTCCGCTACACGTGTCCGATATGGCCACTCGTATTGGATAATATATGTTTGATTTTGCCTATGACCCGCTAGGTATCCCATTACCCTCTACCCTCCCAGCAAACCGCTTCCAGTTTGGCCACTCGTATTAGATAACATGTTTTTGTTCTTGCCTCTGACCCGCCAGGCATCCCGCTACCCTCTACCCTCCCAGCAAACTGCGTTCAATATGGCCACTCGTATTAGATAACATGTGTTTGTTCTTGCCTCTAACCCGCCAGGCTTCCCGCTGCTGTGGTCTTGGGTGGGTGGGAGAGCGAGAGCGCGATCCTCCAGTGGTTGTACTCAGCTTGAACCAGAGGTCCGTCAATCTGGAGAAGCTGGGACACCATTCCAACCACTTGGCCTCCTTTACCCGTCGTGATACCTGGCGTGCATGGGTGACCACCTCGCGAAGTCTCTCCAAGCCATCTCTGATGGGTCTCCTTCTGTAGTGCCTCCGATGCATGTTGACCCGGTGGTTCTGCTCCCGCACTTCTTCCATGTAGAACCACCAGTTCTTATGGTAACGCCTTCCCGGGTTTTCTTCGGGATGGATGCCTCCGCAGCTCCTTCGATGGCCCCCACCAGGTCCCTTTCACGCTGTTCAATGCTGTCGGGGGGAGGGGGCTATCCAGCCCACCATGCGTCTAACGAGGACTGGAAGGCTCCCCAGTTCGCTTGTTTGATGTCCCAGCGTGGAGTGTGAAATGGGAGTGCCGTCTGTGGGCATTGAATCGACGTAAGTACGCCATAGTGGTCACCAGTGAGGATGGGGTGGACGTGGCCAGTCTGCTAGAGAGGAAGGCGAGGTCCAACTTCCCGCCACGTGTGTGCATGGCTCTCGGGTTGAGTGGCTTGATGTTGGGGTTTTCTTCTTAATATGGTGGCCAGGTGGTGGACCAGGAGGTGGCTCCGGTATCGTTGCCTTCTTTTCCGGGTCTGATGGATGGGAGCTCTCGCCCCCTTCGTCGGTTTGTCTTCTCTTGGTGTCTGCTTTGAATTCCACCGCAACGTCTGTCGTCGCCGTCCGAGTCATTAGATATACTTTGTTTGTGGAAGGCTTCAGCCATGGTGTTTCATGTCCGAAGGAGACTATGCGGTCGATTTTAGCGCACTGTATATCTTCACTCCTACACTGTCACCGATGAACTGTGGAGAGCTTATGAAGCCAAGGGGGCGTGGCTTCGCAAGTTGGAACAGGTAACAGAGAGATACGAGTAGGGTCAGAAAACCGACTCTACAAAATAGAACATACAAAAAACTAACAGGTTATTTAATGCTACAGATATTTAATATTACAGAGATTTTCAATCCCTAGGTCGTAATAGCTACCCCTCCCCTTACAGTCCAGCGTAGAGGGAGCGAGCTGGACTGGTAGTTCGTACGACACGGGGGAGGAAAATTCTCTGTTCCTCTTGACAAGGTATCGGCAAGTAGGTTATCTTCTCCGCGTATGTGGGCCTCTCGGAAGTTGAACAATTGGAGAGCCAAGGCCCAGCGGAGGATACGTTGATTGCTGAGACGGGCCCTCTCGTGGAATACCAAGGGGTTGTGTTCGGTGTAAACTAAGGTCCAGCCACAGGAGCACTAAGATAACACTCAAAGTTACTAAGGTCCTTCTGGTCTCCTTGTTTATGAAGCAAAATCACTATAGCATTGTTCCGCGATTCAGGAACGCTTTCTTGACGTGTGCACTGGGTGTACAACCGAGCTAACTTAATATGAACTTCTTTCCGTGTGTCTTTCAAAAGATCTATCGATATACCATCTTCCCCGGGTGCTTTTCCTCGTGTTATATATTTAAAGCAAAATCTACTTCCTTTGTAATCCCTGGCACACTACTAACGTCTATAAATGAATTTACTGACTCAACAACGGTCTGCGACGAGTAAAGCTCTTGGTTAAATTCTTCTACTCTTGTTACCATTCTGTCCCTGTATTTAATGATTTCTCCATTTCTATATTTGAAACATATAATTTGCTGTCTTCCTAAAGCATGTCTGCGCTCGGTCCCTTTAATACTTTTACTTTTCCGAATAGCTTCCTCTATTTCATCCATGTTTCTTTTCTCTAATCTCTGCCTTTTGTTGATAAGCTTGTTTAGTTCTACTCTTTCTTTTTCGTCTTCGCTACTTTTAATCTGCATGGTCCTTCATCTTTTAATTAGGTCATTTGCAGCTTTGGAGTATTTATTTTCTCTAATGTTTTTGTACTTCGAACTTTCTCTGCCGATTCCATAATGATATTCATTAAATTCAAATCAATATCTTCCAGAGTGTCCTCGTTAGTTCTTAGAGCTTTGAATCTATTTTAAATTTCTAACTGAAATTTCTTATTATTATCCTTAAACTTTTGCGAGGCTGATTTTCTTTCTTAAAATTAGTTTATTTCTCTCGGCTCTGAAATAGAATTTCGCTGTACAACCTACCATTCAATGGTCACTACCTATGCTGACTTTATTTATCACCGTAACATTGCTAACGCTTTTGCTCTCATCTCCTAATATGAAGTCTATTTCGTTCTTTGTTGTTCCATTTGGACTTCTCCACGTCCATTTACGACCTACACGCTTTTGGAAGAAAATGTTCATTATCTTCATGCTGTAGTTCTCTGCAAAATTGACTAACGTCTCGCCTCTGTCATTTCTTTCACCTACTCCAAACTTACCAATACAAGTCTCATCTCCCATCTTCTTGTCCCATCTCCCATCTTATTCCCCACTTTAGCATTAAAGTCTCCTATTACCAACGTGTACTTACTTTTTTCTTGATCCATTACCTGACTTAAATCATCATAGAATGACTCAATTTCATGGTCTGAACTCTGTGAAGTTGGTGCATAAACCTGAAGTATTTTTTAGAGTGTACCTTTTACTCAGCCTAATCACAATCCAAGCTATCCTCTCTGACAAACTACTGAATCTGACTACGTTACCAGCAACCTCTCGGTTGATCAAGAATCCTTCTCCACTAGATCTTTCTTTGTCCTTACCTCTATAGTAGAACAGGTGGTGACCATCTTGTAAATGTATCAGCTTTTCTTCCATTCTTCGGACTTCGTTGAATCCTACGATGTCCCACTTGATGTTGTCTAGTTCTTCCATTAAACTCTCCAGTCTGTGGTCTTCTGAGAGACTTCTTACGTTGTAAGTATAGATCTTCCCTTTCTTCATGTTGTTTAATGTCCAAGACTTGGATCTGCTTGGACAGTACTTACTCACATTTGGTGGCACTGCCCGTAAGCAAAGCACCCGAGGCAATGCGGTTGGACCTTTAGGAGACGATGATCCAACAGGAACGCCCGGTTTTGTTTTAGTTGTGCTGTTCATGGTTGCTATGATTTTTTTTTCCCAATAATCTCACCTCCGTGTCAACTGGTTTCTGGTGAGATATTTCTGTGGTGTCACCTTATTCATTATATTTGGTGAAACCCTATATCTATAAGGTGTCTATTGGTCCACGCTGTCATTATGACGGTACCCCATATATTTATGAGGAATTTCCCTGTTCGCCATCAGGGACGTGCCAGTTAGCAGTGGGTCCTGCGACTGTGCGTGTGAGGTGCTCTTTGTCTGATCTATCTTACAAAACCTGTTCGATATGGGTGACCCTGCAGAGATTTTCTCTCTATCGACATAGCTTTTGTAGTCATTAAGATTCTTAAGCTTATCCACCACGTCAAGGTGTCAATTCTCGGATAGGTGTCTCCACATGCCATGCGGTATTTGGTGAGGAGTTGCATAATGTCATCATGGTGCAATGACGGTAGATGTGAGAGTAGGGTTTATGTATTTTCAAGTAAGATGAAGTTTGTGGATGTGGTATGTTAAGTAGGAACCCTTTGGTGGTATAGTTTTATTAAATTTACATGTACTATCTTTAAGTCTTCACGCTTGTCTGGAGTAAGTATAACATAATTCAATTTATTTAATCTGTGTGACACATTATATTGACATTGAAATTTACTTGAGAAGTGAGCTCCTGGAATGGGCAAATAAAGTAAGACTTCATCGCCAGGCGTAAAATATCTCATTTTAATTTTAATATCAAAATGTTCCTTCATTTTTTATTGAGCTAGCCTAAGGTTCTCTAAAGTAATGGTTCGAACTACCTTCATTCGGTGTTTCAAGTGATCTAAATATTTATTCACAGTATGCTTGGGGTGGTTAGGTCTCTCATTGTACCACTGACTTTTTAGAACTTTAAGACCATATAAGAGCTCAAAGGGAAAATATCCTGATGACTCTTGAGTGATTTCTCTAATTACAAATAGCATGAGAGGTAATCCCTCATCCCAATCAGATTGTCTGTTGTTACATAATTTACGTAGCGTTGCTTTGAGAGTTTGATGAAACCGTTCAAGGGCTCCTTTTGACTCAGGGTGATAAGCAGTTGAAATATTTTGTTTTGCCTCCAATTCTTTCAGCACATTAGTAAAAAGTACATTTGTGAAGTTTGTCCTTCTGTCAGATTGAATTTCTTTGGGCAAACCTACTCGGGTGAAAAAAATGATTAGTGTGTTAGCGATGGTCTTTGCAACCATTCTATTGATAAGAAAAGCTCCAGGGAATCTCGTAAGTGGACAAGTTACATTTACAATGTATTGATTTTCCTTTTTTGGTTTTGGCAATGTCCCCACTATATCTATGATGATTTTATCAAAAGGGTTCCCTGACACAGCAATGGGAGATAGAGGGGTTTTAGGTATTTTCTGATTTGGTTTACCAACGAGCTAACAAACATGGTAGGTTTGAACATATTCTTTAATGTTCTTTTTTAAATTGGTCCAAAATAAATTTTCTAGAATTTTGTTATAGGTCTTACAAACGCCTACATGACCGTTTGAACCATCATGATCTATTTCAATAATTTGAGATCCAATTGATTGAGCTATAACTACTTGGTGAATCTCTGCCCAAGTGTCAGAATTTACGTGTACATCTCATGAGAACACCTTGTTAATAGAATCCAGGAAATTTGTCCACTTTATCCTTAGAATGTTCTGCTGATCTATGAAAATGTTTTAAAGTAGGTTCAGATTGTTGAGCTTTGATAAGGTTAGATGCTGACATGATTTGTGTAGATAGATAAGAAATATCTAGGGGAGTTTCGTTTAAGGGAGCTGATTTGGAACGAATTACTTCACATATGGGTAAAATTTAAAGATGTATGTGATATACAATTATAGGACTTTTGTCACAAGGGGTTTTGACTATATCTAAGGGAGGTACTACTAACAAACCTGCAATGTCATTAACTAGTGCATGATTGGCAGCACTAACCAACAGCAGTTCATTAGGGCATAAGTGACACTCACGTTTGAGGTCAGTTGTCCGTTTATTTAGAATATTAACTACTTAAATGAATACTGTCTGCAGCTCCCCAAATGCGCGTTTTCACCTATGACCTTTAATGAACGCTTCGCACTTCTAATCAGTGCTTCACTCACCCCGTTTTGCCATGGTGCATCAGCTGACTTGGTGAACTGCCATTCCATACTTTGATCTCTCCCAAACTTGCATACATCACTCATGCGTAGTCGACATGAGAGCACCACAATACATAGCTCAATCCTTGGAATGCTCATTTGCTTGGCAGGTGCCATCCTATTCTTAGCCATAATGAATGATCTATATTTTCCTGACTGTGTAAAGAAACGGCAGTATGCAACAGCTCCATTAGAAAAGAAAATCAAAGTTGGGTTGCCAGGTGCTTCCCCAGGTCTAATTGTGCGTTCAACCCTTAGGTTCTCCAGACCATACAATTCCCCAAAGAAATACAGCCATCTCATTCTATTCTCCTGAAGCATAGGATCATCCCATCCCTCATTCTCACTATCCATGATCATCTCTTTCATGAGTAATTTAGCCGATAACAAAAATGGCTGCACCAAACCCAGTGAATCGAATACCGAGGCTATCTGACTAAGGACCATGCGTGTAATAAGGATTAGGGGAAATTTTGATTCTAATTCGCATCTCAATAAATTAGGCATTGAGTGTATCTTATTTTGCTTAGGGGAAATGTTGATCCTGACAGAGAAATAAATTTGGTCGCTCTTTATGTCCCATGACACCCAAAAGACCTTTGCTGTTTCGGTTTCCAACAACTTTGTACCCGTGAAGTCATGATTATTCGTAGAAGTCACCCAGCGTTTCACTACAGACCCTGCACTAGTTAGGGTATGTTCTGCCTCCTTGGTAAGCTCAGCAGCTTTGATCTCGTTGGTTATTGACTGTACCATGTCATCAACGTAAATGTTTCTCATCATTGTAGCAGCAGCTGTTTATTCATTCACATATTTCTCTGTGGTGTGTCTTAGTGCAAGCGTTGCTATTATACCGCTTGACCTATCTTCAACTGTCGTCAAGACGTAATGCTCAGGTGATTTTGACATTAAAATCTCCAATTAAATCTGCGTATGCTGGTTTTTCTCATCTAGTCAAACAGTATAGTACATCCTTGCTATGTCACCCATTACAACCACTTTTTCCTGCTTCATGCTTAGCAATACTCCTAAGAATGAATTCAAAATGTCTGGTCCTTTTGCCCAATACGAATTTAGTTGGTGACAGTGATAGGAGGCTGATAAATGAAATACAATTTTCATAGGCGTTGATTGAGAATTCGGCTTCATTACCGCATGGTGATGGATATAATGAACAGGACCAGCATTTGGCTCCCTTTCAGCCTTTGTAAATGTCCGTGTTATACTTCCAGCGATCATCTCGTCAAATGTTACTGCTGAAAGATTTGTGCCCCAGCAAGTGTTTAATTGCGAGGAAAAGGAGTTGTTTTGGAAGAAGCTTCCAAACAGTACCTACATCACTAAAGAAGAAAAAGCACTGTCTGGTCATAAACTCGTGAAAAGAACGCCTCGTAATATTGTTTTGTGCAAATGCCAGTGGTGATTGCAAGATTAAGCCCCCGCTGGTTTATCATTCAGACAACCCCCGTGTATTCGCAAGAAATCAAGTGCAAAAAAGTTCGTTGCTGGTTATGTGGCGCCGCAATTCTAAGGCTTGGGTAACCCGCCAATTCTTCAAGGGAATGGTAGAAGTCCTTGAGATCTACTCCTAAGTACATCTACAAATTCATGCGTAGATCTGAGAGCATGGAAAGTTGGAATGTACGGAGTAATGAGATCTTTGAGCTGTTTTACCACTTGGTAAGTGGGAGTATGATAGGTCTTACTTTGTGTCCAAATTTGTGCGTTTTGACTTACCATAGATGTTCCTGTTTCATAGCGTCCTTGTAATTGGTGGAATTTGAATTCGCTGATCACTGCATTAGGATTGTCTATTAAAGCAGTAAATTTTCACTGATTTGACCCACTGGGTTCCTTTTGATTCGTAAGAACTTGGACGTGTCCTGTAATAGATTATCTACCATATCTTAAGCATTCTGAGCGGTTGAGTATAACGAACAAGTCTGGTTTATCAGCCCTATGAATCACAATGTCTTTGTTCTCACATATTTTAGCTGCTTAACGTAACTCGGCTGTGAGAAGGGAACCACAGCTAAAAGCTCTGTGCTTGGTACTTTCAGCTTGTAATTGTTCCTTCACATTTAGGTTCATGTCAATTTTATTTTATTTTTTCCAGTTCACACAAATTTCTGTATAGTAATTCTAGTTCAGCGGGTTTTCTCGGGTTTCTTGAATTCGTGCATGTAATTGCATTTCAATCCTAAATTAAGGAATTGTTTCTGACTATCGGAGAGAGTGTAGTCTGAAAGGTTGACGTAGCCGTCCGTGCTTTTCTGAAGTAAAATCTTGCTTCCGTATAGGCGGCTCAGTTTCTTTTGTGGCGTTGGTGTGCATAGAGAGACTATGTTTTAAGGTCCTCTCAGTTTTGTCGCGTAGGTTAAAAGCAATGTTACAGTTACGGAATTCTTCCAAAGCTTTGTCTAATTCCGTGGTTAAGATTTTGAGTGTTTTCTTTTGTTCGTACAACAACCTCCGTCTGAAGTCAAGCGTAAATTGTTTTTGCTGCACTGCTCTGTCATGAAGTCGTATGTTAGTAAATTTAGGAAGCAGGTTTTCTTGAAGACATTTTCTGTTGAATAATATAGCATACTCGGCGTTAGTAGCCTTCTTTTTAATGCTTGAAACTAATCATCTATTATCGCAGCGCTACAACTTCATCTCTTGTCATGAAAAAAACATAGCACGAGTCAAAGAAAAATGAAAACATTGAAATGTAGTGTACAAATACTCGTTCAATTTAACAAAGACGGTGCACTTTGTAATGAAGGTTATTGGTCACACAACCGAAACTTTATCACAAAGACTCGTATACCATAGGCAAAACGGGGCAATGAAATTACCACAAAAGTACATAAAAGTAGCATTTCGCAGGAGGACCTGAATGAAAACACAATAGTACTAGCCAAAGACAACAATAAAAGAAAACTAAAGTGAATGGAAACAGTATTGATATCTTCAGCCAGAAATATATATATATATATACAGCGAAATATGTGTGGAACCTTGGAGCTATATGGGGCACCCCAAGGAGAAACTGAGAGCACCTCTCCCATTGATTCATGTAGTGTCATATAATCATAGTTTGTAAATTCTGAAAATAAAGTTACCAGAAGATGCCTAAAGTATAGGCATAACGTTGTAAGTTATGTTAATTTTATTTCCAAATATACCATGGATTCATATGGTAACGTAGTGTTCTCCCTTCCCCCTACAGAAGGAAATGTATGGAGAAGGATTGAAGGTATTAAAAAATATTACTAACGCCGAGTATGCTGTATTCGACAGAAAATGTCTTAGAGAAAACCTTCTCCCTAAATTTACTTGTATACATATATATAATTATATGTATATATATATATATATATATATATATATATATAGATGTATATAATATATATGCATATATATATGTGTGTGTATACTGTATATATGCATTATATATATGTATATATATATACATATATATGTATATATGTATATATATATATGTGTATATATATATGTATATATATGTGTATATATATATATGTATATATATATATATATATATATATGTATATATATATGTATATCTATATCCATCTATCTATATATACATATATATTTTTATATATATGTATATGTATATATATGTATATACATATGTATATGTATACATATATATATGTATATATATATATATACATATATATATATGTATATGTATTGTATATTTATATATATGCATATGTATATATATGTATATATATATGTGTATATGTATATGTATATATATATATATATATAAATAAATACACACCGACTTCAACAACTGTTTTTGGCAGTTGACTATGTATGGAGGAATAATCTCTTGAATTTATGATAAAAATGAAAGATTGTTAAGATAAAAGTTACTTAAACTGACAGCCGTAATACGAATATAGGAAAGTTATGGTTAGGGAAAATCATTGATTACAGGAAATATATATATAGCACAAGTACATTCTTGTATCGACTGACACATACACACTTCTATATTGGATTGTATGTCAATTTTAACTTCTCTTATTCTTCATTTCTACTATCACCCTTGAAGCTCCTGTTCTGTGTGACTTTGTCTCCAAGGATAAAAAGACTGGTTATTATCAACAAAATACTTTAATACTGTTTACTGAAATGGTAATGTTCTTATTAGCTAACTTGGCTGACGGACATTTGTACAAGAGCAGTGAGGGAACACTACCTGTCAATATTTTTTTTTCTACAAGCGTAGAGGGATGTTTGTTATAAGACAAATCCAAGTTTTCCGAGACATTCTCCTACGCGAATGACCTGCGCAAAAATAATCATATAATTTTGTGCAGATGCGCTCGAACGATTTCTCAAGCTTTTACAGTGACCTGCAAGACGACGACAACATGGAACCCGAAGACATTTTGAGGGACTTCAGGGATTTTGACCGAAGAGTGAAAGCCTTTGTCAGCGCGTGCACTGTTATGGAGCTAATGGTCCTCCTTGGATTCTTCAACGAAAGGATTGGACTGCTCCTCGCACAGAAAGAAAATAGTCAGGATTCCTATAAAACCGACAAAAGCATCCTACGGAGCCTTATCATCGTCGGAATCGTTTTGGATGAAATGAAAAGGTCCGTGATGCATTGTAAGAAACGGAAATTTTCAGAGTTGAAAGAAGAAACAACACGTACTACAAAGAAAGTGAAAGTTTCTCTTAATTTTGAATCACTGATGAGATGGAAAGAAGTTCGTCACCTCGGAAGAGGCGGGTTTGCTACCGTCAAGCTCGTACAAGACGCTTCTTCTGGCTTACTTTGCGCCAAGAAAACCATCAGGATTGATAATATTGAGCGACAGCTCGAGGAGATCAAAATTCACAGAAAACTGGAACATAAGAACGTCGTAGCCTTCCTAGGCGAATACAGGAATTCTGAAAACTTGTGCGTTTTCCTGGAATATGTTGACGGCGAAACACTAGAAGACAGAATCGGGTCCAAAGGAGTCTCAGAGAGAAGGACGAGATTATATTTCAAGCAACTCATCGAAGGAGTCAGATATATACACTCCAGAAACATCATACACAGAGATTTGAAACCAGACAATCTCTTTTTAAACAAGAAGGACGATCTTAAAATTGGAGACTTCGGGCTTGCTGGCGAGTTCGTCAAAGGCGAGTACCTGACAAGAATCTGCGGGACTTCAGCCTACATCGCCCCCGAAGTCTTCACAGGACGATACTTGGGAGAGCCCAACGACGTGTGGGCCTGCGGCATTGTGCTCTTCAGACTCGTAACTGGTCAAAATCCCTGGAAGATCCCTCAGACAAAGGACACGAACTTCGCCATCTGGTCGTATTCGGCCGAAGAAATCCGCAAGGAAAAACCATGGAAATCAATTCCAGGAAGAATTTATCGCCTTATCGACAGAATTATTGTTTCAAATCCCGAGGAACGAGCGACTATCTGCGAAATTGAGCGAAACTCATGGATTCTTGGTTAATATAAGAAGTTGTATTATTAACAAAAAGTATCTACAATAAATTCGAAAATAGGAATATTGAAACGTGAAATTATTGCCTAATACATTTGGCACGGCTTTATCTATGGCCCTTAAATATTGGGGTTTCCCCTCAGCTGAATAAAATTGTCCCCTTCACCGCTAGAAATATAAATAAGTATGAATTACTCTGCCATCCAACAAAGTGAAAAAAAAAGAAAAAGAGAAGTGTTGGAATGCCACAGTGTAAGAATTTATCGAAAAATTGTTTAGTGGTGTGGTGAACACGTGAACTGTGTGGACAAAATTGTTGAATGACACTTCAGCTTGTTTTTATATTTCACTGTTTGCTCTCTCTTTCACTCTCTCTTTATTACTCTCTATACAAAAGCGAATATGTGTGTGGCTATTGGCTGTTGTGTGTTAACATATGTGAAGCCGGTGTTTATGTATAAGCCTGACGGTAATCTTAACTTCGTGTCTGTACCCTTTTGGTGAGATATACGAGTAGAAGACATTACGAGATGTTGCGATTGAGTCATCATATTAACGTTGCGTAACGTTGAGGTGACCTATCATCACCTCACTTAATCTAACCTTACCAAATTTAACCTAAACGTAACTTGAACCTCACCTCACCTAATATCTCTCTCTCTCTCTCTCTCTCTCTCTCTCTCTCTCTCTCTCTCTCTCTCTCTCTCTCTCTCTCTCTCTCTCTCTCTCTCTCTCTCTCTCCTGAAGCCCGTCAATCACTCTTGAGTAAAAGCTTAAAAGGTTCGACACACATGACCTTACAGATATGAATCCAAACTGTCTGTCAGAATGTTCATTTCTTCATGATATTTGGTCCATCGATCTTTCACAATTTGTTTACATAATTTGACAATTGCAATGGTTACTGATTATGGCTTATAATTTGATTGTGGGTCCTTGTGTGTGTGAATCTGTGAATGTGTGTGAGCGTGTGCGTGTGCATGTGTGTGTGTGTGTGTGTGTGTGTGTGTGTGTGTGTGTGTGTGTGTGTGTGTGTATGTGTATGTGTGTGTGTGTGTGTGTGTGTGTGTGTGTGTGTTCCTGCGTGTGTCCATGTGTGTGTATATCCATGTGTGATTCACCATGGTCTTTGGATCACGTGTTGGACTCGTGATTGACAGCTATTTCCTTCTCGGAGGAGAGCTCAGAGCTCATATGTGACCGATCTATGGGTAAGGGAATGGGACAAGTAGATGCCGCCATCTCAATGCCGCCGACTCCATGCCAACCCAACTCGATGCCGCCGACTCGATTTCGCCGACTCGATGTCAAACCAACATTTTATTAACTTATTTTTGATGGTGGGTAACAGGTCTTATACTTTCATATAATGATTACCTTTTTTTTTTAACCCTTGAAATAATCATATAATTAACTTCTCTTTTTTTTTTTTTTACTTTTTAATCCTTGTAATAATCATATGATAGATCTGTTTAATTTACTATTTTGATGGTAGTCAACAGGTTTTATAGTTGCATATATGTATTAGGTACCGGTATATATATATATAACTTATACTATTCTAGATTTAAAGTCAAGACTAACTAGCATTCCCTGCCCCCTCATATTCTATTTTCTCTGAAAAGATGTTATCTGAGCTATACGTGTTTTTTGAGTTGTGTGAGCCTACTTTTAACCCTTTGCACTTTCAGATATCAAAGTTCATTTGTTATTTCACCTACCAATTTGTCTTATCTTCCTGCAGTATCCCAACGTCTCCCCCTGACCAGATATAGTGTCCAATTTTAGTGTCTTCCGCAAACTTACTAACACCACTAATAATCCCATTGACCAAGTCGTTTATACATATAATGTACAATAAGGGACCCAAAACCTATTACTGGAAAACTCCACTAGTAACGCTCCCCCATTTATATTTTACACAGTTAATGGTGACCTGCTGTTTTTTTTTTAATAATCCCTTCACTATTCATATTAGTGTAAAATTATTCAAGATTAGTTACATCTCACCTACCCTTGGTGAATTGCTGATGTGAGTCACGAATCAAATCATGTCTCTCGATGTGATCTCTGATTCTATTAGCTATTATTGATTCTTGCATTTTATCTAAAACCGCCGTCAAACTGAGTTGGCCTGTAGTTGTACATAGGCGATTTATTACTCATTTTTTAAAACGGGAACAGCGTTTGCTTGCCCCCAAGAAACAGGTACGAATAATACGTAATGTCATGGATACACGTGACCTAAATGTGACGTCATGAGGAACCTGATGAGACAAAGACCGAATCGCCAGCGAGAGCAAGAAACCTGATGGAGGCTTTGGTCGAACTGACCGATTAGTCTAAAGACAAAGGAGGCTCGTCTGAATGAAATCGCATGGCGTCAGTCAGAACTAAAGGTGCAGTGCAATGCATATGTTGGAAGGGTTCAGTTGGCAACATTGGAGTCCCGAGCAACACAGGAGTGGTGTTGGCAGGAGGTAGGTCGTGGTGGCAAAGAGGATGGGGATGCACATTTGTTGTGGTGTGATGTCAAAATGACGCACGGCGTGAAGGAGGAGGTTGCAATCAAGTTAATGTTGATTCATATATTGTATACATATACATTTGAATGCAAAATATGGGAATAGATTGTACCAACACAATTAGTACTGCACTGAATGACCAAACATATGTCATAGTTTACTAATATAAAAAATTCATTCATGCAACAGCATTAATCATTACATGTTGACTACCTCATCCACCCCAAGTGTCTTGTCCCCACTTTCGTGATACTCAAGAAAGAGGTCAAAATGTGGACCAAGTGTTTTGTATATCAGGAAATGGAAAAGTGCCTCACATAATTATGTTCCTCCTACCCTCCCTCGTGGTTCGTCCCAAAGTAGATCAGAATTGGACAAAGACACTGTCCATTTGCTGGAACAAAGTTTTCAGCTTACCTTTCCTCAGTATTGCAACCATCTTATCTGTGGGCCACAAATCTCAAAGCGCTGAGTCGTGAGGTGCAGCTTGGAGATTTCGTATTCCCCTCCCCTCAGACCTTTTGGTCCATATCTAGGTCGGATGCGAAAAAAATCATAATAACAATAGAACAATGATAATAATAATAATAAAAACTATAATAATGTATGCAACAAACAAAAATACATAAATAAATGCATAGGTATAGATGAATAGAAAACAAACAGGTAAACAGTAAATAATAATAAATTGGCACATAACTAATAATAACTGAAAATCAAACAACAAATGATAAAGCAAAAACAAATAATATAAGATAGATTATAATCATTACAGCATCTTGCTTAGGTGTTTATCTAAATGAGTCTTAAAGCTTCGAACTGAACTACATTGTACTACCTGTGCAGGAATACATAAAATAAATGCATAGGTATTGTTGAATAGCAAACAAACAGGTAAACAGTAAATAATAATAAATTGGCACATAACCAATAATAAATGAAAATCAAACGACAAATGATAAAGCAAAAACAAATAATATAAGATAAATTATAATCATTACAGCATCTTGCTAAGGTGTTTATCTAAATGAGTCTTAAAGCTTCGAACTGAACTACATTGCACTACCTGTGCAGGAAGTTTATTCCATTCATTAACTACACGGTTGGCAAAGTTGTTTCTACCTACTTCCAAATTGAATCTATTACCAGATAGTTTGAGACCATTGTTTCTTGTCTGATTCTCATTCAATGTGAACATTTTGTCACTTTTGATGTTGTCAATTCCCTTTAGAATCTTAAAAACCTGTATCAAGTCACCTCTGAGTCTACGCTTTTTTAGGGAAAACAGATTCATATGTTTTAGTCGATTTTCGTATGATTAATTTTTGATATTTGGAATCAGTTTTGTGGCTCGCCGTTGTACTTTTTCCAGTCTGTCAATGTCTTTAATGAGATTCGGTGACCATACAGAAACAGCATATTCCAAATGTGGACGAACTAACGATTTATATAGCTTGTTAATGAGCGATGGACTTTTGAAATCAAAAGATCGCGCAATCAGTCCTAGAATCTTATTTGCTTTCTCAGAGGCTGAAATACACTGCTTGGATGATTTGAGGTCGTTACTGATAATTACGCCGAGATCTTTTTCACTATCCACTTTTGTTAACGAATTTCCAAATAACGTGTAATCGTACTTACTGTTGTTTTTACCTATATGCATTACCTTGCATTTACTTGTGTTAAAGTTCATTAGCAACTTTTCAGACCATTGCTGTAATTGATCTAAATCTTCTTGAATATCTAATTGGTATAAGTGATCATTTGCCATTCCGCACAGTTTTGTATCATCAGCAAATTTGGAAACAGTAGATTTTAGTCCATGGTCTATATCATTTATATATACTATGAATAGAAGTGGCCCAAGAACGGAACCCTGAGGAACTCCACTTGTAACATTTTTCCATCTAGAAGTTTTTCCATTTAAAACAACTCTTTGTTTTCGACCATTCAACCAATTACTAGTCCAACTTAATAGGCTTCCACTTATTCCGTGTAAAGCTAATTTAGTAAGTAGTCTTTCGTGTGGGACGGTATCAAAAGCTTCTGCAAAGTCTAGATATATTAAATCTATATCGTTTCTTTTGTCATAATTCGATATAACTGTGTTGTAGAATTCGAGTAAGTTAGTCACACAAGAACGTTTCCGTCTGAAACCATGCTGGCTATCATTTATCAAACGGTTACTTTCTAAATGATGTTCGATAGCATCTCTGATGATAGTTTCAATTACTTTTCCTACGATTGAAGTCAAACTTATAGGCCTGTAGTTATTTGGTCTCTTTTTGTCACCTTTTTTGAATATGGGAGTAACGTTAGCTGGCTTCAATTCTCTTGGGACATCTCCGGATATGATGGATTCCTTGAAAATAATTTCTAATGGAACAACAATCTCATTTTTCATTTCCTTTAAGGTTCATGGATGCCAACCGTCAGGACCTGGTGTTTTATTGACTTTGAGTTTATCTATACACCATTTAATTTTTTCTTTTGTTATATTTACCGCACTGAGTAAGTTTACCCTAGACTTTTCACAGGTTTCAGTTTTGAGTTCACTTTGAGGTGTTTCGTCTACGAATACCGAGCTAAAATAATTGTTTAAGATATTACACATTCCTTCATTTGAATATTCAAGTTGACCGTCAGCAGATAATAGTGGACCAATGTGATTCCTAACAACCTTTTTATCTCTAATGTAACTATAGAATTCTTTGGGATTCTCTTTGGATTTCTCAGCGATGTTCATTTCGTATTGTCGTTTTCTTTTTCGTATTGTCTTTTTTAAATCTCTCTGTATTGATACATAACTTTCATAGTCATTAGATGCACCCGAGCACTTATATTTCTTATAAGCCTGTCTCTTTTTAGCAATACTTTTTTCAGTTTCTTTGTCGAGCCACTTTGGGCGAGACTGATTTGGGGGATGTCTGTCCTTAAAAGGAATTTAAGTTTGAATCATCTTAGTGAGCGTATTTTGAAATATTTCCCACATCTGATCTACAGGTCTTTCGTTTAAATTTGCCTCCCAATCTGTAAGCTGAAGCTCCTGACGTAGTCCTATGAACTGAGCTTTACTGAAATCGGATATTTTAGAAACACAAGTATCTATTCTAAAATTGTTTAGGAGTTTGAATCTAACTAAGTTGTGATCGCTATTTGCAACAGATTCACCGACTTCTACATCAGTTACCATGCTTTCGCGGCTAGTGATCAATAGATCGAGTAAGTTTCCATATCTTGTGGGCTCTTTTACATGCTGAATTAAGTATTTGTCACCAAGAAAATCAATCAAGCGACTACCTATATGGCCATGTTCAAGGGTCATCCAATCAATGTCAGTAAAATTGAAATCACCCATTATCAATAAATCCCGGTTGCAGAAACTAGACAGTTCTTGAAATAACAGTTTGTCGTCTGCTAATGATAATGTCTTTGGCCTATATATTACACCTATATTCATTTTTTGTCCATTTGGTGAGAGGAAAAAAGAGGAGATATAAGAAAAGATGAAGTGCAAATAGATTTGAAAATGATGACAGCAGGTAAGGTGTCTGGGTTAGATGGGTGTCATGCGGAGTATCTCTAGAAGGGAAGTACAGTAATAGTGGACTGGCTAGTGAAGTTGTTCAATGTGTGTCTAAGGGATGGTAGAGTGCCAAAGGACTGAAGGAGTACCTTATATTTTCACTTTATAAAGAAAAAGGAGGCAAATATGAGTGTAGTAGTTTCAGAGGGATCAGTTTGTTGAGTGTATTTGGAAAGGCTTATGAGAGGGAAGAAGAACAGAGGGAGCAATTGGTGAGGAACAATGTGGGTATAGGAAAGGAAGGGGTTGCACGGATAAAAATTTTGTGGAAAGGCAGTTATGTGGGAAAGTTTTATCAAAAGGTAAGGATATTTTTTGAGGCTTTATGGATTTGGAAAAGGCTTATGACAAGGTAGATAGATACTGTGAGAGGTATTGCAGATATATGAGATTGGGGGAAAGATGTTAAGGGCGGCCAAGATTTTTTTTATAAGAATAGTAGAGCCTGTGTTAGAATTAGATATAAAGAGAATAAGTGGTTTGAGGTAAAGGTGGGGCTGCTATAGGGATGTGTCATGTCGCCATGGCTGTTCACTTTGTACATGGACGGAGTGGCGCGGGAGGTAAAAGCGAGGGTAATGGACAGGGGACTAGAGATTGTTAAAGAAAATGGAGAAAAGTGGGAGGTCAGCCAGTTGTTGTTTACTGACAACACTGCGCTTGTGGCAAGGTCAGGTGGGGGATTAGGGGAGTTAGTGACGGAGTTTGGGAAGGTATACAATTGGAGAATGTTGAAGATAAATGTGGGTAAATGTAAGGTAATGAGATATACAAAAGGAGAGGATGGCAGTGAGTTGGAAGTAAGTCTGAAACAAGAGAGGCTGGAAGAAGTGGATATTTTTAGGTATTTGAGGTCGCAATGGGCAGGAAAGGGAGGAGTGGAAGTAGAGGTAAACTGTAGAATGAAAGAAGCAAGTAAATGCCTTGGGGTATCAAAATGTGTCATGAGAAATAGGCCTTTCGGAATGGATGCAAAGACGAGACAATATGAATGGGCGATTGTGCTGACGGCGCTTTATGGGCAGACTCGAAATTTAAGAGAGGCAGAGAGGAGAAGTTTAATATGTTTGAGATGAAATGTCAGAGAAGTATGGTAGGAGTTGCAAGGTTGGATAGAGTGGGAAACTAAGAGGTAAGTGGGAGAGCGGGGGTGGTAAAGGAGATGGGAGATAGGGCTGATGAAAGAGTAATGGGAAATATTTGTGTGCGTGTGTGTGTGTGTGTGTGTGTGTGTGTGTTTATGTGTGTGTGTGTTTATGTGTGTGTGTTTATATGTGTGTGTGTGTTTATATAAGTGTGTATATGTTTGTCTTTGTGTGTGTTTATGCGTGTGTGTGTGTATGTGTGTGTGTGTATGTATGTGTGTGTGTTTGCGTATGCGTGTGTGCGCGCGCGCGCGCATGTATGTTTGCGTTCGTGTGTGTGTGTGTGCGTGTGTGTGCGTGTGTTTGTGTGTATGAGTGTGTGTGTGTATGTATGTGTGTGAATGTGTTTGTATGTGTATGCGGGTGTGTGCGTGTGTGTGTGCGTGCGCGTGTCTGTGTGTGGAGTGTGGTATGCGTGTGTATATGTGAGTGTGTGCGCGTGTCTGTGTGTGTGAGTGTGTGTTTGTGGGTGTGTGTATGTGTGTGTTTGTGTATGCGTGTGCATATGTGTGAGTGTGTGTGTGTGTGTGTGTGTGCGTGCGAGTGTGTTCATTGCTTTGTTTTAAGGTCTTGCAGCTGTTATCTGGTCAAAGAAAATACTGAATTGATTCCCATGTAAGCTTTCCCCTCCTCCACTTTTTTTTTTTTTGATTGTTTTTGTTTTAGCCCAAGTCATTGGGTACCTTCGGTACATTTGTCACTATAGCCGGGGTAAGTGGCACTCACTCGCAATTTTGTCATTCTAATCAACGACTTTGTGTTTTCGGAACAATATCAATCTCCTGCCAATTTAATAAAGAATAATTCAATCGAGTGTCTAAATCTGTAATTAATAATAATAATAAAAATGATAATAGTAATAATAATAATGATAATAATGAATAAATAAATAACTAAATAACTAAATAGAATTCCCTTACTTTCTGTAGATATTCCTTTATTCGCAAGGATACATACTTGATACAATTGGGAACGTCCCATTCAGGTATTTTCATATTCTGTCGCACTGATCATAAATCCATCGTAAAGAAGCTTCACAATTTTTTTCTTCAAATGATTCTTATAGTACACAAAATTAAAAACAAATGTATATCATTATGTTTGACAGAATAAGAAAACAAGGATTGAATTGAGAAATACCTCTCGGCATATATTTCAATGCGTGTCGGTGGAACCGGGAAGGTAATGAACTTGTATATGATCAGCGGACATGAACAATGCAAGGTAGCTGCGAATATCTACGTTCTCTGGAACCTTCCTGGAACAGATTTTGTTTGGGCCCCTCAAAGTGTCCAGATGGCGTCCCCATAGCCCTCACCCCTCCTGAATGGCTAACCAAGTCCCATTCAGTGAAGTCGCCACCAGCCTAAGAGCTATTCGGGCCTGTTGGGGATCTTTGGGCGGTCGAATCAGTGCTCTCGAAGAGCACAATAAGCGACTTGAGGCCCAGCTGGAGGAGGAGAGGCGAGAACGCCAAGTCCTCCTCCAGAAATACGAGGCGAAAACACCAATGGAAGACATGCCCACACAGACCATGAGGATTAGTCGGAAATCCCATGGCTATAAGATCAACAGAAAACAATCGGCGGAAAACAGGTTTCTAAAGAAAGAATGGATTTTTCTAAAGGATCAACTGCAAGATTACAAGGGTCTGCTTCAGTGGTTTATGGAGGAAAGGCTCAGTCATCGCCTTGAGGAGAAACTCGATGACATGAAGGCGAAAATGGAGGTTCAGATGGAACAAATTTTGAAAGAGAACAAGGATCTGAATGAAAAAGTGAGGCGGTTGTAGGATCAAATCGAGGAACAGGGCAATGAGCTAAAAGAGCTTCGGATTGCCCAATCCGATGTTGGAAATTCAAGAGGCGTAGAAGAACGCCAGAAACAAAATTTGAAGCCCGAAATTGATAGACATGGAAAGCTCACAACGCCACCTACACCGCCTCCACCTCCACCTCTGCCTTGTATTCCTCCACCACCACCGCTTCCACCGGCCGTAAAGAGTAAGAGTAAAGAAGAAATCACGAAAAGCCCAAATAGGCCTTCGAGTGGACAAACAGACTTACGTGCCTTGCTTCTACAACAGATCCGAAGAGGAGTGAAATTGAGGCCCACGAAGCCTACGTAGGGGGAAAAGCCCATGGAAAGTGTTAATGAAGAAAGCTTAGCAGCGACATAGTCGCAAGGAAAGCTAAACACAACACCCCCACCGCCTCCTCCACCATCG
>NC_134801.1:25908739-25913739 GCF_046742065.1 Oratosquilla oratoria
TTCGCGTTCTTCTTCTTCTTCGCGTTCTTCGCGTTCTTCTTCTTCTTCGCGTTCTTCGCGTTCTTCTTCTTCTTCGCGTTCTTCTTCTTCTTCGCGTTCTTCGCGTTCTTCTTCTTCTTCTTCGCGTTCTTCTTCTTCTTCTTCTTCTTCTTCTTCGCGTTCTTCTTCTTCTTCTTCTTCTTCTTCTTCTTCTTCTTCTTCGCGTTCTTCTTCTTCTTCTTCTTCTTCTTCTTCTTCTTCTTCTTCTTCTTCTTCTTCTTCTTCTTCTTCTTCTTCTTCTTCTTCTTCTTCTTCGCGTTCTTCTTCTTCTTCTTCGCGTTCTTCTTCTTCTTCTTCTTCTTCTTCTTCTTCTTCTTCTTCTTCGCGTTCTTCTTCTTCGCGTTCTTCTTCTTCGCGTTCTTCTTCTTCGCGTTCTTCTTCTTCTTCTTCGCGTTCTTCTTCTTCTTCGCGTTCTTCTTCTTCTTCTTCTTCTTCTTCTTCTTCGCCTTCTTCTTCTTCTTCTTCTTCTTCTTCTTCTTCTTCTTCTTCTTCTTCTTCTTCTTCTTCTTCGCGTTCTTCTTCTTCTTCTTCTTCTTCTTCTTCTTCTTCTTCTTCTTCTTCTTCTTCTTCTTCTTCTTCTTCGCGTTCTTCTTCTTCGCGTTATTCTTCTTCGTCCTCGCGTTCTTCACGTTTTTCTTCACGTTCTTCTTCTTCTTCTTCTTCTTCTTCTTCTTCTTCTTCTTCTTCCTCGCGTTCTTCCTCGCGTTTTTCTTCGCGTTTCTTCTTCGCGTTCTTCTTCCTCGCGTTTTTCTTCGTGCTGGGGATCCCGTGTTGGGGTTCCGCCCCGAGGCCGAGGCTGAGGCCGAAGGGGAAAACGAGGGATTAGAGCGCGGAAAGCTGCGGCCGTAGGCCGCTGTTTGCGCAGCCAAGCCCCCGGCGAAGCCCGCGGCTTGTATATATATATATATATATATATATATATATATATATATATATATATATATATATATGTATGTTTTTTCCCCTATATATATGTATATATGTATATATATACGAGTATATATAGATGTATATGTATGTATATATAACATATATATGTATATATATATATATGTTTATATATATAAACATATATGTATATATATAATATATATATATATTTATATATATATATATGTATATATATATATATATATATATATATATATATATATATATATATATATATATACAGTATATACATACAGCAGGAAGGGACGGGGGCTAAGGTCACGTGTCCGACGTTGAGTGGACCTTGGTGGCTTTTGTCCACTGCTAGTGTAGAAGGTAGCATTTTATTAATTACAAATGAAGATATACAATCTGGTGACCATTGACCATAAGAGATATTGTAATTTGGAAAATTGTATATCAAAGAGGATTCTACCATTTTTCTTCTGAAACTGCATTTAGATTTGTAAATTGTTTCAGCATCGTCCCAATTCATCCTACGGTTTTTGTTGGGGACATGCTGAAATACGGCGGAATTTTCCTGCCCATATATGACTGAGTTCTTGTGTTCTTTGACCCTGGTGGTGAGGTCTCTACCCGTTTGTCCCCAATATACATCCTTGCAATCTAAACAAGGTACTCTTGGATCTATATGTATATTAACAACTTTACTGAACAAGTTGTTGGGATAATTGAAGATAAAATTGACTTTTTTCTTTTGGTAACAAATGAGACAAGTCATTAATTGATTTATCATAAGGTAATCTTATGCAACGATTATCCCACTTATGAATCATGGCGGAATGGGAATATGATTTGTAAAAACTAGTTTTGGCCTTACTAAGAGCTTTTCGTAAAAACCACGACGGGTATCCTAATTTTGTTAATTGACTTCTTACTGAAATTAGTTCCATGTCTAAATATTGTCAACTACAAATGTTCAAAGCCCGTAGGAATAGGCCTGAAGTAACGCTATATTTTATTTTGTCTGGATAGTGGCTAAAGAAATGTAGGTAGCTCCGTGTGGGTGGGCTTCCTATAAAATGTGAACGATAAAGACTCCGCATTTCTAGTTATTAAGATGTTTTAAAAAGGTAGCTTATGATCTATTTCCCATTCCACCTTGAATTTGATGTTGTTCGTTAGGTGATTGAGTTTGCTGTAGAATTCTTGGAAGGAACCCCATTCATCGTCCCAAATAGTAAAGATGTCATCAACATATCTGTGCCAAAACATTGCGGGCGGTTTAATTCCCGGTAGTAGCACTGATTCAAAATAATCCATATATAAATTGGCTAGAACTGGAGTGAGATTAGAGCCCATGGAACATCCAAATTTATTTTTAAAATATAGATCTTTGAAATGTATGTGTATGTATACATATATATATATTTATATATATATATATATATATATATATATATATATGTATATATACATATATATATATATATATATATATATATACATATACACACACAAGGATATTTAGATAAAGAAAATATAAGAAAAAGAGAGGAAGAGAGAGAGTGAAAGAGATGCAAATAGGCAAAATTGAGATGCATAGATACATGCATAGAGACAGTAGGAGAGAGAGATAGAGAGGAGAGAGAGTGGGTGGTTTTTTTTTGTGGTTCCAGCAGCGTCTAACTCCCTGACTCTACGACTCCAAGGCTCCACGGCTCCACGGCTCCACGGCTCCACGGCTCCACGGCTCCACGGCTCCACGGCTCCACGGCTCCATGGCTCTACAGCTCCACGGCTCCACGGCTCCACGGCTCTACAGCTCCACCGCTCCAGGGCTCCACGGCTCCACGGCTCAACGGCTCCACGGCTCCAGGGCTGTACGGCTACACGGCTCCACGGCTCCACGGCTCCACGGGTCCACGGATCCATGGCTCTAGTTCTCCACGGCTCCACGGCTCCACGACTCCACGTCTGCACGGCTCCACAGTTCCACGACTCCAAAGCTCCACGGCTGCAAGGCTCCACGGCTCTACGGCTCCACGGCTCCACGGCTTCACGGCTCTACGGCTCCACGGCTCCACAGCTCTTCGGCTCCAGTTCTCCACGGCTCCACGGCCCCACGGGTCCTCGGCTTCACGGCTCCACGGCTCCACGGCTCCATGGCTCCACGGCTCCACGGCTCCACGGCTCCATGACTCCACGGCTCCACTTCTCCACAGCTCCACGGCTCCATTTCTCCACGGGTCCACGGGTCCACGGGTCCACGGGTCCACGGGTCCACGGGTCCACGGGTCCACGGGTCCAAGGCTCCACGGCTCCACGGTTCCACGGCTCCACGGCTCCACGGCACAATGGCTCCACGGCTCCACGGCTCCACGGGTCCACGGCTCCACGGCTCCATGGCTCTACGGCTCCACGGCTCCACGGCTACCCGGCTCCACGGCTCCACAGCTCCACGGCTCCACGGCTCCACGGCTCCACGGCTCCACGGCTCCACGGCTCCATGGCTCCACGGGTCCACTTCTCCACTTCTCCACGGCTCCACGGCTCCACGACTCCACGGCTCCACGGCTCCACGGCTCCACGGCTCCACGACTCCATTGCTCCACGGCTCCACGGCCCCACGGCCCCACGACTACACGGCTACACGGTTCCACGGGTCCACGGGTCCACGGCTCCACGACTCCACTTCACCACGGCTCCAGGGCTCCACGGGTCCACAGGTCCAAGGGTCCACGGGTCCATGGTTCCACGGCTCCACGGCTCCACGGCTCCACGGCTCCACGGCTCCACGGCTCCACGGCTCCACGGCTCCACGGCTCCACGGCTCCACTGTTCCACGACTCCACTTCTCCACGGCTCCACGGCTCCACGGCTCCACGGCTCCACTTCTCCACAGCTCCATGGCTCCACAGCTCCACGGCTCCACGGCTGCATGACTCCACGGCTCCACGGCTCCACGGCTCTACAGCTCCACCGCTCCACCGCTCCACGGCTCCACGGCTCCACGGCTCCACGGCTCCACGGCTCCACGGCTCCACGGCTCCACGGCTCCACGGCTCCACGTGTTGTTCCAGCAGCGTCTAACTCCCTGACTCTACGACTCCAAGGCTCCACGGCTCCACGGCTCCATGGCTCCACGGCTCCACTGCTCCACGGCTCCACGGCTCCACGGCTCCACGGCTCCACGGCTCCACGGCTCCACGGCTCCACGGCTCCATGGCTCCACGGCTCCACCGCTCCACCGCTCCACGGGTCCACTGGTCCACGGCTCCACGGCTACACGGCTCCACGGCTCCACGCCTCCACGGTTCCACGGCTCCACGGCACCACGACTCCACGACTCCACGACTCCACGTCTGCACGGCTCCACAGCTCCACGACTCCAAAGCTCCACGGCTGCAAGGCTCCACGGCTCTACAGCTCCACGGCTCCAGTTCTCCACGGCTCCACGGGTCCACGGCTCCACGGCTCCACGGCTCCACGGCTCCACGGCTCCACCGCTCCACCGCTCCACGGCTCCACGGCTTCACGGCTCCACGGCTCCACGGCTCCACGGCTCCACGTGTTGTTCCAGCAGCGTCTAACTCCCTGACTCTACGACTCCAAGGCTCCACGGCTCCACGGCTCCATGGCTCCACGGCTCCACTGCTCCACGGCTCCACGGCTCCACGGCTCCACGGCTCCACGGCTTCACGGCTCCATGGCTCCACGGCTCTACAGCTCCACCGCTCCACGGGTCCACTGGTCCACGGCTCCACGGCTACACGGCTCCACGGCTCCACGCCTCCACGGTTCCACGGCTCCACGGCACCACGACTCCACGACTCCACGTCTGCACGGCTCCACAGCTCCACGACTCCAAAGCTCCACGGCTGCAAGGCTCCACGGCTCTACAGCTCCACGGCTCCAGTTCTCCACGGCTCCACGGGTCCACGGCTTCACGGCTCCACGGCTCCACGGCTCCACGGCTCCACGGCTCCACGGCTGCACGGCTCCACGGGTCCACGGTTTCAGGGCTCCACGGCTCCACGGCTCCATGGTTCCACGGCTCCACTTCTCCA
>NC_134801.1:25931239-25936239 GCF_046742065.1 Oratosquilla oratoria
GCGGAATTTTCCTGCCCATATTTGACTGAGTTCTTGTGTTCTTTGACCCTGGTGGTGAGGTCTCTACCCGTTTGTCCCCAATATACATCCTTGCAATCTAAACAAGGTAACTTATAAACCCCAGGAGTTGTACTACTCTTGGATCTATGATGTATATTGACAACTTTGTTGGGATAATTGAAGATAAAATTGACTTTTTTCTTTTGGTAACAAATGAGACAAGTCATTAATTGATTTATTATAAGGTAATCTTATGCAACGATTATCCCACTTATGAATCATGGCGGAATGGGAATCTGATTTGTAAAAACTAGTTTTGGCCTTACTAAGAGATTTTCGTAAAAACCACGACGGGTATCCTAATTTTGTTAATTGACTTCTTACTGAAATTAGTTCCATGTCTAAATATTGTGAACTACAAATTCTCAAAGCCCGTAGGAATAGGCCTGAAGCGACGCTATATTTTATTTTGTCTGGATGGTGGCTAAAGAAATGTAGGTAGCTCCCTGTGTGGGTGGGCTTCCTATAAACTGTGAACGATAAAGACTCCGCATTTCTAATTATTAAGATGTCTAAAAAAGGTAATTTATGATCTATTTCCCATTCCACCTTGAATTTGATGTTGTTCGTTAGGTGATTGAGTTTGCTGTAGAATTCTTGGAAGGAACCCCATTCATCGTCCCAAACCGTAAAGATGTCATCAACATATCTGTGCCAAAACATTGCGGGTGGTTTAATTCCCGGTAGTAGCACTGATTCAAAATATTCCATATATAAATTGACTAGAACTGGCGTGAGATTAGAGCCCATGGAACACCCGACTTTTTTTTAAATAAAGATATTTGAAATGTATGTATGTATATATATATATATATACATATATATATATATATACATATATATAATATATATATGTTATATATATATATATATGTATATATATACATATATATATATATATATAGATATACACAATGATATTTAGAAAAAGAAAATATAAGAAAAAGAGAGGAAGAGAGTGAAAGAGATGCAAATAGGCAAAATGGAGATGCATAGATACATACATAGAGACAGTAGGAGAGAAAGATAGAGAGGAGAGAGTGTGGGTGTGCTTTTTTTTTTGTGGTTCCAGCAGCGTCTACCTCCTTGACTCTACGACTCCAAGGCTCCACGGCTCCACGGCTCCACGGCTCCACAGCTCCACGGCTCCACGACTCCACGGCTCCACGGCTACACGGCTCTACAGCTCCACGGCTCCACGGCTCCACGGCTACAGGGCTCCGAGGCTCCACGGCTCCACGGCTCCACGACTCCACGTCTGCACGGCTCCACAGCTCCCCACGACTCCAAAGCTCCACGGCTGCAAGGCTCCACGGCTCTACGGCTCCACGGCTCTACGGCTCCACGGCTCCAATTGTCCACGGCTCCACGGCTCCACGGGTCCACGGCTCCACGGCTCCACGGCTCCACGGCTCCATGGCTTCACGGCTCCACGGCTCCACGGCTCCATGACTCCACGGCTCTACTTCTCCACAGCTCCACGGCTCCACAGTTCCATGACTCCACGGCTCTACTTCTCCACAGCTCCACGGCTCCATTTCTCCACGGCTCTACTTCTCCACAGCTCCACGGCTCCATTTCTCCACGGGTCCACGGGTCCATTCGTCCACGGGTCCACCGGTCCAAGGTTCCACGACTCCACGGTTCCACGGCTCCACAGCTCCACGGCACAATGGCTCCACGGCTCCACGGCTCCACGGCTCCACGGCTCCACGGCTCCACGGCTCCACGGCTCCACGGCTCCACGGCTCCACGGCTCCACGGCTCCACGGCTCCACGGCTCCACGGCTCCACGGCTCCATGGCTACATGGCTCCACGGCTCCACGGCTCCACGACTCCAAAGCTCCACGGCTCCACGGGTCCACGGCTCCACGGCCCCGCGGCTCCACGGCTCCACGGCTCCACGACTCCACGACTCCACTTCACCACGGCTCCAGGGCTACATGGCTCCACGGCTCCACGGCTCCACGACTCCAAAGCTCCACGGCTCCACGGCTCCACGGCTCCACGGCCCCACGGCTACACGGCTACACGGTTCCACGACTCCACGACTCCACGACTCCACTTCACCACGGCTCCAGGGCTCCACGGGTCCACGGGTCCACAGGTCCACAGGTCCACGGGTCCACGAGTCCACGGCTAAACGGCTCCACGACTCCACGGCTACTCGGGTCCACGGTTCCACGGCTCCACGGCTGCACGGGTCCAAGGCTACACGGCTCCACTGCTCCACGGCTCCACGGCTCCCCGGCTCCACGGCTCCACGGCTCCCCGGCTCCACTGCTCCACGACTCAACTGCTCCACGGCTCCTCGGCTCCACGGCTCCTCAGCTCCACGGCTCCACTTCTCCACGGCCCCATGGCTCCACAGCTCCATGGCTACACGGCTCCATGGCTCCACGGCTCCACAGCTACACGGCTCCACGGGTCCACGGGTCCACGGCTCCACGGCTCCACGGCTCCACGGGTTCACGGCTCCACGGCTCCACGGCTCTACGGCTCCCCGGCTCCACTGCTCCACGACTCCACTTCTCCACGGCTCCACGGCTCCACTTCTCCACGGGTCCACGGCTCCACGGCTCCACGGGTCCACAGGTCCACGGGTCCACGGGTCCACGGCTCCACGGGTCCACGGCTCCACGGCTACACGGCTCCACGACTCCACGGTTCCACGGGTCCACGACTCCACGGGTCCACGGGTCCACGGGTCCACTGCTCCACAACTCCACTTCTCCAAGGCTCCACGTTCCAGGGCTCCACTTCTCCACGGCTCCACGGCTCCACGGCTCCACGGGTCCACGGCTCCACGGCTCCACGGGTCCACGGCTCCACTTCTCCACGGCTCCACGGTTTCACTTCTCCACGGCTCCAAGGCTCCACAGCTCCATGGCTACACGGCTCCAGGGCTCCACGGCTCCACAGATCCAGGGCTCCACGGCTCCACGGCTCCACGGCTCCATGGCTCCACAGCACCACGGCTCCACGGCTCCACGGCTACCCGGCTCCACGACTCCACGGCTCCACAGCTCCACTGCTCTACGGGTCCACTTCTCCACGTCTCCACGGATCCACGGCTCCATGGCTCCACGGCTGCACGACTCCACGACCCCACTTCTCTACGGCTCCACGGCTCCACTTCTCCACGGCTTCACGGCTCCACGGCTCCACGGCTCCACGGCTCAACTTCTCCACGGCTAGGTGTGTATGTACATGTGTGTGTGTGTACATGTGTATGTATGTACATGTGTGTCTATGTACATGTATGTGTGTGTACTTGTGTGTGTGTTCATGTGTTTGTGGTACATGTGTGCATATTCATGTGTGTGTTTACATATGTTTGTACATGTGTGTGTACGCATATGTGTTTGAGTGTGTATATATGTGTGTATATATATTTGTGTGTGTTCATGCATAGGTAAATGTGTGTGTGTGTACATGTATGTTTTTGTATATGTGAATTTATGAACCTGTGTGTACACATTGTGTGTACATTGTGCGTGTGTACATTTGTGTATATATGTGTATGTGCATACATGTGTGTCTACATGTATGTGCACATGTGTGTGTACATGTGTTTGTGTATACGGTTCTTTTTGTACGTGTTTTGTGTGCGTCTGTAAGTGTATGTTTGTGTTTGTATGTGTGTGTGTGTGTGTGTGTGTGTGTGTGTGTGTGTGCGTTCGTGGGTGCGTGCGTGCCTACGTGCGTGCGTGTGCGTGTGTGTGTGTGTGTGTGTGTGTGTGTGTGTGTGTGTGTGTGTGTGTGTGTGTGTGTGTGTGTGTGTGTGTTTGATTTGTCTGGGTGAGTGTGTCTGTGTGTGCAATTGTTTGGGTGAGTATGTCTGTGTGTGTTTCTGAATGAGTGTGTGTCTGTATGTGTGTGTGTCTATGTGTGTGTATGTGTGTATGTCTGTGTGTGTATATGTGTTAATCTGTGTCTGTGTGTCCGTATCTATGCGAGTGTATATATGCGTGTGTGTGTGTGTGTGTTTTTGCGCGGGCGCGTGTGTGTGTGTGTGTATGTTTGTGTGTTTGTGTATGTGTGCGTGTATGTGTGTGTGTGTGTGTGTGTGTGTGTGTGTGTGTGTGTGTGTGTGTGTGTGTGTGTGTGTGTGTGTGTGTGTGTGTGTGTGTGTGTGTGTGTGTGTGTGCATTCACTTTGATCTTTGGATCACGTGTTGGACTCGTGATCGACAGCTATTTCCCTTTCGGAAGAGAGCTCAGAGCTCGTATGACCGATCTATAGGTAATGCTATGACCTTTCACACACACACACACCCAACTCCTCGCCCACGTGAATCAGAGTAATGACCCGAAGCACAGCGATACCGAAATAATCTCGGCCCTGGGCAGGATTCGAACCAGGTACTGTGAGCACCACCGTACTACTACCAACCGCGACACCGAGAGAGTGTGTGTGTTTATGTGTGTGTGTGTGTGTGTGTGTGTGTGACGACGACGACGACGACCAGAACGACGAGGACGACGGCGACGACGACGACAACGACGAGGCCGACGAAGGCGACGGCGACGGCGACGGCGACAGCCATCAGTCTCGTTCTTTTGGGGCCTCCGTCCTTTGGAGTTTCTCGGGGGCCCGCGTCCTTCCCTCGTTCTCGGGGGCCCCTGTCCTCTCGAGTTCTCGGGGCCCCCGTCCTCGCAAATATTCGGGGGCCGCCGTCCTTTCCTCATTCTCGGGGGCCCCCGTCCTTTCCTCGTTCTCAGGGGCCCTCGTCCTTTCCTCGTTCTCGGTGGCCCCCGTTCCTTTCGAGTTTCTCGGGGGCCCCCGTACCTTTCCGAGTTCTCGGGGGCCCCCGTTCCTTTCGAATTTCTTGCGGGCCCCCGTTTCTTTCGAGGTCTTCTTCTTCTTCTACTTCTTCTTCTTCTTCTTCTTTTTCTTCTTCTTCTTCTTCTTCTTCTTCTTCTTCTTCTACTTCGCG
>NC_134801.1:25941239-25946239 GCF_046742065.1 Oratosquilla oratoria
TGTTTGATTGTGTGTGTGTGTTTGATTGTGTGTGTGTGTGTGTGCGTGTGTGTGTGTGTGTGTGTGTGTGTGTGTGTGTGTGTGTGTGTGTGGTGTGTGTGTGTGTGTGCGTGTGTGTGTGTGTGTGTGTGTGTGTGTGTGTGTGTGTGTGTGTGTGTGTGTGTGTGTGTGTGTGTGTGTGTGTGTGTGTGTGTGTGTGTGTGTGTGTGTGTGTGTGTGTGTGTGTGTGTGTGTGTGTGTTTGTGCGCGCGCGCGCGTGTGTGTGTGTGTGTGTGTGTGTGCGTGTGTGTGTGTGTGTGTGTGTGTGTGTGTGTGTGTGGACCCGTGGACCCATGGACCCGTGGACCCGTGGACCCGTGGAGAAATGCAGCAGTGGAGCTGTGGAGAAGTGGAGCCGTGGAGTCATGGAACCGTGGAGCCGTGGAGCCATGGAGACATGGAGCCATGGAGCCGTGAAGCCGTGGACCCGTGGAGCCCTAGAGCCGTGTAGAACTGGAGCCGTGGAGCCGTAGAGCCGTAGAGCCGTGGAGCCTTGCAGCCGTGGAGCTTTGGAATCGTGGAGCTGTGGAGCCGTGCAGACGTGGAGTCGTGGAGCCGTGGAGCCGTAGTTCCGTGGAGCCGTGGAGGCGTGGAGCCATGGAGCCGTGTAGCCGTGGAGCCGTGTAGCCGTGGAGCTGTAGAGCCGTGGAGCCGTGGAGCCGTGGAGCGGTGGAGCTGTAGAGCCGTGGATCCGTGGAGCCGTGGAGAAGTGAACCCGTGGAGCCGTGGAGCCGTGAACCCGTGAAGCCGTGGAGCCATGGAGTCGTAGAGTCAGGGAGTTGGACGCTGCTGGAACCGTGGAGCCGTGGAGCCGTGGAGCAGTGGAGACGTGGAGCTGTGTAGCCATGGAGCTATGGAGCCATGGAGCCGTGGAGAAGTAGAGCCGTGGCTCCGTGGAGAAGTGGAGTCGTGGAGCAGTGGAGCCGGGGAGCCGTGGTGCCGTGGAGCCGTGGAGCCGTGGAGCCGTGGAGCCGTGGAGCAGTGGAGCCGTGTAGCCGTGGAGCCGTGGAGCCGTGGAGCCGTGGAGCCGTGGAGCCGTGGAGCCGTGGACCGGTGGACCCGTGGACCTGTGGACCCGTGGAGCCCTGGAGCAGTGGTGAAGTGGAGTCGTGGAGCTGTGGAGTCGTGGAGCCCTGTAGCCGTGTAGCCGTGTAGCCGTGTAGCCATGGGGCCGTGGAGCCGTGGAGCAATGGAGTCGTGGAACCGTGGAGCCGTGGAGCCGTGGAGCCGTGGAGCTGTGGATCCGTGGATCCGTGGAGAAGTGGGCCCGTGGAGCCGTGGAGCCGTGGAGTCGGGTAGCCGTGGAGCCGTGGAGCCGGGTAGTCGTGGAGCCGTGGAGCCATGGAGCCGTGGAGCGGTGGAGCCGTGGAGCCGTGGAGCCGTGGAGCCGTGGAGCCGTGGAGCCGTGGAGCCGTGGAGAACTGGAGCCGTGGAGCCGTAGAGCCGTGGAGCCTTGCAGCCGTGGAGCTTTGGACTCGTGGAGCTGTGGAGCCGTGCAGACGTGGAGTCGTGGACGCCGTAGAGCCGTGGTTCCGTAGAGCCGTGGAGGCGTGGACGCCGTGGAGCCGTGGTTCCGTGGAACCGTGGAGGCATGGAGCCGTGGAGCCGTGTAGCCGTGGAGCCGTGGAGCCGTGGAGCCGTGGAGCCGTGGAGCCGTGGAGCCGTGGAGCCGTGGAGCCGTGGAGAACTGGAGCCGTGGAGCCGTGGAGCCGTGGACCCGTGGATCCGTGGAGCCGTGGAGTTGTGGAGCCGTGGAGCCTTGGAGTCTTAGAGTCAGGGAGTTAGACGCTGCTGGATCAGTGGAGCCATGGAGCCGTGTAGCCGTGGAGCCGTGTAGCCGTGGAGCCATGGAGCCGTGTAGCCATGGAGCTGTGGAGCCGTGACCCCGTGGTGCAGTGGAGCTGTGGAGTCGTGGAGCCGTGGAGAAGTGGAGTCGTGGAGCAGCGGAGCCGGGGGGCCGTGTAGCCGTGGAGCCGTGGAGGCGTGGAGGCATGGAGCAGTGGAGTCGTGTAGCCGTAGAGCCGTGGAACCGTGGAGCCGTGGAACCGTGGACCCGTGGATCCGTGGACCCGTGGACCCGTGGAGCCCTGGAGCCGTGGTGAAGTGGAGTCGTGGAGTCGTGGAGCCCTGTAGCCGTGTAGCCGTGGGGCCGTGGAGCCGTGGAGCCGTGGAGAAATGGAGAAGTGGACCCGTGGAGCCGTGGAGCCATGGAGCCGTGGAGCCGTGGAGCAATGGAGTCGTGGAGCCGTGGAGCCGTAGAGCCATGGAGCCGTGGAGCCGTGGAGAAGTGGAGAAGTGGACCCGTGGAGCCGTGGAGCCATGGAGCCGTGGAGCCGTGGAGCCGTGGAGCCGTGGAGCCATGGAGCCGTGGACCCGTGGACCCGTGGAGCCGTGGAACCGTGGAGCCATTGTGCCGTGGAGACGTGGAGCCGTGGAGCCGTGGAGCCGTGGAGCCAAGGAGCCTTGGACCCATGGACCCGTGGACCCATGGACCCGTGGACCCATGGACCCGTGGACCCATGGACCCGTGGAGAAATGGAGCAGAGGAGCTGTGGAGAAGTGGAGCCGTGGAGTCATGGAGCCGTGGAGCCATGGAGCCGTGAAGCTGTGGAGAACTGGAGCCGTGGAGCCGTGGAGAACTGGAGCCGTAGAGCCGTGGAGCCTTGCAGCCGTGGAGCTTTGGAGTCGTGGAGCTGTGGAGCCGTGCAGACGTGGAGCTGTGGGCACATGGTGCCGTGGAGCCGTGGAGGCGTGGAGCCGTGGAGCCGTGTAGCCGTGTAGCCGTGGAGCCGTGGAGCCGTGGAGCCGTGGAGCCGTGGAGCCGTGGAGCCGTGGAGCCGTGGAGCCGTGGAGCCGTGGAGCGGTGGAGCTGTAGAGCCGTGGAGCCGTGGAGCCGTGGAGAAGTGGACCCGTGGAGCCGTGGAGCCTTGGTGTCGTAGAGTCAGGGAGGTAGACGCTGCTGGAACCACAAAGAAAAAACACCCACTCTCTCTCCTCTCTGTCTCTCTCTCCTACTGTCTCTATGTATGTATCTATGCATCTCTATTTTGCCTATTTGCATCTCTTTCACTCTCTCTCTTCCTCTCTTTTTCTTATATTTTCTTTATCTAAATATCATTGTGTATATATATATGTATATATATATATATATATATATATATGTATATATATATATATATATATATATATATATATATGTATACATTTCAAAGATCTTTATTTTAAAAAGAAATTCGGATGTTCCATGTGCTCTAATCTCACGCCAGTTCTAGCCAATTTATATATATGGATTATTTTGAATCAGTGCTACTACCGGGAATTAAACCACCCGCAATGTTTTGGCACAGATACGTTGATGACATCTTTACGATTTGGGACGATGAATGGGGTTCCTTCCAAGAATTCTACAGCAAACTCAATCACCTAACGAACAACATCAAATTCAAGGTGGAATGGGAAATAGATCATAAGCTACCTTAATAATTAGAAATGCGGAGTCTTTATCGTTCACAGTTTATAGGAAGCCCACCCACACAGGGAGCTACCTACATTTCTTTAGCCACTATCCAGACAAAATAAAATATAGCGTCGCTTCAGGCCTATTCTTACGGGCTTTGAAAATTTGTAGTTCACAATATTTAGACATGGAACTAATTTCAGTAAGAAGTCAATTAACAAAACTAGGATACCCGTCGTGGTTTTTACGAAAAGCTCTTAGTAAGGCAAAAACTAGTTTTTACAAATCATATTCCCATTCCGCCATGATTCATAAGTGGGATAATCGTTGCATAAGATTACCTTATAATAAATCAATTAATGACTTGTCTCATTTGTTACCAAAAGAAAAAAGTAAATCTTATCTTCAATTATCCCAACAACTTGTTCAGTAAAGTTGTCAATATACATCATAGATCCAAGAGTAGTACAACTCCTGGGGTTTATAAGTTACCTTGTTTAGATTGCAAGGATGTATATTGGGGACAAACGGGTAGAGACCTCACCACCAGGGTCAAAGAACACAAGAACTCAGTCAAATATGGGCAGGAAAATTCCGCCGTATTTCAGCATGTCCCCAACAAAAACCAAAGGATAAATTGGGACGATGCTGAAACAATTTACAAATCTAAATGCAGTTTCAGAAGAAAAATGGTAGAATCCTCTTTGATATACAATTTCCAAATTACAATATCTCTTATGGTCAATGGTCACCAGATTATATATCTTCATTTGCAATGAATAAAATGCTACCTTCTACACTAGCAGTGGACAAAAGCCACCAAGGTCCATGCAACGCCGGACACGTGACCTGAGCCCCGGTCCCTTCCTGCTAACCTCACTACTTCTGTATAAATATATATTGTTCTTTACTCTATAATTTTCCAAGTTGAGGTTCACGAAGTACACCTACCCCCCCCCCTCTCTCTCTCTCTCTCTCTCTCTCTCTCTCTCTCTCTCTCTCTCTCTCTCTCTCTCTCTCTCTCTCTCTCTCTCTCTCTCTCTCTCTCTCTCTCTCTCTCTCTCTCTCTTTTTTGAAGCCCGTCAATCACTCTTGAGTACAAGCTTAAAAGGTTCGACACACATGACCTTACAAATATGAATTAAAACTGTCCGTCAGAATGTTTATTTCTTGATGACATTTGGCCCATCGATCTTTCACAATTTGTTTACATAATTTGACAATGGTTACTGATTATGGCCTATAATTTGATTGTGGGTCCTTGTTTGTGTGAATCTGTGTGTGTGTATGTGTGTGTGTGTGTATGTGTGTGTGTGTGTGTGTGTGTATGTGTGTATTCACTTGGTCTTTGGATCACGTGTTGGACTCGTGATCGACAGCTATTTCCCTCCTGGAAGAGAGCTCAGAGCTCGTAGGTCCGATCTATGGGTAATGCTATGACCTTTCACACACACACACACCCAACTCCCCGCCCACGAGAGTCAGAGTAACGACCCGAAGCGCA
>NC_134801.1:25951239-25956239 GCF_046742065.1 Oratosquilla oratoria
ATACTTATCAATATATATATATATATACATATATATATATATATATATATGTATTTATATATATAAATATATAAAAAAAAATATATATATATATATATATATATAAATATATATATATACAAGGATATATAGATAAAGAAAATATAAGAAAAAGAGAGGAAGAGAGAGAGTGAAAGAGATGCAAATAGGCAAAATGGAGATGCATAGATACATACATAGAGACAGTAGGAGAGAGAGATAGAGAGGAGAGAGAGTGGGTGTTTTTTGTTTTGTGGTTCCAGCAGCGTCTAACTCCCTGACTTTATGACTATAAGGCTCCACGGCTCCACGGCTCCACAGCTCCACGGGTCCACTTCTCCACGGCTCCACGGCTCCACGGCTCCACAGCTCCACGGGTCCACTTCTCCACGGCTCCACGGCTCCACGGCTCCACGACTCCACGTCTGCACGGCTCCATAGCTCCACGTCTCCAAAGCTCCACGGCTGCAAGGCTCCACGGCTCTACGGCTCCACGGCTCCACGGGTCCACGGTTTCACGGCTCCACGGCTCCACGGCTCCACGGCTCCACGGCTCCACGGCTCCATGACTCTACGGCTCCACTTCTCCACATCTCCACGGCTCCATTTCTCCACGGCTCCACGGCTCCACGGCTACCCGGCTACCCGGCTACCCGGCTACCCGGCTACCCGGCTCCACGGCTCCACGGTTCCACGGCTCCACGGCTCCACGGCTCCACGGCTCCACTTCTCCACGGCTCCACGGCTCCACGGCTCCACGGCTCCACGGCTCCACGGCTCCACGGCTCCACGGCTCCACGGCTCCACGGCTCCACGGCTCCACGGCTCCACGGCTCCACGGCTCCACGGCTCCACGGCTCCACGGGTCCACGGGTCCACGGGTCCACGGCTCCACGGCTCCACGGCTCCACGGCTCCACGGCTCCACGGCTCCACGGCTCCACGGCTCCACGGCTCCACGGCTCCACGGCTCCACGGCTCCACGGCTCCACTGCTCCACGACTCCACTTCTCCACTGCTCCACGGCTACACGACTGCACTTCTCCACGGGTCCATGGCTCCACAGCTCCATGGCTACACGGCTCCATTTCTCCACGGCTCCACGGCTCCACGGCTCCACGGCTCTACGGCTCCAAGGTTCCAGCAGCGTCTAACTCCCTGACTCTACGACTCCAAGGCTCCACGACTCCACGGCTCCACGACTCCACTTCACGACGACTCCAGGGCTCCACGGGTCCACGGTCCACAGGTCCACGGGTCCACGGGTCCACGGGTCCACGGTTCCACGGCTCCACGGCTCCACGGCTCCACGGCTCCACGGCTACACGGCTCCACGGCTCCACGGCTCCACGGCTCCACTGCTCCACGACTCCACTTCACCACGGCTCCACGGCTCCGCGGTTCCACTTCTCCACGGCTCCATGGCTCCACAGCTCCATGGCTACACGGCTCCATGGCTCCACGGCTCCACAGCTCCACGGCTCAACGGCTCCACCGCTCCACGGCTCCACGGGTCCACGGGTCCACGGGTCCACGGGTCCACGGCTCCACGGGTTCACGGCTCCACGGCTCCTCGGCTGCACGGCTCCACTGCTCCACGACTCCACTTCTCCACGGCTCCACTTATCCACTTCTCCACGAATCCAGAGCTCCACGGGTCCACGGGTCCACGGGTCCACGGGTCCACGGGTCCACGGGTCCACGGGTCCACGTGTCCACGGCTCCACTGCTCCACGACTCCACTTCTCCACGGCTCCACGGCTCCACTTCTCCACTTCTCCACGGCTCCACGGCTCCACGGCTCCACGGCTCCACGGCTCCACGGCTACACGGCTCCACGGCTCCATGGGTCCTCAGCTACACGGCTCCACGGCTCCACGGCTCCACTTCTCAACGGCTAGATGTGTATGTACATGTGTGTGTGCGTACATGTGTATGTATGTACATGTGTGTCTATGTACATGTATGTGTGTGTACTTGTGTGTGTGTTCATGTGTGTGTGGTACATGTGTGCATATACATGTGTGTGTATACATATATTTGTACATGTAAGTGTACGCATATGTGTTTGAGTGCGTATATATGTGTGTATATATATTTGTGTTTGTTCATGCATAGGTAAATGTGTGTGTGTGTACATGTATGTTTTTGTATATGTGAATTAATGTACCTGTGTGTACACATTTTGTGTACATTTTGTGTGTATACATTTGTGTATATATGTGTATGTGTATAAATCTGTGTCTACATATATGTGGACATGTGTGTGTACATGTGTTTGTGTATACGGTTCTTTTTGTACGTATTTTGTGTGCGTCTGTAAGTGTATGTTTGTGTTTGTATGTGTGTGTGTGTGTGTGTGTGTGTGTGTGTGTGTGTGTGTGTGTGTGTGTGTGCGTGCGTGCGTGGGTGCGTGCGTTCGTGCGTAGCGTACGTGCATGCGTGTGTGTGTGTGTGTGTGTGTGTGTGTGTGTGTGTGTGTGTGTGTGTGTGTGTGTGTGTGTGTGTGTGTGTGTGTGTGTGTTTGATTTGTTTGTGTGTGTAATTGTCTGGGTGAGTGTGTCTGTGTGTAATTGTCTGGGTGAGTGTGTCTGTGTGTGTAATTGTCTGGGTGAGTGTGTCTGTGTGTGTTTCTGAATGAGTGTGTGTGTGTATGTGTGTTGTGTGTATATGTGAGTATGTCTGTGTGTGTATATGTGTTTATCTATGTCTGTGTGTCCGTATCTATGCGAGTGTATATATATGCGTGTGTGCATGTGTGTGTTTTTGCGTGTGTGTGTGTATGTGTGTGTGTTTGTGTTTATGTGTGCGTGTATATGTGTGTGTATGTATTCACCTCGGTCTGTGTGTGTGTGTGTGTCTGTGTGTGTGTGTGTGTGTGTGTTTGTGTACGTGTGTGTGTGTGTGTATTCACTTTGGTCTTTGGATCACGTGTTGGACTCGTGATCGACAGGTATTTCCCTCCCGGAAGAGAGCTGAGAGCTCGTATGACCGATCTATGGGTAATGCTATGACCTTTCACACACGCCCAACTCCTCGCCCACGTGAATCAGAGTAGCGACCCGAAGCACAGCGATATCGAAATAATTTCGGCCCTGGGCAGGATTCGAACCAGGTACTGCGAGCACCACCGTACTTCTACCAACCGCGACACCGGTGGTGTGTGTGTGTGTGTGTGTGTGTGTGTGTGTGTGTGTGTGTGTGTGTGTGTGTGTGTGTGTGTGTGTGTGTGTGTGTGTGTGTGTGTGTGTGTGTGTGTGTGTGACGACGACGACGACGACGACGACGACGATGACGACGACGACGATGACGACGACGGCGATGGCGACAGCCATCAGTCTCGTTCCTTTGGGGCCCGCGTCCTTTCCATGTTCTCGGGGGCCCGCGTCCTTTCCTCGTTCTCGGTGGCCCCCGTCCTTTCCTCGTTCTCGGGGCCCCTGTCCTCTCGTGTTCTCGGGGCCCCCGTCCTCTCAAATTTTCGGGGGCCCCCGTCCTTTCCTCATTCTCGGGGGTCCCCGTCCTTTACTCGTTCTCTGGGACCCCCGTCCTTTCCTCGTTCTCGGGGGCCCCCGTTCCTTTCGAGTTTCTCGGGGCCCCCCGTGCCTTTTCGAGTTTCTTGCGGGACCCCGTTTCTTTCGAGTTCTTTGGGGGCCTCCGTTCCTTTCTTCATCTTCTTCTTCTTCTACTTCTTCTTCTTCTTCTTCTTTTTTGCAATGATCAAGATATAGCAAGAAGATTTGAAGGGTATTTCTTAGAGAAATATTTTCTACGATCTTTTTCTTCCTAGGTTTCTTGATTCTGTTGGTTATTCATGAAGGGTATTGAAAAAGATCAAGAGATAATGCAACTCTTCATTCGTTGTCGAGTATTTTTCATATGTTTTTTTTCAGTTTACCATCGGAAAAGAACAGATTCAATTGGGAGAATCTGAGTCATTGAGCAAATAGATAAAGGATGTCTCGATCAATCAATTGGCCTCCTGTAATTTTATTCTGTCTATCTCCAGACGATTTCATTCAGCTGGCAGTACCTTCTCAATTACCATACAGCGTCAGGTGAAGTCTCAAGTGGGTTCTTGCTTCCGCCAGGTCACTTTAGTCAGCTGAGGTAAGGAGAAGTCACCCTGTGTGTGTGTGTTTGTGTGTGTGTGTGTTTGTGTGTGTGTATGTGTGTGGGTGTGTGTTTGTGTGTGTGTGTGTGTGTGTGTTGTTGTGGTGGTTTGTGTGTGTTGGTGTGTGTGTGTTGTGTATTCACTTGGTCTTCACTTGGTGGTTTTTGATCACGTGTTCGACTCGTGATCGACAGCTATTTCCCTCCTGGAAGAGAGCTTAGAGCTCGTAGGTCCGATCTATGGGTAATGCTATGACCTTGCACACACACACACCCCCAACTCCCCGCCCACGAGAGTCAGAGTAACGACCCGAGGCACAGCGATACCGAAATAATTTCGGCCCTGGGCAGGATTCGAACTGGGTGCTGGGAGCATTTCTGCTTCCCAGTTCAGCGCTCTACCAACTATGCCACCGAGTTTGTGTGTTTGTGTGTGTGTGTCTGTGTGTGTGCCTGTGTCTTTGTCTATATGTGTGTGTGTGTGTGTGTATGTGTATGTGTATGTGTGTGTGTGTGTGTGTGTGTGGTGTGTGTGTATGTGTGTGTATGCATGTATTTGTGTGTATGTGTGTGTATGTGGTGTGTATGTGTGTTTATGTATGTGTATGTATGTGCGTGTGTGTGTGTGTATTTGCCTAGTTGTATTATGCGAGAAGGGGAGCTATGCTAGTAGTGTCCCGCCTTTGTATTTCACAGTGTCTAGTTTGCTTTTAAACTCATGAATGTTTTTTGCGCATACTATATCATTGTCCACTTTGTTCCAAGTGTCCACTACTCTATGTGGAAAACGGTTTTCTTCAGTTCTCTTCTGTAACTATGTTTTTTGTTTTTTTCCATGTCCTCTTGTGTTTGTCTTATCCCAGTTTAGTAAGT
>NC_134801.1:25961239-25966239 GCF_046742065.1 Oratosquilla oratoria
GAGCCGTGGAGCCGTGGAGCCGTGGAGCCGTGGAGCCGTGGAGCCGTGGAGTCGTGGAGCCGTGTAGCCGTGGACCCGTGGACCCCTGGACTCGTGGACTCGTGGACCCGTGGATCCGTGGACCCGTGGACCCGTGGACCCGTGGAGAAGTGGAGAAGTGGAGCCGTGGAGCTGTGGAGAAGTGGAGTCGTGGAGCAGTGGAGCCGGGGAGCCGTGGAGCCGTGGAGCCGTGAACCCGTGGAGCCGTGGAGCCGTGGAGCCGTGGAGCCGTGGAGCCGTGGAGCCGTGGAGCCGTGGAGCCGTGGAGCCGTGGAGCCGTGTAGCTGTGGAGACATGGAGCCATAGAGCCGTGTAGCCATGGAGCTGTGGAGCCATGGAGCCGTGGAGAAGTGGAGCCGTGGAGCCGTGGGGCCGTGCAGAAGTGCAGTCGTGGAGCAGTGGAGCCGTGGAGTCGTGTAGCCGTGTAGCCGTGGGGCCGTGGAGCCTTGGAACAATGGAGTCGTGGGCCGTGGCACCATGGCTCCACGGCTCCACGACACCTCGTCTGCACGGCTCCATAGCTCCACGACTCCAAAGCTCCACGGCTGCAAGGCTCCACGGCTCTACGGCTCCATGGCTCCACGGGTCCACGGTTTCACGGCTCCACGGCTCCACGGCTCCACGGCTCCATGGCTCCACGGCTCCACGGCTCCATGACTCCACGGCTCCACTTCTCCACAGCTCCACGGCTACATTTCTCCACGGCTTCAAGGCTCCATGGCTCCACGGCTCCACGGCTACCCGGCTCCACGGCTCCACGGCTCCACGGCTCCACGGCTCCACGGCTCCACGGCTCCACGGCTCCACGGCTCCACGGATACACTTCTCCACGGCTCCACGGCTCCATGGCTCCACGGCTCTACGGCTACACGGCTCCAATGCTCTACGGCTCCATGGCTCCACGGCTCCCCGGCTCCACTGCTCCACGACTCCACTTCTCCACTGCTCCTCCAGAGAGATAGAGAGGAGAGAGAGTGGGTGTGTTTATTTTTTTTTGTGGTTCCAGCAGCGTCTAACTCCCTGACTTTATGACTATAAGGCTCCACGGTTCCACGGCTCCACGGCTCCACAGATCCACGGGTCCACTTCTCCACTTCTCCACGGCTCCACGGCTCCACAGCTCCATGGGTCCACTTCTTCACGGCTCCACGGCTCCCCAGCTCTACAGCTCCACCGCTCCACGGTTCCACGGCTCCACGGCTACACGGCTACACGGCTCCACGGGTCCACGGCTCCACGGCTCTACAGCTCCACGGCTCCACGGCTACACGGCTACACGGCTCCACGGCTCCACGGCTCCACGGCTACACGGCTACACGGCTCCACGGCTCCACGCCTCCACGGCTCCACGGCACCATGGCTCCACGGCTCCACGACTCCTCGTCTGCACGGCTCCATAGCTCCACGACTCCAAAGCTCCACGGCTGCAAGGCTCCACGGCTCTACGGCTCCACGGCTCCACGGGTCCACGGTTTCACGGCTCCACGGCTCCACGGCTCCACGGCTCCACGGCTCCATGGCTCCACGGCTCCACGGCTCCATGACTCCACGGCTCCACTTCTCCACAGCTCCACGGCTACATTTCTCCACGGCTTCACAGCTCCATGGCTCCACGGCTCCACGGCTACCCGGCTCCACGGCTCCACGGCTCCACGGCTCCACGGCTCCACGGCTCCACGGCTCCACGGCTCCACGGCTCCACGGCTCCACGGATACACTTCTCCACGGCTCCATGGCTCCACGGCTCCACGGCTACCCGGCTCCACGGCTCCACGGCTCCACGGCTCCACGGCTCCACGGCTCCACGGCTCCACGGGTACACTTCTCCACGGCTCCACGGGTCCACGGCTCCACGGCTCCACGGCTCCACGGCTCCACGGCTCCACGGCCTCACGGCTACACGGCTACAGGGCTCCACGACTCCACGGCTCCACGACTCCACTTCATCACGGCTCGAGGGCTCCACGGGTCCACGGGTCCACGGCTCCATGGCTCCACGGCTCTACGGCTACACGGCTCCACTGCTCTACGGCTCCATGGCTCCACGGCTCCCCGGCTCCACTGCTCCACGACTCCACTTCTCCACTGCTCCACGGCTCCACGGCTCCATGGCTCCACAGCTCCATTGCTACACGGCTCCATTTCTCCACGGCTCCACGGCTCCACGGCTCCACGGCTCAACGGTTCCAGCAGCGTCTAACTCCCTGACTTTACGACTCCAAGGCTCCACGGCTACACGGCTACACGGCTCCACGGCTCCACGGCTCCAGGGCTCCACGGCTCCACGGGTCCACTTCTCCACGGCTCCACTTCTCCACGGCTCCACGGCTCCACGGCTCCACGGCTCTACAGCTCCACCGCTCCACGGCTCCACGGCTCCACGGCTCCACGGCTCCACGGCTCCACGGCTCCACGGCTACACGGCTACACGGCTCCACGGCTCCACGCCTCCACGGCTCCACGGAACCACGGCTCCACGGCTCCACGACTCCACGTCTGCACGGCTCCACAGCTCCACGAGTCCAAAGCTCCACGGCTCTACGGCTCCACGGCTCCAGTTCTCCACGGCTCCACGGCTCCACGGCTCCAGGGCTCCAGGGGTCCACGGCTCCACGGTTCCACGGCTCCACGGCTCCACGACTCCATCGCTCCACGGCTCCACGGATCCACGGCCCCACGGCTACACGGCTACACGGCTACACGGCTACACGGCTCCACGACTCCACGACTCCACTTCACCACGACTCCAGGGCTCCACGGGTCCACGGTCCACAGGTCCACGGGTCCACGGGTCCACGGGTCCACGGGTCCACGGCTCCACGGCTCCACGGCTCCACGGCTACACGGCTCCACTGCTCCACGGCTCCACGGCTCCAGGGCTCCCCGGCTCCATTGCTCCACGACTCCACTTCTCCACGGCTCCAAGGCTCCGCGGCTCCACTTCTCCACGGCTCCATGGCTCCACAGCTCCATGGCTACACGGCTCTATGGCTCCACGGCTCCACAGCTCCACGGCTCCACCGCTCCACGGCTCCACGGCTCCACGGGTCCACGGGTCCATGGGTCCACGGGTCCACGGGTTCACGGGTCCACGGCTCCACGGGTTTACGGCTCCACGGCTCCTCGGCTGCACGGCTCCACTGCTCCACGACTCCACTTCTCCACGGCTCCACTTCTCCACTTCTCCATGGGTCCAGAGCTCCACGGGTCCACGGGTCCACGGGTCCACGGTTACACGGCTCCACCACTCCACGGCTCCACGGCTCCACGGCTCCACGGCTCCACGGCTCCACGGCTCCACGGCTCCACGGCTCCACGGTTCTACGGCTCCACTGATCCACGACTACACTTCTCCAACGGCTCCACGGCTTCACTTCTCTACTGCTCCACGGCTCCACGGCTCCACGGCTCCACTGCTCCACTGCTCCACGGCTCTACGGCTCCACGGCTACACGGCTCCACGGCTCCACGGGTCCACGGTTCCACGGGTCCATGGGTCCACGGTTCCACGGCTACACGGCTACACGGCTCCACGGTTCCACGACTCCACGGCTCCACGGCTTCACTACTCCACTGCTACACTTCTCCACGGCTCCACGGCTCCACGGGTCCACGGCTACACGGCTCCACGGCTCCACGGGTACACGGGTCCACGGGTCCACGGCTCCACGGCTCCACGGGTCCACGGGTCCACGGGTCCACGGGTCCACGGGTCCACGGGTCCACGGGTCCACGTGTCCACCTGTCCACGGGTCCACGGGTCCACGGGTCCAAGGCTCCACGACTCCACTTCTCCACGGCTCCACGACTCCACGAACCTACTTTGGTTTTCTACGGCTCCACGGCTCCACTTCTCCACGGCTTCACGGCTCCATGGCTCCACGGCTCCACGGCTCTACTTCTCAACGCCTAGATGTGTATATACATGTGTGTGTGCGTACATGTGTATGTATGTACATGTGTGTCTACGTACATGTATGTGTGTGTACTTGTGTGTGTGTTCATGTGTGTGTGGTACATGTGTGCCTATACATGTGTGTGTATACATATGTTTGTACATGTAAGTGTACACATATGTGTTTGAGTGCGTATATATGTGTGTATATATATTTGTGTTTGTTCATGCATAGGTAAATGGTTGTGTGTGTACATGTATGTTTTTGTATATGTGAATTAATGTACCTGTGTGTACACATTTTGTGTACATTGTGTGTGTGTACATTTGTGCATATATGTGTATGTGTATACATGTGTGTCTACATGTATGTGGACATGTGTGTGTACATGTGTTTGTGTATACGGTTCTTTTTGTACGTAATTTGTGTGCGTCTGTAAGTGTATGTTTGTGTTTGTATGTGTGTGTGTGTGTGTGTGTGTGTGTGTGTGTGTGTGTGTGTGTGTGTGTGTGTGTGTGTGTATGTGTGTACATGTAGAATCAATAATAGCTAATAGAATCAGAGATCACATTCGAGAGACATAATTTGATTCGTGACTCACATCAGCAATTCACCAAGGGTAGGTCAGATGTAACTAATCTTGAATAATTTTACACTAATATGAATAGTGAAGGGATTATTGAACAAAAAAACAGCAGGTCACCATTAACTGTGTAAAATCTAAATGGGGGAGCGTTACTAGTGGAGTTTCCCAGGAATAGGTTTTTGGTCCCTTATTGTACATTATATGTATAAACGATTTGGTCAATGGGATTATTAGTGATGTTAGTAAGTTTGCGGAAGACACTAAAATTGGACACCATATCTGGTCAGGGGGAGACGTCGGGATACTGCAGGAAGATAAGACAAATTGGTAGGTGAAATAACAAATGAACTTTGATATCTGAAAGTGCAAAGGGTTAAAAGTAGGCTCACACTACTCAAAAAACAGGTATAGCTCAGATAACATCTTTTCAGAGAAAATAGAATATGAGGGGGCAGGGAATGCTAGTTAGTCTTGACTTT
>NC_134801.1:25978739-26001239 GCF_046742065.1 Oratosquilla oratoria
CGTGGAGCCAGTGGAGTCGTGGAGCCGTGGACCCGTGGACCCGTGGAACCGTGTAGCCGTGTAGTCGTGGGGCCGTGGGGCCGTGGAGCCGTGGAGCAATGGAGTCGTGGAGCCGTGGAGCCGTGGAGCCGTGGAGTCGTGGAGCCGTGGAGTCGTGGAGCCGTGGAGAAGTGGAGAAGTGGACCCGTGGAGCCATGGAGCCGTGGAGCCGTGGAGCCGTGGAGCCGTGGAGCCGTGGAGCCGTGGAGCCGTGGAGCCGTGGAGCCGTGGAGCCGTGGAGCCGTGGAGCCGTGGAGCCGTGGAGCCGTGGAGCCGTGGAGCCGTAGAGCCATGGAGCCGTGGAGCCGTGGACCCGTGGAGCCGTGGAGCCGTGGAGCCGTGGAGCCATTGTGCCGTGGAGCCGTGGAGCCGTGGAGCCGTGGAGCCGTGGAGCCGTGGAGCCTTGGACCCGTGGACCCGTGGACCCGTGGACCCGTGGACCCGTGGACCCGTGGACCCGTGGACCCGTGGACCCGTGGACCCGTGGACCCGTGGACCCGTGGACCCGTGGACCCGTGGAGAAATGGAGCCGTGGAGCTGTGGAGAAGTGGAGCCGTGGAGTCATGGAGCCGTGGAGCCGTGGAGCCGTGGAGCCGTGGAGCCGTGGAGCCGTGGAGCCGTGGAGCCGTGGAGCCGTGGGGCCGTGGAGCCGTGGAGAACTGGAGCCGAAGAGCTGTGGAGCCGTGGAGCCGTAGAGCCGTGAAGCCGTGGAGCCGTGGAGCTGTGGGGCTGTGGAGCTGTGGGGCTGTGGAGCTGTGGAGCTGTGGAGCCGTGCAGACGTGGAGTCGTGGAGCCGTGGAGCCGTGGAGAACTGGAGCCATGGATCCGTGGACCCGTGGAGCCGTGGAGCCGTGGAGCCGTGGAGCCGTGGAGCCGTGGAGCCGTGGAGCCGTGGAGCCGTGGAGCCGTGGAGCCGTGGAGCCCTGGAGCGGTGGAGCTGTAGAGCCGTGGAGCCGTGGAGCCGTGGAGCCGTGGAGCCGTGGAGCTGTAGAGCCATGGAGCCGTGGAGCCGTGGAGCCGTGGAGCCGTGGAGCCGTGGAGCCGTGGAGCCGTGGAGCCGTAGAGCCGTGGAGCCGTGGAGCCTTGGAGTCGTAGAGTCAGGGAGTTAGACGCTGCTGGAACCACAAAAAAAACACACCCACTCTCTCTCCTCTCTATCTCTCTCTCCTACTGTCTCTATGCATGTATCTATGCATCTCAATTTTGCCTATTTGCATCTCTTTCACTCTCTCTCTTCCTCTCTTTTTCTTATATTTTCTTTATCTAAATATCCTTGTGTGTGTATATGTATATATATATATATATATATATATATATATATATATATGTATATATACATATATATATATATATTTATATATATGTATATATACATATATATATATATATATATATATATATATATATACATTTCAAAGATCTATATTTTAAAAATAAATTTGGATGGTCCATGGGCTCTAATCTCACTCCAGTTCTAGCCAATTTATATATGGATTATTTTGAATCAGTGCTACTACCGGGAATACCACCCGCAATGTTTTGGCACAGATATGTTGATGACATCTTCACAGTTTGGGACGATGAATGGGGTTCCTTCCAAGAATTCTACAACAAACTCAATCACCTAACGAACAACATCAAATTCAAGTTGGAATGGGAAATAGATCATAAATTATCTTTTTTAGAGATCTTAATAATTAGAAATGCGGAGTCTTTATCGTTCACAGTTTACAGGAAGCCCACCCACACAGGGAGCTACCTACATTTCTTTAGCCACTATCCAGACAAAATAAAATATAGCGTCGCTTCAGGCCTATTCTTACGGTCTTTGAAAAAATTTTGTTCACAGTATTTAGACATGGAACTAATTTCAGTAAGAAGTCAATTAACAGAATTAGGATACCCGTCGTGGTTTTTACGAAAAGCTCTTAGTAAGGCCAAAACTAGTTTTTACAAATCATATTCCCATTCCGCCATGATTCATAAGTGGGATAATCGTTGCATAAGATTACCTTATAATAAATCAATTAATGACTTGTCTCATTTGTTACCAAAAGAAAAAAGTCAATTTTATCTTCAATTATCCCAACAACTTGTTCAGTAAAGTTGTCAATATACATATAATAGATCCAAGAGTAGTACAACTCCTGGGGTTTATAAGTTACCTTGTTTAGATTGCAAGGATGTATACTGGGGACCAAACGGGTAGAGACCTCACCACCAGGGTCAAAGAACATAAGAACTCAGTCAAATATGGGAAGGAAAATTCCGCCGTATTTCAGCATGTCCCCAACAAAAACCGTAGAATAAATTGGGACGATGCTGAAACAATTTACAAATCTAAATGCAGTTTCAGAAGAAAAATGGTAGAATCCTCTTTGATATACAATTTTCCAAATTACAATATCTCTTATGGTCAATGGTCACCAGATTGTACATCTTCATTTGCAATGAATAAAATGCTACCTTCTACACTAGCAGTGGACAAAAGCCACCAAGGTCCACTCAACGCCGGACACGTGACCTGAGCCCCAGACCCTTCCTGCTAACCTCACTACTTCTGTATAAATATATATTGTTCTCTACTCTATAATTCACATCTGCTGAAGAGGATCACAGTCAGTGATCTAAATATACAGATCTTTATACTTTCGCTTATTCTTCTTTGAAAGTGGGTTATCAGTATTATTTTACTAATGTGCTACGACATAACTTTGCTGTGATATATATACATATGTTTGTATATATATACATATATATATACATATACATATATATATGTTTATATATATAAAACATATATATACATATATATATATATATATATGTATATGTATATATATATACATACGTATACATCTATATATACTCGTATATACATACATATATACATATATATACACGTATATACATACATATATATATATGTATATATACATCTATATATATATATATATATATGTATATATCGGTGTGTAAATATATATATACATATATATATATATATATATATATATATATATATATATATACATATACTGGTATAGAGATATATATATATATAAATACATATATATATATATATATATATATATATGTATACATATATATACATATATATATAAATATACATACATACCTATATACACATATATACTGTATATGCATATATATTTATATATATGTATGTATATATATATATATATGTATATATGTACATATATACATATATATATATACATATATATGTGTATATATATATATACATATATATGTGTGTATATATATATAAATATACATACATACATATATACACACATATATATGCATATATGTACATATATATATATATATATATATATACACATATATATATATGCATACATACATATATACATATATATATGCATATGCATATATATACATATATATATACATATATATTTACATATATATATATATACATGTATATATATATATATATATATAAGGAATAAGAACACTAGAACGTGTGTTTTATAAATGCAAGGTAACCACTTAAGAAAATAAACAAACGGTGCATAGCGCTTTCGTATCACACACACACACACACACACACACACACACACACACACACTTAACGAGAGAGAGAGAGAGAGAATAGCCACATATTATAGATAGGTATACCTGTAGAAAGAAAGGTAGATTTATAAGCATCAATTATTGCTACATCTTCCCAGATGAACAAGAACATATAACTACGGGTTAGGGAGAGCCTGAGGGGAATACGAAATCTCCAAGCTGCACCTCACGACTCAGCGCTTTGAGATTTGTGGCCCGCAGAGAAGATGGTTGCAATACTGAGGAAAGGTAAGCTGAAAACTTTGGTCCAGAAAATGGACAGTGTCTTTGTCCAATTCTGATCTACTTTGGGACGAACCACGAGGGAGGGTAGGAGGAACATATGTGAGGCACTTTTCCATATCCTGGTATACATTTCCTTATCCACATTTTGACCTCTTTCTTGAGTATCACGAAAGTGAGGACAAGACACTTGGGCTGGATGAGGTAGTCAACATGGAGTACTTTTTCATGTAATGATTAATGCTGTTGCATGAATGATTTTTTTTTATTAGTAAACTATGACATATGTTTGGTCATTCAGTGCAGTACTAATTGTGTTGGTACAATCTATTCCCACATTTTGCATTTGAATGTATATGTATACAATATGTGAATCAACATTAACTTGATTGCAACCTCCTCCTTCAGCCCGTGCGTCATTTTGACATGACACCACAACAAATGTGCATCCCCACCCTCTTTGCCACCACGACCTACCTCCTGCCAACACCACTCCTGTGTTGCTCGGGACTCCAATGTTGCCAACTGAACCCTTCCAACATATGCATTGCACTGCACCTTTAGTTCTGACTGACGCCATGCGATTTAATTCAGATCTTAAAAGTAATAAAATTTCGGAAGAAAGTTTAGAGAGGAAGGGGAGGCGAGTCAAGTAGAGAAGAAAAGGTAAATGGCACAGATGGAGAGATGTTAACAGAAGAGGAGGTAGTAAAGGGAAGGTGGGCGGAGTATTTTAGAGAGCTGTTAAATGTGGAGGAGGATAGGGAGGAACTGGTGGTAGCAGTGGGAGGCGATAATAAAACGACGGTGGTGAGAGGAAAAAAGAAGATATATAAGAAAAGATAAAGTGCAAATAGATTTGAAAATGATGACAGCAGGTAAGGTGTCTGGGTTAGATGGGTGTCATGCGGAGTATCTCTAGAAGGGAAGTACAGTAATAGTGGACTGGCTAGTGAAGTTGTTCAATGTGTGTCTAAGGGATGGTAGAGTGCCAAAGGACAGAAGGAGTTCCTTATATTTCCACTTTATTAAGAAAAAGGAGGCAAATATGAATGTAGTAGTTTCAGAGGGATCAGTTTGTTGAGTGTAGTTGGAAAGGCTTATGAGAGGGAAGAAGAACAGAGGGAGCAATTGGTGAGGAACAATGTGGGTATAGGAAAGGAAGGGGTTGCACGGATAAAATGTTTGTGGAAAGGCAGTTATGTGGGAAAGTTTTATCAAAAGGTAAGGGTATTTTTTGAGGTTTTATGGATTTGGAAAAGGCTTATGACAAGGTAGATAGATACTGTGAGAGGTATTGCAGATATATGAGATTGGGGGAAAGATGTTAAGGGCGGCCAAGAGTAGTAGAGCCTGTGTTAGAATTAGATATAAAGAGAATAAGTGGTTTGAGGTAAAGGTGGGGCTGCTATAGGGATGTGTCATGTCGCCATGGCTGTTCACTTTGTACATGGACGGAGTGGCGCGGGAGGTAAAGGCGAGGGTAATGGACAGGGGACTAGAGATTGCTAAAGAAAATGGAGAAAAGTGGGAGGTGAGCCAGTTGTTGTTTACTGACGACACTGCGCTTGTGGCAAGGTCAGGTGGGGGATTAGGGGAGTTAGTGACGGAGTTTGGGAAGGTATACAATTGGAGAATGTTGAAGATAAATGTGGGTAAATGTAAGGTGATGAGATATACAAAAGGAGAGGATGGCAGTGAGTTGGAAGTAAGTCTGAAACGAGATAGGCTGGAAGAAGTGGATATTTTTAGGTATTTGAGGTCGCAATGGGCAGCAAAGGGAGGAGTGGAAGTAGAGGTAAATTGTCATAAGAAATAGGCCTTTCGGAATAGATGCAAAGACGAGACAATATGAATGGGTGATTGTGCTGACGGCGCTTTATGGGGCAGACATAAAATTTAAGAGAAGACAGAGAGAAGTTTAATGTGTTTGAGATGAAATGTCAGAGAAGTATGGTAGGAGTTGCAAGGTTGGATAGGGTGAGAAACGAGGAGGTAAGTGGGAGAGCGGGGGTGGTAAAGGAGATGGGAGATAGGGCTGATGAAAGAGTAATGGGAAATATTTCTCGACACGGGTTCCCCAGTTAACATCATATCACTACACAGTTTCCACAGATTCCGCAGTGAAGCAAAACGTGTAACCATTTTGGAACCCCCCTCCCTTGGCGTCAACCTTTGCAATGTAGATGGTATACCCTTCCCAATCATTGGTAAATTCTCACTAGACATTAGCTTCAAAGATGAGTGCCCAGGCATTCCAGTTACCACTTACGTAGCTGACGTTTATTTTCCTGCTGATATCCTCATAGGCTTAACATTGATGAAGCAACATAATATCATCATTTCCCATGCTCAACATGGCATTATATATGCTAATCATTTCCTCCCTGCATTGCCACTGCTCAAATTAACTCTGCTTCATCACACGAGGATGCACCAACTGTTAACTCAAATGGCACCGACACACACACACGTTCCCACGACTCAAACGCTTCCATTTCACGACCAGCTGTGAACATGCATTCAAAGCGTAACAAATGCACTAACTCCTCACGCATGTCCAAACCAGTAAAACTCAGGACAAAACGCCCTATAAATACCATTGATGTTTACATTATTTACATCTCTAACCACACACCCCACCTCGACGTTTTCCCCCAAACTCTCTGGAAACTATCATATATTTGGACATCAGTCAAAGAACAAAGTTAAAACACTCAGTTTGCAAAATCTTACGGAGTCCGTCATGCAAAATCATGTCAAAAGAGTTCCCCGCGAATCACACTATCCCTGCAATAGAGGATCATCACAATCCTCTCAACCAAAACCTCCAGTTCACTTTCCCCGCTATGATCTTCCAAATCGAGCAAGTTCATAGAATATATACTCTTGCCTAGGTGAATTCAAACAATATTTTCCGCATGTTTATAATTAAACCTATTTCCTTTTATTCATGAACGTTTTCTAATTACCACCATTCTTACACAATTTTGTGTGTGTATCTTCGTGCCAAGGCCCTGTAACAGGCCTTGCATGCGTTGTGCTGTTTTCTTTTCTATCTCCGTAGCACCAATATCACTTGGGTCAGTGATAGATAGCAAACCGAGCCATGTTATCTCCATATTCAACGTAGCTGCCATCTCCCTGCGATGCTTAGCGTGCACACGCGCGCACGCACACATAGGCAGCAACTTGGTACTCTCGACGACGGCGACCACCTCCCAATGGGAGGTTTATTGTTTCCAAGTGACCCGGCTCACCGACCCTTCCGACAATGCCCTTCAGCGACAATAGATTCTCTGCATCTCAGATCAAGCCCTCTAATTTGAACAATGGGCTCCCTGCATCTCCGGTCAACCACCTATGCGGGTACAAAGGCTCTCCTGGCGCCTCTCGTCGCGTCGACAACCGACGCGACCCAGCCTTCCAAAATTCCCTATAACTCATATGGCAACAGCCTACTATCTCCATGTTTGGCAACCCTGGTACAACTGTAGATAGAATATGTTTCTGGCAACACTCCGAGTTTTGATCGGAGCTTGCCATGTATATTGTAGACAGAACTAAGCCTGGCACGTTAAAGCCAACAATACAACTCCACCCGATTTCATTTCACCACCAATTCCCAATATAAGGTAACTTACAACCTACAGGAATACGGCGACGTTATTCTTATCCCCCGCCGCAGGAGTAGGAGAAAAGAAGAGGTTGTGTCCTACGAGTTCTACGTGAGAGACTTAAGAAGAGCTCCGTGCATTATAATTCCGCATTACTCTGGTCCATAGGGGTGTCGTCGCTGATGTCCCTGAAGTACCTAGGAGGGAGGGAGAGGAGGGAGGAGGAAGAAGATGGAGCAGAGAGGAGGATGTGTGCGTGTGTGTGTGTGTGTGTGTGTGTGTGTGTTTATGTGTGTGTGTGTTTATGTGTGTGTGTTTATATGTGTGTGTGTGTTTATATAAGTGTGTATATGTTTGTCTTTGTGTGTGTTTATGCGTGTGTGTGTGTATGTGTGTGTGTGTATGTATGTGTGTGTGTGTGTGTTATGTATGTGTGTGTGTTTGCGTATGTGTGTGTGAGCGCGCGCGCGCATGTATGTTTGCGTGTGTGTGTGTGTGTGTGTGTTCGTTTTGTGGTGTGTGTGTGTGTGTGTGTGTGTGTGTGTGTGTGAGTGTGTGTGTGTGTATGTGTGTTGTGTGTGTGTGTGTATGTGTGTTGTGTGGTGTATGTGTGTATGTGGGTGCATGTGTGTGTGTGTGAGTTTGTGTGTGTGCGTGTGTGTGTGTGTGTGTGGTGTGCGTGTGTATATGTGAGTGTGTGCGCGTGTCTGTATGTGTGTGTGTGTATATGTGTGTTTGTGTATGCGTGTGCATATGTGTGAGTGTGTGTGTGTGTGCGTGCGAGTGTGTTCCTCGCTTTGTTTTAAGGTCTTGCAGCTGTTATCTGGTCAAAGAAAATACTGAATTGATTCCCATGTAAGCTTTCCCCTCCTCCCCTTTTTTTTTTTTTTTTTTTTTTTTTTTTTTAGCCCAAGTCATTGGGTACCTTCGGTACATTTGTCACTATAGCCGGGGTAAGTGGCACTCACTCGCAATTTTGTCATTCTAATCAACGACTTTGTGTTTTCGGAACAATATCAATCTCCTGCCAATTTAATAAAGAATAATTCAATCGAGTGTCTAAATCTGTAATTAATAATAATAATAAAAATGATAATAGTAATAATAATAATGATAATAATAAATAAATAAATAAATAAATAAATAAATAGAATTCCCTTACTTTCTGTAGGTATTCCTTTATTCGCAAGGATACATACTTGATACAATTGGAAACGTCCCATTCAGGTATTTTCATATTCTGTCGCAGTGATCATAAATCCATCGTAAAGAAGCTTCACAATTTTTTTCTTCAAATGATTCTTATAGTACACAAAATTAAAAACAGATGTATATCATTATGTTTGACAGAATAAGAAAACAAGGATTGAATTGAGAAATACCTCTCGGCATATATTTCAATGCGTGTCGGTGGAACCGGGAAGGTAATGAACTTGTATATGATCAGCGGACATGAGCAATGCAAGGTAGCTGCGAATATCTACGTTCTCTGGAACCTTCCTGGAACAGATTTTGTTTGGGCCCCTCAAAGTGTCCAGATGGCGTCCCCATAGCCCTAACCCTCCCTGAATGGCTAACCAAGTACCATTCAGTGAAGTCGCCACCAGCCTAAGAGCTATTCGGGCCTGTTGGGGATCTTTGGGCGGTCGAATCAGTGCCCTCGAAGAGCACAATAAGCGACTTGAGGCCCAGCTGGAGGAGGAGAGGCGAGAACGCCAAGTCCTCCTCCAGAAATACGAGGCGAAAACACCAATGGAGGACATGCCCACACAGACCATGAGGATTAGTCGGATATCCCATGGCTATAAGATCAATAGAAAACAATCGGCGGAAAACAGGCTTCTAAAGAAAGAACGGAATTTTCTAAAGGATCAACTGCAAGATTACAAGGGTCTGCTTCAGCGGTTTATGGAGGAAAGGCTCAGTCATCGCCTTGAGGAGAAACTCGATGACATGAAGGCGAAAATGGAGGTTCAGATGGAACAAATTTTGAAAGAGAACAAGGATCTGAATGAAAAAGTGAGGCGGTTGTAGGATCAAATCGAGGAACAGGGCAATGAGCTAAAAGAGCTTCGGATTGCCCAATCCGATGTTGGAAATTCAAGAGGCGTAGAAGAACGCCAGAAACAAAATTTGAAGCCCGAAATTGATAGACATGGAAAGCTCACAACGCCACCTACACCGCCTCCACCTCCACCTCTGCCTTGTATTCCTCCACCACCACCGCTTCCACCGGCCGTAAAGAGTAAGAGTAAAGAAGAAATCACGAAAAGCCCAAATAGGCCTTCGAGTGGACAAACAGACTTACGTGCCTTGCTTCTACAACAGATCCGAAGAGGAGTGAAATTGAGGCCCACGAAGCCTACGTAGGGGGAAAAGCCCATGGAAAGTGTTAATGAAGAAAGCTTAGCAGCGACATAGTCGCAAGGAAAGCTAAACACAACACCCCCACCGCCTCCTCCACCATCGCCTCTTCCTCCAACGAGGAACAAGCTTTCGGTCGTCAAGAGACCCGAAAGCTTTAATGAAAGCGACGGCGTCAAAGGCGCACAGACGCCAACGACGGACACGCGAGCTCTCCTCATGGAGGAAATTAGGAAGGGCGTGAAGCTGCGACCCGCCCATAAGCCCTCAGCCGGGCAAAACAGTCTCGAAAAGAAGACTTTGCCTATACCCGAAGACCCGAGCCCTGGGGATAACAAATCGAAGGAGGAAGTTCAGAAGCCTCTAGGAAAGCCTGAAGAGACCGACCTGCGATCTCGCCTGATGGACGAGATCCGGGTCGGCATCAAACTACGTCCGACCTCGCGGCACTTGAGAGAGAAGCCCGCGCAACAGGATGACCTGACCCGGGTCTTGGCGCGGGCCATGGAGGCTCGGCGACCAGCCTTCCTCACGGATGACTCGGACGAGGAAGCCCGCAGTGACGGCGAGGATGACTGGGACTGTTGAAAGTCCCATCCTCAATTTATGGAAAGAAAGGAAAATTGTCCATCTTCCTTATAATCGTCACCATAAGTATACGGAAAGTGATCAAAGGAAAGGGCAAAAAATGGTCAAAGACCTAATCATCGTCACAAGCTCACAGAAAGTGAACAAATGAAAGTGAAAAAATTGGTCACAGCCCTAGAAATCGTCACAGGAAGCGCACAGAAAGTGATATAAGAAAAGTGCAAATAATGGTCAAAGCCGTAGTCATGGTCACCACAAGCCCACAGAAAGTGATCAAATAGAACTGTGCAAAACAATGGTCACAGACGTAGTCATCGTAAGGACGCCGACATAAACTGGCATGCGTTTGACTTTGTATGCCCATAAAACAAGCCCATATGAAGTTATTCACACTTCGCGCGCGCGCGTGCGCGCACGTGTGTGTGTGTGTGTGTGTGTGTGTGTGTGTGTGTGTGTGTCTAAATGTATATATATATATATATATATATATATATTATATATATACATATATATACATATATATATATATATATATATATATATATATATATATATATATATATATATATACACACACAGAGTTAGATGTGTATATTATTATATATATAAAAATGAAAATGGTCAAAACTAAAATTTTTGAACGAAAGTGCGTGACCCGAACAAAAGGTAACAGGGGGTCATGGACCGGGGTGAGTGTTTTAACAGTGATCTGGCGCGGGGACGGTCTGGAAGAAAACGATTTATACGGTTACTATACACAACAACATGAAGACTCCCTCGGGAGATTTTGAAGACTCTTTCGTAAATCCCGTGGAATTTCCATTTATTCAAAGCTTAACGTGTGACGTCATGTCGCGTTGCTTTCTGAGCTCCTAACAGAACTTCACGAAAATAAGGAGATAAATAAATAAATACACAAATAAATAAACAGTATTCAAACGTCTATAAATGTTTATTGTGACATGACCTAAACGATTCAAAAATCTTTTTTGCCTTTATAATTGACCTAACGAAAAAGAGAAGGAGAGAGAGAGAGAAAGAGCGAGAGAATTTGACGACACCGTCGGGAGACTTTGACGACTCCTTTTGGAGACTGAAGGCTCCTTTAGGATATTTTGAAGACTCCTTCGTAATACTTAAAAGTTGAATAACCGTGGAATTTCCGCGGGTCCTATGTGACATAACATAAACGATTAAAAAAATGTATTGCCTTTATGATTGACCTAACGAGAAAGAAAGAGAGAAAGAGAGAGAGAGACACACGACGGGAGAATTTGACGTCGGGAGACTTTGACGACTACTTCTGGAGACTAGAGACTCCTTCGGGAGATTTTGAAGACTCCTTTGTAATATGTTACGAAATAGCAAAAATTATATGTACTCTAATGAAGAGCGAGCGAAGCGAGCTACGCCATAGGCTAAGCACACCTAAGCACACAACATGGGTGTATTTCTAATATAAAAAAATTTAATGGTTGCTTACGCCGTCCGGTGGTAATTCGGTCACACCTTCGCGTTTGGTGGTAAATCGGTTACACCGCCAACTACGGTGAAGAAGAAGAACTCGAAGAAGAAGAAGAACTCGAAGAAATCGAAGAAGAAGAAGAGGAAGAACTCGAAGAAGAAGAAGAAGAAGAAGAAGAAGAAGAAGAAGAAGAAGAAGAAGAAGAAGAAGAAGAAGAAGAAGAAGAAGAAGAACTCGAAGAAGAAGAACTCGAAGAACTCGAAGAAGAGGAAGAAGAAGAACTCGAAGAACTCGAAGAAGAAGAAGAAGTAGAACTCGAAGAAGAAATCGAAAAACTCGAAGAAGAAGAACTCGAAGAACTCGAAGAACTCGAAAAAGAAGAACTCGAAGAACTCGAAAAAGAAGAACTCGAAGAACTCGAAAAAGAAGAACTCAAAGAACTCGAAAGAGAAGAACTCGAAGAAGAACTCGAAGAAGAAGGAGAACTCGAAGAAGAAGAACTCGAAGAACTCGAAGAAGAACTCGAAGAACTCGAAGAAGAACTCGAAGAAGAACTCGAAGAAGAACTCGAAGAAGAACTCGAAGAAGAATTCAAAGAACTCGAAGAAGAACTCGAAGAAGAATTCGAAGAACTCGAAGAAGAACTCGAAGAACTCGAAAAAGAACTCGAAGAACTCGAAGAAGAACTCGAAGAACTCGAAGAAGAACTCGAAGAAGAACGCGAAGAAGAACTTTATTTCCCAAAAAAGGGGCGTAGCCCAAGGCGCGCAGCGCCCGCGCCTAAGGCGCAGCGCCGCAGGCCAAGTGTGAAGCACCAGCGGAGAAGGTACGAAGAAATCGGCATTTCTGGAAGTGGGTTACTGATGTGAAGAAGATTAAACCTTCCAACCTCCTACTCCGAAAATATTTACGAAATATTGCCAAGAGAATCTTTCCCAAATGTTAACAAGAGAATCTTTACGAAATATTACCAAAAGAATCTTTACGAAATAACGCTAAGAGAATCTTTACGAAATATTGTCAAGAGAATCTATATACATAAAAACGGAATTACGGAACTCTGACAAAAGAATCTTTACGAAATATTAATGAGAAAATATTTGCGAAATATTGCCAAGAGAATCTTTACCAAATGTTAACAAGAGAATCTTTACGAAATATTACCAAGAGAATCTTTACGAAATATTGCTAAGAGAATCTTTACGAAATATTGCCAAGAGAATCTCCACTCCACTAACATAAAAAGGTATTTCTCTAATACGTAAATAATATTACCATGGAAAAAGAAAGTGGTGCTAACAAGAAAAAGAGAATCTTTACGGAATTTTGACAAAAGAATCTTTACGAAATATTAATGAGAAAATATTTACGAAATATTGCCAAGAGAATCTTTATTAAATGTTAACAAGAGAATCTTTACAAAATATTACCAAGAGAATCTTTACGAAATATTGCTAAGAGAATCTTTACGAAATATCGCCAAGCGAAGCGAAGCGAGCTACGCCGTAGGCCAAGCACACCTGGCGAAGCCAGGTTCGGGTGCTTGGGCGAGTCACGCAGGCCGCACATAACAGAGACTCAAGGAAATGTAGCTGAGAGGAACGATAGTAAAAATATAAATTCGAGCAGCAATATATATATATATATATATATATATATATATATATATTATTATTATTATATATATAAAAATGGAAATGGCCAAAACTAAAATTTTTGAACGAAAGTGCGTGACCCGAACAAAAGGTAACAGGGGGTCGTGGACCGGGGTGAGTGTTTTAACAGTGATCTGGCGCGGGGACGGTCTGGAAGAAAACGATTTATACGGTTACTATACACAACAACGTGGGTGTATACATAAAAAAAAAAATTCTCTCTAAACCTTCGAACCTCCTACTCCGGAAATGAGTCATAAAACGGAATTACGGAATTCTGACAAAAGAATCTTGACGAAATATTAATGAGAAAATATTTACGAAATATTGCCAAGAGAATCTTTCCCAAATGTTAACAAGAGAATCTTTACGAAATATTACCAAAAGAATCTTTACGAAATATTGCTAAGAGAATCTTTACGAAATATTGCCAAGAGAATCTATATACATAAAAACGGAATTACGGAATTCTGACAAAAGAATCTTTACGAAATATTAATGAGAAAATATTTACGAAATCTTTACCAAATGTTAACAAGAGAATCTTTACGAAATATTACCAAGAAAATCTTTACAAAATATTGCTAAGAGAATCTTTACGAAAATATTGCCAAGAGAATCTATCTAATTAAATAAAAATGGAAATGGTCAAAACTAAAATTTCTGAACGAAAGTGCGTGACCCGAACAAAAGGTAACAGGGGGTCATGGACCGGGGTGAGTGTTTTAACAGTGATCTGGCGCGGGGACGGTCTGGAAGAAAACGATTTATACGGTTACTATACACAACAACATGGGTATATATCAATATACATAAAAAATATTTCTCTCTAAACCTTCGAACCTCCTACTCCGGAAATGAGTCATCACCGGAAACACTAACTCCCGGGTACACATCTGACTCAGACTCAGAGAATCTTTACGAAATATTACCAAGAGAATCTTTACGAAATCACGCTAAGAGAATATTTACGAAATATTGCCAAGAGAATCTATATACATAAAAACGGAATTACGGAATTCTGATAAAAGAATCTTTACGAAATATTAATGAGAAAATATTTACGAAATATTGCCAAGAGAATCTTTACCAAATGTTGCTAAGAGAATCTTTACGAAATATTGTCAAGAGAATCTCCACTTCACTAACATAAAAAAATATTTCTCTCTAAACCTTCCAACCTCCTACGGAAGGCCCAACCCGGAAATGAGTCATCACCGGAAACACTAATATTACCATGGAAAAAGAAAGTGGTGCTAACAAGAAAAAGAGAATCTTTACTGTATTCTGACAAAAGAATCTTTACGAAATATTAATGAGAAAATATTTACGAAATACTGCCAAGAGAATCTTTACCAAATGTTAACAAGAAAATCTTTACGAAATATTACCAAGGGAATCTTTACGAAATATTGCTAAGAGAATCTTTACGAAATATTGCCAAGAGAATCTATATACATAAAAAAAATAAAGTTTTTCAGTTTTGAAAATTTCCTGGCGTTTTTATGACCACCTTCCGAAATTTTATTGCCTTTATGATTGACCTAACGAGAAAGAGAGACGAGGGGAGAATTTGACGACAACGTCAGTAGACTTTGACGACTCCTTTTGGAGACTGAAGACTCCCTCGGGAGATTTTGAAGACTCTTTCGTAAATCCCGTGGAATTTCCATTTATTCAAAGCTTAACGTGTGACGTCATGTCGCGTTGCTTTCTGAGCTCCTAACAGAACTTCACGAAAATAAGGAGATAAATAAATAAATACACAAATAAATAAACAGTATTCAAACGTCTATAAATGTTTATTGTGACATGACCTAAACGATTCAAAAATCTTTTTTGCCTTTATAATTGACCTAACGAAAAAGAGAAGGAGAGAGAGAGAGAAAGAGCGAGAGAATTTGACGACACCGTCGGGAGACTTTGACGACTCCTTTTGGAGACTGAAGGCTCCTTTAGGATATTTTGAAGACTCCTTCGTAATACTTAAAAGTTGAATAACCGTGGAATTTCCGCGGGTCCTATGTGACATAACATAAACGATTAAAAAAATGTATTGCCTTTATGATTGACCTAACGAGAAAGAAAGAGAGAAAGAGAGAGAGACACACGACGGGAGAATTTGACGTCGGGAGACTTTGACGACTACTTCTGGAGACTAGAGACTCCTTCGGGAGATTTTGAAGACTCCTTTGTAATATGTTACGAAATAGCAAAAATTATATGTACTCTAATGAAGAGCGAGCGAAGCGAGCTACGCCATAGGCTAAGCACACCTAAGCACACAACATGGGTGTATTTCTAATATAAAAAAATTTAATGGTTGCTTACGCCGTCCGGTGGTAATTCGGTCACACCTTCGCGTTTGGTGGTAAATCGGTTACACCGCCAACTACGGTGAAGAAGAAGAACTCGAAGAAGAAGAAGAACTCGAAGAAATCGAAGAAGAAGAAGAGGAAGAACTCGAAGAAGAAGAAGAAGAAGAAGAAGAAGAAGAAGAAGAAGAAGAAGAAGAAGAAGAAGAAGAAGAAGAAGAAGAACTCGAAGAAGAAGAACTCGAAGAACTCGAAGAAGAGGAAGAAGAAGAACTCGAAGAACTCGAAGAAGAAGAAGAAGTAGAACTCGAAGAAGAAATCGAAAAACTCGAAGAAGAAGAACTCGAAGAACTCGAAGAACTCGAAAAAGAAGAACTCGAAGAACTCGAAAAAGAAGAACTCGAAGAACTCGAAAAAGAAGAACTCGAAGAACTCGAAAGAGAAGAACTCGAAGAAGAACTCGAAGAAGAAGAAGGAGAACTCGAAGAAGAAGAAGAACTCGAAGAACTCGAAAAAGAACTCGAAGAACTCGAAGAAGAACTCGAAGAAGAACTCGAAGAAGAACGCGAAGAAGAACTTTATTTTCCAAAAAAGGGGCGTAGCCCAAGGCGCGCAGCGCCCGCGCCTAAGGCGCAGCGCCGCAGGCCAAGTGTGAAGCACCAGCGGAGAAGGTACGAAGAAATCGGCATTTCTGGAAGTGGGTTACTGATGTGAAGAAGATTAAACCTTCCAACCTCCTACTCCGAAAATATTTACGAAATATTGCCAAGAGAATCTTTCCCAAATGTTAACAAGAGAATCTTTACGAAATATTACCAAAAGAATCTTTACGAAATAACGCTAAGAGAATCTTTACGAAATATTGTCAAGAGAATCTATATACATAAAAACGGAATTACGGAACTCTGACAAAAGAATCTTTACGAAATATTAATGAGAAAATATTTGCGAAATATTGCCAAGAGAATCTTTACCAAATGTTAACAAGAGAATCTTTACAAAATATTACCAAGAGAATCTTTACGAAATATTGCTAAGAGAATCTTTACGAAATATTGCCAAGAGAATCTCCACTCCACTAACATAAAAAGGTATTTCTCTAATACGTAAATAATATTACCATGGAAAAAGAAAGTGGTGCTAACAAGAAAAAGAGAATCTTTACGGAATTTTGACAAAAGAATCTTTACGAAATATTAATGAGAAAATATTTACGAAATATTGCCAAGAGAATCTTTATTAAATGTTAACAAGAGAATCTTTACAAAATATTACCAAGAGAATCTTTACGAAATATTGCTAAGAGAATCTTTACGAAATATCGCCAAGCGAAGCGAAGCGAGCTACGCCGTAGGCCAAGCACACCTGGCGAAGCCAGGTTCGGGTGCTTGGGCGAGTCACGCAGGCCGCACATAACAGAGACTCAAGGAAATGTAGCTGAGAGGAACGATAGTAAAAATATAAATTCGAGCAGCAATATATATATATATATATATATATATATATATATATATATATATATATTATTATATATATAAAAATGGAAATGGCCAAAACTAAAATTTTTGAACGAAAGTGCGTGACCCGAACAAAAGGTAACAGGGGGTCGTGGACCGGGGTGAGTGTTTTAACAGTGATCTGGCGCGGGGACGGTCTGGAAGAAAACGATTTATACGGTTACTATACACAACAACGTGGGTGTATACATAAAAAAAAAAATTCTCTCTAAACCTTCGAACCTCCTACTCCGGAAATGAGTCATAAAACGGAATTACGGAATTCTGACAAAAGAATCTTGACGAAATATTAATGAGAAAATATTTACGAAATATTGCCAAGAGAATCTTTCCCAAATGTTAACAAGAGAATCTTTACGAAATATTACCAAAAGAATCTTTACGAAATATTGCTAAGAGAATCTTTACGAAATATTGCCAAGAGAATCTATATACATAAAAACGGAATTACGGAATTCTGACAAAAGAATCTTTACGAAATATTAATGAGAAAATATTTACGAAATCTTTACCAAATGTTAACAAGAGAATCTTTACGAAATATTACCAAGAAAATCTTTACAAAATATTGCTAAGAGAATCTTTACGAAATATTGCCAAGAGAATCTATCTAATTAAATAAAAATGGAAATGGTCAAAACTAAAATTTCTGAACGAAAGTGCGTGACCCGAACAAAAGGTAACAGGGGGTCATGGACCGGGGTGAGTGTTTTAACAGTGATCTGGCGCGGGGACGGTCTGGAAGAAAACGATTTATACGGTTACTATACACAACAACATGGGTATATATCAATATACATAAAAAATATTTCTCTCTAAACCTTCGAACCTCCTACTCCGGAAATGAGTCATCACCGGAAACACTAACTCCCGGGTACACATCTGACTCAGACTCAGAGAATCTTTACGAAATATTACCAAGAGAATCTTTACGAAATCACGCTAAGAGAATATTTACGAAATATTGCCAAGAGAATCTATATACATAAAAACGGAATTACGGAATTCTGATAAAAGAATCTTTACGAAATATTAATGAGAAAATATTTACGAAATATTGCCAAGAGAATCTTTACCAAATGTTGCTAAGAGAATCTTTACGAAATATTGTCAAGAGAATCTCCACTTCACTAACATAAAAAAATATTTCTCTCTAAACCTTCCAACCTCCTACGGAAGGCCCAACCCGGAAATGAGTCATCACCGGAAACACTAATATTACCATGGAAAAAGAAAGTGGTGCTAACAAGAAAAAGAGAATCTTTACGGTATTCTGACAAAAGAATCTTTACGAAATATTAATGAGAAAATATTTACGAAATACTGCCAAGAGAATCTTTACCAAATGTTAACAAGAAAATCTTTACGAAATATTACCAAGGGAATCTTTACGAAATATTGCTAAGAGAATCTTTACGAAATATTGCCAAGAGAATCTATATACATAAAAAAAATAAAGTTTTTCAGTTTTGAAAATTTCCTGGCGTTTTTATGACCACCTTCCGAAATTTTATTGCCTTTATGATTGACCTAACGAGAAAGAGAGACGAGGGGAGAATTTGACGACAACGTCAGTAGACTTTGACGACTCCTTTTGGAGACTGAAGACTCCCTCGGGAGATTTTGAAGACTCTTTCGTAAATCCCGTGGAATTTCCATTTATTCAAAGCTTAACGTGTGACGTCATGTCGCGTTGCTTTCTGAGCTCCTAACAGAACTTCACGAAAATAAGGAGATAAATAAATAAATACACAAATAAATAAACAGTATTCAAACGTCTATAAATGTTTATTGTGACATGACCTAAACGATTCAAAAATCTTTTTTGCCTTTATAATTGACCTAACGAAAAAGAGAAGGAGAGAGAGAGAGAAAGAGCGAGAGAATTTGACGACACCGTCGGGAGACTTTGACGACTCCTTTTGGAGACTGAAGGCTCCTTTAGGATATTTTGAAGACTCCTTCGTAATACTTAAAAGTTGAATAACCGTGGAATTTCCGCGGGTCCTATGTGACATAACATAAACGATTAAAAAAATGTATTGCCTTTATGATTGACCTAACGAGAAAGAAAGAGAGAAAGAGAGAGAGAGACACACGACGGGAGAATTTGACGTCGGGAGACTTTGACGACTACTTCTGGAGACTAGAGACTCCTTCGGGAGATTTTGAAGACTCCTTTGTAATATGTTACGAAATAGCAAAAATTATATGTACTCTAATGAAGAGCGAGCGAAGCGAGCTACGCCATAGGCTAAGCACACCTGGAGAATCTTTACGAAATGTTGCTAAGAGAATCTTTACGAAATATTGCCAAGCGAAGCGAAGCGAGCTACGCCGTAGGCCAAGCACACCTGGCGAAGCCAGGTCCGGGTGCTTGTCTAAATATAAATAAAAATAATCTTCTAAAAAACGCTGTGGAAGTCGGGGACAGGTGATATTACGGTGACACTTTGTCCTAAAAATATTCTTGAAAAAGCGCTTGGGTAAGTCGGGGTCAGTTCCTCTTCTTCTTCTTCTTCTTCTTCTTCTTCTTCTTCTTCTTCTTCTTCTTCTTCTTCTTCTTCTTCTTCCTCCTCGCGTTCTTCTTCACGTTTTTATTCTTCTTCTTCTTCTTCTTCTTCTTCTTCTTCTTCTTCTTCTTCTTCTTCTTCTTCTTCTTCTTCTTCTTCCTCGCGTTCTTCACGTTTTTTTTCTTCTTCTTCTTCTTCTTCTTCTTCTTCTTCTTCTTCTTCTTCTTCTTCTTCTTCTTCTTCTTCTTCTTCTTCTTCTTCCTCGCGTTCTTCCTCGCGTTCTTCTTCGCGTTCTTCTTCGCGTTCTTCTTCCTCGCGTTTTTCTTCGTGCTGGGGATCCCGTGTTGGGGTTCCGCCCCGAGGCCGAGGCTGAGGCCGAAGGGGAAAACGAGGGATTAGAGCGCGGAAAGCTGCGGCCGTAGGCCGCTGTTTGCGCAGCCAAGCCCCCGGCGAAGCCCGCGGCTTGTATATATATAAATACATGTATATATATATAAATATATATATATATATATATGTATATATATACGTGTATTTCACCACCACTGTCGGTTCTCGATCATTACACTTAAATTTGACTTGTAATATCACTCGTCTCAAGGCCCCTTGCCTTCGTTAAGTGAGTTTCCCTAAATATTCAAGTTCCTCTTAAGCAGTAGTCTCACTATTTTCTAGGCCCCGTGCCTAGTTCTCTCGTCCTTTGGGTTAATAAAAGGGTGGTGAATTTTCTTTCTTCTTTCACTGTAATTTCACCTTCTGGTTACACTCAGGATCTCTTTCTCTCGTCTCTACATCGTCTCTCTCGATCGTCTCCCTCGATCGTCTCTCTAGATCGTCTCCTGATCCTCTCTCTAGATCGTCTCTTGATCCTCTCTGACGAGATCCCGTATCCTACGCTAAGCTACCTTCGTCTGACGTCACTAATTTTTCTAATCCAATCTCCGGTGACTTTTCAAATAAATGTCACTCCTTATGGGCGTGACTTTGAATTCATGCACCAATAGTTTTTTTTCTCCTTCTCCACCTTGCACCAAACCGGAAAGCCATTACAATGCCACTAGCAAAATTGTTTACCTCAGCATTAGTCAAACGAAGCTAACCTGCGCTTACAAAGTTTTGATTACATCATCGATTATAAAACAGTCACCACCGTCGGTGTGTTTACCTAGACATAGCGTCACCTCAATGTTATCAAAACAACAGGCGAGCAGGCAGGCTCATTTACATTCGTACAACTACCAGCCTCTTACATGTATATGTATATATATATGTAGATATATACGAGTATATATAGATGTATATGTATGTATATATATACATGTACATATATATGTATATATATATATATGTTTATATATATAAACATATATATATATAAATATATTTATATATATATATATATATATATATATATATATATATATATATATATATATATATATATATATATATTATATACATACAGCAGGAAGGGACGGGGTTCAGGTCACGTGTCCGACGTTGCATAGACTTTGGTGGCTTTTGTCCACTGCTAGTGTAGAAGGTCGCAATTTATTCATTACAAATGAAGATGTACAATCTGGTGACCATTGACCATAAGAGATATTGTAATTTGGAAAATTGTATATCAAAGAGGATTCTACCATTTTTCTTCTGAAACTGCATTTAGATTTGTAAATTGTTTCAGCATCGTCCCAATTCATCCTACGGTTTTTGTTGGGGACATGCTGAAATACGGCGGAATTTTCCTGCCCATATATGACTGAGTTCTTGTGTTCTTTGACCCTGGTGGTGAGGTCTCTACCCGTTTGTCCCCAATATACATCCTTGCAATCTAAACAAGGTAACTTATAAACCCCAGGAGTTGTACTACTCTTGGATCTATGATGTATATTAACAACTTTACTGAACAAGTTGTTGGGATAATTGAAGATAAGATTTACTTTTTTCTTTTGGTAACAAATGAGACAAGTCATTAATTGATTTATTATAAGGTAATCTTATGCAACGATTATCCCACTTATGAATCATGGCGGAATGGAAATATGATTTGTAAAAACTAGTTTTGGCCTTACTAAGAGCTTTTCGTAAAAACCACGACGGGTATCCTAATTTTGTTAATTGACTTCTTACTGAAATTAGTTCCATGTCTAAATACTGTGAACTACAAATTTTCAAAGCCCGTAAGAATAGGCCTGAAGCGACGCTATATTTTATTTTGTCTGGATAGTGGCTAAAGAAATGTAGGTAGCTCCCTGTGTGGGTGGGCTTCCTATAAACTGTGAACGATAAAGACTCCGCATTTCTAATTATTAAGATGTTTAAAAAAGGTAGCTTATGATCTATTTCCCATTCCACCTTGAATTTGATGTTGTTCGTTAGGTGATTGAGTTTGCTGTAGAATTCTTGGAAGGAACCCCATTCATCGTCCCAAATCGTAAAGATGTCATCAAGATATCTGTGCCAAAACATTACGGGTGGTTTAATTCCCCGGTAGTAGCACCGATTCAAAATAATCCATATATAAATTGACGAGAACTGGCGTGAGATATATTAAATTTATATATATATATATATATATATA
>NC_134801.1:26013739-26018739 GCF_046742065.1 Oratosquilla oratoria
CCGTGGAGCCGTGGAGCCGTGGAGCCGTGGAGCCGTGGAGCCGTGGAGCCGTGGAGCAGTAGAGAAGTGGAGCCATGGAGAAGTGCAGTCGTGGATCAGTGGAGCCGTGAAGCCGTGGTGCCGTGGAGCCGTGGAGTCGTGGAGCCGTGTATCCATGGACCCGTGGACCCGTGGAGCCGTGGAGCCGTGTACCCGTGGACCCGTGGAGCCATGGAGCCGTGGAGCCGTGGAGCCGTGGAGCCGTGGAGCCGTGGAGTCATGGATCTGTGGAGCCGTGGAGCCATGGAGCCGTGTAGCCATGGAGCTGTGGAACCATGGAGCCGTGGAGAAGTGGAACCGTGGACCCGTCGAGCAGTGGAGCCATGGAGCCGTGGAACCGTTGACCCGTGGAGCAGTGGAGCCGTGGAGCCGTGGAGCAGTAGAGAAGTGGAGCCATGGAGAAGTGCAGTCGTGGATCAGTGGAGCCGTGGAGCCGTGGAGCCGTGGAGCCGTGGAGCCGTGGAGCCGTGGAGCCGTGGAGCCGTGGAGCCGTGGAGCCGTGTAGCCATGGACCCGTGGACCCGTGGAGCCATGGATCCGTGAACGCGTGGACCCGTGGACCCGTGGACCCGTGGAGCCGTGGAGCCGGGTAGCCGTGTAGCCGTGGAGCTGTGGAGCCATGGAGCCGTGAAGCCATGGAGCTGTGGAGCCATGGAGCCGTGGAGAAGTGGAGCCGTGGAGCCGTGGGGCCGTGCAGAAGTGGAGTCGTGGAGCCGTGGAGACGTGGAGAAGTGGACCCGTGGAGCCAAGGAGCCGTGGACAAGTGGAGTCATGGAGCCGTGGAGCCGGGGAGCCGTAGAGTCGTGGACCCGTGTAGCCGTGGAGCCGTGGAGTCGTGGAGCCATGGAGCCGTGGAGTCTTGGACCCGTGGAGCCGTGGAGCCGTGGAGCCGTGGAGCCGTGGAGCCGTGGAGCCGTGGAGCCGTGGAGTCGTGGAGCCGTGGAGCCGTGGAGCCCTGGAGCCGTGTAGCCATGGAGCTGTGGAGCCATGGAGCCGTGTTGAAGTGAAACCGTGGAGCCGTGGAGTCGTGGAGCCGTGGAGCTGTGGAGCCGTGGACCCGTGGAGCAGTGGAGCCGTGGAGCCGTGGAGCAGTAGAGAAGTGAAGCCGTGGAGCCATGGAGAAGTCCAGTCGTGGATCAGTGGAGCCGTGGAGAAGTGGAGCCGTGGAGCCGTGGATTTCTGGAGTCGTGGAGAAGTGGAGCCGTGGAGCCATGGACCCGTGGACCCGTGGAGCCGTGGAGCCGTGAAGCCGTGGAGCCGTGGAGCCATGGAGAAGTGGACCCGTGGAGCCGTGGAGGCGTGGAGCCGTGGAGAAGTGGAGCCGTGGAGTCATGGATCTGTGGAGCCGTGGAGCCATGGAGCCGTGTAGCCATGGAGCTGTGGAACCATGGAGCCGTGGAGAAGTGGAACCGTGGACCCGTCGAGCAGTGGAGCCATGGAGCCGTGGAACCGTTGACCCGTGGAGCAGTGGAGCCGTGGAGCCGTGGAGCAGTAGAGAAGTGGAGCCATGGAGAAGTGCAGTCGTGGATCAGTGGAGCCGTGTAGCCGTGGTGCCGTGGAGCCGTGGAGCCGTGGAGCCGTGGAGCCGTGGAGCCGTGGAGCCGTGGAGCCGTGGAGCCGTGGAGCCGTGGAGCCGTTTAGTCGTGTAGCCCTGGACCCGTGGAGCCGTGGAGCCGTGTACCCGTGGACCCGTGGACCCGTGGACCCGTGGAGCCGTGGAGCCGTGGAGCCGTGTAGCTGTGGAGCCATGGAGCCATGGAGCCGTGTAGCCATGGAGCTGTGGAGCCATGGAGCCGTGGAGAAGTTGAGCCGTGGAGCCGTGGGCCGTTGAGAAGTGGAGTCGTGGAGAAGTGGAGGCGTGGAGACGTGGAGCCGTGGAGCCGTGGAGCCGTGGAGAAGTGGAGTCATGGAGCCGTGGAGCCGGGGAGCCGTAGAGTCGTGGACCCGGGTAGCCGTGGGGCCGTGGAGCCGTGGAGCCTTGGAGCCGTGGAGCCGTGGAGCCGTGGAGCCGTGGAGCCGTGGAGCCGTGGAGCCATTGTGCCGTGGAGCTGTGGAGCCGTGGAACCGTGGAGTCGTGGAACCTTGGACCGGTGGACCCGTGGACGAATGGACCCGTGGACCCGTGGACCCGTGGACCCGTGGAGAAATGGAGCCGTGGAGCTGTGGAGAAGTAGAGCCGTGGAGTCATGGAGCCGTGGAGCCGTGGAGCTGTGGAGAAGTAGAGCCGTGGAGTCATGGAGCCGTGGAGCCGTGGAGCCATGAAGCCGTGGAGCCGTGGAGCCGTGGACCCGTGGAGCCGTGGAGAACTGGAGCCTTGCAGCTGTAGAGCCGTGAAGCCTTGCAGCCGTGGAGCTTTGGAGTCGTGGAGAGCTGTGGAGCCGTGCAGACGTGTAGTCGTGGAGCCGTGGAGCCGTGGAGCCGTGGAGCCGTGGAGCCGTGGAGCCTTGGAGCGGAGGAGCTGTAGAGCCGTGGAGCCGTGGAGCCGTGGAGCAGAGGAGCCGTGGAGCCGTTAAGACGAGGAGCCTAGGACTCGTAGAGACAGGGAGGTACGCTGCTGGAACCACACAAAAAAAAAGCACACCCACTCTCTCTCTTCTCTATATTTCTCTCCTAGTGTATCTTTGTATGTATCTATGCTTCTACATTTTGCATATTTGCATCTCTTTCACTCTCTGTCTTCCTCTCTTTTTCTCATATTTTCTTTATCTAAATATCATTGTGTATATATATGTATATATATATATATATATATATATATACATATATATATATATATACGTATATTATATATATATATATATATATATATATATATATATATAAATACATTTAAAATATCTTTATTTAAAAAAAATTGGTGTTCCATGGGCTCTAATCTCACGCCAGTTCTAGCCAATTTATATATGGATTATTTTGAATCGGTGCTACTACCGGGGAATTAAACCACCCGTAATGTTTTGGCACAGATATGTTGATGACATCTTTACGATTTGGGACGATGAATGGGGTTCCTTCCAAGAATTCTACAGCAAACTCAATCACCTAACGAACAACATCAAATTCAAGGTGGAATGGGAAATAGATCATAAGCTACCTTTTTTAAACATCTTAACAATTAGAAATGCGGAGTCTTTATCGTTCACAGTTTATAGGAAGCCCACCCACACAGGGAGCTACCTACATTTCTTTAGCCACTATCCAGACAAAATAAAATATAGCGTCGCTTCAGGCCTATTCTTACGGGCTTTGAAAATTTGTAGTTCACAATATTTAGACATGGAACTAATTTCAGTAAGAAGTCAATTAACAAAATTAGGATACCCGTCGTGGTTTTTACGAAAAGCTCTTAGTAAGGCCAAAACTAGTTTTTACAAAACATATTCCCATTCCGCCAATATCTCTTATGGTCAATGGTCACCAGAATTGTACATCTTCATTTGCAATGAATAAAATGCTACCTTCTACACTAGCAGTGGACAAAAGTCACCAAGGTCCATGCAAACGTCGGACACGTGACCTGAACCCCGTCCCTTCCTGCTGTATATATATATATATATATATATATATATATATACATATATATATATATAAATATATATATATACATATATATGTATAAATATATATATATAATGTGTGTATATATATATATATTGTTACGGGACGGGCTGGTTATGTGAAGAGACGTTACGTATAACGGATAAGTGCTTAAGAACCATCTCACTTCTAGAAGCCACAGTTGGACTGAATTATCTGGTAAGGGCCTAGATAATTCGTAAGACTAGAAGTAAAGGTAACAAAGAAGATTCCAGGAAAGGAATATTAAACTAGCGATAAAACTAGTAAACGAAATTATTAATATCATGGAAAATATTTACAGGCAATCAACACAAAAGAGAATGGGCAGGTGGGTCAATGGGACCGTTACATGATTATAAGAATATGGAAAGTATCGTTCAAATAAGAAACACAAGATACGTATACAATATGGTACTATCTAAGTACAAAGAGATCAGGAACATGCATCAAAATAAGTAATAAGTACAAATATAAGTATAAAGTAATGCAATGTATATAAGACACGTAATGTAGGCAAAAAGGGTGATCACTTCACACCAATCGTCTCATGAGTCTAAACTTCTAGTTTTTATCAAGAGATCAATATGCGAGAAAATGACAAGGTGTGAGTGATTTCCACCGCTTATATACCATTGGACCGGAAGCGGGATACTTCCGGTGAAGGGTGCGGGTGAGCGCAAAGGGGGGAGGAGGGTAAGTTAACACACGTCAACATGGGTATTTTTAAGACCCTCGACTCGCTTGAACAATCTACTTATTTAGTAACTGTCAAATCTGTGCGCTCCGAACTATTCAGGATTTCGCTTGTCTGTTTGTTCTACAAGAGTGCGCACCTTTCTCCGCACGTAGGCAAGATTACATATAGTGGACGGGCGTTACTGCTTAACATTGTTACAATACATACATAGACAAGAAATATGAACATAGTTATGTAATACAAAGGAACACAGTTCTATAACATAATTACACATATGACGTAATATCTAATATTACGTTACAGTATATGTATATGTATATATATATACATACATATACATCTATATATACTCGTATATACATTACATATATACATTATATACACGTATATACATACATATATACATATATCGGTATAAATATATATATATATATATGTATACATATACATATATACACACATATATATATGGCTATGACGGCTTTTCAGTCACTTTTAAAACCTGGCCTATAAAGCTCCACGTTTCTATTTCTTAAAAATTATCATCATATATTATAACCTGAATTGACCTGAACTTTCTAGTTCAATATTTCTTTGTATTTTCACTTATTCATGTTCATTGGTGACGGATTCTAATAACTTTTTTTTTTTAAGAATTTGACACAAATGCCAGAAGAAAGAAGAT
>NC_134801.1:26023739-26033739 GCF_046742065.1 Oratosquilla oratoria
AGTCACGAATCAAATTCTGCCTCTCGATGTGATCTCTGATATTATTAACTATTAATGATTCCAACCTTTTATCTATAACCGCCGTCAAACTGATTGGCCTGTAGTTGTGCATAGGCGATTTGTTACTCATTTTTTAAAACGGGAACAGCGTTTGCTTGTCCCCAAGAAACAGGTACGAATAATACGTAATGTCATGGATACACGTGACCTAAATGTGACGTCATGAGGAACCTGATGAGACAAAGACCGAATCGCCAGCGAGAGCAAGAAATCTGATGGAGGCTTTGGTCGAACTGACCGATTAGTCTAAAGACAAAGGCTCGTCTGAATAAAATCGCATGGCGTCAGTCAGAACAAAAGGTGCAGTGCAATGCATATGTTGGAAGGGTTCAGTTGGCAACATTGGAGTGCCGAGCAACACAGGAGTGGTGTTGGCAGGAGGTAGGTCGTGGTGGCAAAGAAGGTGGGGATGCACATTTGTTGTGGTGTGATGTCAAAATGACGCACGGGCTGAAGGAGGAGGTTGCAATCAAGTTAATGTTGATTCATATGTTGTATACATATACATTTGAATGCAAAATGTGGGAATAGATTGTACCAACACAATTAGTACTGCACTGAATGACCAAACATATGTCATAGTTTACTAATAAAAAAAAAATCCTTCATGCAACAGCATTAATCATTACATGAAAAACTACTCCATGTTGACTACCTCATCCACCCCAAGTGTCTTGTCCCCACTTTCGTGATACTCAAGAAAGAGGTCAAAATGTGGACCAAGTGTTTTGTATATCAGGAAATGGAAAAGTGCCACACATATGTTCCTCCTACCCTCCCTCGTGGTTCGTCCCAAAGTAGATCAGAATTGGACAAAGACACTGTCCATTTGCTGGACCAAAGTTTTCAGCTTACCTTTCCTCAGTATTGCAACCATCTTATCTGCGGTCCACAAATCTCAAAGCGCTGAGTCGTGGGGTGCAGCTTGGAGATTTCGTATTCCCCTCAGGCTCTCCCTAATCCGTAGTTATATGTTCTTGTTCATCTAGGAAGATGTAGCAATAATTGATGCTTATAAATCTACCTTCCTTTCTACAGGTATGCCTATCTATAATATGTGGCTATTCTCTCTCTCTCTCTCTCGTTAAGTGTTTGTGTGTGTGTGTGTGTGTGTGTGTGTGTGTGTATTCACTTGGTCTTTGGATCACGTGTTGGACTCGTGATCGACAGCTATTTCCCTCCCGAAAGAGAGCTCAGAGCTCGTAGGTCCGATCTATGGGTAATGCTATGACCTTACACACACACACACACCCAACTCCCCACCCACGAGATTCAGAGTAACGACCCGTAAGGCAGCGATACCGAAATAATTTCGGCCCTGGGCAGGATTCGACCCACGTACTCCGGGCACCACCAGGCTCGCTGTTCAGTGCTCTACCAACTGCGCCACCGAGTTGTGTGTGTGTGTGTGTGTGTGTGTGTGTGTGTGTGTGTGTGTGTGTGTGTGTGTGTGTGTGATACGAAAGCGCTCTTCTCCGTTTGTTTATTTTCTTAAGTGGTTATCTTGCATTTATGAAACACACGTTCTAGTGTTCTTATTTCATATATATATATATATATATATATATATATATATGTATATATATATATATATGTATATATACATGTATATATGTATGTATATGCATATATACATATATATATATATATATATATACATATATATATGTGTATATATGTATGTATATTTTTGTATATATACATATTTCTTTATATATATATAGCTAGATATATATTTATATATATATATGTATATATATATTTATACCGGTATATTTATATATAATATATATAATATATTATATATATATATATATATATATATATATATATATATATATGTATATGTATATATATATATATGTATATATAATAGTTATATATATATATATATATATATATATATATTTATACCGGTATATATATATATATATATATATATATATATATATAATATATAAATATATATATATGTATATGTATATATATATATATATATTGTTGTATATATATGTATATACGTGTATATATATATGTATATATGTATGTATATACGAGTATATATAGATGTATATGTATATATACATATATATATACATGCATATATATACAGTATATATATATATATATATATATAAACATATATATATATGTATGTATGTATATAATATATATGTATATATATACATATGTATATATATCACAACAAAGTTATGTCGTAGCACATTAGTAAAAATAATACTGATAACCCACTCTCAGAGAAGAATAACATACATATACCAAGGCTTTTCCCCCTTCCAAGGGAGGTAGCCAAAAAGGGAAAGGCATAAAAACACTCCCACCCATTTCATCCCTAAATACACTCCACACCCTCCCACCCTCCCTCTCATCTGAGCACCTCCTGGATGACGGGTCATCCCTGCACCCTGCCCACCGCCCTGGGTCAGAAGCAGTGTCGCAAGACACAGCACATCCACAGCAAGGCCGCTTCATTTAATCGGCGACCCCCCCTCTCCGTCCCCCCTTGCATATAAGGAGAGGACGGGGAGAAATCCCTTCGGGCTGCGTCAAAATTTACTCACACATACTACCCCACCCCCTACCCCCCCCGCCCATTCCTCCTCATGCAATCACAACATCATCCATATACAACCATTCTCCACTCACCTCTGTCTTCCGTCCTCTCCCTTCCTTCCTCAACAGACATTCCCCTCTTCCCCAAAGCCCCCTTCACCCCATCCATCCACCTCATCCTAGGACGTCCTCTCATGTTCACTCCCTCCACATCTGCCTTCCATACCTCTTTTACTAGTCTTTCTTCACTCATTCTTTCCATGTGTCCAAACCATCCTAATATTCTTTCATCAACCCTATCTCCCAAATCCTTTTTCACCCCTGTTCTTCTCCTCACCTCCTCATTTCTCACTCTATCCAGCCTAGTAACCCCCACCATACTTCTCAGACACCTCATCTCAAACACATTCAAACTCCTTCTCTCTTCCCCTCTTATGTTCCACGTTTCTGCCCCATACAGTGCTGTTGGCACAATCACTCCTTCATACAGTCTCCTCTTCGCATCCATTCCCAAATGTCTATTCCTCATTACACTCTTTAATCCACCAAGGCAGTTACTCGCTTCTCTCAATCTACATTCTACCTCCACCTTCACTCCACCTTTTCCTGCCACATTTGCACCCAAGTATCTAAAACTATCCACTTCCTCCAGTCGCTCTCCCTTAATGTTCACTTCCAGTCTACTGCCACTTTCACCCCTTGTACATCTCATCACCTTACTTTTACCCACATTTATCTTTAGCTTTCTTCTATCACATACTCTCCCAAACTCTGCCACCAGCTTCCTCAATCCCTCCTCTGACCCTGCCACAAGCGCAGTGTCGTCCGCAAACAACAGCTGGCTCACCTCCCACTTTTCTCCATTTTCTTTAACCATCTCCAATCCCTGACCCACTACCCTAGCATTCACCTCTCGCACCACCCCATCCATGTATAAGTTGAAGAGCCAGGGCGACATAACGCATCCTTGACGAAGTCCCACCTTTACTTCAAACCACTCACTCTCTCCATTTCTAATCCTGACACAAGCTCTACTACTCATAAAAACTCTTGACAGCTCCCAAAAGCTTTCCTCCTATTCCATAAATCTGCATAACCTCCTACAGTGCCTTTCTGTCTACCCTATCATAAGCCTTTTCCAGATCCATAAAAACCCAAAAAACATCCTTCCCCTTTCCTATAGCTTTCTCACATATCTGTCTTACCACAAAGATCTGATCTACACAACCTCTACCTGTCCTAAAACCACACTGTTCCTCACCAATTACTCCTTCTGTTCCTCTCCTAATCCTCTCAATTAAGATCCTCCCATAAGCCTTCCCTACTACACTTAACAGGCTAATCCCTCTGAAACTACTACATTCACACTTGTCCCCTTTTCCCTTGTAAAGAGGAACTATACAGGCACTTCTCCAGTCCTCCGGTACTCTACCCTCTCTCCAGCAAACATTAAATAACCTCACCAACCAGTCCACCATCACTGAATCTCCCTTTTTCAGACATTCTGCATGGCATCCATCCAGACCAGGTGCCTTACCTGCTTTCATCATCTTAACAACTGCCTTCACCTCATCCTTCCCTATTTCTCCTCCATTCTCCTCACTCATCACTCTCATTTTCTTCGCATTTCCCACTGCAGCTATCTTTCCTTCCCTATCCTCCTTCACATTTAGCAACTCCCTAAAATATTCTGCCCATCTTCCCCTTACTGCCATCTCTTCCATTATCATCTCTCCATCTGTATCTTTTACCTTTTCTTCCCTACTTGATTTGCCTCCTCTTCCTCTCATAATTTCTTTCCAAAACATCTTTTTATTACTTTCAAAATTTTGTGTCATACTTCTACCCCATTTCACATCTGCTCTCCTCTTTGTCTCCTTTACCTTTTGCTTTACTTCTCTTTTCTTTTCTTTGTACGTCTCATATGACTCCCCCGTCCTCTTTTGTAACCAATCTGTGAATGCTCGCTTCTTCTCTTCTACAACCTTCTTTGTTTCCTCATCCCACCATTCACTACCCTTTCTTCTATTTCACCCTGTCCTTCTTGTTCCACACACCATCCTTGCACACTTTAAGACTCCCTCCTTGAACCATCCCCATTCCTCCTCCACACCCATCTCTGCTCCATCCTTTACTCCCTCCCACTCCTTCTTCAGCTTCTTTTCGTACTCCTTCTCCTTTTCCTTTTCATTCAAGGAGTTCACTCTAAGAACCTCCCTAACTTTTGTACCTTTCCTCGTTGTAGATCTTTCCTCCTCTCTCAACTTACCTTCCAGCAAAAAATTATCTGATATTACCTCACACTCTAAACTTAGCACATGTTCATACTTAACTCTTCCTATCATAATCCTATTTACCACTACATAATCCATTAGCGCTCTATCTACCACCCTTCCCTCCACCACCCTCTCCCATGTGTACTTATGCTTGACTTTCTTCCGAAACACTATTTGCTATCATCAACTCTCTTTCTAGACACATTTCCACCATCAACTCTCCACTACGATTCTTTCCTGGAACTCCACACTTCCCAACCACTCCATCGATTGGACCATTTCCCACCCTAGCATTAAGGTCTCCCAGTACTATTACATTGACATTTCTTCCTAAACCCTCTATTCACTCATTAAAATCTATCAAAAAGGCCTCCCTTTTTTCTACACTCTTCTCACTGCCAGGCCCATATGCACTTACAAAGACCCACATCTCCTTTCCCAGTTTCACCTTCATACACATTATCCTTGAGGAAACCTCCTTCCACTCCACTACCTGTTTACCTATCTCTTCACTTACTAGAATAGCCACCCCTTCCCTCCCTCGCCCTCTCTTCACTCCTGATAACCTCCCACTTACACTCCCAAACTTACACTCGCCCTTCCCTTTCAACTTAGTTTCACTCAAAGCCAACACATCCATCTTTCTTCTCACAAACATACTACCTATCTCTTCCCTTTTACTCTCATCTGTACCACATCCACGCACATTAAAAGACCCAAACCTTAGGGTGCTGGCCCGAGGCCCTCCAGCACCCCTTATGCCTTCACTTTTTCTTTTTAGGTTATATGCCCCGTGGGGCTTACAGGGAGAAGGATGCCTAGTCCCTCTCCCCGTCCCTTTCTTCTCGCCTCTTACAATCCAAGTGGGATACCTGGTGGCAGTATTCTTGTCCCTCACCAGAGGGAAGTCCCCGATCACAGAAAGAGAAGTCTCAGTGAAATGGTACAGGACAGCTACAAGGGGTTGGGGGACAGCATAACGGAGGGACAGTCGTAGTATAAAAGTGTCATCATTTCTCTATGAAACAGAATTTCTTCTATCATAGACAAAATGATGTGTGGCTCTGGTCCGTAGGGGCGCCCCATATAGACCCTAAAGTATCGACTACATGCTACTTTGCCACAATAACAAGCAGCCAATACCCCCAGAACGGTTAGAATAAGAGAAAGTATAAAGATCTGTATATTTCGATCACTAACTGTGATCCACTTCAGCAGATGTGAATTATAGAATATAGAATAATATGTATTTATACAGAAGTAGTGAGGTTAGCAGGAAGGGACGGGGGCTCAGGTCACGTGTCCGGCGTTGCATGGACCTTGGTGGCTTTTGTCCACTGCTAGTGTAAAAGGTAGCATTTTATTCATTGCAAATGAAGATGTACAATCTGGTGACCATTGACCATAAGAGATATTGTAATTTGGATAATTGTATATCAGAGAGGATTCTACCATTTTTGTTCTGAAACTGCATTTAGATTTGTAAATTGTTTCAGCATCGTCCCAATTCATCCTTTGGTTTTTGTTGGGGACATGCTGAAATACGGCGGAATTTTCCTGCCCATATTTGACTGAGTTCTTGTGTTCTTTGACCCTGGTGGTGAGGTCTCTACCCGTTTGTCCCCAATATACATCCTTGCAATCTAAACAAGGTAACTTATAAACCCCAGGAGTTTTACTACTCTTGGATCTATGATGTATATTGACAACTTTGTTGGGATAATTGAAGATAAAATTGACTTTTTTTTTTTTTTTTGGTAACAAATGAGACAAGTCATTAATTGATTTATTATAAGGTAATCTTATGCAACGATTATCCCACTTATGAATCATGGCGGAATGGGAATATGATTTGTAAAAACTAGTTTTGGCCTTACTAAGAGCTTTTCGTAAAAACCACGACGGGTATCCTAATTCTGTTAATTGACTTCTTACTGAAATTAGTTCCATGTCTAAATACTGTGAACTACAAATTTTCAAAGCCCGTAGGAATAGGCCTGAAGTAACGCTATATTTCATTTTGTCTGGATAGTGGCTAAAGAAATGTAGGTAGCTCCCTGTGTGTGTGGGCTTCCTATAAAATGTGAACGATAAAGACTCCGCATTTCTAATTATTAAGATGTTTAAAAAAGGTAGCTTATGATCTATTTCCCATTCCACCTTGAATTTGATGATGTTCGTTAGGTGATTGAGTTTGCTGTAGAATTCTTGGAAGGAACCCCATTCATCGTCGCAAATCGTAAAGATGTCATCAACATATCTGTGCCAAAACATTGCGGGTGGTTTAATTCCCGGTAGTAGCACTGATTCAAAATAATCCATATATAAATTGGCTAGAACTGGAGTGAGATTAGAGCCCATGGAACATCCAAATTTATTTTTAAAATAAAGATCTTTTAAATGTATATATATATATATATATATATATATATATATATATGTATATATATATATATGTATATATATATATATATACACACACAGTGATATTTAGATAAATAAAACATAAGAAAAAGAGAGGAATATATATATATATATATATATATATATGTATAGATATATATATGTATATATATATATATATATATACATATATATATATATATATACAAGCATATTTAGATAAAGAAAATGTAAGAAAAAGAGAGGAAGAGAGAGAGTAAAAGAGATGCAATTAGGCAAGATGGAGATGCATAAATATATACATACAGACAGTAGGAGAGAGACATAGAGAGGAGAGAGAGTGGGTGTGTTTGTTTTTTCTGTGTGGTTCCAGCACCGATTGACTCCCGGACTCTACAACTCCAAGGCTCCACGGCTCCACGGCTCCACGGCTACACTTCTCCACGGCTCCACGGCTCCACGGCTCCACAGCTCCAAGGCTCCATGGCACCACGGCTCCACGGCTCCACGGCTCCACGGCTCCACGGCTCCACGGCTCCACGGCTCCACGGCTCCACAGCTCCAAGGCTCCATGGCACCACGGCTCCACGGCTCCACGACTCCAGGCTCCACAGCTCCACATCTCCACGACTCCAGAGCTCAACGGCTGCAAGGCTCCACTGCTCCACTTCTCCAAGGCTCCACGGCTCCACGGCTCCACGGCTCCACGGCTTTACGGGGCTCCACGGCTCCACGGCTCCACGGCTCCCCGGCTCCACTGCTCCACGACTCCACTTCTCCACGGCTCCACGGCTCCACGGCTCCACGGCTCCACTTCTCCACGGCTCCATGGCTCCACAGCTCCATGGCTCCACAGCTCCATGGCTCCACGGCTCCACTCCACGGCTCAACGGCTCCACCGCTCCACGCCTCCACGGCTCCACGGCTCCACGGCTCCACGGCTCCACGACTCCACGGCTCCACGGCTCCACGGCTCCACTTCTCCACGGCTCCATGGCTCCACTGCTCCACGACTCCACTTCTCCACGGCTCCACTTCTCCACTGCTCCACTTCTCCACGGGTCCACGGCTCCACGGGTCCACGGGTCCACGGGTCCACGGGTCCACGGGTCCACGGGTCCACGGGTCCACGGGTCCACGGGTCCACGGGTCCACGGGTCCACGGGTCCACGGGTCCATGGCTCCACGGGTCCACGGGTCCACGGGTCCACGGGTCCACGGCTCCACGGCTCCACGGCTCCACGGCTCCACTGCTCCACGACTCCACTTCTCCACGGCTCCACGGCTCCACGGCTCCACGGCTCCACGGCTCCACGGCTCCACGGCTCCACGGCTCCACGTCTCCACGGCTCCACGGCTCCACGGGTCCACGGGTCCACGGGTCCACGGGTCCACGGGTCCACGGGTCCACGGTTCCACGGCTCCACGGCTCCACGGCTCCACGACTCCACGGCTCCACGGCTCCACTACTCCACTGCTACACTTCTCCACGGCTCCACGGCTCCACGGCTCCACGGCTCCACGGCTCCACGGCTCCACGGCTCCACGGCTCCACGGCTCCACGGCTCCACGGCTCCACGGCTCCACGGCTCCACGGGTCCACGGGTCCACGGGTCCACGGGTCCACGGCTCCACTTCTCCACGACTCCACTTCTCCACGGCTCCACGGCTCCACGGCTCCACTTCTCCACGGCTAGATGTGTATGTACATGTGTGTGTGTGTGTGTACATGTGTATGTATGTACATGTGTGTCTATGTACATGTATGTGTGTGTACTTGTGTGTGTGTTCATGTGTTTGTGGTACATGTGTGCATATACATGTGTGTGTATACATATGTTTGTACATGTGTGTGTACGCATATGTGTTTGAGTGATATATATGTGTGTATATATATTTGTGTGTGTTCATGCACAGGTAAATTTGTGTGTGTGTACATGTATGTTTTTGTATATGTCAATTTATGTACCTGTGTGTACACATTGTGTGTACATTGTGTGTGTGTACATTTGTGTATATATGTGTTTGTGTATACATGTGTGTCTACATGTATGTGCACATGTGTGTGTATATGTGTTTGTGTATACGGTTCTATTTGTACATATTTTGTGTGCGTCTGTAAGTGTATGTTTGTGTTTGTTTGTGTGTGTGTGTGTGTGTGTGTGTGTGTGTGTGTGTGTGTGTGTGTGTGTGTGTGTGTGTGTGCGTGTGCGTGCGTGCGTGCGTGCGCGTGCGTGCGTGTGTGCGAATGTGCGTGCGTGCGTGCGTGTGTGTGTGTGTGTGTGTGTGTTTGATTTGTTTGTGTGTGTAATTGTCTGGGTGAGTGTGTCTGTGTGTATTTGTCTGGGTGTATCTGTGTGTAATTGTCTGGGTGAGTGTGTCTGTGTGTGTTTCTGAATGAGTGTGTTTGTCTGTATGTGTGTGTGTGTATGTGTGTGTATGTGTGTATGTGAGTATGTGTGTGTGTGTATATGTGTTTATCTATGTCTGTGTGTCCGTATCTATACGAGTGTATATATGTGTGTGTGTGTTTTTGCGTGTGTGTGTGTATGTGTGTGTGTTTGTGTATGTGTGCGTGTATGTGTGTGTGTGTATTCACCTTGGTCTGTGTGTGTGTGTGTGTGTGTGTGTGTGTGTGTGTGTGTGTGTGTGTGTGTGTGTGTGAGTGTGAGTGTGCGTGTGCGTGA
>NC_134801.1:26041239-26046239 GCF_046742065.1 Oratosquilla oratoria
GCCGTGGAGCCGTGGAGCCGTGGAGCCGTGGAGCCGTGGAGCCGTGGAGCCGTGGAGCCGCGGAGTCGTGGAGCCGTGTAGCCGTGGACCCGTCGACGCCTGGACTCGTGGACTCGTGGAACCGTGGACCCGTAGACCCGTGGACCCGTGGAGAAGTGGAGAAGTGGAGCCGTGGAGCTGTGGAGAAGTGGAGTCGTGGAGCAGTGGAGCCGTGGAGCCGTGGAGCCGTGGAGCCGTGGAGCCGTGGAGCCGTGGAGCCGTGGAGCCGTGGAGCCGTGGAGCCGTGGACCCGTGGACCCGTGGAGCCGTGGACCCGTGGAGCCGTGGAGCCGTGGAGCCGTGTAGCTGTGGAAACATGGAGCCATGGAGCCGTGTAGCCATGGAGCTGTGGAGCCATGGAGCCGTGGAGAAGTTGAGCCGTGGAGCCGTGGGGCCGTGCAGAAGTGGAGTCGTGGAGCAGTGGAGCCGTGGAGCCGTGTAGCCGTGTAGCCGTGGGGCCGTGGAGCCGTGGAACAATGGAGTCGTGGAGCCGTGGAGCCGTGGAGCCGTGGAGCCGTGGAGCCGTGGAGACGTGGAGAAGTGGACCCGTGGAGCCGTGGAGCCGTGGAGTCGTGGAGCCGGGTAGCAGTGGAGCCGTGGAGCCGTGGAGCCGTGGAGCCGTGGAGCCGTGGAGCCGTGGAGCCGTGGAGCCGTGGAGCCGTGGAGCCATGGAGCCGTGGAGCCGTGGAGCTGTGGAGCCATGGAGCCGTGGAGAAGTGAAACCGTGGACCCGTGGAGCAGTGGAGCCGTGGAGCCGTGGAGCCGTGGAGCCGTGGAGCCGTGGAGCAGTGGAGCCGTGGAGCCGTGGAGCAGTAGAGAAGTGAAGCCGTGGAGCCATGGAGAAGTGCAGTCGTGGATCAGTGGAGCTGTGCAGCCGTGGTTCCGTGGCGCCGTGGAGCCGTGGAACCGTGGAGCCGTGGAGTCATAGAGCCGTGGAACCATGGAGCCGTGGAGTAGTGGAACCGTGGAGCCGTGGACCCGTGGACCCGTGGACCCGTGGAGCAGTGGAGCCGTGGACCCGTGGAGAAGTGGAGAAGTGTAGCCGTGGAGAAGTGGAGAAATGGAGAAGTTGATTCGTGGAGCAGTGGAGCCGGGGAGCCGTGGAGAAGTGGAGCCGTGAACCGTGGAGCCGTGGACCCGTGGAGCCGTGGAGCCGTGGAGCCGTGGACCCGAGGAGCCGTGGACCCGTGGAGCCGTGTAGCTGTGGAGCCGTGGAGCCATGGAGCCGTGTAGCCATGGAGCTGTGGAGCCATGGGGCCGTGGAGAATTGGAGCCGTGGAGCTGAGGAGCCTTGGAGAAGTTGAGTCGTGGAGCAGTGGAGCCGGGGAGCCGTGGAGCCGTGGTGCCGGGGAGCCGTGGAGCCGTGGAGCAGTGGAGCCGTGTAGCCTTGGACCCGTGCAGCCGTGGAGCCGTGGAACCGTGGACCCGAGTAGCCGTGGAGTCGTGGAGCCGTGTAGCCGTGGAGCCGTGTAACCGTGGACTCGTAGACCCGTGGACCTGTGGACCCGTGGACCCGTGGAGCCCTGGAGCCGTGGTGAAGTGGAGTCGTGGAGTCGTGGAGTCGTGGAGCCGTGTAGCCGTGTAGCCGTGGGGCCGTGGAGCCGTGGAGCCGTGGAGCCGTGGAGCCGTGGAGCCGTGGAGCCGTGGAGCCGTGGAGCTTTGGAGTCGTGGAGCCGTGGAGCCGTGGAGCCGTGGAGCCGTGGAGCCGTGGAGCCGTGGAGCCGTGGAGCCGTGGAGCCGTGGAGCCGTGGAGCCGTGGAGCCGTGGAGCCGTGGAGACGTGGAGAAGTGGAGTCGTGGAGTCGTGGAACCGTGTAGCCGTGTAGCCGTGGGGCCGTGGAGCCGTGGAGCCGTGGAGCCGTGTAGCCGTGGAGCCGTGGAGCCGGGGAGCGGTGGAACCGTGGAGCCGTGGAACCGTGGAGCTTTGGAGTGGTGGAGCCGTTGCGCCGTGGAGCCATTTAGCCTTGGAGCCGTGGAGCCGTGGAGCCGTGGAGCCGTGGAGCCGTGGAGCCGTGGAGACGTGGAGCCGTGGAGCCGTGGAGCCGTGGAGCCGTGGAGCCGTGGAGCCGTGGAGTCGTGGAGCCGGGTAGCCGTGGTGCCGTGGAGCCGTGGAGCCTTGGAGCCGTGGAGCCGTGGAGCCGTGGAGCCGTGGAGCCGTGGAGCCGTATAGCCGTGGAGCCATTGTGCCGTGGAGCTGTGGAGCCGTGGAGCCGTGGAGCCGTGGAGCCTTAGACCCGTGGACCCGTGGACCCATGGACCCGTGGACCCGTGGACCCATGGAGAAATGTAGCCGTGGAGCTGTGGAGAAGTAGAGCCGTGGAGACATGGAGCCGTGGAGCCGTGGAGCCATGGATCCGTGGAGCCTTGAAGCCGTGGAGCCGTGGAGCCTTGGAGCCGTGGAGCCGTGTAGCCATGGAGCTGTTGCACCATGGCGCCGTGGAGAAGTGGAACCGTGGACCCGTGGAGCAGTGGAGCCGTGGAGCCGTGGAGCCGTGGACCCGTGGAGCAGTGGAGCCGTGGAGCCGTGGAGCAGTAGAGAAGTGAAGCCGTGGAGCCATGGAGAAGTGCAGTCGTGGATCAGTGGAGCCGTGGAGCCGTGGTGCCGTGGAGCCGTGGAGAAGTGAAGCCGTGGAGGAGTGGACCCGTGGAGCCATGGAACCGTGGAGGTGTGGAGTCGTGGAGCCGTGGAGAATGAGAGCTGTGGAGCCATGGGGCCGTGGACCCGTGGACCCGTGGAGCAGTGGAGCCATGGAGCCGTGGAGAAGTGGAATCGTGGAGCCGTGGAGCCGTGGAGCCGGGGAGCCGTGGAGAAGTGGAGCCGTGAACCGTGGAGCCGTGGACCCGTGGAGCCGTGGAGCCGGGTAGCCGTGAAGCCGTGGAGCTGTGGAGCCATGGAGCCGTGAAGCCATGGGGCTGTGGAGCCATGGAACAGAGGAGCCGTGGAGCCGTGGAGAAGTGAAGCCGATGGGCCGTGGAGCCGTGAAGAAGTAGAGTCGTGGAACAGTGGAGCCGGGGAGCCGTGGAGCCGTGGAGCCGTGGAGCCGTGGAGCCGTGGAGCCGTGGAGCCGTGGAGCCGTGGAGCCGTGGAGCCGTGGAGCCGTGGAGCCGTGGAGCCGTGGAGCCGGGGAGCCGGGGAGCCGTGGAGCCGTGGAGCAGTGGAGCCGTGTAGCCGTGGACCCGTGCAGCCGTGGAGCCGTGGGACCGTGGACCCGTGTAGCCGTGGAGTCGTGGAGCCGTTTAGCCGTGGAGCCGTGGAACCGTGGACTCGTGGACCCGTGGACCTGTGGACCCGTGGAGCCGTGGAGCCCTGGAGCCGTGGTGAAGTGGAGTCGTGGAGTCGTGGAGTCGTGGAGTCGTGGAGTCGTGTAGCCGTGTAGCCGTGTGGCCGTGGGGCCGTGGAGCCGTGGAGCTTTGGAGTCGTGGAGCCGTGGAGCCCTGGAGCCCTGGAGCCGTGGAGCCGTGGAGCCGTGGAGCCGTGGTGCCGTGGAGCCGTGGAGCCTTGGAGCCGTGGAACCGTGGAGCCGTGGAGCCGTGGAGCCGTGGAGCCGTATAGCCGTGGAGCCATTGTGCCGTGGAGCTGTGGAGCCGTGAAACCGTGAAGTCGTGGAACCTTGGACCGGTGGACCCGTGGACGAATGGACCCGTGGACCCGTGGACCCGTGGAGAAATGGAGCCGTGGAGCTGTGGAGAAGTAGAGCCGTGGAGTCATGGAGCCGTGGAGCCGTGGAGCCGTGGAGCTGTGGAGAAGTAGAGCCGTGGAGTCATGGAGCCGTGGAGCCGTGGAGCCATGAAGCCGTGGAGCCGTAAAGCCGTGAAGCCGTGGACCCGTGGAGCCGTGGAGCCGTGGAGAACTGGAGCCGTCGAGCCGTAGAGCCGTGGAGCCTTGCAGCCGTGGAGCTTTGGAGTCGTGGGGAGCTGTGGAGCCGTGCAGACGTGGAGTCGTGGAGCCGTGGAGCCTGGTGCCGTGGAGCCGTGTAGCCGTGGAGCCGTGTAGCCGTGGAGCCGTGGAGTATTGGAGCTGTACAGCCGTGGAGTTGTGGAGCCGTGGAGCTGTGGAGCCGTGGAGCGGTGGAGCTGTAGAGCCGTGGAGCCGTGGAGCCGTGGAGCCGTGGAGCTGTAGAGCCGTGTAGCCGTGTAGCCGTGGAGCCGTGGAGCCGTGGAGCCTTGGAGTCGTAGAGTCAGGGAGGTAGACGCTGCTGGAACCACACAAAAAAAAGCACACCCACTCTCTCTCATCTGTATCTTTCTCTCCTACTGTCTCTATGTATGTGACTATGCATCTCCATTTTGCCTATTTGCATCTCTTTCACTCTCTCTCTCTCTCTTTTTCTTATATTTTCTTTATATATATATTCTTGTTTATATATATATATATATATATATATATATATATATATATATATATACATGTATATATATACATATGCGTAAGTAACCACTGAAGATGTAATTACACGGATGCGCTCTGCTTCGTTAGTTTACTTTTCCTAGTGGTTACTTACGCTCCTAGTGTTTTTATTGCATATATACATATATATATATACATATATATATATATGTATATATATATACATATATATATATATATATATATATATATATATATATATATATATATATTTAAAATATCTAAATTTAAAAAATTTGGATGTTCCATGGGCTCTAATCTCACTTCAGTTCTAGTCAATTTATATATGGATTATTTTGATTTCGCCGACTCGATGCCAAACCAACATTTTATTAACGTATTTTTGATGGTGGGCAACAGGTCTTACACTTTCATATAATATATTTTTTTAAACCCTTGTAATAATCATATAATTAACTTCTCTCTCTCTCTTTTTTTTTTTTTTTTACTTTTTAACCCTTGTAATAATCATATGATAGATCTGTTTAATTTACTATTTTTATGGTAGTCAACAGGTGTTATAGTTTCATATATATATTTGGTACTTGTATATA
>NC_134801.1:26051239-26063739 GCF_046742065.1 Oratosquilla oratoria
TGTGTACGCATATGTGTTTGAGTGTGTATATATGTGTGTATATATATTTGTGTGTGTTCATGCATAGGTAAATGTGTGTGTGTGTACATGTATGTTTTTGTATATGTGAATTTATGTACCTGTGTGTACACATTTTGTGTACATTGTGCGTGTGTTCATTTGTGTATATATGTGTATGTGCATACATGTGTGTCTACATGTATGTGCACATGTGTGTGTACATGTGTTTGTGTATACGGTTCTTTTTGTACGTGTTTTGTGTTCGTCTGCAAGTGTATGTTTGTGTTTGTATGTGTGTGTGTGTGTGTGTGTGTGTGTGTGTGTGTGTGTGTGTGTGTGTATGTGTGTGTGTATGTGTGTGTGTGTGTGTGTGTATGTGCATGCGTGGGTGCGTGCGTGCCTACGTCCTTACGTGTGTGTGTGTGTGTGTGTGTGTGTGTGTGTGTGTGTGTGTGTGTGTGTGTGTGTGTGTGTGTGTGTGTGTGTGTGTGTGTGTGTAATTGTCTGGGTGAGTGTGTCTGTGTGTGTAATTGTCTGGGTGAGTGTGTCTGTGTGTGTTTCTGAATGAGTGTGTGTGTGTGTGTGTGTGTGTGTGTATGTGTGTGTATGTGTGTATGTGAGTATGTGTGTGTGTGTATATGTGTTTATCTATGTCTGTGTGTCAGTCTCTATGCGAGTGTATATATGCGTGTGTGTGTGTGTGTTTGCGTGTGTGTGTATGTGTGTGTGTTTGTGTATGTGTGCGTGTATGTGTGTGTGTGTGTGTGTGTGTGTGTGTGTGTGTGTGTGTGTGTGTGTGTGTGTGTGTGTGTGTGTGTGTGTGTGTGTGTGTGTGTGTGTGTGTACGTGTGTGTGTGTGTGTATTCACTTTGATCTTTGGATCACGTGTTGGACTCGTGATCGACAGGTATTTCCCTCCCGGAAGAGAGCTCAGAGCTCGTATGACCGATCTGTGGGTAATGCTATGACCTTTCACACACACACACACACCCAACTCCTCGCCCACGTGAATCAGAGTAATGACCCGAAGCACAGCGATACCGAAATAATTTCGGCCCTGGGCAGGATTCGAACCAGGTACTGCGAGCACCACCGTACTACTACCAACCGCGACACCGAGAGTGAGTGAGTGTGTGTGTGTGTGTGTGTGTGTGTGTGTGTGTGTGTGTGTGTGTGTGTGTGTGTGTGTGTGTGTGTGTGACGACGACGACGACGACCACAACGACGAGGACGACGGCGACGACGACGACAACGACGAGGACGACGAAGGCAACGGCGACGGCGACAGCCATCAGTCTCGTTCTTTTGGGGCCTCCGTCCTTTCGAGTTTCTCGGGGGCCCGCGTCCTTTCCTCGTTCTCGGGGGCCCCTGTCCTCTCGAGTTCTCGGGGCCCCCGTCCTCGCAAATTTTCGGGGGCCGCCGTCCTTTCCTCATTCTCGGGGGCCCCCGTCCTTTCCTCGTTCTCAGGGGCCCTCGTCCTTTCCTCGTTCTCGGGGGCCCCCGTTCCTTTCGAGTTTCTCGGGGCCCCCCGTACCTTTCCGAGTTCTCGGGGGCCCCCGTTCCTTTCGAATTTCTTGCGGGCCCCCGTTTCTTTCGAGTTCTTTGGGGGCCTCCGTTCCTTTCTTCATCTTCTTCTTCTTCTACTTCTTCTTCTTCTTCTTCCTCTTCTTCTTCTTCTTCTTCTTCTTCTTTTTGCAATGATGATCAAGATATAGCCAGAAGATTTGAAGGGTATTTCTTAGAAAAATATTTTCTACGATCTTTTTCTTCCTAGGTTTCTTTATTCTGTTGGTTATTCATGAAGGGTATTGAAAAAGATCAAGAGATAATGCACCTCTTCATTAGTTGTCGAGTATTTTTCATATGTTTTTTTTTTCAGTTTACCATCGGAAAAGAACAGATTCAATTGGGAGAATCTGAGTCATTGAGCAAATAGGTAAAGCATGTCTCGATCAATCAATTGGCCTCATGTCATTTTATTCTGTCTATCTCCAGACGATTTCATTCAGCTGGCAGTACCTTCTCAATTAACATACAGCGTCAGGTGAAGTCTCAAGTGGGTTCTTGCTTCCGCCAGGTCACTTTAGTCAGCTGAGGTAAAGAGAAGTCACCCTGTGTGTGTGTGTGTTTGTGTGTGTGTGTGTGTGTGTGTGTGTGTGTGTGTGTGTGTGTGTGTGTGTGTGTGTGTGTGTGTGTGTGTGTGTGTGTGTGTGTGTGTGTGTGCGTGTGTATGTGCGTCTGTGGATGTGTATGTGTATGTGTGTGTCTGTGTGTCTGTGTGTGTGTATGTGGTGTGTGTGTATGTGTGTGTATGTATGTGTGTGTGTGTGTGCGTGTGTGTGTGTGTGTGTATTTACCTAGTTGTATTATGCGAGAAGGGGAGCTATGCTAGTAGTGTCCCGCCTTTGTATTTCACAGTGTCTAGTTTGCTTTTAAACTCATGAATGTTTTTTGCGCATACTATATCATTGTCCACTTTGTTCCAAGTGTCCACTACTCTATGTGGAAAACGGTTTTCTTCAGTTCTCTTCTGTAACTATGTTTTTTGTTTTTTTTTCCATGTCCTCTTGTGTTTCTCTTATCCCAGTTTAGTAAGTCCTCTCTATCGAGTATCTCTTTGCCTTTTATGATTCTGTAGATGGTCAGTAGGTCACCTCTTTCTCTTTTTTGCTGCAGCCTCGGTAACTCCAGTTTAGCCAATCTCTCCTCAAATGATAGTTTTCCAAGTGGAAGTGGCATTTTTGTTGCTGCTCTCTGGATTCTTTCTATTTTCTTTACATTCTCTTTGGTACTGGGTGACCACAATGTCGCCGCATACTCTATTAGAGGCATTATCATTGTAACCAATATTTTCTTTATCATGTCTTCGTCCAGGTATACAAATACCACTTTTATTGATCTTAGCAAGTTGTAAGCCTCCCCAGCAACTTTGTTAATCTGTTTATCATAGGACAAGTCGTTTGTGATAATTGTGTGTGTGTGCGTGTGTGTGTGTGTGTGTGTGTGTGTGTGTGTGTGTGTGTGTGTGTGTGTGTGTGTGTGTGTGTGTGTGTGTGTGTGTGTGTGTGTGTGTGTGTGTGTGTGTGTGTGTGTGTGTGTGCGTGTGCGTGTGTGTGTGTGATTCACCATGGTCTTTGGATCACACACACACACACACACACACACACACACACACACACACACACACACACACACACACACACACACACACACACACACACACACACACACAGACATAGATCACATGCTGGACTAGTGATCGGCAGCTATTCCCTCCTGGGAGAGAGCTCAGAGCTCGTATGACCGATCTATGGATAATGCTATGACCTTACACATCGGGAAGGGACAACTCAACACCGCCAACTCAACACCGCCGACTCAACACCGCCGACTCAACGCCAGGACAACTCAACACCGGGACAACTCAACACCGGGACAACTCAACACCGGGAGAGGTGTTGAGTTGTCCCGAATGAAAAAAAAATGCAAAGACAATGAAAAGAACCAAAAGTGTGGTAATCAGAATGAAGAAATAGATAGGAGACAATGAAAAGAAATGTAAATGTTATGATGATGTATGATAATTTTGAAAAACATATTTGTTCGCGTGGCTGAAACGTCCGTCTGGATCAGGGGCTCTGGATCGGCAGGAAAGAAAGGCGATGGAGTCCGTTTTTATCAACATCTATGATAACATCAATAAGAGGACTGGGGATTTGATATGGGCTAAAGCAGCAGCACGCTTTGTCGTAATGAACAATAAACACAGAGCCCCTGATCCAGACGGACGTTTCAGCCACGCGAACAACAGGCGGATACTTGGTCCACCCGCTGTGACAGCCCGCCACACCTGACACTTTGCCACGTTCCTTCTTTTGTCATATAAATTGACCAACTTTGCCACAGTAGTAACACAGTAGTAACAGGACCATATCATCGTGTGTGCATCATGGCGGCCATGGAAGTACTCCCGAGTACAAAGCGAATTTTCTCAGACAGCGTAGAAGATGTAGTACCTAGACTCCATGGCACCCTCCCCCGAATCACGCCCCGACGAGGAGCTGCCTCTGACGCAAGGTCACAAACATACTGGGATCTACCACAAAGTATGGAAGAAGAGTCCTCCCCACCTATGGAACACCACCCACAGCCGGACGGCCCAATAGCCGACCAGCCCCCTACCCTCCCCTCAGCTACGGACGCTACCAACAACGTCGACGGAGAGGGGAGAGGACCGGCACGTCATTCGTACGCGACCGTCACCGCTTCCTCTGGACAGGGAGAATGGCGAGTTGTCAACAACCGTCGTCAACGTCCTCAGAAGCCCCGCCTCGACCCGGGCCCCACCAAATATCCGGTCCTCATCAAGCCTACTGAGGACCCTTCCCAATTCCTCAAGATGGGATCCTGGCGACAGGCACAGCTTGTAAAGGATGCAGTAGGACCTGTTGATGGCATCCGCCGAACACCATCCGGAGAATGGCTTATCAGCTGTACATCGGAGAAGCAGCAGGGCCAGCTCCTACGGACGGCGACCCTGAAATCAGTCTGGCAGCCACCCATGAAGATCATGACCAGAATACCCAGAACCATCGTAGTGGGAGTTGTGAAAGGTGTCCCCATCGACGATGATGCAGAGAAGCTTCTTAAGGCAGACTTGGAGGCCCAGGAACTACCCGTAGATTCAGTCCAGCGTCTCACTACAAGAGATGGCGTTGCAACCGGGTCAGTGAGAGTAGCCTTCCAAACGAACATCCTCCCCTCCACAGTGAAACTTGGGTACACCCTTCACCAGGTGGTTTCCTATGTCGCTCCCGTACGTAGATGCACCAGGTGCCAGCTACTGGGGCATACCAGGAAGGAGTGTCGACGCAAGGCTCCCCGGTGTGCTCGATGTGGTAAGGGTCACGCCACGCAAGACTGTAAGGAAAGTCAACTATTCTGCGTCAACTGCTGTGGCAAACACTCTGCAGCGTACCCCAACTGTCCGGAAGTAGCCATCCGGAAAATAGCGCATGAAGTGAAAAACCAGCGCTACACCCCCTTCGCAGAGGCTTTGGTCATCGCCAGGGAACGTTGGGAATCCCGTTTAAAGGATGAATGGGCGAAAGAGAGAGACTTCGCTGCTCCCCCCAAGAATTCAAAACCCCCGAAAAAGGAGGCAAATCTAAGGCTTCCCACCCCAACCACCGTCTCCTTGGACGTTTCATCTCCCACCGAAGTCGGCAAGACCACCGAGGAAAGAAAGAAACTCAGACCCAGGAAGAGGAAATCCAAGGCTTCCAAAACTAAAAACAAAGAGGCAGAACCATCCACAATGCCTACCCACCCCAGGGAAGAGGATGAGGGCATCCCCCTAGATGATGGGGACAGCACCACTAGGCATACAAAAAGCAGCGAGACCACACACGAGCACACCTCGTCACCCTCCCCACCCCCACCCAACGACACACCCGCAGCCAGCACCATGAATTACCTCGTGGCCACCGTTGAGTCCCTACAACGGGACCTGGCACGGTCCAACCCACAAGCAGCCAAGCTATTAGATGGGATCTTCGTGATCCTAAAATCCATCTCAGAGATCACCAATAATGGAGGTAATTAAAATTATGCAATGGAACTGCAGGGCGATTAACACCGCCCGAGACCTCCTAGTGCAGCACCTTGCAGGAAGCTCCTATCAGGTACTTGCACTACAATCCCTCCACACCTCTCCCCACCAGTTGCCAACCCTGCCAGGGTATCACTACCCTCCCTTCTTCGCAACCGACGACTCCGGCAAGGTTCGAACCGCCACGTACGTCTCCATAGGACTGGCCGCCCGTGCTGGGTCACTTCCAGGCTCCCCCCTAGAAGAAGGCTACGGGGTGGTATCCTCCGTTTCTTTACAAGACGGCCGGTCAGTACACATACTCAACTTTTACAACCCAACCACGTCGCTTAAATTCGAGTGGCTGGGAACCCTCCCGGACAATTGGATCGTGGTAGGTGACTTCAACAGAAGGGACGCCCTTTGGGAGGACGGATACCCCCGCTCCTCACCAGAATTATGCTCCCAACTAGACGCGGCTGACATCGTCCTTCTTAACGATGGGAGACACACTAGGCTACCTGACTGCCCAGAACATGGTACCTCAGCCTTAGATCTCTCTTTCGCATCCCCAAACATTGCGGGGATTACGGAATGGGCGGTCCAGGACGACCCTTTGTCCTCCGACCACCTCCCCATCACCGTCACCTTACACCTCACCCCCACTACCCACCCCCGCCATCTCAAGCAACTTTCAACCTGGGAAAAGCGGACTGGACGACCTTTCAAGCCCACCTAGCCGACGCCCACCTCAAACTCGAGCTCACCCGCCCGATAGAGGAATTAAACACCCTCTTCACGGACATTGTGCTCGAGGCGGCCCGGCTAGCCATCCCAGTGACTGGCGGTAAGCACGGAAGACGCGGCCATCCATGGTGGACGGAGAACTGCAAGGAGGCTGTTGAAAAGAAAAAACTGGCCTATCAGCGGTACAGGAGGGAGGGCTCGGAGTCCGCCCATATCGCAATGAAACAGACCAAAGCTCTGTGCAAGAAGACCATTGCTCAAGCAAAACTGGACTACTGGAAAAACGTCAAGAAGGACAAGCTGGACCTCACCGAAGCATGGAAGAGGTTCAAGGAAATTAAGAGTCACTACAGCCCCCCCGATGATGACCTCAAGGCTCCCGATGGGAGGGTGTTGCGCACAGCCGAGGATAAGGCAGAGGGGCTCCTCCACCACTTTGCCAGCGCGAGCTCCTCAGCTAGCCTCCCCGCTGAGAAGCGCAACTTCCGGGCAGCCCATGATGACCTTGTGGACCTCTCCCCCCCAAGGGGGAGCACACGGACCTCTCGCTCTTCGAGCTGAAGTGGGCTCTCAGGGCCATTAAGGCCACCAAGAAATCCCCAGGTGCAGACAAAATTGTGTACCCACTTCTGCGACACCTCCCTCCCGCCCTCCAGCAAATCCTTGTTGGCGATCTACAACAAATGCTGGAGAGAAGGCTTGGTACCACTGGCATGGAAACATGCAATTGTGGTCCCCATTCCCAAGGCGGGAAAACAGAGGAACCTGGTGGAAAACCACCGGCCCGTGGCCCTCACCTCCCACGTCGGAAAGGTCTACGAACGTATCATCCTGAACCGCCAAAGCCACCATGTGGACTCAAACAAGTGCCTCCCGAAGCTTCAAGCAGGGTTCAGGAGGGGTAGAAGCGTAACGGATCACGTCGTGAAGCTCGCCGAACACATCCGGAGAGCCCGAAGGCAGAGAAGAATTCTTCACACTTGTTTCCTGGACATCTCCAAGGCTTTTGACACCGTTTGGCACACAAAGCTCCTATTGAAGCTGAAGTCCATAGGGGTCTCCCCGGCAATATTCAACTTCGTGAAGTCGTTTCTCGCCGGCAGAACAATTGCGGTTCGGTGGAAAGGGATCATCAGTTCGCAAGCCAAAATCGACATGGGGGTCCCCCAGGGCTCCGTCGTCGCCCCCCTACTCTTCACCCTGCTACTAGCGGGGGTGGGAGAGGGGGTGAGACATGACACCATAGTCACTGCCTACGCGGACGACATAGCCCTCTGGAGGAAGTCCAGGTACCGACGGCCAAAGAAGAACTCTGCAAACCATCGGGCGGAGGTAAGGGTATTTCAAGAGCAAGTGGACGTGGTCGTAAACCATCTCATGGACCTTGGATTCACCCTCTCCGGGACCAAAACTGTATACATGCCGGTGCACAGCAAGGGTTATAACGCAGGTCAGTATCCGGACTGGAATCAAATCACGGTCTGCGGTACTGCTTGTGAAATCCGCTGCCTCCGTCCGCTACCTGGGGGTCACCTTCCAACGGGACGGCCTTTGGAACGAGCACCTGAGACTAGCCTGTCTCAGTGCCAGACGGGCGCTCAATCTCGTCAGAGTCATCCGTCGGGAGAAATGGGGCCAACGCAGGGAAACTCTGATTCCCATCATTCAGAGCCTCGTGCGTTCCCGCCTTCTCTTCGGCGCCCCCGCTCTCCACGACCTCCCTCCGACGGCCGTGCAAAGAATGGCTCGGGTAGAGTGCCAAGCGCTCCGCCTAGGGCTAGGACTAGCAAAGTCGGTTCCCCAGGCCCAAATCTACAATGAAGCCGGCCTACTACCACTCAGGCATTGCCTGAAGAAGGGTGCCTGTACATACCTATTCAGCTCTGCAAGGGTACCTAACTCCACAGATGAAGAGATGGATGAGAGCTGGAACTCAGCCTCCACCCCCGTTCCCGTTCACGGCCTTCCCTTTACAGTAAGGGACATCTGCAAGAAGGCCAAAATCCAACCTGGCCAACGCCGGAGGATTGCCCAGTGCCAGGTGGACCCCTTCCCTCCGTGGGCCCTCACCCCTCCTGAGGTGGAGCTTAACCTTCCCGGGCTTAGCCGTCGAGACGACCCACACACGCTTGCAGCGCGAGCAAGGGAGCAGATTGCGCTCAAATACCGTGACGACCTGCTGATATATACAGACGGATCAGTGTTCGAAGATGGACGCTCAGGAGCAGGCATCTACCTGTACAACACAAAGGAAGCTCACCCAGTGAAACTACCCCCCACCACCATCCTCACGGCTGAGCTCGTCGCCATCAGAGAGGCAGTGCAAATTGTACTCGCCCTTCCCCACCCACCACCGCAGGTAACGGTGCTATCAGACTCGAAATCTAGTCTAATAGCTATCCAGAACGGCAGCTGTGCGTCACGTCCCGCCATCCTTAACGACGTCCTGTGCCTTCTAACGGAGGCCGGCAGGGCAGGAGTCCACTTCCGATTCCAATGGGTCCCCTCGCACGTGGGCCTCCTTGGCAACGAGATGGCAGACAAAACTGCCAAAACAGGTGCCACATTGCCTAACAGCAAAGTCACCTCAATCATGACTTCTTTTGCAAAATTGACCGCGCTGCCTGGGACATCTGGAAATTGGAGTACCACTCTACTGCTGTTGAACGTGGATGGCTCCTTAAGACCTGCCTTGGACCGACCCCCCCTACCTTCTCCTCTCTACCCCCGTACATTGCGGCAACAGTCAGCAGGATACGGGTGAATCACTGGCGGACCAAATATACCACTTCCCGCTGCACCTGTGGCGCGGAAGTATCTTTCAAGCACTGCCTCTTCTTGTGCCCCGAATTGGAAGCCCACTTCTGGCCCCTAAGGTCTAACGTCATTGAGCCTGCCACAGCCCTCGAACGCCTCATTGCGGACTCCTCCTCCAAAGTCGACCTCCTCGTCCTTGCAGCCAACCTCGTCTGCTCCTCCCCAGTCGGGGGACTGCTGTAAACACCCCGACCACCCCCACATGCACCCGCATGCCCACAAGCGAAAATCAAAACTCTTACCCAATTACACAACTTCTCAAATCACCCAACACTTCCCTAACATCTCCAAATACACTATTTGAAGCCACCCAGAAACTACAAGCCAGTCCCTAAATCGGCTAGCTCCGCTGGGACTAAAATCACAAAACTAGAACAGTAGTAACACGAAGCAAGCATAGCTCAATACCAGTGTTGGTTGTCCATCTCTTTACATCGGTCTACGACTTAGAAATTTTGAAAGATATTTGTGAAAAAATATATATATAATTTTTTCATCACACCCAAAATGGAAATACTTAGTCAAAGAGGAAAAGAGAAATTTGCATACGAAGGACATATGTTTTGGCGTTGTGATCAAGGTTCTAGGTGCAATGCAAGGATTCATACACAATTTGGGTCTGTTATCAAGGAAGTAAACAAGCATTCCCATAATTCATCTGTATCCAATGTAGAAGTGGCTAAAGCTTACACAGCCTTGAAACGACGCGCCGTAGACACCATTGAAAAACCAAGTGTAGTAATAAGTGAAATATTAACTAATGTTTCACAAGTTACACTTGGATCATTACCTGATGCTTCAGCTATGAGAAAAACGATTAAACGCAAAAGGAGAGCCGTAAGTGCCCCCCCTCCGACTCCTGTAGATCTTCAAGGATTAGAGTTGCCACACCAGTACAAGATTTACATTCCAGAAGAAGGGAGAGAAGAAATTTTCCTGATTGGAGATAGTGGTCCTGGATTACACAGAATTCTGCTTTTTGGAAGAGAACGTTGGTTGTAACATTTACAATCGTCTGATACTTGGTATGGCGATGGAACTTTTCAAATAGCAACAATATTCTTTTCACAGGTTTACTTTATTCTTGCAAATCAATTCTAGGTTGTAATTGCAATTATCTATTCTCTTTTGCCATATAAGCAGCGATCAATTTATTCTTAGATGTTTGAAATGCTGAAATATCTCGAGCCCACACTAAGCCCAACATCTATTATTTGCGACTTTGAGCACGCAGCCTTTACAGCGATGAAAGAAGGATTACAAAGGCAAAGCATGCCGACAGGAGACCTTTTGATCCATATCTAGGTCGGATGCAAAAAAAAAAAAAAAAAAAAAAAAAAAAAAAAAATAAAAATATATTAATAATAAATTAAAACTATAACAATGTAAATAACAATTAAAATACATAAATAAATGCATTGGTATAGTTGAATAACAAACAAACAGGTAAATAGTAAATGATAATAAATTGACATATAACTAATAATAAATGAAAATCAGACAGACAAATTATAATAAAACAAAAACAAATAATATAACATAAATTATAATAATTACAGCATCTTACTTAGGTATTTATCTAAATGATTCTTAAAGCTTCGAACTGAACTACATTGCACTACCTGTGCAGGAAGTTTATTCCATTCATTAACTACACGGTTGGCAAAGTTGTTTCTACCTACTTCCAAATTGAATCTATTTCCGGACAGTTTGAGACCATTGTTTCTTGTCTGATTCTCATTCAATGTGAAAATTTTGTCACTTTTGATGTTGTCAATTCCCTTTAAAATCTTAAAGACCTGTATCAAGTCACCTCTGAGTCTACGCTTTTTTTAGGGAAAACAGATTCATGTGCTTAAGTCGATTTTCGTATGATTTATTTTTGATATTTGGAATCAGTTTTTGTGGCTCGCCGTTGTACTTTTTCCAGTCTGTCAATGTCTTTAATGAGATTCGGTGACCATACGGAAACAGCATATTCCAAATGTGGACGAACTAACGATTTATATAGCTTGTTAATGAGTGATGGACTTTTGAAATCAAAAGATCGCGCAATCAATCCCAGAATCTTATTTGCTTTCTCAGAGGCTGAAATACACTGCTTGGATGATTTGAGGTCGTTACTGATAATTACGCCGAGATCTTTTTCACTATCCACTTTTGTTAACGAATTTCCAAATAACTTGTAATCGTACTTGCTGTTATTTTTACCTATGTGCATTACCTTGCATTTACTTGTGTTAAATTTCATTAGCCACTTTTCAGACCATTGCTGTAATTTATCTAAGTCTTCTTGAATATCTAATTGGTTTGAGTGATCATTTGCCACTCCGCACAGTTTTGTATCATCAGCAAATTTGGAAACAGTAGATTTTAGTCCATGGTCTATATCATTTATATATACTATGAATAGAAGTGGCCCAAGAACGGAACCCTGAGGAACTCCACTTGCAACACTTTTCCATCCAGAAGTTTTTCCATTTAAAACAACTCTCTGTTTTCGACCTTTCAACCAATTACTAGTCCAACCTAATAGGCTACCACTTATTCCATGCAAAGCTAATTTAGTAAGTAGTCTTTCGTGTGGAACGGTATCAAAAGCTTTTGCAAAGTCTAGATATATTAAATCTATATTGTTTAAGTCTTTCCAGAAGTTGAAATAAAAGGATGTTTTTTCCATTTATCACAAAATATGCACAGAAAGATAACTGCCATGGGTTACACTTCTATGTATAACAACGACGCTAGCTTTGCCCTAAGAGCCAAGATGATATTAAGTTTAGCATTTGTTCCTCTCGCTCATATTGATACTTATGTTGATGCCCTCTCTGTGGACATAAATGAGGAACTTGCAACATTGCTGAATTGGTTCGAAGATAACTATATTGGAAGACCAAATCGACGTGGAGACGGCAGAAGACCTCCACTCTTCCCCCCTGAAATGTGGAATGTGTACGAAAGGACATTACAAATGGAAGATCGGACAAATAATCATGCTGAAGCAGCTAACAGGAGACTACAGACAGAACTCGGAATGGAGCATCCTACTATTTGGAGATTTATTAAAGGACTGCAGAAGGTGCAAAGAAATCGCGATGCATTTTTTGAGCAGTTGATTGGGGGACATCCACCCCCTCCTAAACTGAAGAAGTATATGAAGGCAGATGATAGAATTCGGCATATTGTTTACACTTTTTCCGAACGAGCCCCCACAGAATATTTGAGGGGAATTGCATACAATTTTAATTAAATTCCTTCATTACCTTTCAGACTTATGTTGAAAATGTATCCTTTGTAAATAGCTTATATTTAATTTTAAAAAGTTATGTTTTTAAATTGTAGCAGT
>NC_134801.1:26068739-26073739 GCF_046742065.1 Oratosquilla oratoria
GTGGAGCCGTGGAACAGTGGAGCCGTGGAGCCGTGGAGCCGTGGAGCCGTGGAGCCGTGGAGACGTGGAGACGTGGAGCCGTGGAGCCGTGGAGCCGTGGAGCCGTGGAGACGTGGAGAAGTGGAGCCGTGGAGCCGTGGAGCCGTGGAGCCGTGGAGCCGTGGAGCCGTGGAGCCGTGGAGCCGTGGAGCCGTGGAGCCTTGGAGCCATGGAGCCGTGGACCCGTGGACCCCTGGACTCGTGGACTCGTGGACTCGTGGAGACGTGGAGCCGTGGAGTCGTGCACCTGTGGAGCCGTGGAGCCTTGGAGCAGTGTAGCCGTGGAGCAGTGGAGCCGTGGAGCCGTGGAGAAGTGGAGCCGTGGAGCCGTGGTGCCGTGGAGAAGTGGAGTCGTGGAGCAGTGGAGCCGTGGAGCCGTGTAGCCGTGGAGCCGTGGAGCCGTGGAGCCGTGGAACAATGGAGTCGTGGGCCGTGGAGCCATGGAGCCGTGGAGCCGTGGAGACGTGGAGAAGTGGACCCGTGGAGCCGTGGAGCCGTGGAGCCGTGGAGCCGTGGAGCCGTGGAGCCATGGAGCCGTGGAGCCGTGGAGCCGTGGAGCCGTGGAGCCGTGGAGTGGTGGAGCCGGGGAGCCGTGGAGCCGGGGAGCCGTGGAGCCGTGAGCCGTGGAGCCGTGGAGCCGTGGAGCCATGGATCTGTGGAGCCGTGGAGCCATGGAGCCGTGTAGCCATGGAGCTGTGGAGCCATGGAGCCGTGGAGAAGTGGAACCGTGGACACGTGGACCCGTGGAACCGTGGACCCGTGGAGCAGTGGAGCAGTGGAGCAGTGGAGCAGTGGAGCCGTAGAGAAGTGAAGCCGTGGAGCCGTGGAGAAGTGCAGTCGTGGAGCCGTGGAACCGTGGAGCCGTGAAGCCGTGAAGCCGTGGAGCCGTGGAGTCGTGGAGCCGTGTAGCCGTGGACCCGTGTAGCTGTGGACCTGTGGACCCGTAGACCCGTGGACACGTGGACCCGTGGACTCGTGGAGCCGTGGAGAAGTGGAGAAGTGGAGCCGTGGAGCCGTGGAGAAGTGGAGTCGTGGAGCAGTGGAGCCATGGAGCCGTGGAGAAGTGGAGCCGTGGAGCCGTGGAGCCGTGGAGTCGTGAAGTCGTGGAGCCGTGAAGCCGTGGAGAAGTGGAGCCGTGGAGCCGTGGAGAAGTGGAGTCGTGGAGCAGTGGAGCCGTGGAGCAGTGGAGTTGTGGACCCGTGGAGCCGTGGAGAGCCGTGGAGCCATGGAGCCGTGGAGAAGTGGAGCCGTGGAGCCGTGGAGCCGTGGATCCGTGGATCCGTGGAGCCGTGGAGAAGTGGAGAAGTGGACCCGTGGAGCCGTGGAGCCGTGGAGCCGTGGAGTCGTGGGAGCCGGGTAGCCGTGGAGTCGTGGAGCCGGGTAGCCGTGGAGTCGTGGAGCCATGAAGCCGTGCAGCCGTGTAGCCGTGGAGCCATGGATCTGTGGAGCCGTGGAGCCGTGGAGCCGTGAGCCGTGGAGCCATGGAGCCGTGGACCCTGGACTCGTGGACTCGTGGACTCGTGGAGCCGTGGATCCGTGGAGCCGTGCAGCCGTGGAGCCGTGGAGCCATGGAGCCGTGGAGAAGTGGAGCCGTGGACCCGTGGAGCAGTGGAGAAGTGGAGCAGTGGAGAAGTGGAGCCGTGGAGAAGTGGAGTTGTGGAGCAGTGGAGCCATGGAGAAGTGGAGCCGTGGAGCCGTGAAGCCGTGGAGAAGTGGAGCCGTGGAGCCGTGTAGAAGTGGAGTCGTGGAGCCGTGGAGCAGTGGAGCCGTGGAGCCGTGGAGACGTGGAGACGTGAACCCATGTAACCGTGGAGCCGTGGAGCCGTGGAGCCGTGGAGACGTGGAGACGTGGAGAAGTGGACCCGTGGACCCGTGGAGCCGTGGAGGAGTGGAGCCGTGGAGCCGGGGAGCCGTGGAGCCGTGATGCACTGGAGCCGTGGAGCCGTGATGCACTGGAGCCGTGGAGCCGAGGAGTCATGCAGCCGTGGAGCCGTGGAGCAGTGGAGCCATGGAGCCGTGGAGCCATGGAGCCGTGGAGTAGTGGAGCCGTGGACCCGTGGAGCAGTGGAGCCGTGGACCCGTGGAGAGGTGGAGCAGTGGAGAAATGGAGCCGTGGAGAAGTGGAGCAGTGGAGCCATGGAGCCATGGAGAAGTAGAGTCGTGGAGCCGTGGAGCCGTGGAGCAGTGGACCCATGGAGCCCTGGAGTCGTGGAACCGTGGAACCGTGGAGCCGTGGAGCCGTGGACCCGTGGACCCGTGGACCCGTGGATCCGTGGAGCCGTGGATCCGTGGACCCGTGGATCCGTGGACCCGTGGAGCAGTGGACCCGTGGACCCGTGGACCCGTGGAGAAGTGGAGCCGTGGAGAAGTGGAGCCGTGGAGAAATGGAGCCGTGGAGCCGTGGAGCCGTGGAGCCGTGGAGCCGTGGCGCAGTGGACCCCAGTGGAGCCGTGGAGAAGTGGAGCCGTGGACTCGTGGAGCCGTGGAGCAGTGGAGCCGTGGAGCCGTGGAGCCGTCTAGCCATGGAGCTGTGGAGCCATGGGGCCGTGGAGAAGTGGAGCCATGGAGCCGAGGAGCCGTGGAGAAGTGGAGTCGTGGAGCAGTGAAGCCGGGGAGCCGTGGAGCCGTGGAGCCGGGGAGCCGTGCAGCCGTGGAGCAGTGGAGCCGTGTAGCCGTGGACCCGTGCAGCCGTGGAGCCGTGGGACCGTGGACCCGTGTAGCCGTGGAGTCGTGGAGCCGTTTAGCCGTGGAGCCGTGGAACCGTGGACTCGTGGACCCGTGGACCAGTGGACCCGTGGAGCCGTGGAGCCCTGGAGCCGTGGAGAAGTGGAGTCGTGGAGTCGTGGAGTCGTGTAGCCGTGTAGCCGTGTGGCCGTGGGGCCGTGGAGCCGTGGAGCTTTGGAGTCGTGGAGCCGTGGAGCCCTGGAGCCATGTAGCTATGGAGCCGTGGAGCCGTGGAGCCGTGGAGCCGTGGAGCCGTGGAGCCGTGGAGCCGTGGAGTCGTGGAGCCGGGTAGCCGTGGGGCCGTGGAGCCGTGGAGCCGTGGAGCCGTGGAGCCGTGGAGCCGTGGAGCCGTGGAGCCGTGGAGCCGTGGAGCCATTGTGCCGTGGAGCTGTGGAGCCGTGGAACCGTGGAGTCGTGGAACCTTGGACCGGTGGACCCGTGGACGAATGGACCCGTGGACCCGTGGACCCGTAGAGAAGTGGAGCCGTGGAGGTGTGGAGAAGTAGAGACGTAGAGTCATGGAGCCGTGGAGCCGTGGAGCTGTGGAGAAGTAGAGCCGTGGAGACATGGAGCCGTGGAGCCGTGGAGCCATGGAGCCGTGGAGCCGTAAAGCCGTGAAGCCGTGGAGCCGTGGAGCCGTGGAGAAGTGGAGCCGTGGAGCCTTGCAGCCGTGGAGCTTTGGAGTCGTGGAGCTGTGGAGCCGTGCAGACGTGGAGTCGTGGAGCCGTGGAGCCGTGGAGCCGTGGAGCCGTGGAGCCGTGGAGCCGTGGAGCCGTGGAGCCGTGGAGCCGTGGAGCCGTGGAGCCGTGGAGCCGTGGAGCCGTGGAGCGGTGGAGCTGTAGAGCCGTGGAGCCGTGGAGCCGTGGAGCCGTGGAGCCGTGGAGCCGTGGAGCCGTGGAGCCGTGGAGAAGTGGAGCCGTGGAGCCTTGGAGTCGTAGAGTCAGGGAGGTAGACGTTGCTGGAACCACAAAAATTAAAAAACCACACCCACTCTCTCTCCTCTCTATCTCTCTCTCCTACTGTCTCTATGTATTATCTATGCATCTCCATTTTGCTTATTTGCATCTCTTTCACTCTCTCTCTCTTCCTCTCTTTTTCTTATATTTTCTTTATCTAAATATCCTTGTGTGTATATATATATCTATATATATATATATATATATATATATATATATATATATATATATATATATATATATATATATATATATATATATATATATATGCGGAAAAACCACCAAGGAAAAAGAAAAACTGATGACCAAGCGCTTTCGTCTATTCAGACATCCTCAGGGTACATAGAAAAGAAAAAGTACACAAGAATATATACAAAGAGTATGAGGTCAGGGAGGGAACCAGGAGAGGTTGCGAGGATCTAGTGTCAACCTGACCCGTTCGCGGCAGCGGACGTTTGGGCTACTACTTTTTTCACAATAAAATTGTCTAATTTATACATACCATGACTTAAATTTAAGTTATTGACAAATGTATCTTTGATCAGACTGGATTCTATTATATTTCTCGTCAAATATGACTTATCTTTAACAATTTCTTTAGCACCCTCCCAATTTATACAATGATTAAAATCCCTTAGGTGAATAAATAAGGCATTAGAAATTTGCCCACTCTTGACGCTATACTGATGTTGTTTTAACCTTACTTTTAATTCTTTTCCAGTCTGACCAATATAGCATTTGTCGCAATTTTTACATGGAATTGAATATATACATCCTTCTTCCTTATATGGAGAGTTTTTAATTAAAAGACTTCTAACTGTATTGGTATGTATAAGTTAGACAATTTTATTGTGAAAAAAGTAGTAGCCCAAACGTCCGCTGCCGCGAACGGGTCAGGTTGACATTAGATCCTCGCAACCTCTCCTGGTTCCCTCCCTGACCTCATACTCTTTGTATATATTCTTGTGTACTTTTTCTTTTCTATGTACCCTGAGGATGTCTGAATAGACGAAAGCGCTTGGTCATCAGTTTTTCTTTTTCCTTGGTGGTTTTTCCGCATATTTAGAATCACGAGTTTATGTGATTTCTCATGCATATATATATACATTTCAAATAACTTTATTTAAAAAAAAGTCGGGTGTTCCATGGGTTCTAATCTCACGCCAGTTCTAGTCAATTATATATGGATTATTTGGAATCGGTGCTACTACCGGAATTAAACCACCCGCAATGTTTTGGCACAGATATGTTGATGACATCTTTACGATTTGGGACGATCAA